>NC_135172.1:4510886-5182136 GCF_041146795.1 Maylandia zebra
CCTAATGGAAGAAATCAGCTCATGAAATCATTTAGTGCTGGATGATTATAATTTGTTAAGTTGGTAACATTATTGCAGATGTAATATCACTCTAAGAGACCAAATAGAAGAGTAATTGGTAGACAGGAATACAAAGAAACCGAAGAGATGCGAAAGGTAATTAATAAGAAAAGACGAGGAGGAAAAACAGAGATTGGGTGAATGATACAGGATAAGGTTGATGGCCTTTCCCTGGTTGTAAATATGGTTTGATTTGGTGATTTATTCATGGTGTTGATTTATTCAGCTCCAGTGCAAAACATCACTCTCTGACTGCTTCTCTATCAATAATACAATACAATAATACTATGCTTCTGGAGACAGGCAAGTGCATGTGTGTGTGTCTGGGAAAATGAGCTGCATCATGCATACACCAGTAAGATGAGACAATGCTGAAACAACCCAGACAGTCGAGGCTTTCCTTTGACAGCCAACTGGAACTTTTCTCTGGCCTCCCCTGTGTTTCAGTTTCAACTTCTTATAGCAAAGCCTCGTTTGCACAAAAATATAATAAAAATATAATATTTATGATGGATATGATTATAATATTTATAATTTTTCAATATAATATACATTTTTTTATTTAATTTTGAATTTATTACATTTTATCAGTATGTTCAGATATCAGAATTTAACACACACACGCACAATATATATAACCTTCTTGTGTATCTATAGGGATAAAATCAAGGCACTTGAGGTTAATTACAGGTGATTCACTTACCTGTCAGAAATTCAGACTGCTAACTTGACTGATATAGCATTATGTTGTCTTGTCAGACGTTGCCTGCTTCTTCCCATTACTCATAAGGTGTCCTGTGGCAATCACGGCCATGGATACAGTCAACCAGACCTAGACAGGGAAAATCAAGTAAACAGAAGACAAGTAGTTTATTGGCTAACGTTCATAAAAAAACAATAATATAAACTTCAAGAATATAAGAGCCCCAAAACAAGACAGAGAGGAATAAATAAATAAAAAATCAAATAAACTTACATACAAACTGGAGCAACTGGAACTAAGAATTAAAGTCTGTAAATGTTTAAAAATATCCATCCATCCATTCGCATCCGCTTATCCTTTTCAGGGTTGCGGGGGGCGCTGGAGCCTATTCCAGCTGTCATAGGGCGAGAGGCAGGGTACACCCTGGACAAGTCGCCAGTCTGTCGCAGGGCCAACACACAGAGACAGGCAACCATTTGCACTCACATTCACTCCCGCAGTCACACCTATGGGCAATTTAGATTAATCAGTTAACCTATCCCCACAAAGTGCATGTCTTTGGATGGTGGGATGAAGCTGGAGTACCTGGACATGTTTAAAAATATATAAAGATAAACATTTTATACAATAAGCTTTTCAAGATTCAAACTGTGAATATTTAAAAATAAACAAGTCCAGAATTCAAAACCCTGAGTCTAAAACCAAAATCATGACAAAGTGATAAAGACCCTCTTTGGTATTACATATCACCACATAATAAGACAAAAATCATCTGAACCTTGGCAGGTTCTGAAGTTAGAAGCACTGTTTGATGAAGGATAAATTCTCTCTGAATTATCTTCCATGCTGTGGATATTTAATAATAATAATAATAATAATGGATACTTTATTGATCCCCATGGGGAAATTACTTGTTTTTCTCTGCATTTGACCCATTCACTCAGTGAAGCAGTGGGCAGCCCACTAAGCAGGCGCCCAGGGAGCAGTGTGTAGGGATGGTACCTTGCTCAGGGGTACCTCAGGGTAGCCGTTAAGTGGATTCGAACCGCCGACCTTCCGATCATGGGGTGACCACTTTACCTACTGAGCTATCCCTGCCGCCTGCCCAGTGTTAACAAAGTGTTTGGAGTTCTATACACTATCCAGCCATGATTTTACACTTAGAAAGTTGCTCCTGAGAAACTTTAAAGGCTTTTGAAGCTTCCACTGAGTACACACTCCATGTATATGCTTATTAGTCAACAATGTTCTGCAACCGAGACACTACCAGATACACCGTATCAGAGGGCAGGCAGTTCATTTTCTGAAGGGCAATCATTAGGAACTGAGACATTTGTGAAGAACCTATAAGCCTATAAAGCAATGAAATTGATATTCTGCAGAATTGAGTTCAGTTTATTGGTACAGCCTTCCACAACAGCTCCAATTTTCTCATGTGGCCCTTTCGGAAAATTACTTGCCCAGCCCGGCACTACATGGATAAAAGTATTGGGCCACTTACATATTACACATATGGGAGGTGATTGGTCATGGAAACCCATGGCATGAAACTCCTCAAAGGAAGTTTGGAACTCTGCAGTTACTAATTTATTTGTGTTTTATTTTACATGTTAATTGTCATATCACATTAATATGCCATGACATTATTATGTTTCATGTATGAACTTATTCAGTCTAGATGATCTGCTCTCCTGACCTACAGCCACCAAATTATTATTATTTTTTTTTTAAATTATACCCCATATCTGTATGTTGTATATATATTTCGACTGTTGTTAGAGACAGTAACTTTTTCTCCAAAAACATGGTTATCACCTAAACACTATTTTCAAAATCCCAGTGTGTGTGTGTGTATGTTTATATTTGTATCTGAGAGAGAAAGTGATGGGATTACTCTTGTTATGTGGAATCAGATGTGCTCTGTTTGTCTGCTTTGTGTCAGTGGGAGAGGCTGGTCCCAGTCAAAATGTGGGATCAGTGTCAGGATCAGTCAGAATCTTGCAGACTTTTTTGGACATGGTCAACTTAGCATTGAATTTCTGCGTACACTTATCTTTGTATAGTTTGCACTGGTGGATATGTAGTGTTTGTCAGTCTACTAGTCTTTTTGTAAGCTTCTCTCTCAAATGTGGGATATCTGTGAGTAGCTGTAGCCATCACAGACTGGGTGTGTGTTTTTCATTATCAAAAGGTAAGAGATACTTATTGCTTACATTTATCACATATTTGGAATATTTTTTTTCCTACAGCAGTATCTCAACTACAACAACAGCATTACAAATGAATAAAACAGGACACTTTAAAATCATCAAAGCAAAACAGATTTTAAAAGGCAATAAAAAGTTTAAATTGTCATTAGCTTGCTGTGCAGAAGCAGGAAGTTGGACCCAAGTGCAGGACTCTGGAGACAAGCGTGAACGTCACAGGAAACTAAATACAAAATACAAAACGATGGCATGGAAGGCATATACCACAAACTTAGAACTAGAAACTAGGAATTAAACACTACTGCAGAAACACAAAGCACAATGCCGAAGGGGATTAAATGACAACAACTTGGCAATGAACAGTAGATAAAAGAGGGAATCAGGGCAGAGAGGACACACCTGGGAAACACAGCTGAATATAATCTGAGTGACAAGGAGCAGGAAGCAAAACTGAACTGAACTTCCTCCAAACCATCAACGTGTCTTTTAGACCCCATTCCTACAAAACTGCTCAAAGAAGTCCTGCCATTAATTAATTCTTCAATCTTAAATATGATCAACCTATCTTTAATAATCAGCTATGTACCACAGGCCTTCAAGGTGGCTGTAGTTAAACCTTTACTCAAAAAGCATCTCTAGACCCAGCAGTCTTAGCTAATTATAGGCCAATCTCCAACCTTCCTTTCATATCAAAAATCCTTGAAAGAGTAGTTGTCAAACAGCTAAAAGATCATCTGCAGAGGTTTATTTGAAGAGCTTCAGTCAGGTTTCAGAGCTCATCACAGCACAGAAACAGCTTTAGTGAAGGTTACAAATGATCTTCTTATGGCCTCTGACAGTGGACTCATCTCTGTGCTTGTCCTGCTAGACCTTAGTGCAGCATTCGATACTGTTGACCATAATATCCTATTAGAGTGATTAGAACACGATGTAGGTATTACAGGTACTGCACTGCAGTGGTTTGTATCATATCTGTCTAATAGACTCCAGTTTGTTCATGTAAATGGAGAGTCCTCTTCACACACTGAGGTTAATTATGAAGTTCCACAGGGTTCAGTGCTAGGACCAATTCTGTTTACATTATACATGCTTCCCTTAGGCAGCATCATTAGAAGACATAGCATACATTTACACTGCTATGTAGATGACACCAAGCTCTATCTGTCCATGAAGCCAGATAACACACACCAATTAGTTAAACTGCAGGAATGTCTTAAAGACATAAAGACCTGGATGGCCGCTAACTTTCTGCTTCTTAATTCAGATCAAACTGAGGTTATTGTACTCGGCCCTGAAAAGCTTAGAAATATGGTATCTAACCAGATTCTTACTCTGGATGGCATTACCTTGGCCTCCAGTAACGCTGTGAGGAACCTTGGCGTCATCTTTGACCAGGACATGTCCTTCAACGCACATATTAAACAAATATGTAAGACTGCTTTCTTCCATTTGTGCAACATCTCCAAAGTTAGAAATATTCTGTCTCAGAGTGACGCTGAAAAACTAGTTCATGCATTTATTACTTCCAGGCTGGACGACTGTAATTCATTATTATCAGGATGTCCAAAAAACTCACTGAAAAGCCTTCAGCTAATCCAAAATGCTGCAGCAAGAGTACTGACAGGGACTAGAAAGAGAGAGCAGATTTCTCCTCTTTTGGCTTCCCTTCATTGGCTCCCTGTTAAATCCAGAATTCAAAATCCTGCTCCTCACATACAAGGTCTTAAATAATCAGGCCCCATCTTATCTTAATGACCTTGTAGTACCATATCACCCTATTAGAGCACTTCGCTCTCGCACTGCAGGCCTACTTGTTGTTCCTAGAGTATTTAAAAGTAGAATGGGAGGGAGAGCCTTCAGTTTTCAGGCCCCTCTTCTGTGGAACCAGCTTCCAGTTTGGATTCGGGAGACAGACACTATCTCTACTTTTAAGATTAGGCTTCAAACTTTCCTTTTTGCTAAAGCATATAGTTAGGGCTGGACCAGGTGACCCTGAATCCTCCCTTAGTTATGCTGCAATAGACGTAGGCTGCCGGGGGATTCCCATGATGCATTGAGTTTTTCCTTTCCAGTCACCTTTCTCACTCACTATGTATTAATAGACCTCTCTGCATTGAATCATATCTGTTATTAACCTCTGTCTCTCTTCCACAGCATGTCTTTTATCCTGTCTTCCTTCTCTCACCCCAACCGGTCACAGCAGATGGCCCCGCCCCTCCCTGAGCCTGGTTCTGCCGGAGGTTTCTTTCTGTTTAAAGGGAGTTTTTCCTTCCCACTGTCGCCAAAGTGCTTGCTCATAGGGGGTCATATGATTGTTGGGTTTTTCTCTGTATGAAGCGCCTTGAGGTGACTTTTGTTGTGATTTGGCGCTATATAAATAAAATTGAATTGAATTAAATTGAACATAGCACACACGAAATGAGAGGCTATCACAATAAAATAGACCAAAGACAAAAATAAACACAGAGACATGATTGACGGGAAACAAGACAAACTACAGAGACAGGCTACAGAGGGACCAAACAGACATGTGGACATGGCTGGGCTGGGGAAACACAAGGCAAACAAACATGGAGCAAAGACTACATAGACGGGATGCTAGGGTGCACACAGAGGCAAGACCAAGACAGCCTGAGCCCAAAAACAAACAGAAGCACTGATAAACATTAATCACTAAACTAGAAAGCTCTGGGAAATACTAGACACAAGTAGACATTGAATGAAATCACAAAATAAAGGCAAAAATAAATCAAGAATCCATCCATCCATCCATTCATTCACTTCCGCTTATCCTTTTCAGGGTCGCGGGGGGTGCTGGAGCCTATCCCAGTCATAGGGCGAGAGGCGGGGTACACCCTTTGAATTTCTCAAAACTAAATTATTGTTTTCTTTTTGAGAAATAAATCAAGAATCCATTTCTCAAAAAGAAAACAATAACACATTAATATTCAAAAGACTAACAACACTAAACACTGGGTCAAAGAACTAGAACTGTGTAAATTACTGAATTTAGTACAGAAATACATTACAGTGCCACTAGGAAATATGTGTTCAGGCTACACGTTGGAACAAATAACAAAAATGTTTTTTACTCATTGTATAGTACAAAAAAATGCTCGCAAAACAGAAAAAAAGGGGCAAACTGCATAATTACAATTCCTGGACTGGCACCAAGTGGCCCACAGGCTTGGGAGCACTGTATAGCCAATTATATTAAAAAAAAACTGTTGATTTATAGAAAGAACAGTGTTTAGCTCAAGCTCAGCAGCTCATTTATTTCTGGGCTACAATTCCCTCATTCACTCATATACATCGTATATATCAAATTAATCCCAAACAAAAATAAATAAAATGACATGAAGCATTCTTTCTAAAGCAAAATAAATACAAATGAATTCAAAAATAATTAACATATCATAATTCAAAATGACCAGCTTAACATTCACACAACCTTTCTACAACATTCACATGATACACCATTAGTCTTGAACTCTTACTATTATAGTCAATAGCTAAAAGTAGAAAACAGTTATTAAAAATAAAGAAAACATTGGTCTTATTACCAACAACAACAATATGCAGATCCCAAAAAGGAAGAAAGAAATGATAGAAACAGGAACAACCGCAGTAAACTCACTGCTGGAGGCACTTCTTAAAACAAAGGGATAAATGTTACTGATGATAAACTGTGGAGATTAAAGCTGTTAATGCTCATATTTTCCATGTACTGACTGTATAACATCACAAAATGGGGGCAGCATTTTTTGGATTTAAACAAGTTGTTGGCAATACTATAATATAGTAACTGTGTGGCACAGAGCAGATGAACAGGTACAGGCAGCTGCTTCCATGTCTGTGCAAACACAGTGTATGAGAGAGAGTGAAAAAAGGAAAAGGTTGTACCAGTCAAAAGTCTAAATTTTGTTGTTTCTGCTTTGGCTACTATACCCTCCACAAAAGATGAGTTAGTGAAATTGTACTTCAACACATAAAGTGTGGTAACAAATATGAGGACGCTGCAAAGATGGTGCAGAAAGCTGCATCTGGTAAGATGGAAAAACCACAAAAACCTGAAAGAGTTGGCCATTTTTTTACAAAATTAAGTGGTTGGGAATGGACAGAGGCAAGGATAAAGATAGTTACACCCTATAGCCCCTTTTCCATTAGTACTTACTCGGATCGACTCATCACGGTTTGCCACAGTGTTTTCCGTTAGGTCTTAGTACCTGGTAACAGGTACTTTTTTAGTACCCGCTCGGCCGGGCTTCCAAGCAAAGACTTCCCTTGCTAGCAAGTAAAAGATGTTCATCTTGTTTTTGTCGTTAACGAGAATAAGTTTCTAAACCAGCGGGGCTTGTGGAAACACAGACCCAACATTTATTGGGTCCTTAGGTCGCTGGTTCAAATCCGGCTCGAAGGACCAAATAAATGTTGGGTCTGTGTTTCCACAAAACTTATTCTCGTTAACGACAAAAACAAGACAAACATCTTTTACTTGCTAGCAAGGGAAGTCTTTGGTCAAGAACCAGCTCTTGGAGCTCACGCTCCTAACCTGTCTCATGCCCAAAATCCTTCAAAGAGCAGCTTCCCTCGCAGCTATTTATTGACAAACTGTTACAGTTCACACAATACACATCACAGCACCTCCCTCCGTAAACCCCCCTTGGTTACAAAGACAAGGCACTATGTGTGTGTATGTGTGTGCACGTGTATGCATGTGCAAGAAAGTGTGTGTGTGTGTGTGTGTGTGTGTGTGTGTGTGTGTGTGTGTGTGTGTGTGTGTGTGTGTGTGTGTGTGTGTGTGTGTGTGTGTGTGTGAGAGAGACCTCCTGCTGACCAAAAGGGTCATAAAAGCAGGAAGCAACATCACAAGAAACAGATCTTTCAGATAGGATGTTTCTGCATAAAACCTCCCCCAGCACAGAGTGGCTGGAGAGGTGCTCAGGATCAAAGGAATGTCTTGATCCTACTGCTTAAACCAAGACTGTACAAATTTAAGAACATAATGACAACATTCAACAATTAGACTTAACAAATGGTTAGAACTGAAAACTAATGACATGACCTTTAAAAAGTTTTCAAAAATGACAGACATTTAAAGTTTAATAATCATGTGTATCTCATTGCATCCTCAGCCATTTTAAGCTGATCTATACGATATTTTCAAACCTGCAGTTTTTTGTCACATACAGTTTTTGTAGTTGAAGTATTAAGGGAGTTTCTGTATTGCTCTCTACTCCCATGTCTACCACTCTTACCTGCAGTCTATCTGTTCAAAATGTATTTTCTTCTCTTCTCCATTACTTTTCTTTCATCAACACATCTGTCTCAAAATTATTCCACTACAAAACAAACACGCTGCTTTTTTGTTTTGTCTTTTCTGTGCTCCTTTTCCCTGCATTGTCAACCCCACCATTTGTGCTTAAGTAGCCTCTTCTGTCTCCCCCTGTTTCATCTCTTGTTTGCTGCCACTCTCTTGCCAGTAATTGTCTGTCTTTCTAGAGTCTTGCTGGGCACCAGATAAGAGCTTTTCACACTACAAATGACAAGTACTCAGGAGGAGGTTCATTCCATTCGCAAACAATGATCTGTAAAAGCACACTGGATGACATGTAAAATAAGCACTCTGCAAAGACCGCCTGGGCAGACCTGAAATAGACAATTCAACGCACCACTTACCGACACATTCAGCCAATTTGTACTTGGATGGAATATGTACAATGTAGGGAGACTATGAGTAAAAAATGCATTATTTTTGTACAGCATTTCATGGGTTTTTAATGGTTCACAATACTAAAAGAGACGTTTGAGCAGTACAGAAAATAAGAGGTTTGTCCCTAAGTTCAAAATTCAGAGGCAAAAAGTGCCCAGCAAGAACTGACAAACACAGAGATGAGGAACCACTTGACACAAAAGCTACTAAATATGACATGCAACTACATTGTTGTATAACATTCCACCTTCTTTCCAGCACTGCACTTGTGTACATAAGTTTGTAAATTTATTTGTTGTGGTGATTTTATTTATTAAGTTGTCTTCATCACTGGAATGTCTCAGTGGGACTTTGCTGTATGGTCACGGATGCTCAAACAGATGCTAAGCAAAGAAAAACAAATCTATATGGCACAGATACAGAAACAGCTAAACAACTCTTTGATTCAGCCACCCATTTTCTTCTGCTCATCTGGGTGTCGGGGGAGGCAGCCTAAACAGAGAAGCCCAGACCTCCCTCTCCCACCTCCTCCAGCTTGTCTGGGGGAACACCAAGGCGTTCCCAGGCCAGCTGTATAATCTCTCCACCGTGTCATGGGTCTGCCCCGGTGCCTCCTCGTGGTGAGACATGACCATAGGTGAGGGTGGAGACGTAGATCAACCGTTAAATTGAGAACTTCACTTTTACACTCTCTCTTCACCACGACAGACATCATCTGTCAAACATCTTGACAGACAGCATCTGCAGCCGCAGCCCCAATCCATCTGTCGATCCCCCGGTCCATTCTCCTGTTACACGTGAACAAGACCCTGAGATACTTAAACTCCTCCACTTGGGGCAGGAACTCATCCCTGACCTGGAGTGGGCACTCCACCCTTTTCTGGCTGAGGACCATGGCCTCAGATCTGGAGGTGCTGATTCCCACTGAACCGTTCCAGTGCAAGCTGGAGGCCATCACCCAGTGAAGCCAACAGAACCACATCATCTGCTAAAAGCAGAGATGAGATTCTGAGACCACCAAAGTGAAAGCCTTCCACCACATGGCTACATCTAGAAATTCTGTCCGTAAAAATTACCAACCGAATCGGTGACAAAGGTCAGCCCACCTTTGCGTGGGTGATGGATTCTTTCATTCAATTCAGTTTTATTTATAAAGCACCAACTGAAGTCACTTCAAGGTGCTTTATATGGTAAGGTAAAGATTCTACAATAATTGTCCAACAATTAGGTCACTCTTTATGAAGAAGCACTTGGCAATGTTGTGAAGGAAAAACTCATTTTTAACAAGAAGAAACATCCAGGAGAACCAGGCCTCATGGAGGGACAGTCCTCTGCCTAAACACATTAAACTTTTATTTTTAGATCTTGTTAGATGGATTTACAATACTGGGACAAGAGGATCCATGAAGTACAGGGTGAAGAAAAGGCACTGCAAATATGCCTATAATGACACATAATATGAGCCATTAACAGGATCTAATGGGGCCGAACCCCCAGAAGACTCATCAGTGGAAAGGAAGATAAGATTTCTTTACATTATTCTGTGAAAGCTCTACTTTCCATTTGAGTCAAAATATAAAGGCCAAATGAAGCCACTGTGCCATAATGATGTCCGCACCATCTGCCACTTTCCCCCTCAGCCTTATTCTGCTTATACACAAAATGCAAAAATAAAACAATGCATTGTGTATGGCATCCGTATATGTGTAGAAGTAATAATTGACTGTCAAGTTTGTCACATTTCAACTAATCTGAACCTTCACTTGCAGATAGACAAACCTTTAACCATTTCACAGCTTACCTTTCACAAGTACAGTTGGATGTACCGTGATTTGTTATTATCACTGTTTACAGCCTACTTTTGTATAGTATGCACTCTTAAAATGGTAGCTTTAGAGATGACTGTAGTTAGATGCCAGCTAATGTAAGATAAAATTAAGGCAAGAAATACTTTATTACCCTATGTGGGAAAATTCTTTGTAAGTTGAAATAGTACTATTAATACTACTACTACTACTGGTACTAGTAGTAATAATAATAATAATAATATTGTAAGGTGAAAAATAAATGGGAATAAAACTTATGTATGAAAGCGTTCCAGTGTCTGTCCTTGCGTCAATGGAGGTAAACCAGTCTATCAGAGAAAGTGCACCATTGCTTTTCCAGTAAGTTATGTATAGTGCTCCAACATTTTGCTACACACATTGAAGAATCTTAGTGTAAATGACCACGGCAGACCCAGTGGTATTTTAATCATTCTTTATTAATACTTGACGGTTGCTGTCCACAATACACACAGAGCTGCAGCTCTCCCGCTGCCAGCTCAACGTACCAACCACAACAACCACACGCAGGACCCACTACAGTATTTAAGTAGGTGGGGCATGATTGCGGATGCCATGCAGGTGCGTCCGCCCTCCCTGCACGGCACCGCAAGCCACGCCCCACCACATTTAGGTTCCTAAGGAGATAAGCATTTTCATCTCCGACTTGTATACAGCCTCTGTCTTATGATCTATACAGGCCATGCAGCTGTTTCCTGAAGTATATCACCATCTCTCAGACCACTCCACAAAATCATCCACTGTGGGGCCACCTTGCAGAACAGTCATACTATTTCTAAGGGTGGCATGACCATGAGTTGTACTCAAAGTCTGAGGTGTACAAGTTGAACAGTAATGGAGAAATTACAGTCCCTTGTGGATACATCAGATCAAACAGAGCAGTGCCCAGTATTGTGGCCTGTCTGAAAGGTGGTGAGTGATCAACAAGATGCTGGATATTTACTGACACTACCTAAAGCTTCTGCTTATGAAGGAGTGCCTGGATTGCACTTCAGAAAAAATTTAATTCTCATTGTGCAGGTGAAAAACACCTTCTGACAGATATCAGACAGGCAGAATATAGGCCACAACAATCCAGAACAGCACAAAGCAGACTTCAATTAATGAATCTTATGGACATACATGTTAAATACATCTTAGCAAAACCAAAAAAAGAAAGAAAGAAGTGTTCTTCAATTTTCTTCCCCTGCGGAGACAGAGTCGCAGGGTAGCAGCCTCCTTTTTCATAGTCACCTCCTCCAACTCATTTGAGGGAAACGCGAGGTGTTCCTAGACCAGCCGAGACCTCTGCAGCATGTCCTGAGTCTGTGCCAGGGCCTCCTCTCGTTGAACATGCCTGAAACACCATGCCCAGGAATCATCCTTGCGAGATGCCTAAATCACCTCAGCTGATTCCTTTTGATATGGAGGTGTAATGGCTCTACTCTGAGCCTCTCTTGGACAGCTATGCCCCTCACCCCATCTCTAAGGGAGGTCAGCCACCCTTTGGAGAAAGCTCATTTCCACCACTTGTAGCTGCAGTCTCTTCTTTAGGTCACTACAACAAGCTTGTGGCCATAGGTAAGTGTAGGGACATAGATCAACAGGTAAATCAAGAGCTTTGTTTTTTTTTTTCACTACAGCTGCAGTCCCAATCTATCTGTCAATCTTACAGTCACACACTGCTCACTCATGAACAACGCCCCCAGACACCTAAATTCTTCTACTTGGGGCAGTAACTTGTCTCTGACCTGGAATGGACACTACACCCTTTTCTGGCTGAGAACACAGCAAATCCTGCATGTCCAAATTAACACTGTCGGATTTGATTTCAACACTATTAAAGTGTCTATATGGGTCCACACCAGAGAGTGTTAATTTAACTCTTTTTGGAGAGTTGGTACGTTAATTCTGATTTAGTGTTAAACACCAAATCTGTCTGGAGTTGATAATTTAACACTTGGTGTTAAGAGTTTATATATTAACTCTCAAAGAGTATTTTAGTTTAACTACGTAAGAGTTATCTTCTAATTCATTCTAAAAAGTGGGAATTTTACTGTTCTGAACTTCTAGAAATTTCTTTTGGAAATAAACATTTACTAAAAAGATGTATCACCGCGGAAGCACTAGCTGGTAGTCGGGCCGTACGCGTGTCTTAGTGCAGTTGAGCATAATCCACAAAGTCCGCTTGTCGAAAAACAAACAGGCAAACATTTATTTCCACAGTTTTGAAATACAGTGATCCATTTGAATGTTCCAGTACACTGCAAACACGGTAAGAAACTGTTTTTCTCCACAGCTAGTTAAAGCCCCCGTAGCTCTACACTGCCTGTCGCGAACCCTCCCCCCGTGCACAGTTACCGTGTGTTAAAGGAACAGTACGTAAAAATTAAATAAGGCAAGAAAAAATACAATTTAACTGTAAATCTTACGCTAAACAAATTATAAAGTAAAAACTGAAATTCCCCATTATCTTACACTTATCCTTATCCAAAATGATTCAAATTATTAACAAATATACACTCTGTGCAATCTGAGTAAACTAAGAGATGACTAGACCTTTATCCTATACAAGATGCAATGGTTTTTGAAAAACATTTATTCTGAACTGTGCACCACAATTTCAAAACATTTTCTGAAAGATGTAACAGTGTACATGTTCTCACTTTCATTAGAATTTTGTTTATCAAAAGGTCTGACATGGTAAATGCAAATAACAGCATTCTCATCACTTATTTCTTCAATACAATATGCATATCCTTCATTCATCTCTTTGTGGAACTTCAACGCACTTCTGCTCTCCCCCATATTCCATCTTCACAAGCATATCCTGTGTGGAGATCAAATAAAAATTAGTTGACACTAATTAATGGCACAAATAATCCAGTAAAAAATTGCAGCACAGTAAAAAAAAAAAAAAGAAATCCTCTTTGAGCCATTACTTGTGTAAAGTATTTTCCCAAAAGACAAAGACACAGACAATAGGTAATACTGAACTAAATGTAAAACCTCAACCTTTTTCATTTTTACCTAAACCGTGTGCACAAAACTCTGGAGGGATCTATGCTAACGTAGAATCCAGTCAGGACGTCTGCTACTGCTGTTTGCTCGTTTTTTTTTCTATGGGCGATCGTTTTCAGGCTTCAAGTAGCACCATTATACCAACATTTCACATTCTAGACATTGTTTTAGGTGTATTTGACCAAAAGTTTGACTGAAAATTCACATGCAAGCTTTTTTTCAAGGCTGTGGTATTTGCCCGCAGATTCTGAGACCACCAAAGTGAAAGCCTTCTGCCACCTGGCTATGCCTAGAAATTCTTTCCATAAAGACTAGGAATAGGTTTGTGACAAAGGCCAGCCCTGGCGGAGCCCAGCATGCACCAGGAAAAACCAAGCTACTGCAATGATTATATAAGGAAAGTGTGCCCCGAGACAGTTTTGAGAGCATGAGCTGTGCATTGAGGTGAAGGCAGCTATATCTAGTCACACTATAGGAGGGAGGGCCCTACCGGCTGCCGCTTTGACCAGACACTCTCTGTTGTGCTCCCACCACAGGCCTGGCTCCATTGTTGCACTCTGGTAACCCTAGCTACATAGGTCCCTTGCTTTTTTTCTCAGGCACAGGGGTCCACTGAATCACTCTTTGTCTGGCTCCTCACCCAGGACCAATTTGTCTTGGGAGACCCTATAAGAGGGCAAAGCAACCCCCCCCCCTCCCCCCTCCTCCCAAAAGAAACATAGCCCCTGGACTCAGTGGGGCACAAAGAACCCTCCACCAATTGACAGAGGAGCACAAACTATTGTTTTAAGGAATTGCTTTGTAGTATTGTCTTTGACGCTTCTCAGCTACAACTGAGTACTAATGGAGCAATACTAATTTGCGTCAAAGTAAAAGGTCAGGATAGATGATACAAATTTCTCCAAACCAAAATAAATTCAGGATGATTGCAGAAACATTTTCTATATCCCTACCTGTCCTTTTGGGTTTTCATTTGAATTGTTCCACTTAAATGTCCCGAAGAGCTGCTCTCTAATTTTACAGATAAAGATACAGAATACAAAATTTTGATTAATAAAAAAATAAAATAAAATAGGAGAAAGAAAAAACCAAGACAAGATTAAGATATGTATTTATTGACTCTATTTCATTATAAGAAACTTTTGATGAGTTTCTTACATCAAAGTTGCATTTGACCATATTTAACGTTAAATCACCATGGTTAATTTTACCCTTACCCTTAAGACAGGATAAATTTAGATAATGACTTATCATATATCATATACTTATAAGCGATTTTTTCTAAAAACATGCTTACTGTCAGCTTGTTAGCCAACACAAAAAAACTTATAGACAAATGTAGTAACCAAGTAACCTCTTTGAATGTATGGCTAGCTTTGGTTGTAAGCTACTTGTGTTTTTTTGTGCAGCTTTTTCTTTTGTTTGTTTGTTGTTGTTGAGCAACTGAGAGTTGGCGTTTCATTTTGAATAAATTAAATTTAATATAGCCACAATAATTTTCATCTGGCAAACAGTGGCTAGAAAGTAATTCATTATTATTCATTTTAGCTAATGTGTTTTTCATTAGAATGAGTTTTACTTTTATAATTTATAACAGCTATTTTGATTTGCTACCTTTATCTGAATGTTTTCTCACAACATTAAGGTGGTGTTCTATTCTAACACCAAACCTATGAAACTGTCCCAAATTATTCCAGGTTTGACAGTGTGATTTGCAGGAGTGTTACTTATATCTTTTAAAAATGTTGACATACACTGCCTGTCAAAAGTTCTTTATTTTCATGACTACTTACATTGTAGATTCTCACTGGAGGCATCAAAACCATGAATGAATGCATATAGAATTATGTAGCAAACAAAAAAGTGTGAAATAATTCAAAACATGTTTTAGATTTTAGATTCTTCAAAATAGTCACCCGCTGCTTTGATTACTGCTTTGCACACTCTTGGTATTCTCTTCATGAGTTTCATGAGGTCGCCACCTGAAATGGTGTTCCAACAGTCTTGAAGGAGTTCCCAGAGATGCTGAGCACCTGTTGACCCTTTTGCCTTCACTCTGTGGTCCATTCTAAACCAAACCATCTCGGTTGGGTTTAGGTCAGGTGACTGTGGAGCCAAGGCCATCTGGCGCAGCACTCCATCACTGTACTTCTTCGTCAAATAGCCCACACAGCATGGAGGTGTGTTTCAAGTCAGAGTCAAAGTCAGCTTTATTGTCAAAGACCACATGTACAGTCATACACAGGAATTTGAAACCGCAATACTCCCATGGCCCTCAGTGTACACTAAAACAATATAAAGATAAAACGATAAAAAATAAAGTCTTATGTACAACACAATACAATATCATATAATTATTTAAACAGCAGTGTCCAACACAATCATGGTGTGGGCAAGTTTGTGTGCAAGTGGGGGCGGGGCAGTCAGTGAAAAGGCAATGGTGATGGGTCAGAGTTTGTGTGTTTGGGGGGGGGGTCAAAGGGAAGAGTTGAATGCAGGTCTGGAGTTCCTGTGTGTGAGAGCAAGGAGTGAATTCAGGATCCTGACAGCCTGATGGACAAAGCTGTCTCTCAGTCTGCTGGTGTGGCCCACCAGAGACTCTTCAGTCTCCTTCCTGAAGAAGCTGTTGGGCGGGTGAGTGGAGTCATCTGTAATGCTAAGAGCTTTCTGGATGAGGCGGGTGCAGTAGATGTCCAGGAGGGAGGGAAGAGAAGTACCCACGATCCTCTCTACTGCTCTCACGACCCGTTATAACTTTTTCCGGCAGGACCCAGTGCAGGAGTCATACCGCACAGCGATTCAGCTGTGAGGATACTCTCCTCTGTAGAAGGAGGAAGTAGAGTCGCTGTTGGGCTTTTCTGACCAGTGATGCTGTGTTTTTTGACCAGGAGAGATCTTCTGAGATGTGCACACCCAGGAACTTGGTGCTGCTTACCCTCTCCACAGTACCAAGTCTATGATGATCTCCTTAGTCTTCTCCACATTCTGGGACAGGTTGTTGTTGCTGCACCACTCAGCCAGATGGTTAACTTCACTCTTGTAGTAGGTTTCATCATTGTTGCTGATATGACCTTGTGTGGTCTGCAAATTTGATGAAGACATTTGGAGCTGCGTGATGGTGTGCAGTCGTGGGTCAGCAGAGTGAAGAGAAGGGGGCTCAGCACACATCCTTGGTGAGCCCCCGTATTTAGTGTTCTTGTGCTGGAGGTGTTGTTGCCAACCCATGCTGTCTGCGGTCTTCCTGTCAGGAAATCCAGCAACCAGTTACACAGTGAGGTGCTGATCCCCAGCAGATCCATTTGTGAATGAGTTGGGGAATGATCATGTTGAATGCTGAACAGAAGTCTATGAACAGCAGTCTAACATTTGGAGTGTTTGGAGTCATTGTCCTGTTGAAAAATAAATGATAGTCAAACTAAACATAAAGCCTGATGGGATGGCATGTGGCTGCAGGATGCTGTGGTAGCTATGATGGTTCAGAGTTCCTATAATTTTGAATAAATCCCCAACAGTGTCACCAGCAAACCACCCCCACACCATCACACCTCCTCCTCCATGCTTCACAGTACGAACCATGTAGAGACCATCCATTCACCTTTTCTGTCACACAAAGACACGGCAGGTGGAACCAAACACCTCAAATTTAGACTCATCAGACCAAAGCACAGATTTCCACTTGTCTAATGTCTCCAAATGTTGATTCTGTTCATCTGGACAAAGCATTTTCAGTGGGAGAAATGTTTCGTCACTCATCCAAGTGATTTCTTCAGTCTCAGCTGACTGCAGGTTTCCTGGTCAGCTGAGACTGGTCTAATGTCCATTCCTTGTAGTTCGTGGCCCAAACAAATATCTTCTGCTTGTTGCTTTTCCTTAGTCGTGGTTTCTTAGCAGCTATTTGACCATAAAGGCCTGATTCACACAGATGTGTCTGCTACTGGAACTCTGTGTGGCATTGATTTGGGCTCTAATCTGAGGTGCTGCTAACTTGTGATTTCTGAGGCTGGTGACTCGGATGAATGTATCCTCAGCAGCAAAGGGGACTCTTGGTCTTCCTTTCCTGGGGCGGTCCTCATGTGAGCCAGTTATGTCATAGCGCTTCATGATTCTTGCAACTACACTTGGGGACACATTCAAAATGTTAGCAATTTTCCTGGCCTTCAGTGATTGACCTTCAGTTCTTAAAGTAATGATGGACTGTCATTTCTCTTTAACTTAGAATTCACATTATGGCAAGAACCAATTAGCTAATAGTTCTCAAATAGAGCTGTCAGCTGTGTACCATCCTGATTTCTGCACAACACAACTGATGGTCCCAACTCCATTAAGAAAGGAAGGAATTCCTCAAAGGAACCCTGACAGGTTTGCAGGGCTGTCAACAAAGGGTTGCTACTTTCAGGAATCTAAAATACAAGTGCTACATAATTCCATATATCTTGCTTCATATATTTGACATCTTCAGTTTGTATCTACAATGTAGAAAGTAGAAAAAATAAAGAAAAAACATTAAATCAGAAGGTGTGTCCAAACTTTTGAATGGTAGTGTATATATTTATCATTTTTAATTCTTTTCATTTTTTTCTTAACTGCTCATATTACTGCTCTGCTATTAATGTTAATATACAACTTAAAATAAAATAAGAAATGTAATTCATTTGACTGTTTCTAGTTTGTGTGTATGTGCTCATCTTCATTTTCTTATGAGCAATGTGGGTGATTTGGTAGTTGTGCTGGAAGTGTTTTGGCCTGCATATAAAATCTTGTCTGGGGCCACCAAAATCATAGGCCCAGCTTTGAATAGATGCGAAATGTTGATACAATTTTGTGTATGTTTGAGGGTTTTTTGTTTTTAAAGAATGTATTTAACACATTTCAGTGGGCTACGTATCTGAACATAGAGCATAGAAACACAAAGTATCAAATATCATGCTACTATCTGTCTAATTCAAATGCCAGTGTTGCTATCGATACCATAGATATTTGGATCGATGGGCCTACCTCTAGTAGAGAACCCATCGCCTATGCAACAGCATAAGAGTTGAACAGTAATAAGGTTTTCTTGTGCAAGCACATTTTTATGCAATTCATCTATGTAATTTTAATGATTCTTTGAACTATTTTTTTTCTAGGGTGGAACGATTGCACACAGCTTTACTGGCTTTAAAAGTAAGTGCACAAATTTGAATTTTGGATTTTTCTTGGGACCAGCACTGGGACACAGATGGATACTGCAAGGACACAAAGCCATGGGTGTACTATGTAAATATCTTGAATTGGTATGCATTGTAAGGTGAAAGAGAGTGAAGAATTAGATTTTCTCACAAGTGTGTGAGTGAAATGAAAAGAAGTCCACCGAATGACACTGGCATGTTTGCATGTGTGTGTATAGATGTAAAGTCTTAAGCTGGGCGTCTTTCTGCCTCTTTCAAAATGTGCTCTTTTCAGAAGTGAGATAGCCGTATAGTGGAGTGCCACCTCTTTCCATTCAGTATAAGTTTCCACTTGTCTGCCTGTTGAATATTGTTCTCTCTTCTTCCCCGTCACATTATTCTTTAGCCTTTCCCTAACTCCCTACTCTCTACTTCATTTAACTGACTCTTATTGGTTTCTCTCCCGCTTACTTTTATTTTTATTTTTCTCTTAGCATCATTCTGTCTTTTTATTCACCTACGGTAGTTTTTCTTTTCCTCTTTCCCACCCCTCGTCTGTTTTTACTCTCTCCGTCTGCCCTTCACTTTGCCTTCCTGACACAACATACAGGTAGACGCGTTAATGATGCGCTTGAGTTTGGGTCTACCTCCTCGGCATAGTCACCACAATATTTATCACATTATTATTTATTTACCAGGATGTTTAACATATCGCAGAATGTCCAATTCATCTCCTGTGTTTGCATTTTTATTTATTTTTTCTTCTACGGCAACTGTGTCCCCATCAAGGAAAGAAGTGTGCTGACTTGTTTTCCCCTTACATTTCTGTCTACTAGCCGAGTGAAAGCATCATCTTGGTAATCTGTAAACAATTATAGCGAAAATATCCAATTCTTTGCATATTTATGTTTAGGTTCATACATGAATGTATTTAGGTTCAGTCTTTGTGCATGTGTTAACAGTGGCAAATGTCAGTATTTCTGCACCTTGGTTAATGTCAAATACAGTTTGAAAATGTGGTTTTAAAATTTAAATTGACAAAATAAATGTGTTATACATGAGTTTTTGTTTTTTTAAATCAAGACCATATTTCCACAATCATGCTTAGTATATCAGATAACTGAAACAATAGTAGAAAATTAGTTACAGTGTCAATTCTAATTATTCTTGCTATGAAAAAAAATGCAAACAAACTGCCTTAAAATAATAAGTGGAATAGGAAATATATGTACTTTTTAAAACCATGCTAACCAATTGCCTTAAAAAACAAAACAGATCTTACTAGTTTTATTACGGTAACCTGTTTCAGATATACCTGCTTCATACCCTGGAGGACGGGGCTGTGGCTCCCCACACTCCCTAGCAGATCGTTACATGGAGAAACCTTTGGAATGCAAGCATGCTGATCCACACAGGTATGCACACAGGTATACACACGGGTGTTCACAGACGCGGACTACAGCTTTCTTGGCTGCTGCCTCAAAGCACATTGTGCGCTGTCTATCTTGCGTGCTGCACAATATCGTTTATTACTTAGTATCTACTGATATTTACTGCTTGCTAGTTTATTGTGATGGTGCCGTTTTTTTTATTATGTTGCTCTTTGTTGTTTGCTTTCTCTTCTGTTTTTTTTCTCCATACAGGTGACCCAGGTGTTTTGTTTTTTTTTGTTGTTTGGTTTTTTTTTTTCTTTCTTCCCCCCCTTCTCACCGTCTCTTCTCCCCTTTGGTCTTTCTCTCCCTCTCTTTCTTTCATTCTTTCTCCCTGTCCTATCCCCCAGTCATGTCTGTCCCGTTTGTAGGAACTGAAAATAAAATAAATTCATAATTATAATAAAGGTCAACCAAATGGACCAATATGGCAAGGCCATGATGATCCACTTGGTAAAATAAATCCGCTTGGCATCTTTCTTGGCCTTAAGACAACAATTCTGATGGCTAAAGATCCAAATGGGACACAAAAAACCCCCAAAAAACCAAAAAACAAAACAGATCTTACTAGTTTTATTACGGTAAGCTGTTTCAGAAATCTATAGAAACAAATAAAACAGGTCCATTCTTCTACACATTCTCTGGGATTCATGACACTGACACTGTTTATCTGAAGATGTCATTTACATCAGTGTAGGTAGCAGTATAAGCTTTTTATAACA
Organism: Maylandia zebra; assembly: GCF_041146795.1. Lineage (NCBI taxonomy): Eukaryota > Metazoa > Chordata > Actinopteri > Cichliformes > Cichlidae > Maylandia > Maylandia zebra. The sequence goes on from NC_135172.1 coordinate 4,531,713, forward strand.
GTTTCATGACATTTATAGGTGAGGCAGAAACCACAGTTAATCAGCTAAATTAGCATTGTTTATTAAAAGTCAAAAACCATCATTTAGTTTAATGCATGATAGTTTAAAACCACTTCAAGAAACTGTTTAAACTTTTCTTTAGTTATATTCAAACTGTCAAAACTTGTAATTCTAAAAGTTTGCAGATTTGGTTGAAGTCTTCCTATTTAGCCTCATTCATTATATGAATTAATATGAATATGTTTTTCACTCTGATGTTCTTTACTTTGTACGCCATACAGACTAACAATTTGAAATACTCTTCTTTTTTTACATAAGACTTAGCACATTTTAGTGTGTCGCTAAAATAATAACTAAAATAATACTGTTTCCTTAGGACATTAATTTTTAATCTCACACAGCATTTTTGTTGCTGTTACTTTTTACTGATGATGATTTTTCTCAGAATCTTACAAGAAATAGTAAATATCTGCCTTGAAGTCATATAGCTTGCTCTTTTACCACCCGCTAATGTTTATTTGTAGTTTAATGAGTAATACAGCATTTGGTTAAACTGCATCACACCTTTGCAATTCAGCACTTGCAAAATAGTTCTCAGGCTGTGCTGCAGACTGCAGCAGTAAATGACAGATCTTTGAGTTTGGTCCATATATACTGTGAGCATCAACATCATAAAACGTTTCAGTCCAATATTAGTATCAGCGCTGTGGGTCCTGCTATTCATTGATGTTTTCAATCATTTTAAAAAGCTGCCAATTTGTTATCATGGAACTGAAATAAATATATTTTATTTTCTGTGGTGATTAAAATAGCTCTTGGCCAATTCTGAATACATTCACTAGCATTTAATTTTGTAATTTTTTTTTCTATACCATACAAAATTAATCAGTGCATAGCTTTGATAAGATGACAATTGGCTAAACTGCCTTGCATTTGAGATACTGTAGGGGAAAACACTGTTTTTATTTTTTTTTTTAAACAGTCAGCAGCTATTATTGAATACATTGTTTAAGAAAACTGACCAATATGGATGTGACATGTTTTTGAAATGAACAGTTTATTTAAAAAAAAAAAAAAACTGATCAAATCTGAAACTCATCCATTAACGTGTTAAAGCCATGAACATACATTTTTCATATATTAACATATGTCACAGATTTTTATTCTCTTATAATACTGTTTATTTTGATGTTTATTCTATTATTGTTATTATTTGTTTTTGTTTATCCTAGCATTTGAAATCAGAATTATGATCTGAATGCACCACGATGTCCTCTATAATCCTCTTGTTTTATCTTTATTTATTTAAAATGTTTTCCTTGTTATATTTCAGTTATTATATTATATTATATTATATTATATTATATTATATTATATTATATTATATTATATTATATTATAGCACAGTGTGACAAGATCTAAGCTGAAAGGCAGGAGAAAAAAGTGGAGGGGGATAGGAGAATATAATAAAAGGATAGAGCACAAATAGAATATGCACAACTGTAAGAAAAACAATGGGAAGAAAGAAAAAAGAAAAAAAAAACCAGCAGCACCTGGAGCACAAAAAATATAAAAATGCATTGACACATGAATCAAAATCCTTTTAAATTTTCAAATACGTCATTTCTCTTGGAAAAGGTTTCTGGCTGATGTACTGGATGGCCTGCTGCTGTCCTTCCTCTCCTTGCAGTAAAACAGCTCCTAGACCCACCTCAGAGGCATCTGTGTGTACTGTAAACGGAAGGTTCAAATCTGGACAGTGCAAAACAGGTTTCTGACACAAACAGTCTTTCAAACCACTGAATGCATTCTCTGTCTCTTCAGCCCACTTGAACTTTGTAGGACTAGACTTTCTTGTCATGTCAGTTAATATAACTGTTCTAGAGTTGTCAGAAAATTAGCATTTCCCAAGTGATCAATCAGTTCATCAACCCTTGGCACTGGACAAGGATCGAAAACAGATACTGAATTTAACTTAGAAAAGCTTACACAAAATCTTAGCTTAAAATCATCTTTCTTTGGGACAAGCACAACAGGACTACACCACTCACTGTGTAAAGGCTCAATGATTCCTGTAACCAGCATCTTCTCCAGCTCATTTTTCAGCTCAGGCAATAGCTTATCTGGGATACAGCAAGTGGTATCTCTAATTGGCTGTTGGTCTGGAGAATGAAGAGTGATCTTGTGGTCAGTGAGGTGTTTATGATCTGGCTCCTGGCTAAAGAGTTCTTCGGTCATAAGTGATTACACCTCCTGACATCTTTCAAATGGCAAATGATGAAGGTCTGGAAACACACTTTTGAAGAAGCGAAGTACTGTTCATGAAGTTCTTCCTCATCCATAACTGTGCCCGTCCACAGGGATGTTGAGTGCTATGGCTGGTCAGTCCCCTCTTTCAAAAGGTTGACGTGCAACACTTGATGGTTCTTCCAACAGTCTGGCAAATAAAGTTCATATGTAGCTGGGCGCGTCTTCTTTGTGATTTCATATAGTCCTTGCCACTTTGCAAGAAAACTGCTCTCAGACGTAAAAGAACTTTCTGTCCTTCACAGAAAACTTTTCTGCTTGAAGCTTTATCATGTATATGCTTCAGCTGTTGTTGAGCATGAGCCAGATTATTATTAGCAAGTTCCTATTTGCAGTTTGTCTCTCATTCTGGGAACATGAGAGTTCACAAAATCTCTGCTCTGAAAGGGAACCCTACCAAGCTTCTTTCAGAACATCCATTAGACCTCTGACAGGATGCCCATACAGCAGCTGAAATAATAAAAACCCAGTAGAGATTTGAGGAAATTCTCTGTAGGCAAATAACAGAAATTGAAGCTATTGATCCCAATCTGCCTGTGTTTCATTCACAACCTTCCTGACCATTGATTTCAAGGTCTTACTGAATATTTCCACAAGGCCATCTGTCTGTGGATGATAGGGACTGGTCTTGACACCTTGAATTCCTAGCAAGCTGGATATCTTTGAGCAGCTTAGAAGTAATATTGGTGCCCTGATCTGTGGGGATTTCTTTTGGAACAACTGAATCAGGCAATTCTCTGACAGGATACCCATACAGTAGCTGGAATGGTTCTGAGTCAAGCCTGCTTGTTTCTTGTGTAGTGGGAAATGGTTCTGGAGTAGGTCCTCTTGAGGAAGCAGATGTAGATGCTTGAACTTCCAGAAGCCAATGCTCATGGTCCTCCTGCTGCACCTGCTGTCGAAGCTGGGGAAACTGATGCTGAATTGGCTCTATCTATCCTGCTGGCGCTTGTGCTCCCGCTCCAGTTTAGCATCATTCAGCAAAAGTGCAAAATATGGCATAGTCAAAACAATCAAGAATGTTAACTGACAATAACAAGACTAAACTCTGGACAAATGGTGTTCTCACCCACTTGGTCACAAGGACACTTAGATTCCAGATAAGCTCCATTTGTTACTTACTTGTCTCAGACTAGCAACAAACTAAGAGTTTAAACAACTAAGTTGGGAACTAGATACACTAGAGAATGCCAAAATAAAGCATATAGTCTGTGACACACCACACTATAGACTATCACAAGAAGGGAAATAAACAATTCTTGAAATGTACCGAATGTACAATGATTAATTTGATTTGATTTTATTGATTAGCATTCAAATTCAAATCTCAGTGAAAACAGTGAAAAACAAACAAACAAACAAAAAAAAAAAACCAAAACAAAAAAAACAAACAGTGAAAACAGAACAAAAATCTACCATAAAGAAAGAAAGCATGAGACAAGGCTAATCAAAAGGTATTGGCTGAAGCATTTGCTTATTACGCCAACCCTTTTCACAAAATATCTAGGGTCAATGCACTGCAAGCTCAGTGTATAGAAATGCAAAAATGCTCCAATGGCCCTTTAGAGATGATGAAATCCATCTTACTGGTAACTGTATGATGAAACCTCCACTACTGTTTGTAGACTGGCAGGAAGATAGTGGGGAAAACATCATTAGCAGCACATTGTTTCCACATGCTCTGGAAACAAAGCATTTGTAAATGTTCCATTCTTGTTAATCTTTATGCAGTCTGATTGGCACATATCTAAAACGGTTGTCGTGTGGAACATATCCCTGCTCTTTGTTGTTTATATTCCTATATTCAGTCTTTTCTTTAAGCAGTGTGGAAAATATAGCTCCTGCATGAATGCTATTTAACGGGTAAAATTTGTAGGAATAGTGAAATGCTGTCATTATGTGGTGTTATGGCCATGGGTAATGATGCAAAGTAACTGCTCTTGCACTGTTGGAAAATAATGACTGAATTCACACAGAAGCCATTTCTCCACATGGAGGAATAGTGTTTAGAGAACCTAATATTTATGATCATCTGTTCTTTGATGTTTGTGCACTCAAACTTCTTCTCTGCGCTTTTGCTTTGCAAGTGTATGTCAGAGATGTCAAACCAATTTACAATGTGCTGTTAACTTTTTTTTAGGGACTTTCAAAACAATTCAAAACGTAACTGTAGTAAAATATAACAAACATAAGTCAGTGAATTACCAATATTTGCAAGCTAATGCGTAAAACCATAGAAGGAAAGCTTTGAGCCAAGGTAAGGAGCCTGGGGGGAGCTTGGAGCAGATTCACTGGCCATCCGGGTTGAAAGGAGTTAGATAACATAGTTCAGGCATCTGATAAGATTCAAGATTTAAAGCGTTTATTGTCATGTGTACCAAGAAAAGCATTTCTCTGTACAATAAAATTCTTTCTCTGCTGTCCACACACAGATGCCGGTTAATATGTACAAATAGATAAAATACATAGCATGAATAAATAAATGGACACAAGTATTAAATAGATTCATGTGCAAAAGAGCTATGAGCTTAATATGCTGGTTTGATATGTGAAATGACCTGATGTGCAAAAATTATTATTATTGTTAAAATAGGTCAGCTGTTCAAGAGTCTGATGGCAGTGGGGAAGAAGGAGTTGTTGACTCAAGATGTTCTGGATTTCACACTTCTGAACCTTTGTCCCGAGGGCAGAAGTGTGAACAGTCCGTGTTGGGGGTGTGTGGGGTCTTTGAGGATAGAGGCAGTTTTCCATGAGGGAGTTGAGAAAAAAAGGAGAGTGTCATTCGTCTATGCGTTAGGTGCGAGTTTTGCGGCCCTAGAGTGATTGGATGCGGTTAGTTGTCTGCAGAGTTTTGTTTCTCTTTTGCTTTGCTCATGATGTCGTTTGACATGGATGATTTTGCACAACAGCCCTCCATTGAAACGTTGGAGCGATGCACAAAAGCAGATTTGTTATTAGTGGCTAATTTATTCAATGTGGATGTTCCGTTGCATTCTAAAAAGGCAGAAATTTAACAATGTTTGGTAGAAAAAACGTTCAATCCCCTAAATTTGACCCGATTGGCCAGGTTGCTACGGGTTTGGTGATGGAAGATCTCAAGCTTGCCCTTCGGTTGAAGGAGGTGGAGCTGGAGGCTAAGGCCAAGGAAGTCGAGCTCATGCATCTTCGCATATGAGTTATGGAGCTGGATCCTTCTCGAGCGAAGGACGCTGTTCCCGTCCCTGTAAGTACAACCCCCTACACTTCCATAGTAGACCAGTTTAACGCTAGCAAGAAAATTGTTTTAGTACCTCCTTTTAGGGAGGGAGAGGTTGACTCCTATTTCACTGCTTTTGAGCACATCACAACCACTTTAAAATGGCCAGAGGATGTCTGGAGTCTGTTGTTGCAATGTAAATTAGTAGGAAGAGCGCAGGAGGTTTGTGCGAGTCTTTCCATTGCAGATAGTCTGGACTATGAGGTTGTCAAGTCTACTATTTTGCGGGCTTATGAATTAGTCCCGGAGGCGTATCGGCAAAAGTTCCATTCGTGTAGCAAGTCCGACAGCCAAACGTTTGTGGAGTTTGCACGGGAGAAAGCTGTCATATTTGACAAGTGGTTGGCTGCCAGTAAAGCAGAGGACTTTACTCAGCTGAGAGAGTTGATCCTGTTGGAGGAGTTTAAGACATGTCTCCCTGAAAATATTGTGGTGTACCTTAATGAACAGAGGCTGGGGTTACTGTCTAAAGCTGCTGTCCTCGCCGAATAATTTGTCTTAACTCATCGTGCAGCACTCTCGACGGCGCGCCGTGAGTACGCTTCTGCAACTCAACATGCCAAAAGTTATAGGGTTTCTCCTAAGTGACAGACGCATTCTGCTGCTATCCCTGTGTCAGATCGCAAATGTTTTTATTGTCATGAAATCAGTCATCTCCTTGCTTCTTGTCCATCACTTCAGCGCAAGGAGCAGGCTCACACTTCAAGGAAGCGGAAAAGTGTTGGTTTTGTTTGTTCTATGTCTACTTCCACTTCACTTGGCAATGAAGCGAGAAGTGACAGCCTTGATAATAGCTACCGTCCCTTTGTAACGGAAGGATTTGCTTCTTTGACCGGAAAAGAGGAGGATCGGGTGCCGATCACGATTTTGCGTGACACTGGAGCCACACAGACACTAACTTTGAGGGGTATTTTACCTTTTTCTGATGACTCTTTCTGTGGTTCGGATGCTCTTGTCTGGAGAGTAAAAATGGATATTTTGCGAGTGCCACTACACAATCTCTGCTCGTTTTGGGTTCGGTAACGATTGGGGTGCACGATCATTTACCAGTGCCCAGAGTTGCGATGATTCTGGGGAATGACTTAGTGAACAGGAAAGTGTTTTCTACTCTGAGCGTGGTTGAGAACCCTGTGCCTGATACTTTCTTATCTGAGCCTGCTGCTGAGCACTCACGCTCTGTTTTCCCTGCATGCGCTGTAACTCGCACGCACAAGCGCAAGTATGGTGACATTGATTTGTCTGATTCTTTTTTCTGTGCTAGCGGTGAGCAAGAGTCTGAATGTAAAACCTGTGACCCGCTGATGGTCGACTCTGAGGCAATGCTGTCTACTAGCCCATCAGTGACATCTCAACTTCCTTTGGAAGTTAACAAAAAATAATTTTGTTTTGGCACAACACAGTTCCCGACTCTTGTGGGTTGTTTTTCAGCTGCCAACTCTAGTGACCAGTACCCTCGTGTTTATAGAGTTGAGGATGATGTGTTAATGCGTATCTGGTATCCGCCTGTAGCTGGTGAGCTAGGTTGGAATGTTTCTAAACAGGTTCATGTGCCTCAACAGTACCGACACAAAGTTCTTAGTCTTGCCCATGACAACTTTTCTGGACATTTAGGTATTAGTAAAACCTACCACCACATTCTGCACCATTTCTTTTGGCCAGGATTGAAGAATGACGTTGCTAAGTATTGTTGTTCTTGTCACATCTGTCAAATTAGCTGTAAGCCTAACCTAATCATTCCACCCGCTCCATTACACCCTATTCCAGTTTTAGGGGAACCTTTTGAGCACATACTTATCCACTGTGTTTGTCCACTTCCTAAAACAAAATCGGGACACCAGTATCTTTTGACGTTGATGTGCGTCACTACAGGTTTTCCTGAAGCAATTCCGTTGCGCACCCTTAAAGTTAAATCCGTTGTTAAGGCGTTGGTGAACTTCTTTTCTACTTTTGGGTTGCCGAAATCTGTCCAAACAGACCAAGGCTCTAATTTCATGTCTAAGATTTTTCTTCAAGTTTTGCAATCACTTGGTATTAAACATCAGAAGTCTAGTACATATCATCCTGAGTCGCAAGGTGCACTCGAGCAGTTTCACCAGACATTGAAATCTATGATGCGGAAATTTTGCCTTGAGTCTGGAAAGGTGTTACGTCCCAATATAGGGGTACAGGAACGCAACATAAGTTTGAAAAGATTGCCCCGCCCTGGTCCCCAAAACCATACACAGAGGGAAAACCAATTTCTTAGTGAATGGTGGTTTATTTTTCTACACTGCAAAAATGAAGCTCCGGGGTGAACAAAGGCCAAAATAACAAACAAAACAAGCTAAGTCAGGAGGAGGTGCTATCTAAAACCCTATGTGAAATCAAACATCAAACAAAAGACAAGCGCTACACCTAACTCCCTAACTGAAATAAACTGGAGAAAACAGTGCAAGGAAAACAATAAGGCAGCTCACCCCTTCTGTTCCAGTGCTATTTACAATGTGCTTTTTACAATGAAAACTAATGTACACACTATATACAGAACTCAGAAAGTCGCACAAAGTCACAGGCACAAATGTCTCAGGTTTTGGAGGCCAGGGTCAGGTCTGCTGCTGCTGTCAGTGGCTGCCCCGGGACAACTGCTGGTGGAGGGATTTTGAATGCGACCACATGATCGGCGGACCAATCGGCAGCCGTCAGCTCATCCACTCAGGGACCTGCAAAGACTTAAAGGCACAGACAAAGAAAACAACATACCAAAACAGATTATGGCCAGGGCCATAACACCCCCTTTCCCAAGACCAAACATCTCCCCTATAGATGTTTGGCACTTAGGAGTTCAGAAAACCACGCGACAGTGCATCTGCCATTACATTCTCTGTCCCTTTTTTGTGATGGATCTCTAGATTGAAATCCTGCACTAAGAGGGACCATCTCATGAGCCTTTGGTTAGAATTTTGCATCCTAGTCAAAAACACGAGGGGGTTGTGATCGGTGTAAACAACGACAGGTGCTGAACTAGAACCGACATAGACCTCAAAATGCTGTAGAGCCAGCAACAGAGAGAGAGCTTCTTTTTCAATGGTACTGTATTTCTGTTGGTGGGAGTTGAATTTTTTTGAAAAGTAACCAATTGGGTGATCAACACCCTGCCTATCCTCCTGCAACAGCACCGCACCTGCACCGTTGGCGCTGGCATCCACCTCAAGTTTAAACGGATGTGTGAAAACAGGAGCGGTAAGTACTAGTGTGCTGCAGAGGAGAGCTTTGGGAGACTCAAAAGCATTCTGGCATGTGGGGGACCATACGAATGGTTTTGACACACTTGTGAGACTGGTGAGAGGTGCAACTACATCTGCAAAACTCTTACAGAAGCCACGATAATAGCCGGCCATACCAAGGAACTGGCGAAGTTCACGTCTAGTGCGAGCCACAGGGAAATCTAGGATAGCCTGGATTTTAGCCAGAAGGGGGCACACCTGTCCCTGACCCACCTGCTTCCCTAGATAAGTCACCGTGGCCTTACCAAAGTCACATTTGGCAAGATTTAGGGTAAGATTTAGGGTAAGGGATGCCTCTTTTAATCTTTTAATCTTTTCAAAAATCTCAGTGAGTGTTCCAAGGGGCGATCGTGGCTCAAGAGTTAGGAGTTCACCTTGTAATCGGAAGGTTGCCGGTTCGAGCCCCGGCTTGGACAGTCTCGGTCGTTGTGTCCTTGGGCAAGACACTTCACCCGTTGCCTACTGGTGGTGGTCAGAGGGCCCGGTGGCGCCAGTGTCCAGCAGCCTCGCCTCTGTCAGTGCGCCCCAGGGTGGCTGTGGCTACAATGTAGCTTGCCATCACCAGTGTGTGAATGGGTGGATGACTGGATATGTAAAGCGCTTTGGGGTCCTTAGGGACTAGTAAAGCGCTATATAAATACAGGCCATTTACCATTTATTTACCATTTCTGACCAAGTCTCTGAATAGGCTACAATGTCGTCTAAGTACACTTCACAGTTTGTGACACCACCTAAGACAATGTGCATAAGGCATTGGAATGTGGCAGGGGCATTTCGAAGGCCAAAAGGCATGATGGTGTATTGGAGGAAGTGATCAGGAGTGACAAAAGCAGAGATTTCAGATGCACACGGAGTGAGGGGAACTTGCCAATAACCCTTTAATAAATCCAGTTTGGTGACAAACTTTGCGGAGCCAACCCTATCAACACAATCCTCCATGCGGGGAAGAGGGTAGGACTCGGGTTTGGTCACACTGTTCACTTTTCGAAAATCATTACAAAAACGTGGGGTTTTGTCTTCATTCGGCACAAAAAGGCATGGGGAACTCCAGGCACTCGAACTAGGGACAGCAAGACCATTTTCCAGCAAGTAGGAAACTTCTTGCTGAAAAAGTGCACGTTTGGTAGGGTTCACACGATAAGCGTGTTGTTTGATCGGAGGGTGCCTACATCTATGTCATGTTCGAGGACAGTAGTGCAAGACGGAGTGTCAGCAAACAGAGATGGGTAAGTATTGATTAGAGAACACACATCGTTCTGGGCAGCCTCAGTGTCGCGCAAAATTACAATCGGCACGCGATCCTCCTCTATTCCAGTCAGTGAGGCGAACCCTTGTGAAATGAAAGGTCGGTAACTGCTGTCAAGACTGTCATTTCCTGGTTCATTACTGACGGGATTAGGAGTAGAAACCGACTGAACAAAACCAACACTTTTTGGCTTTTTCCATGTGTGAGTTTGCTCTTTGCGACGGAGCGACGGACAATTGGCAATGAGATGGCCAGTATCATGGCAATAAAAGCATTCTCGGACAGTCATGGGAGCCTGATCAGGGCGCGTTTGACGCTTAGGAGAAACCCTCAAACTCCTCGCAGGTTTAGAGAACGGGGCACATTCACGGCGCACAGCTGAAAACGTGACACGATGGGTCAACACAAACTCATCTGCAAGAACAGCAGCTTTAGACAACAAATCCACCTTTTGCTCATTGATATATACAACAACATTCTCTGGAAGACACGTTTTAAATTCTTCCAGCAGGACCAATCCTCTTAGCTGAGCAAAGTCCTTCACTTTACTAGCAGCTAACCACTTATCAAACAAGAGAGTCTTCTCCCTGGCAAACTCTACATGTGTTTGGTTGGCAGATTTATCACATGACCGAAACTTCTGGGGATATGCCTCCGAAACTAGCTCATAAGCCCTTAAAATAGTGGATTTCACAATTTCATAATCCAGGCTGTCATCAATAGATAAGCTCGCACACACTCCCTGTGCTTTCCCCACCAACTTACACTGCAGCAACAAACTCCACACATCCTTGGGCCATTTCAAAGTAGTTGCGATGCGTTCAAAGGCATTAAAGTAAGAGTCAACCTCACTTTCTCTGAAAGGTGGCACTAAAGCAATTTGCTTGCTTGCATTAAAATGGTCAGAGGAAAATGAATCAGTAGGCTTACTCACAATTTTACTCACTGGGGTAGAGGTAACATTGCGTTGTCGGGAAGGATCCAGCTCCATAGCCCTTATGCAGAGATGCATAAGGTCAACTTCTTTGGCTTTAGCCTCAAGCTCCACCTCTTTCAGGCGAAGGGTGAGCCTAAGATCCTCCGTAACCAATCCTGTTAATTGTCCGGCTGGGCTAACCACTCAGGGACCTGCAAAGACTTAAAGGCACAGACAAAGAAAACAACTACCAAAACAGATTATGGCCAGGGCCATAACAAAAGGAATGAGATGAGGGTTTGCTGCTGCTTCTTTTAGCGGTGAGGGAAAGCGTGCAGGAGTCGCTAGGATTTAGCCCTGCTGAGCTGGTGTTCAGTCACACAGTGCGTGGCCCGTTGCGACTACTCAAGGAGAAGTTTTTGTCCGACGCAGATGCTCCTAGGGAAAATGTGTTGGATTATGTGAGTTCTTTTAGAGAGTGTTTGCATAAAGCATGTGCAATCGTACGCCATGCTCTCGTTGCAGCGCAGGGAAAGATGAAAAGGAAGTTTGATAAGAAAGTTGTACAAAGGAAATTTGAGGTTGGTGATGAAGTTTTAACACTTCTACTGGTCCCTGGTTCTTCCCTCCAGGCAAAATTTAGTGGTCCATACACAGTACAGGCAAAATTGAGTGACACGGATTATGTCATAGACACCCCAGAGCAAAGGAAAAAGTGTCATGTGTGTCATATCAATATGATAAAGCCTTACTTTGCTTGTGGTGTGTCAACAGTTGCGACTGTGGGGGTGCCAGTTTCCAAAACCCAGTATGACCCAGTAAGTGATGGTTTAGTTTTCGGTTTTGCTGAGGGCTGCTCAGAACTCTGAAATCCTAGGCGATCCTAAGCGATCTAAGGTCACATTTAAAGGATTTAGATGATGTTGTTCAAAATGATGTGTGTCAGTTGATTGAGAATAATCCTACTCTTTTCTCTGACACTCCTTACCATACCACCGTGCTGGAGCATGATATCGATGTGGGGGACCACCCTCCAATCAAACAGCATGCCTACCGGGTGAATCCCACTAAACGTGTTCTTTTCCAGACAGAAGTTTCTTATCTGTTGGAAAATCGTCTTGCTGTTCTTAGCTCTACTGCAGGGGTGTCAAACTCAAATACACAGTGGGCCAAAATTCTAAACTGGAACAAAGTCGCGGGCTAACGTTAATATTTATTGAAATATATTTATTCCTCCAGATACGGATTTTCGGAAGGTGGACAGCGTGACCAAACCTGACTCCTATCCTCTTCCCAGAATGGAAGATTGTGTCGATGGGGTCGGTTCTGCGAAATTTGTTACTAAGCTGGATTTGTTGAAGGGCTATTGGCAAGTTCCTCTACCATCACATGCAGCCGACATCTCTGCTTTTGTTACTCCTGACCATTTTCTTCAGTACACTGTCATGCCTTTCGGGTTGCGCAACGCCCCCGCCACATTCCAACGCCTTATGAATATTGTGCTGGGAAGCGTTTGCAATTGTGAAGTGTATCTGGATGATATTGTCGTCTACTCAGACACCCGGTCAGAGCATATGAAAAAAGGCTCTTCAACTGGTGGGGGAGATTGTCACATCTTGCAGGAGCTTTCCTTTCTTCAGGAACTCTCTCTGCAGGAAGGGGAGATACAGGAGAGGTGGAGGAAGATCTCAGCCTGGGTGTCTATTGTCTTATGTAGTCTGGAAGATGAGTGGATGGTGGGGTGGGTGCAGTTTTCTCTGTGGTGGGGTTGGGTGGACTGTCCCGGGCTCTGTGGGGCCGGGAGGCGCTGCTGCACTGGGCCCCGGTCTGGATGGGTCTGGGCCCCCTTTCCCTGGCGGGTCGCGGAGTATGGGGGTGCCTACTGGGGTCAGCGGGGGAGCTGACCCCAGTAGGCACTGGGGTGCAGAGGAGGCCACCCCCTCTGTCCCCTTCTGGCTGCCTGTGCCTCAATTTTATCCCACAACTTAGATATTCACATTACTCACACTCTCATTACACATACATATAGGATCTTGGGGGTGGGCATGCTACACGGACTCCAAAAGACCATCAGGGTGTACACCTCACCCCTGGCGTCGTTGCCCACCCCTCAATTTTAAATACACGTAGACATTGAGGGCTAGCAGGAGGTACTATGCCCTTACCTGCTGCTCTCTGGCAGGTAGCTCCATGCCCTCCTGGGTTTTAAATGCACCTTAGAACACACATGCATCAACACTACAATGAGCGGGTGGAGGGAGGTTTGGAGTCTTCTCCCACCCCCATTCTCTACGACCTGCTGGAGCGGGGGGGCTAGGAGGAGGAGTTGGCCGTCCGACTGCGGTCTGGAATGTGGGGCCTCCCTGCTGCTGCGGAGTCGGGGCGGTCTGCCTCTCCCCACCGCAGGGAAAAGGGTAACACCACCTGGGTCTGGGTGCAGTTCCCCCCTCCAGGGGCAAGGGTACCTAGACCCGGTTCGTAGAGTACACTTGGAGAGTGTGATCGTGTGTACAGCGTCTCTTTATGTCTGTCTCCACGTTGGTTGAGTGTGGAGTAAGTGCATATGAGAGCATGAGGGTGGGAATGGATGTTTGTGTCTGTGTGTGCCTGTATGTCTGTGTCTATATGTCAGGTTGGGTATCAGACGCCACCTCTCTGGGGACATCTCAGGCCCTCCAAGGTTTGGAGGTCTATCTCCCCCCACCACCACTTCCCCTGCCAGTGGCGGACTCCCTCAGACATCGGTGCGTTGGTGGTTCTTTGTGTCTGGGGATGGGCATCCAGGTACACACCGGCTCACTCCTTGGCGCCGCTTATTGGGGCCTGGAGCCTGGGGCTCGCTCGGGCCACTTCGGAGGTGGGGTGCCCCCGACCTCTCAGCCTGGGGCTCGGTCACTCAGGCACAGCTGGCTGCCGGCGGAGCTCACGGGCGCGTCACTGCAACCCCCCCTGCCTTATGCTCCGCTGCTGCTGAGTGAGCCCTCATCTGGGACTCTCCTCAGCTCTTTCTGGGACAGTGGCGCGGCTGCCCCTCTGTTGGTCTTCCTTGGTCTCTTGTGTTCTGGGGGCCTCTGGATGTCTGGAGTTTTGATCTCCTCCATACCTGCTTCATGCCCTGGAGGACGGGGCTGTGGCCCCCCCACACCCTCTAGCAGATCATTACATGAAGGAACCTTTAAAAAAACAAAAACAAGCGCGTCCATGCTCACAGGTGTACACACGGGTGATCACACCCACAAACTACACCCTTTTTGGCTCCTACCTCAAAGCACACTGTGTTCTGTTGATCTTATGTGCTGCACAATAATGTTTAATATTTAGTATTTACTGTCATATTCCCATATATCATTGTGATGTTGTTTATTCTATTACTCTTGTTCTCTTCTGCTTGTTTTCTTTTTTCTTTCTCAACAGGTGATCCAGGTGATCGATAGATGCATTTTTTTCTTTTTCTTTTTTCTGCCCATTCTGTTGGTTTTTGTCTTTTGCCCTTCTCCCCCATCCCTCTTCTCAGCTGTTTCTCTTTCCCTCTTTCTTTCTCCCCTTCTTTCCCCCAGTCAAGTCTGTCCCGTATTCAGTAAGTGAAAATAAAATAAACAATAAAAGGTGAATCAAATGGACCATTACGGCAAGGCTGGGATGGTCAATTTGGTAAAGTAAATCCGTTGGGCATCTTTCTTTGCCTTTAGACAATAATTCTGATGGCAAAAGAGCCAAACGGGACAGGCGCAAAAAAAAAAAACCTTAAAAAAACTTTATGACAGACGAAGTCGCTGACATTTCTGTAACTTACTGACCGGGCATACTGCTCAATCTAACAAGTTGCATTTAGTTGTGTTTGAAGGGCGCGAAAGGCGAAATAATAAAATGCCACAATGTGGAGGGATTTGAGCATGGCTGAGCCACTGTGTGTCGCTGTGTGACAGCTGAGCAGCGAAAGGAAATTAATTGAGGAGCCGGCTCTCGCTCAATGGGAGTCAACTATTCTGATTCACTACAAGGCACTCTCTAAGCACGGCTCTCAGAGCTAAAGCTTTTGCACATGATACATTATCGAACGTTACGATACCGTTACGATACCTTTCCTCCAGTCAAGTCTGTCCCGTATTCAGCAAGTGAAAATAAAATAAACAATAAAAAGTGAATCAAATGGACCATTATGGCAAGGCTGGGATGGTCAATTTGGTAAAGTAAATCCATTGGGCATCTTTCTTTGCCTTTAGACAATAATTCTGATGCAAAAGAGCCAAACGGGACAGGCGCAAAAAAAAAAAAAAAAAAAAAAAAAGCATGTGAAAACACTCACAGATGTGTTCCATCGCTTGCAAAGGGCATCCCTCACCCTCAATCTCGCCAAGTGTGATTTTTGACAAAGCCACAGTGACGTATCTAGGGAAACAGGTGGGTCAGGGACAAGTGTGCCCTATTTTGGCGAAAATCCAGGCCATACTGGATTTTCCTGCCCCTCGTACTAGGCGTGAGCTCCGCCATTTTCTTGGCATGGTGGGCTACTACCGGGGTTTCTGTCGAAATTTTCATAGAAGTGGTCGCACCCCTCACTAGCCTCACTACTGTGTTAAAACCTTTCGTGTGGTCCTCTGCGTGTCAGAGTGCGTTCCAGGCTGTTAAAACTCTCCTTTGCAGTGCACCAGTGCTGGCTGCCCCTGATTTTGCACGTCCTTTTAAATTAGAGGTAGATGCCTGCGGAGCAGGTGCCGTATTGCACCAAGATCAACATGGTGTGGATCACCCAATCGGCTATTTCTAAAAGAAATTCAATGTCCATCAGCAAAGGTACAGCACAATTGAAAAAGAGGCCCTTTCCCTGCTGTTCGCATTGCAGCATTTTGAGGTACGTCAGTTCCAGCCCCTCACCTGTGATAGTTTATACCAGCCACAATACCCTGGTGTTCTTAATGCGAATGCAGAACTAAAACCAAAAGCTCATGAGATGGTCTCTCCTGGTGCAAGATTTCATCCTGGAAATTCGCCATAAAAAGGGTACAGAAATGTATTAGCGGATGGACTATCACGTATTTTCCTTTAATCGTAACTGTCAAAACATCTACAAACGAGACATTTTGATTTTGGGAAGGGGGGTGTTACGGCCTGTGGCCATAAGAAGTCTGTGTGAGCTGCTGTGTTTATGTCTCTTAACTGTGTCTCAAGATTCTCTGCAGGTCCTTCCCCTAATGAAGAGTAGTGGGCTGCTGATTGGACCATGGAGCACGTGACTGCGTTCAAAAAGCCACTCTGACAGCTGCCGGGAGAGAGAGAGAAGCGAGCGAGCAGTTTTGACAGCAGACGTGGACCTGGCCCTGGTTTCCAACTTTTTGGGTTACTTTGTATCTGTGTAAGCGTGCTCTGTGAGAGCCGCCACTGGTGTATAAACTCAGTGCTTATGCATGCATAGGCTGAAGCTAAAGGGGTGAGCCGCCTTTTCTTTTGAACTGTTTTCTCCGGTTTCTGGGCTAGGAAGTTTAGTTAGTTTTCTCTGGCGGGACTTAATTGGTTTTGTTTATTAGTTTGGCCTGGGTTCACCCTGGAGCTATGCTTCCTGACATTAAATAAAATCACCTTTTTACTCATAACTGGTTTTCAGCTCTTTTGTTTGGGAACCAGGACGGGTACTTGCTTCTCTCTCCTCCAACCTTATGTGCGTCTCTACATGCCTAGGCTAGGGGTGTAACAGTGTACTCTCCACAATGCAGCTGTAGAACCTGCTGAGGATCATGGCCGACATACCAGATTTCCTTGGCCTCCTCAGGAAATACAGCTGCTGCTGAGCCTTCTTGACCAACTGTGTGGTGTTCAGTGTCCAGGTGAGGTCCTCACTGATGTAGACACCCAGGTACCTAATGCTGCTCACCCTCTCCACTTCAAGGCCCCAGATAGACAGCGGCTGGTGAGGCCTCCTCTTTTTCCTTGTGTCCACATTCACCTCCTTTGTCTTGTCAGTGTTGAGGATGAGGTTGTTGTCCTCACACCATGACACTAGACCGACCACATCTCTCCTGTAAGCCGTTTTTTTCCCTCCAGTGATGTGACAGATCACTGCAGTGATCTTCAGTATGATGTTATCCCTATTAGAGGCGACACAGTAGTGGGTGTACAGGGTGTAGAGGATGGAGCTGAGGAAGCAACCCTGTGGGATGCCAGTGTTTGTAATAATGCTGGCTGAAGTCCTGTTGCCAATCCCGACGGTTTGGGGCCTGCCAGTCAAAAGGTCCTGTAGCCAGTCACATAGGGTGGGGTTCAGGCTGAGTTTGTGTGGGATGACAGTATTGAAGGCGGAGCTGTAATCAACAAAAAGTACCCTGATGTATGAGTCTTTCTTTTCCAGATGGGAGAGGGAATAGTGAAGGGAAGCAGCGATTGCGTCTGATGTGGACCTATTGAGCCGTTTGGCATACTGCAGGGGATCCAGAGTGTCTGAGATGTTGCTCTGGATGTAGGCCAGCACCACTCTCTTGAAGCACTTTGGAATGATTGGAGTCAGTGCAACTGGTCTATAGTCATTTAGGCAGGTGGCTGAGAATTCTTGGGAAGAGGGATGATGGTTGTGGTCTCAAAGCATGTGGGGAAAGTACTCTGGCTGAGGGAGAGTTTGAAGATGGAAGTGAGAACATCAGCCAGCTCGTTAGCACATGCTTTAAGATCTATCTAAGATCTATCTATATTTAAAAAAAAACGTCATTTTCTTTCTCTTTTTCCCCTCCTGCTTGTCAGCTGAGATATTGCTTAGACATTATTACACATATACTGTAATAACCACAAAAAAAAATATTAAACATAATTGTCTGTGAAGGTTCTCAGTCATCCAGGTCATTGTAGTCAAAGGAGCTTGCAAAGAAAAGCGTCTGGACTTCTTTAACTTGCTTGAAGACGTTTCACCTCTCATCCGAGAAGCTTCTTCAGTTCGAGGGTCAAATGGTGGAGAGTCCCAGATTTAAACCAGGTTTAAGACTTTCGGACTGCCTCGAAGAGATTCTGGCAAACCATCAGGCGTCTCAGTAGGGGAAAGCGGTGCTCTACCTGCACTGTGTATAGTGCTGGCGGAGTGCTGCTGACGTCGACTGAGAAAATTGTCAGGCGGTGGAAGGAATACTTTGAGGACCTCCTTAATCCCACTGACACGACTTCCGAGGAGGAAGCAGAGTCTGGGGATGAAGGAGGGATCAGGAGGGAGGTCGCTCGCTGGACGGACCAATCGGTGGCCGCGCTGCAGGACGCACTGGATGACGCAGACTGGGACATGTTTCGGCGCAGCTCTGATGACATCAACATGTTTACGGAAGCGGTTGTGGGATTTATCGGGAAACTAGCGGACGACACAGCAGAAAGAACTATCATCCGAACGTTTCCCAACCAGAAGCCGTGGGTGGATAAAAACATCCGCGACGCTCTGAGATCATGCACCCCTGCCTACAATGAAGGGCTTGTCTCCGGTAATATGGACCTATACAAGGCTGCGTCCTACAACGTGCGCAGCGCGGTCCGAAAGGCAAAGCGGAGCTACGGGGAAAAACTAGAGTCACAGCTACGACAGTGCGACTCTAGGAGCCTGTGGAAAGGACTGCGGACTATAACGGACTATAAACGACCAGCTTCTTCAATGATGAATGCCGATGCTTCACTGGCTGATGAGCTGAACACGTTTTATGCTCGCTTCGACGCCGCAGCAATTAAAACAACAAACGGCTGCGCGCGATCGGAGTGCACCAGTGAAGAAAATGCATTCGTCATCACAGAGCATGCCGTGAGGAACACCTTCAGGAGGGTGAACACCAGGAAGGCAGCAGGACCAGATGCAATCCCTGGCCGGGTCCTTAGAGCCTGCGCTGATCAACTAGCACCGGTGTTCACGGAGATCTTCAACCTCTCCCTGGCCCAAGCTGTGGTTCCCACGTGCTTCAAACAGTCCATCATTGTCCCTGTTCCAAAGAAACAACAGCCCGCTTGCCACAATGACTACCGTCCAGTAGCACTGACTTCAATTGTGATGAAGTGTTTTGAAAGACTGATGAGAGATCACATCACTTCTTCACTTCCTCCCACCATCGACTCACTTCAGTTTGCTTACCGGACTAATCGTTCCACAGACGATGCCATATCTCACCTGCTCCACACATCCCTGAGTCACCTGGACACTGGCAGAGGGAATTATGTTAGGATGCTGTTCGTGGACTACAGTTCAGCATTCAACACAATAATTCCCTCTAAGCTTTTCACCAAGTTGACGGATCTAGGACTCAGCTCATCACTGTGTCAGTGGATCCTCAACTTCCTCACAGACAGACCCCAATCAGTGAGGGTGGGAAAACAAGTCTCCCCCTCCATCTCACTCAGCACTGGAGTGCCTCAGGGCTGTGTTTTAAGCCCCCTGCTGTACTCACTGTACACTTATGACTGTGTAGCCACATCCGACACCACCTCCATTGTCAAGTTTGCTGACGACACTGCTGTTGTGGGCCTGATCTCCGACAACATCGAGACGGCCTACCTGGAGGAGATTAGGAACCTGGAGACCTGGTGCCAGGAGAATAACCTCCTCCTAAACATCAGCAAGACTAAGGAGCTGATCGTGGACTTCACTACAAAGCAGGCGAGGAATTACAAACCCCTCATCATCAGTGGCACGCCAGTGGAGAGAGTGGACAGTTTCCGATACCTGGGTGTCCACATCACTCAGGACCTGTCATGGTCCTGTCACATCAACACCCTGGTTAAGAAAGCCCGTCAGCGTCTCTTCTTCCTCAGAAGACTTAGAGACTTCCATCTGCCACTGAAGGTGCTCAAGAACTTCTACTCCTGCACCATCGAGAGCGTCCTGACGTCAAACATCTGCACCTGGTTTGGGAACAGCACCAAGCAGGATAGACGAGATCTGCAAAGGGTGGTGCGCTCGGCAGAACGCATCATTCAATCAGAGCTCCCTGACCTGCTGTCCATCTACACCAAGCGGTGCAAGTCCAAAGCTAGGAAGATTATGATGGACCTCTCCCATCCCAACAATGGACTCTTCTCACTGTTGAGGTCTGGGAAGCGCTTCCGCTCCCTTAAGGCCAAAACAGAGAGAATGAAGAGGAGCTTCTTCCCCCAGGCTATTCGGGGCCTGAACCAGGTGTAGGACTGGACTCTCCCAAACACGTCACTATAAGACTGGACTCTCACACACATCACCACACGCACCACCACACATTTCCTATAATCCTATAATTCCTATAATTTATAATCCTTATCTTCATAATCTCTTCTGCTATTTGCACATTCTTTACTGCAAATTCCTAAGTTAATTTGTAAATTTTTGTAGTAAATTGTAAATATTGTAGAACTTTTCTTCTGTCATTTAATGGTCGGGCATTGTACAGCTACAAGCATTTCACCCCCATGTCATACTGTGTATGGTTGTGTGTGTGTGTGACAAATAAAATTTGAATTTGAATTTGAATTTGAATTTGAAAAGGGGATGACCCGCCAATTTCCAGGGGCGAGGTCACTGAGGTGGTTAAGCAACTCCTTGGTGGCAGAGTCCCTGGTGTGGATGAGGTCCGCCCTGAGTTCCTGAAGGCTCTGGACGTTGGAGGGCTGTCCTGGTTGACACGAGATCAGGGGCAGTACCCCTGGACTGGCAGACCGGAGTGGTGGTCTCCAGCTTTAAGAAGGGGGAACCAGAGGGTGTGTTCCAACTGCAGTGGGATCACACTCCTCAGCCTCCCTGGGAAAGTCTATGCCAGGGTGCTGGAAAGGAGAGTTGGACAAACTCTCCTTTCCAGCACCCTGGCATAGTCGAACCTCAGATACAGGAGGAACAATGCGGTTTTCGTTCTGGTCACGGAACACTGGACCAGCTCTTTATCCTCTCGAGGATACTTGAGGGTGCATGGGAGTTTGCCCAACCAGTCTACATGTGTTTTGTGGACTTGGAGAAGGAATTTGACCGTGTCCCTCGGGGTGTCCTGTGGGAGGTGCTGCGGGTGTATGGGGTGTCTGGCCCATTGCTACGGGTCATTCGATCCCTATACAACTGTTGCAAGAGCTTGGTTCGCATTGCCGGCAATAAGTCGGAGTCGTTCCCGGTGGGTGATGGGCTCCGCCAGGGCTGCCCTTTGTCACCGATTCTGTTCATAATTTTTATGGACAGAATTTCTAGGCGTAGCCAAATGGGGGTGGGCTTTCACTTTGGTGGCCTCAGAATCTCATCTTTGCTTTTCGTGGATGATGTGGTTCTGTTGGCTTCATTGGGTGAGGGCCTCCAGCTCGCACTGGAACAGTTCGCAGCCAAGTGTGAAGCAGCGGAAATGAGGATCAGCACCTTCAAATCTGAGGCCATGGTTCTCAGCCGGAAAAGGGTGAAGTGCCCACTCCGGGATGAGTTCCTGCCCCAAGTGGAGGAGTTCAAGTCTCTCGGGGTCTTGTTCGCGAGTGATGGGAGCCGGAGATCAACAGACGGATTGGTGCTGCGGCCGCAGTGATGTGGACGCTGCACCAGTCTGTCGTGGTGAAGAGGGAGCTGAGTGTAAAAGTGAAGCTCTGAATTTACTGGTCGATCTACGTCCTTACCCTCACCCATGGCCACGAGCTGTGGGTAGTAACTGAAAGAACGAGATTGCAGATACAAGCGGCGGAAATGAGCTTCCTCCGAAGGGTGGCTGGCCTCTCCCTTAGAGATAGGTTGAGAAGTCCAGCCATCCGGGAGGGGCTCAGAGTAGAGCCGCTGCTCCTCCACATTGAAAGGAGCCAGCTGAGGTGGTTCGGGCATCTGAAAAGGATGCCTCCTGGGCACCTCCTGGGTGAGGTGTTTTTCCCACTGGGAGGAGGCCCCGGGGCAGTGATACTGTGATAGAGAAAATATCATAAAACATCCCTAAAAATTGATTCTGTTCATCTGGACGTAGCGTTTTCAGTGGGAGAAACATTTCGTCACTCATCCAAGTGACTTCTTCAGTCTCAGCTGACTGCAGGTTTCCCCAATCTTATAAACAGTACATTTGCATAATGACTGAAACCAGCCCACTGAAGGAACAATGTGCTGCGAGGTCAGGTCCTTGATCATTAATATGCAAATTCTCATGAGCATTGATCAACCACCACTGATCAATGCCCATGAGTACCATTCACAGAGAGTTGAAAGGCTGCAATTGTAGCCTTGGCAGCATTGTAAGATGGTGACAGATGTACCCTTAGGCCCCCTCCTCGATTCAGAGATGGTCTTTCCCTTTTCATGTAAATGGCCTCCTTGACTCCACGCTCAAACCAGCATTTCTCCCTGTCCAGGATGTGTACATCCTCATCATTGAAAGAGTGTCCACTGCATTGGCCTGTAGGTGTAAGTAGACTGCAGAGTCCTGGCCTGACGAGGTAGCTCTTCTGTGTTGTGCAATCCGCTTAGCCAGAGGTTGTATAAATCCTGCCAATCCTCCTGGTAATTAACACCGATCCTTGGGGTGGACCAATTTTGGCGCAGCGTGCTTTGAGGTTTAAAAGCCACAGAGATGCGGTGTTTAGAAAAAATGCGTCTCAACTGTTTCGATACTCCTGACACATATGGGATCACTACAGGTTTTCGCTTGGGCAGCGGTTGTCCTTCTCTCCTGGATCACCTGGAGCTTTCTTTTGGCGCCTTCCCAGGTTTGACAAAAGTCCAGCTGGGATAACCACATTTACTCAGGGCCTTCTTGATGTGCTGTTCTTCTGCCTCCCTGGCCACTGTGTCTGTGAAGATGGTGTTCACTCTGTGTTGTAGCGTCCTGATGACACCCAGTTTGTGCTCCAGTGGATGATTAGAGTCAAACCTTAAATACTGATGTGTAGGTTTACAGTACACATGAGCTTTTAAATGTCCCCCATTACTGATGGAAATCTCACAGTCTAAGAAGGCTAACCTGCCACTTTTCATATCCTCCCTGGTGAATTTGATGTGTCGGTCCATCGAGTTAATGTGATCCGTGAATTGTGGTACGTCCTGAGATTTGATTTTTACCCAGGTGTCATCCACATACCTGAACCAATGGCTTGGTGGTGTTACAGGGTAGGATAACAAAGCTTTTCCACTTCTTCCATGTACAAGTTTGCGACGAAGGGTAAAACTGGGGAACCCATGGCACACCCATGTTTCTGCCTGTAGAGCTGACCCTTGTTTGTGAAATAGGTAGAGTTGGATGTCTCGAGACCGGTCTTGGTCTCGAGACCGGTCTCGAGACTACTTTTACGTGGTCTTGGTCTCGTCTTGGTCTCGACGTACTTTGGTCTTGGTCTTGTCTTGGTCTCGCTGTCTCGGTCTTGCTGTCTCAGGTCAACATAGTGGTCAGGAGATTTGGAGTCAACAGTATCCATGACACACAGCGTAACGTTCGATAATGTATCATGCGCAAAAGCTTTAGCTCTGAGAGCGGTGCTTAGAGAGTGCTTTGTAGTGAATCAGAATAGTTGACTCCCATTGAATGAGAGCCGGCTCCTCAATTAATTTCCTTTCGCTGCTCAGCTGTCACACAGCGACACACAGTGGCTCAGCCATGCTCAAATCCCTCCACATTGTGGCATTTTATTATTTCGCCTTTCGCGCCCTTCAAACACAACTAAATGCAACTCGTTAGATTGAGCAGTATGCCCGGTCAGTAAGTTACAGAAATGTCAGCGACTTCGTCTGTCATAAAGTTTTTTTAAGGTTTTTTTTTGCGCCTGTCCCGTTTGGCTCTTTTTCCATCAGAATTATTGTCTAAAGGCAAAGAAAGATGCCCAACGGATTTACTTTACCAAATTGACCATCCCAGCCTTGCCGTAATGGTCCATTTGATTCACCTTTTATTGTTTATTTTATTTTCACTTGCTGAAGGGGAGAAAGAAAGAGGGAAAAAGAAACAGCTGAGAAGAGGGACAAGGGCAAAAAACAAAAACCAACAGAATGGGCAGAAAAAAAAAAGAAAAAAAAATGCATCTATCGATCACCTGGATCACCTGGTGGACGGGGGAGCCATAGCCCCGTCCACCAGGGTATGAAGCAGGTATGGAGGAGATCAAAACTCCAGACATCCAGAGGCCCTCAGAACACAAGTATCTCCCCCTCCTGCAGAGAGAGTTCCTGAAGAGAGGAAAGCTCCTGCAAGATGTGACAACCTCCCTCACCAGTTGAAGAGCCCCCCAGGTGGCTCGACGCACCGGCGGCACCCTGCGCCAGGGCTGGGCCCCCATGCACCCACCCGCCCACAACCCCGGCAACACACCAACCAGGACCCAAGGCCCCGAGGCCCGGCCAGGGCCCCTGCCCAGAGACAGAGCGCCCCCAGAACCTCACGCCCATCCCGGACCCACCCAGGGGCAGCCAGGCTACCCGGTCAGTAACCCACGTCCGTCAGCACAGACCCTCCCCTAGCTCCGCCTGTCATAAAGTTTGCGTTCATAGAACACAAAGAGTTTTTGGTAAATGCAAAAAAGAAGCATTCGGCAAAGTGCACGTTTTGCAAAGTCTCCTTGACCGAGACAGCCAGGACTACCTCAACCTTCACCAGGCAACTGGAGCGCAAACACCCTCAAAGGTAAGCTAGCCAGTAGCCATCTATCCATCTTCAAACTCTTCTAACTACCTTTCCAACCTGAGATTACCAGGTCATGTTTATGTAATATTGTTATTTATAATGTGTTCTTCAAACATTATAAATTATATAGGGACAGTTTTTTTGCAACCGTCCCTGCAGACTTAACTTTAACTTAACGTTACGTTACATGCTATGTACAGGTAGCTAGCGCTAGCAGTAGCTATCAGCTACTTAAACAATTTTCATTAACTTTAGGTATTTTGGTAAATTCATTGAGCAGAAATATATCGAAACCATTTCAGTGAGCACTTTAAGGGCCGGTATGGTGTGGTTTGTTCTGGACTTTAATGGGCATATTTATGTGGTTGCTGACTCGTAAGTAAGGATGGGCGTTTCAAGAGTGTCCCTATAACATTGCTCGGCTAACAGCGGCGTTCTCGACAGTGAAGCCCAGATCAGAGCGGTCTATGGCTCTGGTCCAGATAGCACGGATCGCAAAACTGAGTCCTAAGGTTCTTTAATCGAACTTAAGGACCTTTGACTATGACTTTCTTAGGTGTTTTCTACTATGTTGCCCTACTAAACCAGTCCAGTGTTTAGGGGCTATTTTAGCATTATTAGACACAGTTATTTTGTATTGGTGTAACTTCAGACTTTATTGAGTAGTTCATTTCTTGTCAATACAGCTGTGTCTGATAGCTGACTGGCAGGAGGAGGCTTAATGCAACCTGCAACGTTAATGCACAGACATTTTGTCTTTTGTAGATTCCATTCAACTGTTTTTCTGTTCTTGTTATTTAAGGTCTTGCAACCCTGAACACTCCAGTATTTTCATTATTACTAGTTGTGCCTAATGATCTATATGTGTCACACTGGATTAGATTAGGTTATTTTGTATGCAAAGGTCTGCCCTCATTGATAGGTTTAAAATTACTGTGCTTGTAAGATACAGTAGTTTTTGTGGTTGAATAGAAACCGATGTTTTACAGATTCTTATTTCCCTGTTTTGTAGGTACTTGGAGTACAAAGCAGGATCTGCAACATCAGTGATAGCGGTCAATCCCACACAGCCTCAATTATCATTGTTTGCTCCAAGCATCCACTTATTTTCCCCAAATTCACCCAGGCAACAGGCCATCACCCAGTCCAACAACAACAACAACAATCTTTATTTATAGAGCACATTTAAAAGCCTTGGGCATACCAAAGTGCTTTACATAAAACAATAAAAGGGTCAAAGTCCATCCTCCAGGACCTTATAGTTGGATGCTCTCTCCCCCTGTCTATCGTTGAGAATCCACATTTTAGACACTTCCTGAATGTCTTGGATAGCAAATACACTCCTGTGTCTAGAACCACCTTGACAGAGAAGCTGATACCTCACCTTGTCACTAAATTGAAGGGTGACATAATCAAAGCCCTGGAAGTCCAGCCAAATGTAGCAATAACAACAGACCTCTGGTCTGACCGGAGGCTTTGTACTTTCCTGGGAGTTACTGCTCATGCTGCCTGCAAGAACAAGGACTCTTACAGTTTACAATCATTTTTGCTTGACTGTAGGCGTTTCACTGGGAAGCACTGCGGCTAACGAATCGCCTCAGCATTTGACAGAATAGTTGAGGAGTATGGCATTGGCCATAAAATAAGCTACATTCTGACGGATAATGCATCCAATATGAAGCGGGCCTTTAAAGTCAGGATGCCAGAAGTAGAGCACCCTGTAGGTGACAGCAGTGATGACCTCGATGATGAAACAATGTGGGAGGATGCAGAAGGTTCTGATCCATGGTCAACGGGTGAACGTCTTTATAGCTAGAGCCATTGCCAAAACCAGCAAGTTTACAAACCTGCTGCACAGCAGTAGTAACCACAAAGACTTGTTTGAGGCACACTTTGTCTCCAATAAGTCCATCCCAGCAGGAAACAACACCCGCTGGAATAGCATCTACAGACAGTTAAAGGCTCTGATCACACTTGACCACGGGGCCATCACTGAAATGTGCAGCAATACAGAGAATTTAGTGTTTTCAACCCGAGAGTGGGCTCAGCTGAAAGACCTTTGTGCTTTGCTTGAGCCTTTTTCTGATGCAACAGACCTTACAGAAGGTGATCATCAGGTGACTATTAGCATGGTGGTCCCCACTGTTCTGGACTTGAAGAATCATCTTATAAAGATGGAAGTACAAATGCCCCAGGCAG
Organism: Maylandia zebra; assembly: GCF_041146795.1. Classification (NCBI taxonomy): domain Eukaryota; kingdom Metazoa; phylum Chordata; class Actinopteri; order Cichliformes; family Cichlidae; genus Maylandia; species Maylandia zebra. The sequence goes on from NC_135172.1 coordinate 4,558,435, forward strand.
TAACTATAGTCAGGGCACTGAAAAGATCCTTAGAGAAACGGTTCTCTGGAATTTTCAGGCAGATTTGCATGGACGAAAAGGATCCAGAAGAGCCGTTTAGCCATCGGATCTACTTCCTTGCCACCATGCTCGACCCCCAGTTTGGACTGACCTGGGTAGATTTAGATGTCCAAAATGGTGAAACCGGACCAGCACTGAAGAGGTTCAGAGATGACCTTAAAAAGTCATTAATAGGTGACTGTATAATAATAATTTATTGTTATTGTTGTTTTTGTTGTTCCACTTATTATCACTGTCTTTGGTTTTATAGCATCATTAGAAGCATCCTGTCTAATCCTGTCTTTGTGTGTGTGTGTGTGTGCACCCTTTTCCAGACCTTTTGATCACAGAGGTAGACAGAGACGGACCTGCAGCACCAACAGAAGAAGACACAGAATTATCAGATAGTGACTCGAGCACTGATGCACAAATAAGCAAGTACCTAGACAGCATAAATGACTCTGACTGTGATGCACTCACCTTTTGGTCAAAAAACAAATAGCATTTCCCCAGTCTACACAGTGTTGCCTTGAAGGTCCTCTCTGTCCCTGCCTCTTCTGCCCCAGTTGAGAGGGTTTTTAGTAGAGGAGGCATTCTAATGAGACCCCACCGCGCACGGCTAGGCTATAAGATGTTGCAATCTTTAGTTTTCTTGAAGTGCAATCAATCACTGTTTTAAAATGTGAACTGTTTTCTCTCACTCCTCTCTGAAAATATGCTGTTTGTTCATTATATATTTGTTCATAAGATATTTGTTATTTGTTCATAATGTCTGTGTTCTATTGTTCCTGCCCTACTGAACAACAGGCTTGATTTCATTGGCAGTGTGTTGTAATCTCATGCCACTGAAGACATCAAGATGCCAGAATCTTTTAAGCACTTGTTCTTATTCTTATTAATGCACAATTTGTATTGGTATGTAATATTTGTAGTTTGCATCTGATTCATGTGAGGTGTGCACATGTCTTTATATTGTTTGATTACAGAATTTTACTTAAAATGGTTGTTTGACTAAATAAATGTGACCATTGACTTTTAAATAACATCTGCATATCACTTTGCGTTGACAGGCCTTATCCATTTTAGGGAAGTTGATATCATACAGTGTAATTTGGCTAGTACTACTACAATAGGACATGATGCAATTTAAAGTTTATAATCTTCAGTTTGATGTTACAATTTTATCTATATATAACGTATAACTGAAACCAGTTACATATTTCATATTTTACAGTTGTTGGAGGTGATCGCTGTTTTGTCAGATGACTTTGGGGCCAGTCAGTACCATCATGTCAGCCCTCAAAAGCACACAAAAGTTAGTCTTTTTTGTCCCGGTCTTGGTCTCGGTCTTGGTCTCGTCTCGACTTGGTCTTGGTCTCGGTCTTGGTCTCGATACCCTCTGGTCTTGGTCTCAGTCTTGGTCTCGATACCCTCTGGTCTTGGTCTTGTCTTGGTCTCGTATTAGGCGGTCTTGACTACAAGTCTAGAAATAGGTGTAATGAAGACACAGTTCCAAAAGCAAACACACTTTGTCGATGCTGAGATTGGTTCTGTTGCTGAGGTTGGGGTCATCCTGTAATCGCTTACGGACTACCTCCAACGCTTCAATGAATAGGATGCAACATCGTACGAGACCATGGTTTCATCTGCCTCCATAATGACATCTCTCACCTTCTCAACAAAATCCTGGATGTGGATGTGGTGTTCAGAACTGCCTACCAACAGGTTGAGGATCGAAGCCACAAACTTAGAGATGTTATAGGTGACCGAGTTGATCAATCAGTCTTAAAGGTGCACCCTGTTTATGTGTCTTCGGTAAACCATACAGACTTCATCCAGACATCATAAAACATATTAATATGTGATTGAACTAATGAGAAATTGCTTTGAAGTAAAACAGTGTTTAAATTGAATGAAAGATTAAGAAAAGTACTGATTATAAATCCTGTTGAAGTACAGCATATAAATCTATAAGACCCAGCTGAAAAGTATGTGAAGAACACACATATATCATTTAGCTGGCTGCTCAGCACCTGTATTACCTTCTGGAAGTGTTTTGCAGTGGCTGACCTTCATTCATCTTTATCATGGTTCCTTTTGGGTTAACAGGTGCTTGTAGCTGTTCTGTATGATAATAATAATATATTTTATTTATATTTTAAAATACCCAAGGATAGCATACAATAAATGAACAAAAAAACAGGAAATTTAATAGTGGCAATGTGATCACAGGGAAACAGCAGTTTTAAACAGATGGGTTTTGAGATTTATAAAGTGATAGTGAAGCAAGTGATGAAAGACAATTCACTGAAGAGACTTGACTGGCCCACAGGACTGATCACAAGGACTTTTCCAAGTGATGACGGAAAGGTAAGCAAGGTTGAGGTGAAACTGATTATTGTCGATACTGTTGACCATAATATTCTATTAGAGCGATTAGAACATGCTGTAGGTATCGCAGGTACTGAGCTGCAGTGGTTTGTATCATATCTATCTAATAGACTCCAATTTTTTAATGTAAATGGAGAGTCCTCTTCACACACTGAGGTCAGCTATGGAGTTACACAGGGTTCAGTGCTAGGACCAATTCTGTTTACATTATACATGCTTCACTTAGGCAGCAACATTAGAAGACATAGCATACATTTACACTGCTATGCAGATGACACCAAGCTCTATCTATCTATGAAGCCAGATAACACACACCAATTAGTTAAACTGCAGGAATGTCTTAAAGACATAAAGACCTGGATGGCCGCTAACTTTCTGCTTCTTAATTCAGATCAAACTGAGGTTATTGTACTCGGCCCTGAAAATCTTAGAAATATGGTATCTAACCAGATTCTTACTCTGGATGGCATTACCTTGGCCTCCAGTAACACTGTGAGGAACCTTGGAGTCATTTTTGACCAAGAATATGTCCTTCAATGCACATGGTGTCATGGTCTGGTTGGGCACCTGCAGGTCTCAGACAGCGGCTCCTCCTCCTTTAGGCGGAGTCCGGTTGCCCCTCCCTGGCTGACCACCTGTGAGCAATCGTGCCAGCGGTATATCAGACCTGCGCTCTCAACCACTCATCGCCTGAGTATCTGCTATTCCCATGTTAGTTCAGTGGAGCATCCTAAACCTTGTCTTAACGCCGTGTGATGACTGACCTGTCTTTTCTTGTCCTCAGCGATAGCACCCGGAGTGGAGATCTTGTTCCCCTCGCTCCCGTCCTCCTGGACCTGGGCCGCCAGCTGCTCACACAACGTGGCCTGCCGGCCCACTGCTCACCTGCCTGCCTCCCCACGCCTCGACCGCTTCTGGGTTTTCCGCTCCACCTGTCCCCTCCATCTGAAACCAAGTAAGGCAATTCAATTCAACTGCGGAGGATTATTGGTTGTCTGCTGGATCCCTCTGATCGTGATCTCCTCTTGTTCCAGTGCCCCGGCCCCTACCTAGTCCTGTTTCTACCTCCCCGCTGTCCCCGCTGTTCAGCCGTCTCCTAGAGGTGTCTAGGTCGCCCTCATTATCTCAGAAGAATCCTACGCGCCACTAGTGTGGTGGCGTCGCTTTGTGTTTCACCTTCGTTTTCCTGTGGGTGGAAATAAATCATTTGTTTTCTGTCACCTCGCTTCCGGGTTGGTTTCTGCGCCTGTGTCCATCCCTGTTCCCTCGTGCCGTTGAGCCGTGACACATATTAAACAAATATGTAAGACTGCTTTCCTCCATTTGTGCAACATTTCTAAAATTAGAAATATCCTGTCTCCGAGTGACGCTGAAGAACTAGTTCATGCATTTATTACTTCCAGGCTGGACGACTGTAATTCATTATTATCAGGAAGTCCTAAAAACTGAAAAGCCTTCAGCTAATCCAAAATGCTGCAGCAAGAGTCCTGACAGGGACTAGAAAGAGAGAGCATATTTCTCCAGTATTGGCTTCCTTTCATTGGCTCCCTGTTAAATCCAGAATTGAATTCAAAATCCTGCTCCTCACATATAAGGTCTTAAATAATCAGGCCCCATCTTATCTTAATGACCTTGTAGTACCATATCGCCCCATTACAGCACTTCGCTCTCACACTGCAGGCTTACTTGTTGTTCCTAGAGTATTTAAAAGTAGAATGGGAGGCAGAGCCTTCAGTTTTCAGGCCCCTCTTCTGTGGAACCAGCTTCCAGTTTGGATTCAGGAGACAGACACTATCTCTACTTTTAAGATTAGGCTTCAAACTTTCCTTTTTGCTAAAGCATATAGTTAGGGCTGGACCAGGTGACCCTGAATCCTCCCTTAGTTATGCAGCAATAGGTGTAGACTGCTGGGGGACTCCCATGATGCAGTGAATTTTTCCTTTTCAGTCACCTTTCTCACTCACTATGTGTTAACAGACCTCTCTGCATTGAATCGTACTTGTCTCTCTTCCACAGCATGTCTTTATCCTGTTTTCCTTCTCTCACCCCAACCGGTCGCAGCAGATGGCCCCGCCCCTCCCTGAGCCTGGTTCTGCTGCAGGTTTCTTCCTGCTAAAAGGGAGTTTTTCCTTCCTACTGTTGCCAAAGTGCTTGCTCATAGGGGGTCATATGATTGTTGGGTTTTTCTCTGTATCCATTATTGAAGGGTCTATCTTACAATATAAAGCGCCTTGAGGCAACTGTTGTTGTGATTTGGTGCTATATAAATAAAATTGAATTGAACTGAACTGTAACTAGGAACTAAGAAAACAAGAGCTAGGAAAACCAGGACTCTAGACTAACTTTTTGCTACGGTTGCACTGGTGCACCTAACTTTGTTTCTTAGGTGCACCAGTGCAAAAGCACCCACATTTTTCAACCGCATCACTAACACTGCAGCTTTACATGTTCACTTTTTTTTTTTAAATTGCTGTCCATACAGACAATTTTGGTTTGTAAATGATTAACTAACAATCTTGTCAACACAAAATTCTTTATTTGGAGCACATATCTACAAAAAAGATAAGTTACCATATTTATTGGACCATAAGGCGCACCGGATTATAAGGCGCATTAAACAAAACCAAAGAGTCAGATAAATCAAACTTTACTCAACTCATTCTTCTTGCTTCCTCCACTTCTGTACTATTGATTCATTAATGTTGAATTCTCTCGCAGCTGCTCTAGTCCCATGTTCCACTGCGGAGTCAGTACTGCGGCGTTCAGCTACTCTAAGCAGAACCTTCATGATTGGTTTAGCCAACTATATGGCCATAATGTTTTCTGCTGTTGGCCACACAGAGACTTTCAGATTTGCAGAGACTTTTTTTTTTTTACCCGAACGGCTGGTTGCACTGGTGCGACCTAGGATTTTCTTTAGTCACACCACTGAGAAATTTGGTTGCATTTGCCGTGGGGAAGTCACTGGGACTTCAAATGAGCATATATTAGCACAGGTATCGATAAAGGACTAAACACTTTTACTAACCGCAGGCAGACGGACAGGTGCTCTGCTGGTGGGATTGAGCGCCTGTAGTTGGTGTCTAGGCGGGCGATGCGGGCCGACGCAGGACAGCAGCTCCTCAAACTGGGCGAGGGAAAGACGGTGGTACCGCTGAAAGCGGCCGTCATCCAGACACAGCTCCTGGAGCAAGTGGTGAAACTCATCAAACTGCTTCTGGAGGACCTGATGGACCCAGGTACGGCGAGGACGTCCTTTACGCCGCTGCTCTGCTCTCCACAGTGAATAGAGAAGGGAGACTCTCTCTTCAAACGCTAGTTCGACAGCTGCTATCTTGCAAACATACCATCTGGCACTACTTCCTCCCACATTTCTGCTTCACGCGCATGAAAATTGCACATTTTGAAGCGCGACCAATTCGCGTTGGTCGCACGTCGAGGTGCGAATGTGCACGTGACCAGCTACGGGGAATCTGGTGCTTTTTGGTCGCGTCTATCGCGTTCTGTGTGAACTCACCGTAAGGAATGATGAGGGAATGAGACACAGGAGGAAAGCACAGCTGGGAGTAGGGATGGGTATCTGCCTTATTACAAAACCTGCCATTACTGTGCATTTAGGTGACCATGATGAACGAGACAGATAGAGTCTGGCTGGCGCTCGCTGGCACCGGTAGCATCTCCTTTCAGGCCAGGATAGACGAATGTCACCGAGCAGTGACTAATTTTGTGGTAAAAGGCTTGCACCCATTTGCCACAGCAGATGCCCCCGATTTTCGGTAAGTGAATGTGTTTAATTGTAGGCAGGGACATTACTGGATATTCTTGTGTAATTGCTACAGAATCATTTATGTTATACTTTGTTATTGTTACAGAAGAATATTTACAGTGGGGCAAAAAAGTATTTAGTCAGCCACCGATTGTGCAAGTTCCCCCACTTAAAATGATGACAGAGGTCAATAATTTGCACCAGAGGTACACTTCAACTGTGAGAGACAGAATGTGAAAAAAAATCCATGAATTCACATGGTAGGATTTGTAAAGAATTTATTCGTAAATTAGGGTGGAAAATAAGTATTTGGTCACCTCAAACAAGGAAAATCTCTGGCTCTCACAGACCTGTAACGTCTTCTGTAAGAAGCTTTTCTGTCCCCCACTCGTTACCTGTATGAATGGCACCTGTTTGAACTCATCATCTGTATAAAAGACACCTGTCCACAGCCTCAAACAGTCAGACTCCAAACTCCACCATGGCCAAGACCAAAGAGCTTTCGAAGGACACCAGGAAAATTATTGTAGACCTGCACCAGACTGGGAAGAGTGAATCTACAATAGGCAAGCAGCTTGGTGTGAAAAAATCAACTGTGGGAGCGATCATCAGAAAATGGAAGACATACAAGACCACTGATAATCTCCCTCGATCTGGGGCTCCACGCAAGATCTCATCCCGTGGGGTCAAAATGATCATGAGAACGGTGAGCAAAGATCCCAGAACCACACGGGGGGACCTGGTGAATGACCTGCAGAGAGCTGGGACCAAAGTAACAAAGGTCACCATCAGTAACACACTACAACGGCAGGGAATCAAATCCCGCAGTGCCAGACGTGTTCCGCTGCTGAAGCCAGTGCATGTCCAGGCCCGTCTGAAGTTTGCCAGAGAGCACATGGATGATACAGCAGAGGATTGGGAGAATGTCATGTGGTCAGATGAAACCAAAGTAGAACTTTTTGGTATAAACTCAACTCGTCGTGTTTGGAGGAAGAAGAATACTGAGTTGCATCCCAAGAACACCATACATACTGTGAAGCATGGGGGTGGAAACATCATGCTATGGGGCTGTTTTTCTGCCAAGGGGACAGGACGACTGATCCGTGTTAAGGACAGAATGAATGGGGCCATGTATCGTGAGATTTTGAGCCAAAACCTCCTTCCATCAGTGAGAACTTTAAAGATGAAACGAGGCTGGGTCTTCCAACATGACAATGATCCAAAACACACTGCCCGGGCAACAAAGGAGTGGCTCCGTAAGAAGCATTTGAAAGTCCTGGAGTGGCCTAGCCAGTCTCCAGACCTCAACCCCATAGAAAATCTGTGGCGGGAGTTGAAAGTCCGTGTTGCTCGGCGACAGCCCCAAAACATCACTGCTCTCGAGAAGATCTGCATGGAGGAATGGGCCAAAATACCAGCTACTGTGTGTGCAAACCTGGTAAAGACCTATAGTAAACGTTTGACCTCTGTTATTGCCAACAAAGGTTATGTTACAAAGTATTGAGTTGTATTTTTGTTATTGACCAAATACTTATTTTCCACCCTGATTTATGAATAAATTCTTTACAAATCCTACCATGTGGATTCATGGATTTTTTTTTTCACATTCTGTCTCTCACAGTTGAAGTGTACCTCTGGTGCAAATTACTGACCTCTGTCATCATTTTAGGTGGGGGAACTTGCACAATCGGTGGCTGACTAAATACTTTTTTGCCCCACTGTATTTTATTGTTTTACATTTACAATTTTTTTTCCTGGGGATCCTGTGACACCCCATCGAAGAGCCGTAGGCTGTGGATCTCTTAAGATCTCACTGTTGGGTTTGTAAGGCCATGTTACTCCTAAATTTCTATCTTGTTCAAAGAGAAGATATAAAACACAGTTCTAAGCTAATCGACCTTAGTGTTCTCCTTTTTTAAAAAAGAATCGATAAGAGAATCGATAAAGAATCGAATCGTTAAACAGAATCGAAAATGGAATCGGAATCGTAAAAATCTTATCAATACCCATCCCTAGCTGGGCGTAATCAAACATAACAAGACATGGGGAAGCAAAACTAGATACACCACACGCAGGACTGGGACACATAAATAACAAATAATCAAGAAATATCAATTAAACACAAAACACTGGGTAACACCCAGAACCACAACAGTGGCTTTACTGCTGTGTTTGTTATATTGTGCATTGATCCAACGTTTTTATTGGTTTTATTTCTGCTTGTGTCAACAGTTTCACACTTTATCCTTAGTAAACCATTCAACCCAACACATTGGCCTGTTCCTTGAATTTTGATTAGGAGGATGTTTAGCTGTCTGTAAAGCTGAATCTATGTTCGTGAGAACAGTGACTTTATTGTTAATTTCATCATTTGTGTGAAATCTGTCCATTTATTACTCACTTTAAATCTGTACATATGTTCTCTTCAGAAAATGTGATACATAGAGTAAGGTTAGTAGGACTAACTGATGACACTGTGAGTGTATGGCGAAAGCATAACTATGAGTTGCATAACTAATGATTTCACCATAAGCCTCCTAATGATTTCATAACTAAAATCATTAGGAGGCTTATGGTGCTAAAGGGCAAGAGAAAAGTGCAACATCAAATCAGTCAGTACATCTGAGCCAAATCCTGTAACTGTTTATCCTGTAATACCATGTAATTTAGAAATGTACCCCCTCGTCTACATCTCAAATTGCTTCTGTCCACTGTGAATTAGGCTTCATAATGAGGTAGTGTAAACATACAGCAGTAGTTAATGGTGCTAGCAGTTTGTGCTGGTCCTTAGAGGAATACATTGTTGCTTTGTTTATAATTATATTTCTACTTTCAAATCAGCTCTTTTCTCTTGCGGATCTGCTATGTGCTACACTGAGTGTGACAATGTCCTCCACCCACTTACTGCCTGCCTATTATGTCTGCAGGAGTGCATAAGCAGCCCAGCTCAGGGCAGTCTCAGTCAAGTTTTCCTGTGCTGTAGCAGCCAGGTGTGTCTCACTGACACATCTGACAGCTGGCTAACTTCCTACGGATGTCTTTTCTTCAACAAGAATAGTTGGCTGAGGTGCCAGACTCCAGGCAGTGCTGGCAGGGACAATGCCATCATGAGAGACATAATAATTAAATGATTTTATCTCCAAGAAAGTAAAAAGGGGAAAATGTATGAAACATGTTAACTAATCACCAATAGGGTCATTTAGATATTTGTTTTTTAAAGTTAGCCCCAAATAAATCCCAGCAAGTGGAATGTCTGAGTCACAAAGTAGAAGACAAACAGTTAAATTGTACAATGAAGAAATCGCAAATCAAAAATCAACCAAAAAATATGTCTGAATGTAAATAATAAATATGAGGTAAACCAAGTAATGACCCTAGAGATGAACACATTTTACACAGTTTGGTTCCTAAAAAAGTTCTGTGTGTGTGCATGTGTGCATATTCTGTAGTTTGCTTTTTAATATTTGCTTAGGTATACCTACATTTAATCTAAATATTAAGTTATTTTTTTAAAATACATTTACATTTAAAGCAACAGTACAAAATGTTACTTTCTAAAAATAAGTAAATAAGCAAACTAGTAAATGAGTTCATTACAAATATCACTGAGTGTGAGTTTTTTTGGAAATTCAATTAAAATCGTTCCTTCAGGTTTTTAAAGACAGACCGCTCAAACAGCAATCTTGTTTTTTATTTAGTTCAAAATGATACAGAATGAACCACTGGCTAGACGTTGATGTCGCTTAGTCACAATTACTTTGTGACTTCCCAGATAACGTTTTTGGCAACTATGTCAGTGCAGCTTATTTACATACTACATACTTTCTCCTATTTGTGTTTTGCTGTCCAATGGACAAAAAGAAAAGAAAAAGCAAAGTGAGATGAATCTAGATCAAAATTGAAGCTGTCAGTCATCTTTATCTGTTGCCTAGCTCGGCTACCTGTAGGTCTGCAGACACTGATGGCACAATCTCCCCAAGAAAATATAAGAAGAAAAACAATTACAGTGGAGCCCTCTCGACTGTCACTAACCACTCACAGGTTCTGTCTTCCTGTTTGTCACTCTCAGCTTGTAAAGAAACTTAAGGTCTCTCTCCCTCTCTCCCTCCCTCTCACTCTCTCTCTCTCTTTCTCTCTCTCTCTCACACACACACACACACACACACACACACACACACACACACACACACACACACACACACACAAATGCAACTCTGTCTTTCTCTGTTTTCCGAACAGTAAATGTTATGAAGAAAGAAGTGTTTGCAATGACAAGAAGGTATGGAGTTCCATTTAAAACATAATAACTGATCAAATCCTGCAAGCTTTGGAATTTAGCCCTAAGGCCTTTATTTGGACAGATTCTAAAATGCTAGTCTTATTAAATGCTACACTGCTGAATAAAATATTATACTATTAAGAAATTTATAGTGTTCCTCCTTTGGTTCGTACTTAATATCACATTATAATACAAATTGAAAATTTAATGGTGATTATGTGGATTTAATCTGTTGCATAATTTCTAATGTGATATGTAATAAAGTTTAAGTGTTTTATAACCAAAGCAACTTCAGTAGCAAGCAGGAACTAAATTGTGAGTTAATATCTTGCAATTGTAATTATGACCTTGTTTATATTTTATAGTTATTGGTCAGTATATGATGAGGGCCTGGACAGTGTTTGCACTGTCTTTCCTTCACAAGTCAGAACAAGTAATCAAGTACATCTGGTAGTAGCTGTTAGGATAGGAAAGTGTTTATACCATCACCTACATTGTATTGTCTCCATAGAGGCAGGAAAAACATTCTGCAAATTTATCAATTGATCCTGAAGCAGTTCTACAGGGTGGGCTATTTATTTGGATACACTGTAATAACATGGGAATGGTTGGTGATATTAAAGTCCTGTTTGTGGCACATTAGTATATGTGAGGGGGCAAACTCCTCAAGATGGGTGGTGACCATGGTGGCCATTTAGAAGTCGGCCATCTTGGATACAACTTTTGTTTTTTCAATAGGAAGAGGGCCATGTGACACATCAAATTTATTGGTAATGTCACAAGAAAAACAATGGTGTGCTTGGTTTCAACGTAACTTTATTCTTTCATGAGTTATTTACAAGTTTCTGACCACTTATAAAATGTGTTCAATGTGCTGCCCAATGTTGTCAATGTCAAGGTTGTCAATGCAACCCTCTTCTCCCACTCTTCACACGCTAATAGCAACACCGCAGGAGAAATGCCAGCACAGGCATCCAGTTTCCATAGTTTCAGGTGCTGCACATCTCGTATCTTCACACCATAGACAATTGCCTTCAGATGACCCCAAAGATAAAAGTCTAAGGGGGTCAGATCGGGAGACCTTGGGGGCCATTCAACTGGCCCACGACGACCAATCCACTTTCCAGGAAACTGTTCATCTAGGAATGCTCGGACCTGGCACCCATAATGTGGTGGTGCACCATCTTGCTGGAAAAACTCAGGGAACGTGCCAGCTTCAGTGCATAAAGAGGTAAACTCATCATCATGTAGCAATTTCAAATATCCAGTGGCCTTGAGCTTTCCATTGCTGAAGAATGGACCCACTATTGTTGTACCCCATATACCACACCAAACCATCACTTTTGTTGTTCCAACAGTCTTGGAGGGATCCATCCAATGTGGGTTAGTGTCAGACCAATAGCGGTGGTTTTGTTTGTTAACTTCACCATTCACATAAAAGTTTGCCTCATCACTGAACAAAATCTTCTGCGTGAACTGAGGGTCCTGTTCCAATTTTTGTTTTGCCCATTCTGCAAATTCTGTGCGCCGATCTGGGTCATCCTTGTTGAGATGCTGCAGTAGCTGGAGTTTGTAAGGGTGCCATTTGTGAGTAGCTAATATCCGCCGAAGGGATGTTCGACTAATGCCACTCTCCAGTGACATGCGGCGAGTGCTACGCTGTGGGCTCTTGCTGAATGAAGCTGGGACAGCCACTGATGTTTCTTCATTGGTGACAGTTTTCTTGCGTCCAAATTTTGGCAAATCCAACACTGAACCAGTTTCACGAAAATTAGTATGCAGTTTGCTAACTGTAGCATCTGAGATGGGTGGTCTCGTAGGGTGTCTTGCATTGAAATGTGCTGCAATGACCCGGTTACTGCGTTCACCAGATATCAACACAATTTCGATCCGCTCTTCACGTGTTAACTTCTTCGACATGTCAATGGCTGTGAACAAAGAGAAACTTGTAAATAACTCATGAAAGAATAAAGTTACGTTGAAACCAAGCACACCATTGTTTTTCTTGTGACATTACCAATAAGTTTGATGTGTCACATGGCCCTCTTCCTATTGAAAAAACAAAAGTTGTATCCAAGATGGCTGACTTCTAAATGGCCACCATGGTCACCACCCATCTTGAGGAGTCTGCCCCCTCACATATACTAATGTGCCACAAACAGGACTTTAATATCACCAACCATTCCCATTTTATTACAGTGTATCCATATAAATAGCCCACCCTGTATATATAACAATCCTATCTGTCTGTCTGATGTACCTGCTTCCTTGCTCATGAAGCAATAAACACTGAAAAAAAAATCTATCAGCAGTACTCCCTTTGTTGTTTGTTTTAATATACAAGTAAGTAAATATACTGAATTTCCAGTCAAGACAAAAGTGGACAAAAGTAGATGTCCTGCTACCTTTTCTCTAAGCAAACTGTGCAGTGTTCTGTTTAAAAGTTTGTTTCTATGTTTTAGACAGGGTTCAGTGACAAAGTGAATCAGGCCCAGTATGGCCAAAGGCACCCCAACAGAACTCCAGCATTAGGGAGCAGCAACTTACAGCTAGTTAGATACAGCTGTCACCTCCTGCTTTTCACTGAACTCTAGCCAAAGTGTGACACAATGCTAGCAAGATGAGATGCTTCCAGAAAGAAAGAACTATGTAGCACAGAGTGACATGAAGTATGAGGTGGGGGTTGCAGGGTGTGGTGCAGGAGTTGAAGAATGGTAGAATGGAGGAAAGGGCTAATAAAATATTAAGAGACAGTGTGGCAGCAGATTTGGCCAATATAAAACTTGACACGCAACTAGAACATACAGGGCATATGTACACACACACTTATAGAGTGTATGCAAGTGTGTGCGTGAAAGAGAAAGAGGAAAAGAGGCTGAGGAAAAGAGAGAGCCCCCTGAATAGTCGAGGTGAAAGATCATCTGGCCTTTTACACATCCTGCTCTCAGTCTCACACACACACATACCCGTGTGTGCGCAAGTTGTCAACACTGTCATCAGGCAGGCAATGAACTGCAAGAAGCAAAACGTGACAGGTGGTGTGTGTGTGGGGTGGGGGGTGCATGTGTGTGTGCGATTGAGGAAAGTGGTTGGAAAGGTCAAAAAATGTGGAGGGATCTGAATTATGTAAAAGTCTTTTATGTGTGCTGCAACTCAGTGTCAAATAATCTGTTGCTGAAATATCAAACAGGAGGTGGCGAGAGCAGAAGATTATATGCACAGTGGCCCAAAGGTGAAGCCCAGAAACCTTTCAAAGTGTCTGACCTACCAACTAAAACATCCCCGTCTTAGCAAGTCACTTTGTCATTTGAAGACCTGGTTTCAGATACTGACATCCTTTTCAAAAAGATTATTTCACCAAACTGTGATTTTTTGTAATAGGTAATATGTTTAAATTGCAATGTTTGAATCTTAGATATGATCAACCTACCTCTATGAAACAGCTATGCACAACGGGCATCACTTGACCTAGCTGTCTTAGCTAATTATAGGCCACACCCCAATCTTCCGTTTACCTCAAAATTTTTTGAAAGAGTAGCTGTAAAACACCTGACTGATACTGTTGACCATAATAATTTATTGCAGTGAGGACTGCATGCTGTAAAGGTATTAAAGGTACTGCAATGCAGTGGTTTGATTCATGTCTATCTAATAGACTCCAATTTGTACATGTAAATGGAGAGTCCTCTTCACACACTGAGGTTAATTATGGAGTTCCACAGGGTTCAGTGCTAGGACCAGTTCTGTTTACATTATACATGTTTCCCTCAGGCAGTATCATAAGGAGGCATAGCATACATTCTCACTGCTATGCAGATGACACTCAACTCTATCTATCCGTAAAGCCTGGTATAACACACACCAATTAGTTAAACTACAGGAATGTCTTAAAGATATAAAGGCCTGGATGGCCTCTAATTTTTTTTTTTGTTTTTTGCTGCTAAATTTAAATAAAACTGAGGTTATGGTAGTCAGCTCCAGAAATGGGCAACATGGTATCAAAAGTGTTGCTTATTCTTAATGGCTTTTGGACTCCATCGTATCTTGATCACCTTGTAGTACCATATCGCCTCAGAGCACTTTGCTCTCAGACTGTGGGCTTACTTGTGGTTCCTAGGATATTTCAAAGTAATATGGGATAGCAGAGCCTTCAGCTTTAAGGCCCCTCCTCTGTGGAACCTGGAACACTTTCCTTTTTGACAAACCAAAAGTCAGGGCTGGATCAGGTAACCCTGAATCCACCTTTAGTTACTGCTGCAATAGGTCTAAGCTGCTGAAGGCTTCTCATGATGCACTGGTTGTTTCTCGTTCTCTCTTCTCTTTTCGCTCACCATACGTTTATACATCACTCTGTATTTAATTATTGGTTATTAGCAATCTTTGACTCTCTTCCATAGCATGTCTTTGTCCTGTCTTGCTCCCCTCACCCCAACTGGATACAGTGAATGGCAGCCCCTGCCTGAGCCTGGCTCTGCTGGAGGTTTCTTAAAAGGAAACCCACTGTCGCCAAAGTGCTTTCTCACAGGAGGTCGTATTCTTGATTTTTACTCTGTTTTCTTTGTGTTATTGTAGGGTCTTTACCTTACAATATTAAGCTCCTTGAATTGAAAGCCTGTTTACTTTCTTTTAAACAGCAGCCATAAATGCTCAGTGGAGTTGGGTGAAGACTGCAGGCAGACCTCTCCGCTCTCAAATTCTGTAGTCTCTAACAAATCCTGCTCTGTGGTGATGAGCATTGTCAGGAGGATAGAGTTCAGTCCCAAAGTTTGACAATATGGACTGCCATTGGTTGCAGAATAACATCTCTATATCCCTCTGCACTGAGATTGCCTCCAATGATGAAAAACCTTGTTTTCCAGTGAAGGTGATGCTGACCCACACCATCACACTGCCACCAGCATATTGGCCAGCAATCAGAATAGTGTTCTCTGTATCTTCTCCACATTTTGACTCAACAATTCAACTGTCATTGGCAGAATCTGGACACACAGCTAATCCTCTCTCCACATGTTCAGGTTCCAGTGCACATGTTGCCAGAATCAGCACACCACCAATGGGCCTGACGGTGAAGGGCAGCCATTGCAGTACAATAAGACTGGAGGTTTACTCTGTGCAGTCTTTTCAACCGACCTCTATTAAACAGCTATGCACCACGGGCCTTGAAGTTGGCAGTAGTTAAGCCGTTGCTTCAAAAGCCATCACTTGACCTAGCTAAATAGAGAGCCATCATCAATATTATTCTGTAAACCTTGAGTGCAAAGCTGTAAGCGACTGCCTGTGGTTCCTAAGTGCTGACAGGGTAAGGAAATGGTCTTCTTGTGGTGTGGTCTTTTTAAGATGCCCAGTTCGTGGCCTGTCTCTGATCTCCCATCTCCCATTAAATATAACGTGTCCTTCAATTTGGGGATGGTAATTAATGCTGCATGCTGAGTGAGGGAACAAGGACACACTGTGGAAGAGAGTGAAAGATTAATAATAACTAATGATTAAGTGCTGCGTTGGTTTAAACAAAGGATGTGTCTAAGTTGTCAACCAGTCAACTAGTCATTGCCATTGTCATTAGTTGGTACTATGCCTAATAACTGTTTAATCTAATTATTTTACATTTTAATTGATTGGTCAATAATAATAATAATAATAATAATAAAATTATTTATAAAGCACAGTGAAAACCAAGGGTATACCAAGGTGCTTGACAAAATAACATAGGAAAAAAGGAGATGGGAGAGGGAAAAGAGAAAATACCCAGCACGTATTAAATATGAAAACCATAACAATCATAATACATAAAAGTAGTTAACAAAGCATAACAGATAAAAATGTATCAACACACATCAAATACTCACAAGAGATTTTATATCCTGTTTATATCCTGTCTGGACAATTTTGGCTTACACCAATATATGGACGTTCCCACACACTCCAAAGGACACATTTTGGATCTTGTTTGCTGTATTGGTGTCACCCCTAAGAATTGTGCTGTATTGGACATGCCTTTTTCAGACCATAAATTAGTTTTATTCAATGCTAGTTTCCCACTATTCAAAAATAAACAAAACCGCTCAATTACTTTTAGAAATATTAGGGGCATTGATCTTTCAGCTCTTTCCCATGGCATTAATATATTTACCTACCACTAATGCCTCAGCTTCCATAGACGACCTGGTATCTCACTATAACAATGAACTTAATCAACCTCTTAGATACATTGGCTCCCCAAAAAACTTGAACTGTTTCTTTCTCTCGCTCTGCGCCATGGTACTCATCTGAACTTCGCCAACTTAAAGCTACTGGACGCTGCCTGGAATGTCTCTCCAGGAAAACTTACTATTCACAAGGACATGTATCTCAGTCATATACAACATTATAAAGAAGCTATTCATCATGCTAAATCTGCTTACTGCACCTCTGTTATTGAATCCGCTGAAAGAAACACTCGCACTTTGTTTTCTACATTGCATAATATTGTTAAACCCCCAGATACCTTTGCCATACATGCACACTCTGTCGCAGGTTGCAAAAAAATTTATGGACTTTTTTTACACCAAGATTGAGAATCTTTACCAACAATTGCCCTCGTCCTGTGTTATGGTCAATTGTTCTATCTGCATTTTTTGTCCTCATTCTCTCTATCCAATTTTGAACTTCCCACAATAACTCAGCTATCTTCCATAATTACTAACTTAAAGTCATCATAGTGTAAACTTGATCCACTGCCGACAAATCTTGTTAAACTCTCATTCCCATCTCTTGCCCCACTGATTGCTAATATTGTATACTCTTCTCTTATATCTGGTTCTGTTCCTTCTTCTCTTAAAACTGCAATAATAACCCCAATACTGAAAAAGAATGGTTCAGATCCCTCCAATCTAAATAATTTCAGGCCAATTTCAAATCTCCCTTTCCTAGCAAAAAATCTTGAAAAGATAGTGGCTGCACAGGTTCATCGTCATCTTACTGGAAATAACGTGTACGAACAGTTTCAGTCTTGCTTCCGTTCATGTCACAGTACAGAAACAGCCCTAGTAAAAATCACCAATGATCTTCCGCTTGCAGCTGATTCTGGACTTATATCCATCCTCATTCTCCTTGACCTTACAGCAGCTTTTGATACTATCTCCCACTGCATCCTCCTTCACAGATTAGCATCTATTGGCATGGTACAGTACTCACCTGGTTTATTTCTTATCTCTCTGGCTGCTCACAGTTTGTTCAATTACTCCCTCACAGATCAGTATCTACTCCAGTTAATTCCGGTGTACCCCAAGGCTCTGTCCTGGGTCCTTTACTTTTTATCATCTATCTCCTACCCCTAGGTAATATTTTTAGGAAGCATAACATCCAGTTTCACTGCTACGCAGATGACACCCAGCTCTGTCTATCCTCCAAACCCACAGCTACTCTCCCACCCACATCCATTTCTGACTGTTTAAGTGAAATCAAGGTCTGGTTTAATCACAACTTTTTAAACTTAAATACACAGGTTGAATGATGACAATGATTGGAAACAGGTGAGTACAGGGCTGAACATAATCTCACTAATGACACGGGAGACAAGCTGACACGGGGAAAAAACGGGAAGTGAGAACATTAATGTGGCGAACTAAACTGAACATGAACAAACTGAAATCACTGGGTCAAGGACCCAGGAACCCTGACAGTACCCCCCCCCCCCCCCTTCAAAGGCCGGCACCTGATGGCCGATGAAAGGAAAACTAGACCAGGGCGGGCGGAGGGGGCCCAGGAAGGAGGGACGGAGTTCAAACAGAGACAGTTCAGGTGGGCGGCCACGCAGCCAGTGGCTGAGCCCAAACAGTTCAGGTGGGCGGCCAAGTGGCCGGCAGTGACGCTGAAATCGATCCGGTGGGCGGCCGCGAGGAAGACGGCGGCGGCCACTGAGCCGGTCCGGTGGACGACCACGCCGGCGACGAGGAGAAGGCGGCCGAGGAGCAGCTGCAGGAGGCGGCGTGGGAGCCGGCGGAGACTGAGGAGCAGCTGTAGGACCAGGCGAAGCAGAAGCCGAAGCTGAGTCTGAGGCCGGACCAGGCGAAGCAGAAGCCGAAGCTGAGTCTGAGGCCGGACCAGGCGAAGCAGAAGCCGAAGCTGAGTCTGAGGCCGGGCCAGGCGAAGCAGAAGCCGAAGCTGAGTCTGAGGTCGGGCCAGGCGAAGCAGAGGCTGAGGCCGGGCCAGGCCAAGCAGAGGCTGAGGCTGAGGCCGGGCCAGGCGACGGCATGGGAGCCGGGAGTGACGGAGCCACAGCTGTAGGGCCAGCAGGCGCGGAAGCCTCTGGCTGGGGACAGGCAGGGCCAGTAGGCGCGGAAGCCTCTGGCTGGGGACAGGCAGGGCCAGTAGGCGCGGAAGCCTCTGGCTGGAGACAGGCAGGGCCAGCGGGTGCGGAAACCCCTGGCTGAGGAGAGGCCGGGCCAGCGGGTGCGGAAACCCCTGGCTGAGGAGCGGCCGGGCCAGCAGGTGCGGAAACCCCTGGCTGAGGAGTGGCCGGGCCAGCGGGTGCGGAAACCCCTGGCTGAGGCGCAGGAGAGCTCACAGCTGGCTCTGGGTGCTGTGGCTGCAGGTCCGGGAACTGAACAGGAAGGTGGACGGGCGACTGGGAGACGGGAGGCAACGGGACTACAGACTGGCCAGGAGCAGACTGGACTGACTGGACAGACTGGAGGACAGGAGCACACTGGACTGACTGGACAGACTGGAGGACAGGAGGAGACTGAACTACAGGGGACTGGAGGACAAGAGGAGACTGAACTACAGGGGACTGGAGTGAAGGCTGAACAGCAGGTGAGGGAACTGACTGGAGTGGAGATGCTAAGGGAGGAACAGAGGTAGGCGAGGCTGACGACGGAGCTGAGGTTGGTGTGGCTGATGGCTGAGCTACAGACTGAGCTAGACAGGGAGATAAAGCTACAGCCTGGGCTAGTAAAGCTGATGCCTGAGCAGAGGACACTTCAGCTAGCCTAACCAGTGATAGTGCGAGGGCGTGAAAAGCTGGATCAGGAGGTGGATGAAGGGGTGAAGTAGCAGATGGACCGGTTAGCTCTTCCAAGCCTCTAGGGAGGTCAGGCTGGGTTCTGGCTGCCCTCAGCCTGGGCGCTGGGACAGGCACGGAAGGAGGCTGGACACCAGTCACCCCCACCCGAGAAACAGGAGCGGGTGTGGAGGTAGACTGGGTCGCAGCTGCCCTCCTCCTGGGAGCTGGCACTGGTGTGGGTGTAGACTGGGCCCTAGCCATCTGAGTAGGTGAAACAGCTGGAGGGGAAGGCCGAATCTGGGCTGCCGTGCTGGTCGGAAATGGCTGAGTAATGGGTTCGGAAATAGTGACGGTGTGTGTGTTACTGGCAGGTTTATCAGGGATTGTTCATGTTTTCCTGCCACCACTATTTACAGTCTTTGGAGGAGCAGAGCAGAAAAACTCTTCCCAGTCCACGTCCTTGTCTAGGAGGGAGACTCCCCATGAATCAGAGGTGAGTGTACTGTGCGCTTTAAGGCAGTAATCAGATGAAGGGTGTGGAAAACAGTCACCGGAACTCACCACCGGGAGTTGCTGAAAAGAGTCCAGTTTATGGCGGCTTGTGAGCCGCTTTCTCCGGAAAGAGGCAGCGGGCGGGGTACACAGCCGAACCTCTGGCATGGGAGCCTCCATTGAGCCGAGGTGGGAGGCGGAGCCGCTGTGCCAATGGCGAGGTTGAAGGTCAGGTGAGTAAAACGGCTGGCGGGCAAGCGAGGAGCGGAGCAGCGGGAGAGCGAGCGGCCGAAGCTTGGCCTGTGACGCCCACTCTCCGCGGCGAACGCTCCGATGCAGGTGAGGCAGCAGGTGTAGGACCACGGCGTCTCCGAGGCCCGCCCAGAGCCAGACGAGTCCCCTCAAAGATGTGCTCCCTCTCTGAGAAGAGCCGCTGTTTCCACCTGAGCTTCTCCACCCAAATGGAGAGCGCTGTGTCCTGCCGCTCCAGTCCGCTGGGTCAAAAGCGTGTGTTCTTGGCACGGGTCGTGTCATTCTGTCAGAGGTTGTGTGTGGAGGCGTGGAAGAGATGACCCAAACGCAGGACTCACGGTGCAGAAATGATGAGGATTTATTGGAGTGGGTGAATGAACAACGCAGGAACGGCAGAACTGACTAGCTGACTGAAAGACTGAGTGGCTGGCTGAATAACTGAGCACTAACGGGAACGACGACATAACATCAATGACACGACAAAGAACTGGTGAAACCGAGGAACTTAAATACACAGGTTGAATGATGACAATGATTGGAAACAGGTGAGTACAGGGCTGAACATAATCTGACTAATGACACGGGAGACAAGCTGACACAGGGAAAAAACAGGAAGTGAGAACATTAATGTGGCGAACTAAACTGAACATGAACAAACTGAAATCACTGGGTCAACGACCCAGGAACCCTGACAGTCATCCTCGATAGCACTCTGTCCTTCACAGCACATATAAATATTATCACTCGGTCTTCCTACTTTCATCTTCGTAATATTAACTGTCTTTGTCCCTCACTCACACCAGACAGTACCGCCATACTTGTCAATGCTCTTGTCACATCTCGTCTGGATTACTGTAATTCTCTTCTCTATGGTCTACCTCATAAATCCCTCCATAAATTGCAGTTAGTTCAAAATACAGCTGATCATATTATGTTCCACCTGCTCGTCTGACTACCATTGGACTTAGAGCCTTTAGTTGTTCTGCCCCGAGACTTTGGAATTCACTTCCACTTGCTCTACGGACCACACACTGTCTCACCACTTTTAAATTACGTCTCAAAACTCATCTATTTAGAATTGCATACACCTGATCTGTCTTAGGCCATTTTTACCTTGCTCAGTTTTTATATTTGCTTTTATACTTTTATGACTGTTTATGTCTAAATTTTATCTTACCATGTTTGCTATTTATACATTTTTCTTATATTTTTTATGGTATTGTTTACGTGTTACTGTAAGGTGACCTTGAGGGTCTGAAAGGCGCCTATGAATAAAATGTATTATTATTACTATTATTATTATTAAATAGCTAGATGGCAACGCAAGATTAAATAAATGTCTTTAACCGTGATTTAAACAATGGCATAAAGTCAGACACCCAGATAGCAACAGGAAAATTGTTCCATAAGACTGGGGCAGCTACAGCAAATGCAAGGTCGCCCCGAGACTTCAGCCGAGAACGAGATTGCTCCACCTGAGTAGTTGGGTAGCAGATCTAAGTGCTCTGACAGGAGTGTGTAACCTAAGAAGTTCATTGAGGTAGCTCGGCGCTAAATTATTAAGAATTTTGTACGTGCAGAGTAGTATTTTAAATTGAATACGGTACTTAACTGGCAGCCAGTGCAAGCCGGCAAGACCAGGAGTGATGGAGGAAAATTTCCTGCTGCATTCTGGACAGTCTGCAACCTAAGGAGAAGGGAGGAGGAAAGGCCAATGTAAAGAGAGTTGTAGTAATCCAACCTGGAGGTCACAATTGCGTGAATAAGTTTCTCCAGGTCTTTATGAGGAACATAGTGCATAGCCTTAGAAATAAAGTGCAGCTGATGAAAACTACACCTCACTACAGCAGACACTTGCGTGTCGAATTTAAACGAGCTATCCAATAATATACCCAAATTACCGGCATAATCAGAAGAGGAGCTAGCAAAGGGCATCAAAGCAGCACACAATTGGTCGCGGAGGATTTTACTGTTGAACACCACAATCTCTGTTTTCTCTTTGTTCAAGACAAGAGAATTACGCTTAAACCAATCTTTAACCCCACGCATGCATTCACGAAAATAATGAAAAGACACAGCAAGATCGTCAGTAATCTCAAAGTAAATCTGTATGTCATCGGCACAGCAATGAAAGGTAATATTATACTTATCAAAAATTGCTCCAAGAGGGAGCAGATATAACGAGAAGAGAATAGGGCCTAATACAGATCCTTGAGGCACACCACAGCATATAGGTACCGAGGAAGACGAGAAGTTTCCCAAATTAACCGGGAAGGACCTGTCAGCCAGATAAGATTTAACCCTTGTGTGTTGTTCATATCTTTGTTACTCAGCCAGTGTTCATGGGTCTGGTGGACCCGCTAGAGTTTTGGCTTTCCAAATTAACACTATCAAACAATTTTATGCTAAATTACTCAACAGATGTTTACTTCATCCCATTTACAAGCCATATGAACAGCAAACATGGTTAATTTTTTCCCTTTACCTTTGTTAGATCACATTTATGAATTAATGTGCTTCTCTTTTTTCTTTCTTTTTTTTTTTTATAAAATGTTATAAAAAGCCCCTCTCTCTTCCAAAATCAATTGGATGGCCCTGGCCATCTTTTGCCATCTTGATCAGTTGTGATAAAGAACCACACTGGCAAAGTCTTATTTATAATATTTATGCCCCTAATTTGCAGGTGGGACAGGGTATGAGAAAATAAAATTTGGATCCCTCAAGAAAGAGGGTAAAATCTGGGAATGTAAGAGCAGACGGTGTTGATAGTTGAATTTTCAACAATGTTGCAACTTTGTGCGGAGCAGGAGGGGAAGAAAACACTATCAGCAGCACCAGAAAGGAGGAAGACAGAGTGTGGGAACACAGGACCTGCACTTTCAACACTTTTATTAGGCCTGGGTCCAGTGGACCCGAACACCTTGTATGTAATGTAAATGCGTGGGGGGAGGTACAGTATGAGGTCATTGAAAATTAGTTCGGATTTATGTTCTTCACAGAAAATAAGCCAAAGCCAATGAATTTCAGGTTGAAAAAATAATTAATTGTTTAATTTTTCTTTTGAAAAAAACTGAAAACGGGTCTCACAGACCCGAACACCATACAAGGGTTAAACCAGTTAAGGGCAGTGCCTCTAATACCCACAGTATGCTCAAGTCTTAGTAGAAGAATGTTATGATCCACCATATCAAAAGCAGAGGAAAGGTCCAATAAAACCAGGACCACAGAGCGTCCCGACTGAAATTTCTCTGCAATGTTGTTTGCATCTAAATACGCCTGAAGCTGAGAAAGAACTAGTTGCTCCCGGATCTTGGACAGAAATGAAAACTTAGAGATCGGTCTGTAGTTCAAGAGATCATAACAATCAAGATTCTTTTTTTTTTTAGAATAGGCTGGACTACAGCATGCTTAAAGGCCAGTGGGACGGATCCAGAGACTATTCTTAAATTATTAAGAATAGAATGCTTGGTCCAGTTACATCAAAGGAGCCCTTAACAATGCGTGATGGGAGAATATCAAACATACACTCAACAAAAATATAAACGCAACACCTTTGTTACTGCTCCGGTGAGTATGCTGGCCATGCAAGAACTGGGACATTCTCAGCTGCCATCTGCCCTGAACAATGTGAACCATGATTCATCCGTGAAGCGCACACCTCTCCAACGTGCCAGACGCCATCGAATGTGAGTATTTGCCCACACAAGTCTGTTACGGCAACGAGCTGGAGTCAGGTCAAGACCCCGATGAGGACGACGGGCATGCAGTTGAGCGTCCCTGAGACGGTTTCTGACAGTTTGTGCAGAAATTGTTTGGTTGTGCAAACCAATTGTTCCAGCAGCTGTCTGGGTGGCTGGTCTCAGACGATCTTGGAGGTGAACCTGCTGGATGTGGAGGTCCTGGGCTGGTGTGGTTACACGAGGTCTGCGGTTGTGAGGCCGCTTGGATGTGCTGCCATATTCTCTGAAACGCCTGTGGAGACGGCTTATGTTTGAGAAATGAACATTCAATGCACGGGCGACAGATCTGATTGACATTCCTGCTGTCAGCATGCCAATTGCACGCTCCCTCATTGCTTGTGGCATCTGTGGCATTTTGCTGTGAGACAAAACTGCACATTCCAGGGTGGCCTTTTGTTGTGGGCAGTCTGAGGTACACCTGTGCACTACTCATGATGTCAGATCAGCATCCTGATGTGGCACACCTGTGAGGTGGGAAGGATCATCTCAATATAGCAGATGTGCCCACTACCACACATTTGGACTGATTTGTGACCACTGTTTGGGAGGGATGGTTATATTGTGTATCTGGAATGAATTTTAGGTCTCTACGTCCATCCCATGGGGAATGGGAGCAGTAACAAAGATGTTGCGTTTATATTTTTGTTGAGTGTAGTATTGGTGTTTTTCAGTTGATCAACCAGCTGCTTGAGAGTCAAAAGTACCACGGGCTCAACTCGATGAAAAGTTGAATTACACCCAGAGGAAAAAACAGGACAAGAAGCAGATGAAGAGGAAGACTTAAAAGATGAAACCTTATCTAAAAAGAGAATTTGAAAACGCTCACAAAGAGCTTGTGAATATAGTAAAGGAATATCAGAACAGGGATTAACAACAGAATTATAAATGTTAAGTAACAAAATTTTTTACTTAAAATTTGTTACTTAAAAACAAAGTAACAAATTCTGGCTCAGCATTAGGTCATTAGCCATTCTGCTCAGTACTAATGGTTGTGACCATTACCCAGAATGACTTTGGGAAAAAAAGATGCTTTAGCCATTCTAGCAGCAGTTTGAAAATTTGAGCGGCTAGTCCGTAACATATCATAAGAGACCTTTTTTCCACCTTCTATCATCACAGCGACAAAAACGTCGTAAGGCATGCGTAGTATTATTTAGCCAGCAATGAGAGTAGGTTCTAGAGCGCTTCATTTTGATGGGAGCAGGAGAATCAAGAATAGAAGAACAAAGAGCTAACAAGATATTACCATAACCATCAACCGAGCAGAGAGAACAGCCGTCAGGTACAGCCAAATCAGGGGTAGAAGAAAATAATGATAACAAAATATTAGCATAACCATCAGATGAGCGAATTGAGCAGCAGTCAGGAATCATAAATACCGAATCCAAAAAAGACACAGCAAACTTTGACACAGCTTCAGAGCTGAGTATATGTAGCAGACAAGAGGGAGCTACAGACTGCGGTCCCACGGCAGATAAACCAATATCAAAAATAACTGGGAAATGATCATTCCAGCGTCATTTATATCCTTAATACATATATCCAGGCCATACGTAAAGAATAAGTCCAAAATATAGCCTTTAACATGGGTTGGTCCAGTTACCCACTGTAGGAGGTTAAAAGAGTCAGTTAAAGCAAGAAAGTCTTTAGCAAGCAGGTCATCCTTACAACAGATGTGCATGTTAAAATCACCAATAATAAGAACAGAGTCATATTTAATAATAATAATAATAATACATTTTATTCATTGGTGCCTTTCAAGTCACCCAAGGACACTTTACAATAGGATAAAACACATAATAAAACGATGACAAAATAAGAAAAATAAAACAAAAGCACAAAATAAAATTAACAAACAGTGGATTCACAGTGAATATGCAGATTTGAAAAGATGAGTTTTGAGTTGAGATTTAAACTGGGGGAGAGAACCAATGTTTCTTATTTCTGGGGGTAGAAAGTCCCACAGCCTGGGAGCAGAGCAGCTGAAAGCTCTGCTTCCCATGGTGGTGAGGCGGAAGGAAGGTACAGCAAGCTGGATAGAAGAAGAAGATCAACGTGAAAGGGCAGAACAGGTAGTGCTTAACAGGTCAGAAAGGTAAGGAGGAGCGAGGTTATGAATGGCCTTGAAGGTGAGCAGAAGAAGTTTGAATATTATCCGGAATTTCACAGGGAGCCAGTGAAGTTCCTGAAGAACAGGGGCTGGAGCCGAAAAACAACACCCTGATAACGACTGTGTTTAGTCTGTTCCTTCCCATTCCATGCAAGGCCACCTGGGTTGGCTGGTAGACTGTTTACTTAGCCTGGCAGGGCGAAGGACACTGTCTCAGCTGAACTATGGACACGCACACACATACACTTACACTGATAAGCACACACTCATCCCCCCTCCCTTCCAAACGCCTTCGATGCTTGTTTCCTGCGGGGGAACATGGCGGGTCTGTGTGCCGCGCTGGAATGGTAGCGCTTTGCAGGGCGGCTGCTGTGTTCGCTTCGTATTACTCCTCACCCCCCACCCAATCCTGTGGCTTGTCATGTCTTTCACAAAGTTGTGCCGTGGACATTTATGTGCTTTTTGTGCAGAGGAGTTTTTTCGTTTCCTGTTCTCGTGCTGTCCTACCATGGAAGCACAGCATGAGTAGAGGTATCTTTTTTTCCTCTTGTACTTTCCCATTGTTGTGTACATTTCAGTGTTTTTCTGTAACGCTACCGATCTCCGACTTGCATCCCCATGTAATATCCGTGTTGTGTGTGTGTAAGGTCGGGGGGGGGTCCCATTTCACTGCAGGGCAACCTGCATGTGGCAAATAAAGCTTTGATTGATTGATTGTGCTGGTAGGAGGGGTTCTGAACCAGTTGAAGTGGGAGGTAACAAGACTGTGGACAAGAATGAACGTAGAACGGAACCCAGGAAGTTGGCGAAGTCCGAGATAAAACACTTGTTATATTTGGGCGGTCAGTAGACCAACACACACAGAGTGGTCATCTCCAATAACTGAGCTTCAAAGCTAGCAAAGCTAGCAGGTGAGGAAAGTTGCCTAACATTATATAAGTTTTCAAAAACCGAGACTAAACCACCTCCCCTACCAGAAAGCCTCGGTGAACTAAAAAAGACAGTCCAAAGGAAGAAGTTCAGAGGAAGGGATGAGCTCACTAGGGCGAATCCAGGTTTCCGTAAGGAATAAAACATCATGGCTGCTAGTAGAGAAGAAGTCATTTAAAACAAAGGTCTTATTTATCAGCGACCTGACGTTAAGCAGTGCCATTCGTGGCCAGGGTAGTAAGTCACCTCTGGAAGCATGACATAGAGTACTTAGATTGCTTCGACAAACTCCCCGTTGGCATAATGTTATCAAAATCCGAGCAGGAAAGCATGTTGCAGAAAGGGCAGAGGAGGCTTGATGATCAACCGAATAAATCCAGCGATGAGTAAGCAACTTAGCGTCAGAGCAATCCAGGGAGGAAGGAGAAAATGATGGAGTGTCCAGGTTAGCATGTACATGGTCCGTAATTCTGGCTCTGAGAAAGGCTCTGAGAAAGGCCCTGAGACAGACGCGACGGCCACTCCTTCTTCCCCGCTTCCTGTAGCATTGTAGGTAGGAGAAGCCGAAGAACGTATCCAGTTGTGGTAGATTAGCGTTGCCCACACTCCAGCAGGGGTCGGTCCGACACGAATGGGAGGAATGAAGATTCAAAAGTGTTTGCCTGTCATATGTTATCAGTGCACAACAACTAGATGAGCATACAACTAGGAAAATAAAAATAAAAAACACACTGCCAAGGTCCATAAGTGAAGGTAAAGGGAAAAGGGAGGGTAAAAAACGGCGAGACAGGCACGACCGAGGACGCCAAGCCAAGCACACCGGCGCTATCTTGGTATTCCTCACTAGCCTAGACCTCCCTCCTTGAGCTACTGTCTCCAGATATTCTAGGGGAAGACCAAAGCATTCTTCTCTTCCATATTCAGCCAAGAGACATAATCTCTGACCCCCTCTAGGTCTACCATTAGGTCATTTGCCCAGTCTCCAGCTTCACTCTTTCTCCTTTCATGAATGAGACTAGGACATACTTGAACTTCTCTACTTGAGGCAAAAAACTCTTTCCTCACCCAGAATTGGTAATCCACACATTTCCAGCTAAAAAACCACACTATCTGTAAAATCAAATCTGATTTTTTTGGCCTTTGAAAAGAGCAGCAATATGGATCTAGACTGTGATAGTATAACAGAGAAGGAGGAGCTCATTCAGTCTATCAGGGTTTCAGTGAATCACTCACAAATCACACTGGCAATTAACTATACTTTGAAGGATTTAACGGAAACGTGATGCTGTAAGAATGTTTGAAATGTTTGTCTGATCCACAAGTGTCAGACTTCTGTTGATAACATGAGTTATTCTTCAAAAGTAAGGGGATAAACTTTTCTATGGATTAGTGGTGTGTGTAAAAGCAGCTGCAGCACTATTGCATGTATAACAGGGGTTCTGTCTAGACTCTGAAATCAATAACATAATAGGTGGCTGATGGTAGCTGCCAAAAAGTTAATATTCTGTAATAGAGAGATAATGTTGCTACATCCATTCAAGACTGGTCAATGAAAATTCATATTAATATTCTCTCTGTGCATTCCTTTAATGCTATATAGTAATAAGTCTGAAAGAGGAATAAATCAATTTCCCAGAAGTGTCTCATATAAACATGACATTTTTGTGAATCCAACTGTCACGCATAGAATAACCTTTTACTATAATTTTATATTTTTCACTACCACTACCACTTTGTGGCCAAATGTGAAAGGCTAGGCATACTAAATGCATAATAAACATAATAAAGTAAATGGCCGCTACAGAAAAAAAATATGGATAATAACACTAATTTATGCTGCTGTATGATATTTGTGCATGGTGGGGTGGTGGTTAGCATGGTCCTGAGTTTCCATCATCTGGCTGGGGGGTTTCTGTGTGGAGTTTACATGTTTTCCACATGTTTGCGTGGGTTCTATCCAAGTAATTCAGCTTCCTCCCAGTATACAGTCACTGGGGTTATCAATGACTCTAAAGTGCTCATAGGTGTGAATGGTTGTGTGTCTCTCTGTGTGTCCGCCTCTCGCCCTATGTTGGTTGGGATAGGCTCCAGCCCCCTGTGACCCTGATAAGGATAAGTGGAATATAATGGATGGATGTGGAATATTTAGTTGTATCTAGAGGTGTTATTTAACACTGGGTACCTTTCGTTAACAGTTTTCCACCCATTGTTTGTTCTTTTTAAAATTGATTGAGCTTTCCCATATGGAAAAGATATATATAAATCTTATAAAGTTTGTATCTGTCTTGTGTGAAACTTGTATGAAAAGCATACAAGAGTGAAAACACATAAGATCCCTTGAAAAATTATATAATGAAACGTATGTTTTGGATACTTACTAAAACAATATATGAAAGTAATGAGAGAGTGGCCACTTTCATGAATAAATCATATAATTTTTTACTATTTCTTTTCCATATGGGTTGGTATACATCAAAAAAAGTTATAAAATATAATCTTAGCACAAAATGTAAAATTTGTGTTTGGTTGATTATTTCTTTGTTGTAACAATGCTTCTTGGCAATAAGTCTTGCCCTGTTGGAAGGTCTGTTTAGTTTGCCACATTTGTAAAGAAACAGCAGAGCTGAGTATGTGGGGTGCTCCCATGAAAAAGGTTGCAAATCTCCTCTGCCAAAGCTAAACAGCCTATTTTGCTATTGACTGTTATTTGGTGTCATTTATTGGATTGGCCAATTGAAGTCAGAAGAAACAAAACATATTAACAATTTAACAATTTATACATTATACAGCCACAACAGCCTGGCACATCCTTCTCATACTGCTCACCACTTTGATCACACACTGTTGTGGGATGACATTCCATTCTTAAACCAGCATTTACCAGGACACTTAAACCAGGACACATACACATACAGGACACATACTCACGGAGAGGCAGCTTTTCAGTGGTATGGTCCTCGTCTGTGGAACAGCCTGCCGGAGGAGCTCAGGGCCGCAGAGAACGTACATGTTTTTAAGAACAGGCTCAAGACCCACCTTTTTAATTTAGCTTTTACTTAGCGTTTATTTATTTTTTATGCTTATTTATTCTATCCTGTTATTCTATTATTAATTTAGGATTTACCTAATATTTTTTGATTTTATTCTTATTCATTTTTTAATCTTCTTACTCTATTTATATTTATATTTATATTGTATCCTGTTCTTATTTATTTTATCATTTTACCCTGTATATATCGTATTGCGTCATATCTCCAGTGTTTCCTCGGAGGGCGCTCTCTGCACCGGGGCTGTTATTGACCGTGGCTGCTGGGTCTCTGGGGTCCTCTCAGCCTGGTTGGGGGGCTCCTTGGCCTCCCTCCTGCTGTGTGCCCAGCCCGGAGGCTGCGGTCTGTGACCGGCTCCCGGTGCAGACGGCTCTCTGTTATAATGTTTCCTCACTTGGCTCATGCGAGCCCAGCCCAATTTTTACTCTTTAAGTGTGTGCGTGTGTGTATGTGTGTGTGGGTGGGGGTGGGGGGATATATGTGTATTGAGAGTGTGGGGAGTGAGTTGGAGGGTGGGGTGGGCTGCTTTTAACTATGTAAAGCACTTTGTGCTACATTTTTTCTGTATGAAAAGTGCTTTATAAATAAAGATTGATTGATTGATTGATTGATTGATTGATTGATTGATTGATTGATTGATTGATTGATTTGTCACATGTCAGCCAGTGTGGTTGTGTTGGTCACCCTAACCAGAACAGCATGCACACGTTGATCCCACAAGTCTTGAGTGGAAATGGATCAGAACTGAGGGCAGACAATTCCATTTTTCAAATCTTTTGTCTGTATGATTGTAAAACTCTAACCAACATAAATAAATGATCACAATAAATCAGAGTTTGTGTCTGTGCAAGTTGCTGTGATCCTATGGTTTGGGACCACTTATGACAAAATTTGAAATGCCCTGGTAGACTGGAAAACTGCAGTGGTAATGTCTTGGAGATATTTGACTCCATTCGAGATATAATGACTCCATTCTGATCGATCTCCAGTTCTTTCTGTCAGTTCCTGAATCACCTGGCATATCTTCTCTCAATTTATCTTAATGTTGCACCTTCAGCCAATTGTTTTACCTGTCATGTGCTGGCCGTGTGAAGCAGACAGGAGAGGACCCAAGCGCAGACTCAAACACAAAAGGTAAACTCAAAAGCAACTTTTATTGCTGAACATCAGAAACTACAACACTAAGTAAACTTGGAAGGTACATGTAACTAAACAGACAGGTAGGCAAAACACAGCAGAGAACGAGGGTACGACACAGAGTAAGACCGGGCTTAAATACACAGAGGGATAACGAGGGAATGAGACACAGGAGGAGAGCACAGCTGGGAGTAATCAAACATGATGAGACCAAGCGGAAGCAAAACTGAAAACATTAACATAGGACAAGAACTACCAAAGTAAAACAGAGAGACAGTTCACAAAGACGCAGACTAGACACTAAGACATGGAAACCTGACAGACCTCGGAACAGAGGATGAAGCACAGAGACGGGAGCAACAAACTGCAACATGAGACACGACTGACTGGGGAGCAAGACAATAAACATGACAAAACTAAACCTAAGAACTAGAATTCAAAAAACAAGAAGAAGAACTAGAGAGCCAGAAATACAAAAGAGAAACCCAAACACAAAGCGGTCAAAAGCTATGATGAAATCAAAGATCAATAATAGTACAAAGTCAAAACACTGGGATGGGTGACATAAACCAATTGTTAACCGATTGTTATCAGAGGACATAAAAAGAAAAAAAAACATTTAGCTGGATGCTTCTAGGGAAGGTGCAGTTTGTGTGCCAGTGTGCACATTTTTGACTAAAACTTGCTATTGTCCAGTAATTGTAGACTTCAGGGATCTCTTGCTGGAGGATTCTTAACACAAGTTGGAACCAATTATAAAACCAATTATTATCTCTTGTAAATGGTCAGGCTGAAATCCTCCCTTCTTCAATTAGAATTTGATACCCAGGCTAACCATCGCTGTGGCCTGATCTGGCCTACACCCTTGTCCTAAAACTTTCAGATTCAAAAACAGAAACTATATCTACATGTTTACATTTTTGTTTACTGTCTGAATGGCCCAGGGGAAGAACCTCTTTTTAATCATGGAGCTGTGGGACCTGATTAACCTGAAGTGCTGACTGGAGGGCAGTGGGTGAAACGGGTGGCGAGCAGGATGTGGCCCTGGTTTTCCAGAGACAGAAGTAGCTGGAGATGAACTTCAGTGTTGGTAGAAGGCAGCCAGTGATTTGGGGGCAGTGTTAATTACCCTCTGTGGAGCCAGACACCCAGACGGCAGGAGAGCACACTGTCCACTGAGGAGTGGTAGAATACCTGGACCAGAAGGAGCTACTGACCTTAGTTTTAAGTTGTACGGTAATTTATATTGGACAGTCAAATCAGAGTGATGATTAAGTCCAATTTTTATCATTTAAGGTGATTGCCAACACCTTTTTCTTTCTAGGCAGCACTTTGAAACAGTGATGTTTTTATTTTATTTCTCCTGGATTATTGTAACTCACTTCATGTGTGTCAGTTGTTACCCTTAAATCTGCTGCTGGTTCAAAATCAAGCTGCACAAATGAACTCGTAAAAAAGAGCATATAACCACTGGCTACCTTTATATTTTAGAGTTCATTTTAAAATTCCTATATTGGTTTTTAAATGTTTTCTCAATCTTGCCCCACCTTACCTCTCTGAGCTTCTTCACCCCTACACATCCTGTCGGTCTCTCAGGTCAGCTGCTCCTGGAAGTACAAAAGGAAGCTCAGAAGGGACAGGGCCTCCTCTATCATTGCCCCAAAATTCTGGAATAACTTGCCCTTGTGTGTTAGAGGCCCCTTCACTGTCCATTTTAATAACACTTCTTAAACTTTATTTTTACTCTTTGGCTTTCAGCCCCAGCAAGACTTAGTTTTCCTTTTAGTTATTTGATCTTTTTAATTTATCTTTTACTTTACATCTGTCAGCTGGTGATCAGCTGATCACGGGGCCGGGTTTAAAAGAGATGCCACCCACCTGTTCGCCGCTCAGACATCGTTCTCTTCGTGTCAGGAGCTCCGAAACTTTGCCGACGTCAGTCTCCACCTGATTCAGCAACTGTGAGTGTTTTTCCCTTCGATCCTTTTTCTCATCCCGGCTCCGCTCGCTCTCCGTCTGTAACGCCAGTTCCGAAGCCACGCTTCGTGCACTGATCGTTACTAGAATAACTGCATGTCTGTTCCAACCCACCGCTAGCCTTCGCCGTGTTTGGGTCTAGCCAGCACGCCACACGGGCACGCCGAATTACTGTGTGTAATTCGCCCAATCGTGACAGGATGTCTGAGCCTCATATAGACCCAGCGGAATTTGAACGGCTGAAAGCCGAAGTACTATATCTTCGCGGTGTGGTGGATCGGATGAGCACAAAAATGGAGTCTCTCACCGTAACTGTCCTCCAACTTTCCACTTCCGTCACCTCGCTGCAACGTCAGCCAGCGCCGGTGAGCGCGGAGCCCCGGATCAGACTACCAGATAAGTGGAACGGAGTTGATGGCCGGCCTAATGGTTTGCTCGCCACTTTAGACATGCTGTTTGAATGTCAGCCCACTAAATACGCCACCGCCAGTGCAAAAGGTGCAATGTTAACCTCTCTCTTGTCTGGCCAGGCTCAGGAATGGGGCGCGGCTCTCTACAACAATAAATCTGCAGCTTGCAATGACTATGCCCTGTTTGTGGAGGAATTAAAAAAGACGTTTGTTCCCCCGAGCAGTGAAGTGGAAGTGGAGTCACAGCTGCTTCATTTACGCCAGGGCAGTCGACCCGTCTATCACTTTGCCTCCCAATTCCCTACCCTGGCCGCTAAGCTAAAGTGGGGAGACGCTTCTCTACGCTCCATTTTTCTGGAGGGACTGGCTGATTACATCCGAGATGAGATGACCGGCCGTAAGGCCCCAAAAACTCTGGATGAGGCCGTGGACCTCGCCCTGAAGATCGACCAACGAGTGATGTCGCGGCCTCGCCACACCCTTCGGGCCTTCAAACCCTTCCAGCCTCAGAGGGCCACGTCTTCGCAGCCTCCTCCCCCCTCTGAAGGAGCTGCTGCTAGCCCAAGCAGTACATCCAGTGAGGAGCCCATGCAGCTGGGTAGACTCTCCAAAGAGGAGAGAGAGAGACGCTGGCGTGAGGGTCTCTGCGCCTACTGTGGATCAGCTCGACACCGTTGTCCCCAGTGCCCGCTACGTCCGGGAAACGACGACGCCAGGTAGACTGCGGGGAAGTCCCACCTGGCCCTTTCCACTCCTCTGACCCCTCTCGTTTTCTGTTACCAGTAATATTTCACCTGAAACACCAACAGTTCTCATCTGAAGCCCTCCTGGACACCGGAGCCACTGAGAACTTCATCAACCAAAAACTAGCCTCTCGACTTCGCATTCCGTTAACTTCCGTTGATCGATTCCTCCCGGTGACCTCAGTAGATGGGTGACCCCTTCAACCCTACCCAATCCAGTCCCAGACCCAGCCGGTTTGCATGTCTATTGGAGATCATCAGGAGGAGGTCCGGTTTCTAGTAGTCTCAGCCACGTCCTCTCCTCTCATCCTTGGATACCCCTGGTTCCGTCAACATGACCCCCACATCTCCTGGTCTTCCTGCCAGATCCTGGATTGGGGTCCCCAGTGTCCACGCTGCTGGCTTCTCTCTCGGACCCAAAAGAACTCAAAGTCAGAAGAGGCCTCACCAGATCCATTGATCTGGATAAGATCCCTCCGGCTTACCACGACTTATCTGAGGTCTTCAGTAAGAGGCGAGCCTCTACTCTACCTCCTCATCACTCCTACGACATGGCCATCGAGCTCCTCCCGGGAGCGGTCCCTCCTCGTGGTCGCCTGTTCTCTCTGTCACCCGCAGAGAATAAGGCCATGGAGGAGTAAGTTGCTGAGTCTCCAACAGGGCTTTATTCGCCCTTCTACCTCTCCTGCTGCTGCTGGATTCTTCTTTGTCAATAAGAAAGATGGCGGGCTCCGCCCCTGTATAGATTATCGGGGCTTGAATAAAGTCACTGTCAAGAACCGCCATCCTCTTCCTCTGCTATCCACCGCACTCGATTCCCTCTCCCAGGCCTGCATCTTCACCAAACTAGACCTACGCAGCGCCTACAATTTGGTGCGCATTAGGGAAGGGGATGAATGGAAGACGGCCTTCATCACTCCACTGGGAGTACCTGGTGATGCCCTTCGGCCTCTGTATCAGCCCTGCTGTCTTCCAACATCTGATCAACGATGTCTTGCGGGATATGCTAGGCCGGTGGGTGTTTGCTTATCTAGATGACATCTTGATCTACTCCCGCACCGAAGTGGACCATATTCGCCATGTGAGGGCCGTGCTGAGCAGGCTGCTTGAGTACCAGCTGTTCTGCAAACTGGAGAAGTGTGCGTTCCATCAGCGGTCCACCACCTTCCTAGGCTTCACCATCTCCTCCGATGGCCTGACCATGGACCCGCAAAAGGTCCAAGCCGTGACCCAGTGGCCTCAGCCCTCCAGCCTTAAGCAGCTACAGAGCTTCCTGGGCTTCGCCAATTTCTATCGGCGCTTTATCCGTAACTTCAGCACCGTTGTCGCCCCATTGACATCCCTCACCAAACCAGCTAACCTGCCTAAGCCCTTCTGCTTCTCCCCAGGTGCAAAACAGGCATGCCAAGACCTTATCCACCGGTTCACTATGGCCCCCATCCTGCTCCACCCTGATCCTGCCAGAGATTTTGTGGTGGAGGTGGATGCCTCCGATGTTGGCGCTGGCGCCGTCCTTTCTCAACACGGCCCGGATGGAAAACTTCACCCATGCTGCTATTTCTCAATGAAGTTTTCTCCCACGCAGCAACGGTACGGTGTCGGAGACTGAGAACTCCTGGCCATCAAGTGGACCTTAGAAGAGTGGCAGCATTGGCTCCTGGGAGCAAAAGACCCTTTTCTGATCTGGACTGATCATCAGAACCTGATCCATATTTGTTCTACCAAGCAGCTCAACCCAAGGCAGGCCCGTTGGGCCTTATTCTTTGAGCCTCACAATTTCCACCTCGCCCACCGCTAAGGCGGACGCTCTCTCCAGACAGTTCGTCCAGGACGGCCTCACGTCAGACCCTGGACCTATCCTACCTTCTCATTGCTTCGCTGCCCCCCTTCGGTGGCCCTTGGAGGACTCTATCCGGGATGCCCTGACCGCTGAACTACCTCCGCCTGACACCCCTGCTGGGAGGCTCTATGTACCATCCCGGTGCCGTCAGGAGGCCTTGCTTTGGGCTCACTCCTCCCCGCTCTCTGGTCACCCGGGGCCTGACAGGACCCTCCAACTCCTCCGTCGTGCCTTCTGGTGGCCCTCCATGACTCGGGACATCCGTGAATTCGTTTCTGCTTGTGACACCTGTGCTCGGGCCAAGTCCTCCACTCAGCATCCCGCTGGCGACCTTCGCCCTCTCCCTGTGCCAGGACATCCCTGGTCCCATGTCGGCCTTGACTTTGTTACCGGCCTCCCATCCATGGATGGTCTTGACACCAACCTCACCTTTGTAGACCTGTTTTCAAAGGCGGTGCACCTGGTCGCTCTGGCCGGTCTCCCTTCCGCCAAACGGACGGCCGAGCTCCTCTTGGACCATGTCGTCCAGCTTCACGGGTTCCCCAAGGACATAGTCTCCGACAGGGGGCCCCAGTTCACCGCCAGGTTCTGGAAAGCCTTTTGCCGCCTGATTGGAGCGTCTCCCAGCCTCTCGTCCGGCTATCACCCTCAGACCAATGGGCAGGTTGAACGGACCAATCAACAGTTGGGGCGCTTCTTGAGGTGCTTCGTCTCCGCCCAGCCGTCGCTTTGGCCTTGTTACCTGTTGTGGGCTGAGCTGTCTCATAACCTTCACGTCTCTTCTGCCACCGGTCTCTCGTCCTTTGAAGTCTGTCATGGTTTTCATCCTCCTATCTTCAGCCATCACTAGGCGGAGGTCGACGTGCCTGCTGCTGAACGGATGGTCCGCCGCTGTCGTCAGGCCTGGATCAAGGCGCGGGCTACCATTTCCCGAGCCAACGCTCTGTACACCAAGCAGCATCGTCGCCGCCACCGCCCGGGTCATCCATTCCAGCCGGGGGATCGCGTCTGGCTCTCCACAAGGCACCTGCGACTCCGCACCAAGTCCAAGAAGCTCACTCCCAGGTTCGTTGGCCCGTACGAGATCACTGCCCGGATCAACCCCGTGACTTATCGTCTCCGGCTTCCACCTGCCATGAAGGTCCATCCGGTTTTCCACGTCTCACAGCTTAAACGGCGCGTTACTTCCCCGCTGGCGCCCCCCTCCCCGGCCCCGCCTCCGCCCAGGTTTGTCGATGGGGGTCCTGTCTACACTGTCCGGCGGATCTTGGACTCCCGTACCCGGGGTCGAGGGGTCCAGTATCTGGTGGACTGGGCTGGCTACGGTCCTGAGGAGCGCTCCTGGGTGCCGTCCCGCTTCGTCTTGGATCCTTCCCTCATCTCGGATTTCCGTTGCCACCGTCCTGGACCATCGGGTGCCGGTCTTCGGGAGGGGGGGGGGGGGTGTCCTGTCAGCTGGTGATCAGCTGATCACTGAGCCGGGTTTAAAAGAGATGCCACCCACCTGTTCGCCGCTCAGACATCGTTCTCTTCGTGTCAGCTCCGAAACTTTGCCGACGTCAGTCTCCGCCTGATTCAGAAACTGTGAGTGTTTTTCCCTTCGATCCTTTTTCTCATCCCGGCTCCGCTCGCTCTCCGTCTGTAACGCCAGTTCCGAAGCCACGCTTCGTGCACTGATCATTACTAGAATAACTGCGTGTCTGTTCCAACCCACCGCTAGCCTGCGCCGCGTTTGGGTCTAGCCAGCACGCCACACGGGCACGCCGAATTACTGTGTGTAATTCGCCCGATCGTGACAACATCTTATGTACTTTTATCGTTTACCTCCAATGTACAGCACATTGTGTCATTTGTGGTTATTTTAAAGTGTTTTATAGAAAGCAATGGATAGATGTATACACTTGTATGACCCTGGTTTGTTACCTGTACACTGTTAGAAGAGTTCTCTGCATCTCAATATTGGGGACCCAGTTCTGACTGTTTGTCTGTGTAGGTTCTCAGTCATCCAGGTCATGTTAATCTAAGGAGCTTGGAAAGAAAAGTGCCTGGACTTATTTGAAGATGTTTTACCTCTTATTCGAGAAGTTTTTTCAGTTCTAAGACCAAATGGTGTCCCAGGTATTTAAGCCCCAGAGGGAGTTCTCCCTAAAGAGGGTCACTGACCCATTTTTGATCATGTGCCTCATCACATGAGCCAAGGTTAAAAAAAAAATCTATCTACCTATCTACACACACACACACACACACACACACACACACACACACACACACACACACACACACACACACACACATATAGATATATATATATATATATATGTATATGTACAGTGGGGAAAAAAAGTATTTAGTCAGCCACCGATTGTGCAAGTTCCCCCACCTAAAATGATGACAGAGGTCAGTAATTTGCACCAGAGGTACACTTCAACTGTGAGAGACAGAATGTGAAAAAAAAAAATCCATGAATCCACATGGTAGGATTTGTAAAGAATTTATTCGTAAATCAGGGTGGAAAATAAGTATTTGGTCAATAACAAAAATACAACTCAATACTTTGTAACATAACCTTTGTTGGCAATAACAGAGGTCAAACGTTTACTATAGGTCTTTACCAGGTTTGCACACACAGTAGCTGGTATTTTGGCCCATTCCTCCATGCAGATCTTCTCGAGAGCAGTGATGTTTTGGGGCTGTCGCCGAGCAACACGGACTTTCAACTCCCGCCACAGATTTTCTATGGGGTTGAGGTCTGGAGACTGGCTAGGCCACTCCAGGACTTTCAAATGCTTCTTACGGAGCCACTCCTTTGTTGCCCGGGCAGTGTGTTTTGGATCATTGTCATGTTGGAAGACCCAGCCTCGTTTCATCTTCAAAGTTCTCACTGATGGAAGGAGGTTTTGGCTCAAAATCTCACGATACATGGCCCCATTCATTCTGTCCTTAACACGGAACACATATATGCCCTGCCAGCTACCATCTTGCACCCTGCTGTTATGTGCTGGATTGTCTCAGGGGCATCTTTACCCAACCTCTATAGATCTTGTGTTCAGAGCTTGTTCTTGTGCTGCCATGATTAGTGCCTCTGTGCTGTCTTTCAGTGTGTCTAGCCACTGGTAGGATTTCTGGATATCAGCCACCTCCGCTATCTGCTGGTGGTACATACCGTGCAGAGGCCTGTCCTTCCATGATGGTGCCTCCTCTTCCTCCTCTTTCTTGGGTTTCTGCTGCATGAGGTATTCACTGAGCACGCGGTTGGTTGGGGTCATCTTCCTGATGCATTCATGGATGTTCGCTGCCTGATTCTGGACTGTGGTGCTGACACCAGTCCCCGCCCTCCTTCCTTCTGCTTAGCATACAGCCTCAGGGTGTAGGACTTGGGGTTACCATGCATGTTCAAGTTTTCGGGTCTTGATGTCAGTGGGTTCTATCTCCTCCTTTGGCCATCTTATTATCCCAGGGTACCTGATCACGGGCAGGGCGTAGGTGTTAATAGCCTGGATCTTGTTCTCACCATTCAGTTGACTCCTCAGGACTTGCCTCTGCAGGTATTTGGTGGTTGCAGCTTTCCTAGCAGCCTCTTCATTGTTCTCATTTTCCTGTGGTATCCCCAGGTACTTGTTGCTGTCCTGTATATCTTCAAATCTTGACTTCTGGTAGTTCGATCCCCTCAGTTCTTACTACCTTCCCTCTCAGGGAAGGTAGTAAGAACTACGTAAGTAAACTGCTTTACTTAAAGTCCTTAATGATCTTCCAATCAGAGCTGACTCTGGTCTTCTCACCATTCTTGTCCTTTTGGATCTGAGCTCAGTCTTCGACACCATCTCTCATTCTGTCCTTCTAAGCAGACTTTCCTCCAAATCC
Source organism: Maylandia zebra (assembly GCF_041146795.1). Classification (NCBI taxonomy): domain Eukaryota; kingdom Metazoa; phylum Chordata; class Actinopteri; order Cichliformes; family Cichlidae; genus Maylandia; species Maylandia zebra. The sequence goes on from NC_135172.1 coordinate 4,598,432, forward strand.
AACCTTTTGAAGGCGAACCATTTCTTACTCACTATCGATAACTCCACAGTTTTCCCTTCTCCTCAGGTTAAAAGCCTTGGTGTCATCCTAGACAGTTCACTTTCCTATAAATCTCACATCAATAATCTCACCCATTCTGCCTGTTTCCATCTACACAACATTAACAGATTACGTCCTTCTCTTTCCACCTAGTCTACGTCCATTCTTGTTCCCAGTCTTGTTACCTCCCGTATTCACTACTGGAATTCTCTTTTGCATGGTCTCCCCCAAAAATCCCTCCATAATCTTCAACTGGTTCGGAACGCTCGCATTATCACCAGCAATGTTCCCTCTAAGCTGTGCGCGTGTGCAATTGCCCACTGCTGGCACGGTCTCTGCGCACAGAAAATCTGCGTTGCGCACAAAAAAAAAATCTATCCTGAATTGAAATTAAAATTAACACTTTAACAATTCTGTTTTGCAGTGTTACTCAGTAAGTGACTGGCTGCTCCCGTATGGGATTAGAATGATGGCACCTTATCCCATAGTCCAGCCAATAATGCGATTCACATTCGTATATACGCAGCTAATCAACATCGTTGACAAGCATGGCTGATGTGGAGTGAAGCCACGTTAATGACAACGTGTACAACCATTGGAGATGTGAGCAGGACAGACGGAACAGTTGACGGAACGGAAAAAGTGTGGACTTCATATGAGTTTTTAAATTGTGTTGATAGGCCATGTAAAACCAGAGTTATGATAAAAATATATACAATGTTTGTTCTTTTCCTGAATACTATCGTATTCGAGGTAAGCGTTGGAGGTGGCGTTGGATAGGGAGGGTGATGCGTCAGTGAGTGCTTATCAGTATCAGTATATGTATGTGTGTGCGTGTCCATAGTTCAGCTGAGACAGTGTCCTTCGCCCCGCCAGGCTAAGTAAACAGTCTTCCAGCCAACCCAGGTGGCCTTGTAGGGAATGGGAAGGAACAGACTCAACACAGTCGTTATCAGGGAGTACAGCTCCAGCCTTGAGCCCACAGCTGGCGCAGAAGGGGTAGCCGGATTATGATGGTGATTTTTCTTTTGCAAACAACTCATGAGAATTTCAATCTGTTTTTAACACTCCGACACTGGTCTCTCAATCTCTCGTTAATAGCTGCGAGCTTCTCCATGATGTTATTAGCCGTCGATTCTGTGGTCTTGTCACTCTTTTGCTCACATAGCAGATTCCGAGACCTCACGACCGCAGCCAACTGATCCGAGATGTAATCCAGCTTCCGCCCAGAGATGTTGTTCTGAGTTGTTTCTTTCCTGATGTAATCCAACATACAAATACGCTCAGAGGTGTTATTCTGAGCATTCACTGCAGTCGTAAGCACCTCCAAGCTCTTAACCCTGCTGCCTTGAGGGAGCCCTTTCTGAGAAGTCGCACCTGTCGTTCCAATCCCAGCGGGCAGCCTTGTGGGGGTTTGAACAGCCGGTTCCGCTCTTTTAATTTTCCGATAAGCCAGGTCCAAGCTAGCTCTGATCAGCAAGAACCCTGTTATCATGGTTCCGAATAGGTAGATATCTTCAGCGTCCTCGATCGACAGTCCCGCCAGGCACACTATCCTCTGCCACCCGTCCATCGTGTATCCAGCCGGGAAAGTCCCTCCAGGGCACTCGGATTCTCCCGAGCCCAGACTTCTCGTTAAAGGGTGTGTGGCGGAGGCATGGCCCCGGGCGCAGCTGCAGGGGAGGAGTGGAGCGGAAGGCTCATCAGGGCGGCGCTGCGAGGCCGGTAAGAACAGCTGATGTTGTTTATGGACTGATGATGGTTTCCCTCCCCTGTGTTATAGTGAGACGGAGAGGAGCGGGAGGAGAGAAAAGAGACACACATCAGCTGGGATGGACAGCTGTCATTCTGTGCGATAGTATCAGTGTGTGAAAGTGTAAATAAATGTGGAACTTGGCGATAAAGACCTGTGTGTGCGTGTACCTGTGCCTAGTATATTCCACAAGTGGTGCCGAAACCCAGGAAAGTGCCGGTGGGGAAATGTCCGACCCACAGGCCGCGCCACCCGCCCAGCCTCTGCAATTCTTGGCGCAGATGCTGGCGGAGATGGCGACGATGAGCCGGGATCAGGCGGCCGACCAGCGTGCCCACCTGGCCGCGCTGCGGGAGCAGACGGACCGGCAGACGCAAGTTCTGGAGCGGCTGGTCGGGGCCGCTGCCACGCCGAAGCCCTCGCCACTGTCGGTGGCGGTGCCCCGGATGGGGGACGGGGACGACCCACAGGCTTTTTTGGAGACCTTCCGTGCCACGGCGGAGGCTTGCCAATGGCCGCGGGAGGAGTGGGCTCCGCGGCTGCTCCCCCTGCTGTCCGGGGAGGCACAAACAGCGGCCCTGAGTCTGCCTCCGGCGTCGAGGAGCAGCTTCGCGGACGTGAGCCGGGCGGTGGTGGACAGGCTAGGGCTCACCGCCGAAGACCACCGCCGGCGGTTCCGGGCCTGTCGGCTGGCTACAACGGACCGACCATTCGCCTGGGCCCGGCAGCTGCGCGACGCGGCGGTACGCTGGCTGCAACCGGGAACATCGGAGGGGGAGACGAAGCTGGTGGACAAGGTGGTGCTGGAGCAGTTCACGGAGGGATTGCCAGCGGAGACGGCGAGATGGGTCCGGTGCCACCGGCCCGCAAGCTTGGAGGTAGCGGTGACGCTGGCGGAGGACCACCTTGCCGCTGGAGCAGGGGAACCCGGGGACGCCGGACGGAGGCCGAACAAACAGGCCCCGGTGCCGGCCCCGAGGCGCCGTGTGCCGGCACCAGGGCAGGCAGAGTGGCTGCCGGCGCTGAGCCCCACTAACCCTTTCGCGGCGTTGGTGCCGTCCAGGGCAGCCGAGCCAAGTGGAGCCGCCCCCGAGCCACGGAGAGCAGCACAGACGCCGGGGCCGGAGTGTTGGAAGTGCAGGCAGCCGGGGCACCTGAGGAGGGATTGTCCGCTTATGGAAGTGGGGCAGGTGTTTCGTGTTGCTGGCGCCCCAGCACCCTCCCCCGGTCCAGGAGGGACATACAGTATTCCGGTAAGGACTCGAGGGGGTATACGCCAGGCGTTGGTGGACACGGGCTGCACGCAGACCCTCGTACACCAAAGCTTGGTTCGCCCCGGGGCATTGCTGGAGGCAGAATGGGTGGAGGTGAGGTGTGTGCATGGTGACGTTCACAGGTATCCCATAGTGCCGCTGTTATTAAAGTATAAGGGCAAAACGCATAGAGTAACGGCGGCGGTTAGCCCGCGCCTGTCGCACCCCCTGATTCTGGGTACCAATTGGCCGGGGTTTCATCAGCTACTGGGACAGTACGCGGGGGTGCGATCACGACCGGAAGCGGGGTGTAGCGTGTGCGCGGCGTTCAGCGGTGACGCGGGGTCGTCCGACACTGACTCCGGGGGGGAGGAGCCGGCGGGTCCCTCACGGGACGTCCCGCCGGCCCCGGAAGTGTCCCCCATGGGTGATTTCCCACTGGAGCAGTCTCGTGACGGCACCCTACGCTCAGCCTTTGACCAAGTGATGGCTATTGATGGTCACGTGGTGCGCCCTGAGGCCGCGCAGACCTACCCGCGTTTCGTCTTATTAAACGACCGATTATATCGAGTGAGTCGTGACACTCAGACAGAGGAAACACACACCCAGTTGTTGGTGCCGCAGGGCCGCCGGGAAACGCTTTTCCAGGCGGCCCACTATAACCCCATGGCAGGGCATATGGGCTATGAGAAAACTCTGGAGCGAATAACGGCCCGATTTTATTGGCCGGGCATCCGAGCGGATGTGCGCCGCTGGTGCGCGTCCTGCCCGGACTGCCAACTTGTTAACCAGCCGGCCATACCGAAGGCGCCGCTGCGCCCTCTCCCCCTCATTGAGGTCCCGTTTGAGCGCATCGGCATGGACCTCATCGGGCCGTTTCACCGGAGTGCACGCGGCTACCGCTTTGTGTTAGTCTTGGTGGATTACGCAACGCGGTACCCGGAAGCAGTTCCGCTGCGCACCATCTCTGCAAAGAGTGTGGCGCAGGCACTGTTTCAGGTCATCTCCCGAGTCGGAATCCCGAAAGAGATACTGACTGACCAGGGCACGTCGTTTATGTCTCGTACACTGCGGGAACTGTACGAATTACTGGGCATTAAATCTATTCGGACCAGCGTCTACCACCCTCAGACTGACGGGCTGGTGGAGCGGCTGAATAAGACTTTAAAGTCCATGATTCGGAAGTTCATTAACGAGGATGAACGCAATTGGGATCACTGGCTAGACCCTCTGTTATTCGCAGTGCGGGAGGTGCCCCAGGCCTCCACGGGATTTTCTCCCTTTGAACTGCTGTTTGGCAGGAGGCCACGTGGGGTGCTCGACCTGATTAAAGAAAGCTGGGAGGACGGTCCGAGCCCCGCCAAAAATGAGATTCAGTACGTGTTGGACCTGAGAGCAAAACTCCACACTTTGGGGAGGTTGTCACGGGAGAATTTGCTCCAGGCTCAGCAGCGTCAGCAACGCCTGTATGACAGAGGGGCTAGGCTCAGGCAATTTTCACCGGGAGATAAAGTGCTTGTGTTACTCCCTACTTCCAGCTCGAAGTTGCTCGCCAAGTGGCAAGGACCCTTTGTGGTCACACGGCGAGTCGGGGACGTGGACTATGAGGTCGCTCGGTCGGACAGGGGAGGAGCCACGCAGATTTATCACCTCAATCTCCTCAAACTGTGGCGAGAGGTTGAAACCGCTTCTCTGGTGAGCTTGGTGAAGGAGAGAGATGAGTTGGGGCCTGAGGTGCCAAATTCTATGATTCCCGCCTCCCTCCCTTGTGATGACCATCTCACACAGGCCCAGAGGGCGGATGTTGTCGCGTTGCAACAGCGTTTTGCGGACGTGTTCTCCCCCCTGCCCGGCCGGACGTCCCTCATCGAGCACCATTTCGTGACGCAGCCTGGCGTGACGGTGCGTTCACGGCCCTACAGGCTCCCGGAGCACAAGCGAAAAATCGTGCAGAGGGAATTGGCGGAAATGCTGAGGATGGGAGTAATAGAAGAGTCGCACAGCGCCTGGTGTAGCCCCATCGTTCTGGTGGCGAAGAAGGATGGGTCTATACGGTTCTGTGTCGACTATCGCAGGGTGAACGAAGTGTCACGCTTTGATGCCTACCCCATGCCTCGGGTCGACGAGCTCCTGGACCGGTTAGGCACGGCCCGCTTTTTCACGACACTGGACTTAACCAAGGGCTATTGGCAGATTCCCTTGTCTGCCGAGGCCAGGGAGAAAACGGCCTTCTCCACTCCGTACGGTTTGTACCAGTTCGTGACACTTCCGTTTGGCCTGTTCGGGGCCCCGGCCACTTTCCAGCGTCTCATGGACCGGGTACTGCGTCCGCACGCAGCGTATGCTGCCGCCTACCTGGATGACGTGATCATCCACAGCGACACCTGGGCGGGTGGCCGCGGTCCTGGAGTCCCTGAGGGGGGCGGGGCTCACGGCCAATCCGAAGAGTGCGCGGTTGGACGGAGGGAGGTGCAGTATCTGGGGTACCACCTGGGGGGCGGGCAGGTGCGTCCACAGGTGGAGAAGACGGCGGCTGTCGCATCCTGCCCGCGCCCCAGGACGAAAAAGGAGGTGAGACGGTTCTTGGGGTTGGCGGGTTACTATCGTCGCTTTGTGCCGGGGTTTGCGCAGCTAACCAGCCCCCTGACCGATCTCACTCGAAAGGGTGCCCCGGATCTGGTCCAGTGGACGGGGCCGTGCCAGGCGGCGTTTGTGCAGGTGAAAAAGGCTCTCTGTGGGGACCCGCTGCTTCACACTCCTAACTTTTCCCTCCCTTTTGTTCTGCAGACTGACGCCTCGGACAGAGGGCTGGGAGCCGTTTTGTCCCAGCAGGTAAGGGGGGCCGACCGCCCTGTCCTATACATCAGCCGGAAGCTAGCAGAGCGCGAGCGCCGGTACAGCACCGTGGAGAAGGAGTGCCTGGCCATCCGGTGGGCGGTCGGCTCCCTGCGCTATTACCTCCTGGGACGCTCATTCACCCTCTGTTCGGACCACGCCCCGCTGCAGTGGCTCCACCGCATGAAGGATGCCAACGCCCGGATCACCCGGTGGTATCTGGCGTTGCAGCCCTTTAAGTTCAAGGTGATCCATAGGCCGGGGGCGCAGATGGCAGTGGCCGATTTCCTCTCTCGCTCGCGGGGGGGGGGGAGTTGGCTCGGCCGGACGGCTCCCCGGCCTCGAACGGGCGGTGGGGGTGTGTGGCGGAGGCGTGGCCCCGGGCGCAGCTGCAGGGGAGGAGTGGAGCGGAAGGCTCATCAGGGCGGCGCTGCGAGGCCGGTAAGAACAGCTGATGTTGTTTATGGACTGATGATGGTTTCCCTCCCCTGTGTTATAGTGAGACGGAGAGGAGCGGGAGGAGAGAAAAGAGACACACATCAGCTGGGATGGACAGCTGTCATTCTGTGCGATAGTATCAGTGTGTGAAAGTGTAAATAAATGTGGAACTTGGCGATAAAGACCTGTGTGTGCGTGTACCTGTGCCTAGTATATTCCACAGGGTGTCAATGGCATTCAGAAACCAGTTGATCAAATCCATAATTCTCTTTTAGGTTGTAGACACAGACTGTGAGAGAGTGTTCCAGGGAAAGTAATACAAAAAAGACATGAGACTAGACAAGGACATAAGAACTAGCAGGGAAGATAAGGGAGAGGGGAAAAAGTGCGTCCGCCTCCTCCGAGAGCCAAAGAAAGAGTTTTAGAGCTTTATAACAAACAAAAAAAGAACTTGGAGTTCAAGTTATTTTTCTTTCCAATAGTGTTAACATACTACACAGGTCATGAACAATATTTTTAAAAATTTTCATTGTAAGTGGGCTAAAGCAGTTAATTAAGAGAAGTCTAACATAAATGCTGTAATTTGATTATTTTAATAAACCATGTAACTTGGATGGATTCGATGCTGGCATAACAACAGTGCACACATCTTCTGTTGCTCACAGTGGTCCAAGGGACCGCTCAGGGAGTTTGTGTGTTCGCGCAGACACATGAAAGATTACAGTGAACATTGATCACCAGAACCCCCTCTTACCAGCACAACACCCCTGTTCGTCAGGAACTTCACTGGCTCCCAGTAAAATTCCGGATAGTATACAAACTTCTGCTCACCTTCAAGACCATCCATAACCTTGCACCTCCTTACCTTTCTGACCTGTTAAGCACTATCTCTTCTGCCCGCTCACTTCAATCTTCTTCTTCTATCCAGCTTTCTGTGCCTTCCTTCCGCCTCACCACCATGGGAAGCAGAGCTTTCAGCTACTCTGTTCCCAGGCTGTGGAACTCTCTACCCCCAGATATAAGAAACATTGGTTCTCTCCCTCAGTTTAAATCTCAACTAAAAACCCGTCTGTTCAAACCTGCATATTCACTGTGAACCCACTGTTTGTTAATTTTTTCTCATGGTTTTGTTTTTATTGTTCTTCATTGTGTCATTGTTCTATTATGTGTTTTATTGTACAGTGTCCTTGAGTGTCTTGAAAGGCGCTTTATAAATAATTTTTTTTATTATTATTACTACTACTTTCTTTCTTGCAGTCCTGGAAGGTGCCCCAGGTAGGGGGACTTCATCACACGACCAATTACAGCATGAATTGATGGGTTTGATTGGAAATAACAAAATGCCTGATCTCTATTATCACAGTTTTCATAACAACAATCATGTTTGAGAATGAGGATGCCCATAAGTGCAACATGCACCAGGACACCCAGCTCACAGTTCAATTATCAATTTTATGATCATATCATTGGAATTTATAAACTATATAATAAATAATGTATTTTATTTATAAGTGCCTTTTAAGAAATTCAAGGGCACCTTAAAAGCAATTAAACATCAAAGTATGTATAAATTAACAGATAAAAAAGAAAAAAGAGTTAAAAACCAGTAAATCCTAAAACATAATCAAACTGAAAGGCTGACTTTAATGATAGGAAGAGAATCAATGTTGCAAATGTGGTTTTGGGATTTCCAAAGACGAGGGGTCACATGGCTGAAAACTCTAAACCGATGGTGGTCAAATGAGCAGGTGGTATAATGAGAATAATGGTGGAGAAGAATCAAAGAGTATGGGATGGGTGACAATGTTCAGTAGATAACAAGAGTATAGAAAGAACTAAAAGTAAGATGCACAATCTTACACATTTATGCAATATTTTAAAATAAGCAAGTGAAGAGTCTGAAACACAGGATTAAGATGTTCTGAAAGATATTTTAGTTTTGACACGGTCAACTGTATGCAAGCTGTGAAGAAATTTCTGTGGTAGGCCAGAAAAGATCGAATTACAACAATCAATACAAGATGTAATCAGAGCACATACAAGAATAGGAGTACTTTGAGCTGCAAAGGATGGGCATAGCCAAATAATGTTACTTAGATCATGTGTTATTGATATTTGTTTCATAATCTGAGGTGCTATCAAAAACAACTAAATTTAACATATGAGGAAGGAGAGGTTTGTCAATACTCTCTATTTATTGACAATTCCAAAAGCAAATGTATTGAATTCATCCAAAACAGTTTTGGTTCCTACCAGAAGAACCTCTGTTTTGTGTTTGAATTAACTACTACTATTGAATTGAGAAAATTAGCAGACAACCATGATTTTAGTCTTTCTTCCCCTGGTACCTGTCATGGTCTTGGGTCTGTAACTGGGCATTTGTGTTTGACTTCTGACTTCTTTAATATTCTGAGGTGAAGATCCCAGTTGTGGTTATTATAGTTGTGATCCGTCTTTTTGTATCCCCAGGCCTTAGTTTCATATCTAGCCTTTGGTTCTCTGTCACCAAAGGCCCGTGAGTTCCTTGTCACAGTCTCTCTCATCCTCTGGCTGTTAGTCCCGTCAGATTAGTTTGTCTCAGTTTAGGTTTCTTGTGTCTGAGTTTTGACTTCAGTCCTGCATTTTGGCTCAATCCTGTCTGCCTCTTACAGCGGTACATGATAGTACCTGATAGCTGATACCAGAGGTATAGTTTGATTAGAATTATGCATGATTCACTATTAGCAATTAAAAAACAGTTAAACAGAAACAGTTTTAACACTATCACTTCTCTGATAAATAAAATCTGGATGTTAAGTTCTTTTATTCCAGTTCTGAGTAAAGATGAGCTGAAGGATCTCAGTCTCTGTGACGAAGAGGCTATCTCAAGCCTTGGCATTTGTAGGCTCCATTCGCAGCAGAAGAGCTGTCGGAGAGATTTTCCATGTCACGGGTGTCTTTTTACTTACATTTAGATATGCCAAAATTAAAGGGGACTGGCCCACAAACCTTTAAACCAGTGGTTCCCAAAGTGTGTGTGTGTGTGTGTGTGTGTGTGTGTGTGTGTGTGTGTGTGTGTGTGTGTGTGTGTGTGTGTGTGTGTGTGTGAATTTAAAAAAAAGAGAATGCTTGGACACTGCTTGCATAATGGACAGGTTTTTGACGGGGCTCCCACACAAACGCAAAGCAGAAGATGAGGCATCCCCAAATATGCTTCCAAACCAACGTCCTTCCAAGCTAAAGACTAGAAAATGTGATGAAATATATCTTCCCTTTGGCTTCACCTGCACAACGGTGGTGCCAAGGTAGGTCTCTGCGAGAGAATTTGTTTGCCCTGCATCAGGAGCATGCGCTGGGCTGTCCAAATCACGGACAAACAGGATCCCACAGCTGTTTTAAACCCATTTGCACAAAGGCATTTTTTGAAAAATGTATTGATAGCAATGTTGAATATTATTACACATTAAAAAAAACAAAACAAAAAAAACCAACTACATGTAAAATAATTACACTATAAAGATTATTTGTTTTTCTGTTATTTAAAAGAGGTAGTTTATTTTATGTATTTCTCAACCTGTAATTTATTGCAGTTTATTTGTTTCATTATTTACAAAAGGTTTGAGGTGTGAAATAAACTTGATGCTTTGATTCAAATGGAGTTTGAAGTCAAATATGGGTGTGTGTGGTTGGAGGATGTGTTTGTGCTGGACCGCCGTTACTGTGGCTTGTGAATGGTCCCAAGCCTTCATGATGCTACCTCTCCTTGCCATTTTGATGCGGGTTGATTCATTTTCATCTGACAAAAGAATGCTGTTGCTACTCCGGCTTTTTTGGGGACCTTTTGGCAAAGTCTAATCTGGCCTTACTATTTTTAGCCTGATGAAAGAAGTAGAAACATATGATCATCTACCACAGTAGATGTATACAGATTTTTATGGGAGGGGGGGGGCTTGCATTTTTTTAACAATAAGCATAAGCACAAGCTTTTTTGTGTGTGTTCGGAATAATAATCAACATTTTTTAAGTTGTATAATTCGTTTTTAATTATTTTTAAACATTAATTTGTTCATAATTGTCTAAAAAGGTTTTTTGTTTGGGTTCATGTATGGCATTTAAACAGCTTTCCGTTGTACATCAAGGTTTGATCTGTCAGCTCTCAAACATTGGAGTAATTCAACTTGTATTTAGAATCACAATAAATAGTGCGAGTATGGCATTTGTCTTGTTTGTGAGATTGCACAAATAGAAAACAAATGAAAAAATACAATGACTTAAGCACAGCTATTCCAGTGAGTACAGGAAAGAGATTTTACTGTCCAGATGAGGAATGCCTCACTAATATGACAGACCTATTACCAGTAACGATCCACCAGACAAATGATGCAGCAGCCGATTCAATTTAACATCTACATTAGCCGTGTGATGTGATTTAGGGGATGCATGCACGCTTATTTTCCAGCCGGCACACACACACACACACACACACACACACACACACACACACACACACACACACACACACACACACACACACACACACAAATACAGTCACCATCAACACAAATGCATGCTAAAGTCTGCATGCTCAGTAACACATAAATTTTGTAAGGTTTTTTTCAGTCCTCTTCCAAATACAGACACAAATACACATCTTTGGCCACACACACACACACACACACACACACACACTGTCAGGCTGTTATGAATTCCACAGAGCGGAGTGCAGAGCAGGAGAGGGATAATGATAATAAATGGAGAGAGCCTGAATATTATTTGACTACTGTGCCAATATTAGCTCCTCATCTAGCCAGTGTACCTCACATTAAACAAGCCTAACACTTAATGTCATGGTGCGGCTGTGCAGTAGGCAGGAAGGACACCAGAGACAAAAGCGAACTCAAACGGGCAGCTTTATTGCTCAACTCTTATAAAAGCACAAGGAAACAAAGGCCAGGGGTAGATAATAAAAAAACTGAGATGCTTCAAGGAAAAACATGCTACTGGGAGGGATGCAGCCATGAGGGGCAACGTGACAAAGGACAAAGGAAGACTTGAACAATAAATATATCAGGCAATGAGGGGAGATTTATCACCAACCTAGACACGAAACAGAGAACCAAAGCAATACTAACAGAAACTAGGAACAAAGCCACTTCTTGAAACCCAAAAGACACTGAAAAATGCTAACCTCTGGGTCCACAATTCAAGAATCCTGACGCTGACATGTGTCCAAGACTAACTGTTTTTTCCCACTTTCACAAAAAATATGACTTTTGGTTTTGGTTCACTTTACTGTTCCACTCACCATTTAGTTGGAAGAGGTAACAGGGAACTAATGATGACATTAATTCAATTATAAAAAAAATGTAACAAGTGCAAACTGTGAAAACTACACATACAACTATCTGTACAGTCCAAATTGAACTGATATGAAATGACAAAATATACTCAAATAATAGTTCCCTATGTGGCACCATTTTTAAGACAGATTTATTATTAAAACCTGTTTTGGATTATAACTTGTTTCACATGGATCCAATCCCAATTGTCACTGGAGGAGAGTCAGGCTACTCACGTATCACTTGATGTCTGATTATGAAAATTATTTAGTCCCACATTCACACCAACAGTTAATTTAGAATTACCAATTAGACACCAACTTCCTGTAATGATCTTCCTGTAGATATATGTCTTAACTACTCTGTCACAGTATAGTAGTGAACGAGTTGTTAACCATGAACAGCGAATGCACCATTTCGTCTTTGTTTTTTAATTATGGTGAAAAATAACAAAAAAGTGTTTGCAGAATAATATAAAGTAATCATAAAGTTAACTTCCTTAAAAGTTATGCTTATAAAATGTCATCATTTTCTTTCATTACCAATTGTTACCTGTTAGACTTTTTTTTTTAATTAACTGTGGCCTTGAAAAACAGTGTGGATTAAAGAGATTCTTGTTGCAATTCCCGCAAGGGTCTCCTGAAAACCTGAAAACATAATTCCTCAGAACACAGCTGTCCACAGGAATTAAGAGGCATAAGTTAATGCTGTCTAACATTAATCACTGCCATTTCTGGCATGACAGCAGTCAGCAAGAAGTCATTTATATATGGGCCAGGTGTAGGTCTTAAGTTATTCGTTCTCCCACTTGCTAGTGTTAAGTTATAGTCTAACTCCTTAATGAAAGCTACATTTGGGCTACAGCTGCTACACCATCTGGCACTGTAAATTATGGAAGGGAACATCTAGTGTACACTGGATTGTGCTATACAGCAAAACCCTGTAACGTGTATTACATTAAGAGGCTAGTCTGCTGATACCTCTGTCACTCAGGACTCTATTATCATACTATCCATGCATAGGCACGTACGCACACACACACACACACACACACACACACACACACACACACACACACACACACACACACACACACACACACATACGCACACACACACATATACAGTATGCCTGTATGTGTATAGACAAAGTGATTATAACTTGTTGTTGTGTTGGTCCAACACACATCTCCCACACCTTTTACACAGTTTTAGACATTTTAATTAACTAAAGAAAACCAAAAATTCTTTAAATAAAAGGAACACAAATATATAAAAGCCATAGTGTGGAAGTTAAGGCCACGTTTGTTATATATATTCTGCTCTCTTCTAACACATCAAATGAGAACACATGTTATGTATGTATGTTTTTGCTTGGGTTTCTCATCAGCCCAGGCCTGACTTGGTCCTCCATCAACCCATGCCGTCAGTTTGACTCTACTATTCTTAGTGGGTCCATCTGCCACTATAGTCCCCCTGGACACCATGCCTTCAGACACAGTTCCCATCTGACAAACTGCTCTTACTTCCCCATACAGACAGGATGTATTAAATTGGTCATGGTAGGATTCTACTGCATTGTGTTTAATTAACACCGGTTGTCACTGTATAGGGGCTGGTGGGAGATGTAAATATCCTGAGGTTTCACTTTGGCTCAGCACGGTGACGTTAGATGACAAAATACAGTATGAAAAATGTATGTGATCTGTCAGAAATCCACAGAAAGGCAGCACGAAAGAAATCCACACTGTGGGTCAACCTTTAGAAACAAATTTGGCTTTTGAAAAAAGACTTTCCTCTTCCCTGAACATGAATTAACCAACTGAAACCTTACTTGTTTGACACATTGCTGGTTTACTGATGTTTCTGAGTTGGATTTATTAAAACCTGTTTCAGTAAAAGAGATTTTGGTCCTTACTATCATAAAACAATAAATGAAAAGAACATTACATATAGCATGTTTGTAATGTGGACACCTGTCAAAAGGATGCCTGTAAAAACCATCAGACGAGCAAAAACAGTTGCATCAAGTTATGGTCGTCTTTAATCCTGCTGCTGCAACATTTGAAGCTAAATTCTAAATTTGACAGTTTCTAGTTCTATATAGTTTATTTAGTTGAGTTGCAGATTTTTCTCTCCACCAAAATGAGCTTCCATAATTGCATTTTTTATAATAATGATAATAATAATCATAATAAAAATAATAAGCGAATACAACTGCTAGATTTTGTTTTACACAATACAGGAGTGTGTTTTTGCTCTTCTCTATCTTTCCTTAGGTCCATCATTGTCTACAGGTTTCATGGGAAGTATCAGAAGCAATAGAGGAGAGCAGGTGGAAGAGAGGGAAGGCCAAAGCTGTGCATAGTGGCCTTCCCTGACCTGGACTGCTTTGTGAAAGTCAGAGGCTAACAAAAAAGACAGAATACAGTAAGAAAAGAGAAGGGATGGCAGACAGTAAGAGAAAAGAAGGGAAAGGGGAGGTGTGAAGAAGGAAAAAGCTAAAAGAGAAAAAACAAAAACGGCAGCGAACAAGGGAAAGAGACTTGACAAAGACAGTCCCTGGGGTTGTCTTCCTTCTTCTGTGTGCAATTATATGTGCATGTGTGTGTGTCTGTATGTGTGTGCATGTTTGTGTAATGAGCATAGTGGGCTCCTGAAGCACTCATGCTGAGTTGCAAAACCAAAAGAGACAATAGAATGGCTGCAAAGAGGGGAGAGGGAAGTCGTTATGGACCCAATAATACATATATATGCAGGCAAGTCACACACAAAACTCCAGTGAATCAGTGAGCCAAAACTGTCACAGTGAGAGAAGGTTCCACTGGGTGCCAAGTTGTGTCCCTGTCGATTAGAAAAATGCTGGTGGCATTTGAAACAAACATACACACACACACACACACACACACACACACACACACACACACACACACTTTGAAAAAAAGAGTAGAACAGGCCTTGCAGTACAAGAGTGTATCTTCTTGTCACATCTGGCTTGTGGAACTGAACAACGAATGAACTGAGTACAACGTTATGACACAGTTTAAAAGCTACAGAACAAACAAACTTGCAAAGACAATACAAACACCATCACGTTTGACAGTACATAGTTAGTCCATCTCAAATCAACTCTTAGGCCATGTGGTTTTTATTAAAATTTTACAGTAGGAAGTTTGATGAGAAATCTCACCTTCATATGTCAAATACCTTTGAGGTTATATTTTCTGGAAAATTGGTCTGTCAACCCACTTTGAAGCCATCAAAACTTGATGAATATCACAAAAACTATTAAATATATTTTTAAAAATGCCTGAAATAACCAATGCCCTTTCTTACATGAATCATGGACTATTGGTAACCTACCTGCATCCTTTCACTCTCCTCTGTGATTTTGTTGTTATTCCAGTTACTTCCATGTTGTAATTTATACCTAATACTTATACCTAATTTAACCTAAGTTAACCTTGGAATATTTAGTACCAAATAATGTTTTTGCATAGACGACTTCCTATCATAGCACCAGGCAGTGAATTCTTGAGAGAAACCAATTTTTTCACAAAAGCTGGTAGAAACAGTTGAGATGCCCAGGTGTTTGATTTTATACACCTGTGGCCATGGAAGTGATTGGAACACCTGAATTAAGTGATTAGAATGGATGAGGGAATAACCTTGGCAATATAATGTAATTTTACATTCAGAGATATAAAGAAAACTAGTATAAATCAATTTATAAAACTCATAATAACTTATTTTGGAACAATCTTTACATGTTTATAGAACAATTGTTCTCTCCCTGATCTCCTCAGCATCTCTCTGCAGCCTCATGTCCTCAAATCATTTATATTTGCATTTTTAATAAGAATGCTATTTAAGCATTTACTTTATTGTTATAATAATTTTCAACTATATATTTAAACTTTTAACAGACATTTATGCAATATAATGAAGGAATGCAGGATAAACACAAAGAATGTTAAATGCTTAAATTCAAAGAGAATTTGGATAATTTTCTTCAATCTTTTAACACAGGTTCTCTCCTCTGAAATACAACTTTAATAAAACCCCTATATACTAATAGGTAAGTATACACTCTTCTCTTCTTGTTGTCCTTAGCGGGCGACCAGCGGCGGTGATCTGCCGCGCAACCTAATAAGTTCACAGAACTCAAAAATTGTTGTGTAACAGATTATACAACAATTTTTTAGTGATGTTTTTAAAAGTTTTAAGTTTAACTAAAATAAAAATTATAGTTGCAGTTGCCTTAAATTACCTCAATGTTAACTCATAAATGTTGATATTCCTCAACTTATAATTAGGGAGTAATAAACTCAAAATGTTCAATTTTTTCAACTTAATTAAGGTGGGAAATACACTCAAAATATTTTACATATTGCAACTCATACGATGTGGGAAATAAACTCAACTTTTTCATATTTTCTAACTTATAATATGGGAAATAACACTTAAAATCTTCAATATTTTTTAAAATACTGTGGGAAATACACTTACAAATTATTCTAAACTGTTTGCCCAGTAAATTATAATCAGCTAAAAGTGTTAGAAAACATGAAAGTAACAACACTAACAATTTAACAACTTTTTATTAAACACAATGTGCTTTTAAAAAGGCACAAACAACAGAGCTCACTCATAAAAAAGTGATTCATAAATAAAACAAGAGAAAAAGACTCCAAGGGTCTCCATCTCAATTCTAAAATTCAATAACATTTTCAGTATTAACAGCAATTGCAGCTATTAGAACATTGATGCATTTAACACTTACTGTACCTTGACAGCTGCAGCTCACTTTCTTTTTTAAAAATACATAAAAAAAAACAGTACTGGTTTCCACTGCTGTACTTATAGGGAACAAACATCAAGGCAGTGCATTTACGTATTAGGCAACAGAACATTAAACATGAATAGTGAACTGAACAGCCATTCATCTTAAATGTGAGGTAGAAGAGGCAAATGATTAGGAAAAAAACAAACAAAAAAGCTTCCTCAATACTCAGCTTAACAAGTAGTCCATTCTGAGTGATTCACTCATTGAACAAATCATTCTTCAGCATCAGTAGACGCCCTTTCAGTGGTTTGTTGTCCTCAAGGCACATCACAACCTTCTGGATAAATGTGAATGTAAGCTCAAGTTTCTTTGGGTATTGTAGGTCTAATGCATAGATGTACCCAAAGAGCAGGAGAAATGACTCAGCCAGATTTGTGGGACCATTCACAAGTATTTCATCCTCAACGACAATGCAGATGCTTTCGGGACTGAAGAGGGCCGAATCAGTAGTGTCATCCGTGACAACTGTCAGCAGAGCCACAGGAGTGTCAGTGAGGTCTGGACCATCTGCTGACTGCAAAACAAAAATAATACAAGAATGAGTTCAGCCCCACAAGGACACAAATCATGCTATTGATTAGAGGTGTGAATCTTCATAAGTCGCACGTTTCTTTTAGGATTATAATGTCAACGATTTAATTTGATATTGCGATACATCATGATGCATTACAATAATCTTAATTTGGGTTTGGTTTCAAAACATATGTGTAAATAAATGTTTTCAATAATAAATATATGCCAAGATTTTTGTTTTTGTTATTTACCAAACATTTCTCTGACCACAACATGGCACCTCCAAAAAAATAGAACACTTGAATTTTAAAAAGGGAGATAGTTTTTATCTGCAGATTTTTTTTGTATAATAATCTTTCAACTATTTTCATGTTTTCTGGTTTATGCGTAACAATCTTCTTGCAATCTTATTCAACAATAGTTGATATATGGGAGAAAACAAGTCAGATGAGGACTGTGTTGAACATCTTTCCTGATATACACCCTGGTTCTCCTTGAGTTCTGAGCGATGTCATATAGTTGATGCTGAGACCAGTACACTTATATCAGAAGTCCTGAATAACGTGGAGGCATCTTCACGCAGGTACACAGGAAGTGCACGAAGGACGAGGGCCTGTCTTGTATTTACATCATGCTGTTCCTAGATGAACACACAATATCTATTAGAATAGTATTTACACAAATGCAGAGTAAAAACAAAGTGTTGGATAGCCATGTTCTGATTGTCATTGTTATAGATCAGGGGTGTCCAAACTTTTTGTGTAACGGGCTAAACCTGTCAATCTAGAAGGGTAACCCAAAAAAAATCTAAAAATTTTGAATAATTCAAGGCAAAATTCTCTAGTTTCTTTGTATTTATTTTTTATTTAAATTGGGACACAAATTATAAAACTCACCCACTGACAACTGGTGAAATGTTGACTCTCTGTAGCGCTCTTTGCAGTCTGATATCTGTAAACAATATGTGCACAAAGACGACTTATTAATGTTCAAAAACATTTTTTGCACAGCACACACACACAAGTAGTCAGCTGATCTCATCTGATGCAGATCTGCTCCTTGATCAAGTGACATTTGTCCGGATTTTTGGCACGAGTGACGTCGAATCAGCACCGCAGCTGGATGGCCCGATTTACATACCCAGCGCAGCTGATACTCACAACAATAATTTACTAAGATTATATGCACTCCTGTTATTAAGTCCAGTTCAGTCTGTTAATGTTAACCGTTTCAAACTAATGTTGATAGGTGTGTTGCTAAGCTTAATAACTTAAATAACAAACTTGAAATTTACCCGTCCTATTTTCCCTTTTATTGTTTTTTCTCTGTGCTGTAAATCTTCTGTCTAAGAAGAAATCTGAGGCTGCTGTTCTGAAAATAAGCTATCAAAGCTTTTTCTGAATGAATCAATAAAGATCCATTTATGGAAAGCTGTGATGAAAGCAGTTTTGTCTTTAATTATATTCAACAATATAACATATTCGACCACTTTTAAGTGATTTTGTGATCTTTAATACACTTTAATACACTAAAGTTAAGGTTATTTACCTAATTTCTAGTAAGTAGCCCTCAGTGAAAAAAGTTTGGACACCCCAGCCTTACAGGTTAGGGAGTATTTGTGATCCGCACAGTCTGCATCAATGATTCTTTCTTAGCCTGGGAGCAGAACGCGGCTCTTTATTTTCATTTCATTTCAATTTACCTAGCAAAGATCGATAGGGTCTGGCTTAAAGGTGTCAAGGAGGCGCCTCAGTCTGGCTGGTTGAGCCTTGTTGAATTAGCGCGAACAATTTAGCTGAACTTCATTTGTAGCACCGAGTTCGACCAGTGTATAATGTTAGGCTGAATCAGGCGATGCATTTTTCCGCAAGCCTTGACTTGTAGAGCTCGCTTAGTGGAATACCCCTCTAAACTGTTAAAAGGATTTCGAGATTATCTCACAACCACACATTTGAGACTACGAAAAAATACAAACGTGTCTAATTACCATCATGATAACACACTCATGTTGTTTATTATTGTTCGCTTCATGCTAGCACACACACACAGCTCAACAGCGTAAACTACTGACTGTGTAACACGGACACTTATTGAAATAAGTATACTCACAATACGCACGTACATTACCGGCGAATACGACAACCGGTAGAAACGGACAGTGGAAAGTTTTAGTAGAAAGTTCAAATGCATGGAGCTAGAACTGCCACCGTCAACTTCCCGGGCAAGAATACAATGCATTATGGGAAATGTTGTCCCCCACGGAAAACCGCCAAAACGTTACATCATTCTAATTTTGAAATAACATTACGTATTTGTCACATTAGAAAACTTCTAAAATTACAATTACTTGGATTCGAATTCATTTATAACAAACATTCACTGTGCACAAAGTACGAATATATTTCCAGTAAAAAATAAAAAAGAATGTTTATCGAAATTAAATTGAAACAAAACAAAAACACGTTAGACTTACCAAATTTAGGGCAGTTGATGAAAAAAAATAAGGTGGTGGTCGTGGTAGGTTGAAGTTGGGGACTCTTAATCCACACGGGCTGGCCAAAACTTCCTCGTATCAAGGTAAATTCAAGATGACCTGGCAACCTGACTGCCCCTGGGTGGGTCCGGGATGGGCGTGAGGTTCTGGGGGCGCTCCGTCTCTGGGCTGGGGCCCGGGCCGGGCCTCGGGGGCTTGGGTCCTGGTTGGTGTGTTGCCGGGGTTGTGGGCGGGTGGGTGCATGGGGGCCCGGCCCTGGAGCAGGGTGCCGCCGGTGCGTCGAGCCGCCTGGGGGGCTCTTCATCTGGTGGGGGGGATGGTCACATCTTGCAGGAGCTTTCTTCTCTTCAGGAACTCTCTGCGGGAGGGGGAGATACAGGAGAGGTGGAGGAAGATCTCAGCCTGGGCGTTTACCGTCTTATGTAGTCTGGAAGATGTGTGGATGGTGGGGTGGGTGCAGTTTTCTCTGTGGTGGGGTTGGGTGGACTGTCCAGGGCTCTGTGGAGCCGGAGGGCGCTACTGCACTGGGCCCCGGTCTGATGGGCCTGGGCCCCCCTTCCCTGGCGGGTCGCGGAGGGTGGGAGTGCCTACTGGGGTCAGCGGGGGAGCTGGCCCCAGGGAGGGGTTACCTGCCCCTCCCTTCCTTCCCTCCCCATCTCCAGCTGCCTCCCTCTTCCCGCTCCTCCACAACCACCCACACATGCAGGGCCTTGGAGTGGGGGTATGTCACCAGGGTGCAGAGGAGGCTACCCCCCCCGTCCCCCCCCCCCGTCCCCTTCTGGCTGCCTCTGCCTCAATTTTATCCCACAACTTAGACATTCACATTATTCACACTCTCATTACACATACATATAGGATCTTGGGGGTGGGCACAATCACGGAGTCCAATTTACCATCAGGGTGTATACCTCACCCCTGACGTCGTTGCCCACCTCTCAATTTTAAATACACTTAGTCATTGAGGGCTAGCAGGAGGGACTATGCGCTTACCTGCTGCTCCATGGCAGGTAGCTCCATGCCCTCCTGGGTTTTAATTGCACCTTAGAACACATATGCATCAACACTACAATGAGCGGGTGGAGGGAGGTTTGGAGTCTTCTCCCACCCCCATTCTCTGCGGCCTGCTGGAGCGGGAGGGCTAGTAGGAGGAGTTGGCCGTCCGACTGCGGTCAGGGGTGTGGGGCCTCCCTGCTGCTGCGGAGTCGGGGTGGTCTGCCTCTCCCCACCGCAGGGAAAAGGGTAACACCACCTGGGTCTGGGTGCAATTCCCCCCTCCAGGGGCAAGGGTACCTAGACCCGGTTTGTAGAGTACGCTTGGGGAGTGTGATTGTGTCTCTTTATGTCTGTCTCCACGTTGGTTGAGTGTGGAGTGAGTGCATATGAGAGCATGAGGGTGGGAATGGATGTTTGTGTCTGTGTGTGCCTGTATGTCTGTGTCTATATGTCAGGTTGGGTATCAGACGCCACCTCTCTGGGGACACCTCAGGCCCTCCAAGGTTTGGAGGTCTATCTCCACCCACCACCACTTCCCCTGCCGGTGGCGGACTCCCTCAGGTGTCGGTGTGTTGGTGGTTCTTTGTGTCTGGGCGTGGGCGTCCGGGTACACACCGGCTCACTCCTTGGCGGCCGCTTGTCGGGGCCTGGGGCCTGGGGCTCGCTCGGGCCCCTTTGGAGGTGGGGTGCCCCCGGCCTCTCGGCCTGGGGCTCGGTCACTCAGGCGCAGCTGGGGGCCGGCGGAGCTCACGGGCGCGTCACTGCAACTCCCCCTGACTTCTGCTCCGCGGCTGCTGGGCGAGCCCTCATCTGGGACTCTCCTCAGCTCTTACTGGAACAGTGGCGCGGCTGCCCCTCTGTTGGTCTTCCATGGTCTCTTGTGTTCTGGGGGCCTCTGGATGTCTGGAGTTTTGATCTCCTCCATACCCGCTTCACACCCTGGAGGACGGGGCTGTGGCCCCCCCACACTCCCTAGCAGATCATTACATGGAGAAACCTTTGGAATGCAAGCATGCTGATCCACACAGGTATGCACACATGGGTATTCACAGACCCGGACTAAAGCTTTCTTGGCTGCTACCTCAAAGCACACTGTGCGCTGTCTATCTTGCGTGCTGCACAATATCGTTTATTATTTAGTAAATATTGATATCTATGGCTAGCTAGTTTATTGTGATGGTGCTTTGTTTTCTCTATTATTATGTTGCTCTTTGTTGTTTGCTGTCTCCTCTGTTTGTTTTTTTTTGTTTGTTTGTTTTTTTTTTCTCCATACAGGTGACCCAGGAGTTCTTTTTTTTTTTTTTCTCTCTCTTCCTCCCCCTTCTCACCGTCTCTTCTCCCCTTTGGTTTTCTTTCTTTCTCTCCCCCTCTTTCTCTCATTCATTCCCCCTGTCCTATTTATTAAAAAAAAAAAAAAAATGAAAAAGGATGAACTGAAGCTCTGCCATCACGTAATGTCGCATACTGCTGTTTCTGATGTCATTTAAAAAAAAAAAAAAAAAAAAAAAAAAAGGTAAATTCAAGATGGCTGACTCAGCTTTCCTGAGGGAGTGACAAGACTCCACCCACCAGAACGTCACTAATATATGCTTCTTAAACTTTTTGAGCGTTCCAAAAAAATTAGCTAAAAAATATTGAGCCCTATTCAATTAAAGCTGCATAAAAGCCAACAGAGCTCAATACTTTATAGTTTGCTCAACTACAAAACGACATTTGAGTGTTATGAGCTTATTAGTTATGAGCTAGAACAACTGTTAGGGATTACAGTGTAGGTTCCGCAGGTTCTCTTGCTTGACCAACGACTATCTTCCACGCTTTTCGATCTAAGGCGATGGTTCTTGCCTGCTCGAGGTCAAGTCGAAGGGCCTTCAAATCATCCTGGATTTGTTTCATCCATGTCTTCTTTGGTGCATTTCGATGCACCCTCCAATCGGTGGGGCGGGTCAACCAGAGTAGGCCATATATATAATATATATTAGTGCTGTCAAACAATTAAAATGTTTAATCAGATTCATGACAGGGGTACTGTGGATTTTGATTAATCACAATTAAATATCATTCATTTTTTATTCTATATTAATCACCTTTCATTTTGCATGAGCAAACAGACTCGAGAAAAAAGGGGAAAATATACGCACTTAACATGTTTGTTAAGCATCTTGAACATTCATGTTAACAAAAAACTCTGTAAACATTTATCCACTCTCTCTCTGTCACTCTTGGGGAGGTACTTCAAGTCCTTGAAACAAGGAACCAAATCTATGTAAAGCGCGTGTTCTCAACGATATTAATAGGTCTGCAGTTTGTTGCAATCCACTTGGCAATTGTGTCAGTCAATATGTCTGAGGTAGACTTACTGAGTCCCCGATGCTCCGTGAGTGGTTTGTCGCAAGCTAGGGTGATGCATTAGCCAAAGTTCTAGCAGCATGCCCGACTAACGTATGCTTCGCGTCAATGTAATATTTTAACCTTCGAAGTGCTTCGGTGAAAAGCAAATTCCTTCTTACACAATGTGCATAATACTTTATGTCGGTTGACTGTTCGATCTTGGTATTTTTTCAGGACTCAAATTTCCCATCGAGAGGGCAAATGTGCGTTTATCATTTTGCATATTCAATTCAATTCAATTTTATTTATATAGCGCCAAATCACAATAATAGTCACCTCAAGGCGCTTTATATTGTAAGGTAGACCCTACAATAATAGATACAGAGAAAATCCAACAGTCAAATGACGCCCTATGAGCAAGCACTTCGGGGACAGTGGGAAAGAAAAACTCCCTTTTAACAGGAAGAAACCTCCGGCAGAACCAGGCTCAGGGAGGGGCGGGCCCATCTGCTGCCACCGGTTGGGGTGAGAGAAGGAAGACAGGATAAAAGACATGCTGTGGAAGAGAGACAGAGGTTAATAACAGATATGATTCAATGCAGAGAGGTCTATTAACACATAGTGAGTGAGAAAGGTGACTGGAAAGGAAAAACTCAATGCATCATGGGAATCCCCAGCATCCTGCTTCTATTGCAGCATAACTAAGGGAGGATTCAGGGTCACCTGGTCCAGCCCTAACTATGCCCATATGGAAAAGAAATAGTAAAAACTTATATGTGATTACTCATGAAAGTGGCCACTTTCATGAGTAAATCATAAGGCTTACATGATTTACTCATGAAAGTGGCCACTTTCTCATTACTTTCATATATTGTTTTAGTAAGTATCCAAAACATACAAGTTTCATTATATAATTTTTCAAGGGATCTTATATCTGTTTTCACTCTTATGTGCTTTTCATACAAGTTTCACACAAGACAGATACAAACTTTATAAGATTTATATATATCTTTTCCATATGGGTATGCTTTAGCAAAAAGGAAAGTTTTAAGCCTAATCTTAAAAGTAGAGATAGTGTCTGTCTCCCGAATCCAAACTGGAAGCTGGTTCCACAGAAGAGGGGCCTGAAAACTGAAGGCTCTCCCTCCCATTCTACTTTTAAATACTCTAGGAACAACAAGTAGGCCTGCAGTGCGAGAGCGAAGTGCTCTAATAGGGTGATATGGTACTACAAGGTCATTAAGATAAGATGGGGCCTGATTATTTAAGACCTTGTATGTGAGGAGCAGGATTTTGAATTCAATTCTGGATTTAACAGGGAGCCAATGAAGGGAAGCCAAAACAGGAGAAATATGCTCTCTCTTTCTAGTCCCTGTCAGGACTCTTGCTGCAGCATTTTGGATTAGCTGAAGGCTTTTCAGCGAGTTTTTTGGACATCCTGATAATAATGAATTACAGTCGTCCAGCCTGGAAGTAATAAATGCATGAACTAGTTCTTCAGCGTCACTCTGAGACAGGATATTTCTAACTTTAGAGATGTTGCGCAAATGGAGGCAAGCAGTCTTACATATTTGTTTAATATGTGTGTTGAAGGACATATCCTGGTCAAAAATGACTCCAAGGTTCCTCACAGCATTACTGGAGGCCAAGGTAATGCCATCCAGAGTAAGAATCTGGTTAGATACCATGTTTCTAAGATTTTTAGGGCCGAGTACAATAACCTCAGTTTTATCTGAATTAAGAAGCAGAAAGTTAGCGGCCATCCAGGTCTTTATGTTTTTAAGACATTCCTGCAGTTTAACTAATTGGTGTGCGTTATCTGGCTTCATGGACAGATAGAGCTGGGTGTCATCTGCATAGCAGTGTAAATGTATGCTATGTCTTCTAATGATGCTGCCGAAGGGAAGCATGTATAGTGTAAACAGAATTGGTCCTAGCACTGAACCCTGTGGAACTCCATAATTAACCTCAGTGTGTGAAGAGGACTCTCCATTTACATGTACCAACTGGAGTCTATTAGATAGATATGATACAAACCACTGCAGCGCAGTACCTGTAATACCTACAGCATGTTCTAATCGCTCTAATAGGATATTATGGTCAACAGTATCGAATGCTGCATTAAGGTCTAGCAGGACAAGCACAGAGATGAGTCCACTGTCAGAGGCCATAAGAAGATCATTTGTAACCTTCACTAAAGCTGTTTCTGTGCTGTGATGAGCTCTGAAACCTGACTGAAACTCTTCAAATAAGCCATTCCTCTGCACATGATCAGTTAGCTGTTTGACAACTACTCTTTCAAGGATGTTTGATATGAAAGGAAGGTTGGAGATTGGCCTATATTTAGCTAAGACTGCTGGGTCTAGAGATGCTTTTTGAGTAAAGGTTTAACTACAGCCAGCTTGAAGGCCTGTGGTACATAACCGATTATTAGAGATCGGTTGATCATATTTAAGATCGAAGAATTAATTAATGGCAGGACTTCTTTGAGCAGTTTTGTAGGAATGGGGTCTAAAAGACACGTTGATGGTTTGGAGGAAGTAAATATTGAAGTTAACTCAGAAAGATCAATTGGAGAAAAAGAGTCTAACTTAACATCAATGGTACTGAAAGTAGCTGTAGATAATATTACATCTGTGGGATGATTATTGGTCATTTTTTCTCTAATGATAAAAATTTTATTTGTGAAGAAGTTCATGAAGTCTTTACTAGTTAACGTTAAAGGGATGGCTGGCTCAAAAGAGCTCTGACTTTTTGTCAGCCTGGCTACAGAGCTGAAGAGAAACCTGGGGTTGCTCTTATTTTCTTCAATCAGTGATGAATAGTAAGATGTTCTGGCTTTGCGGAGGGCTTTCTTATAAAGCAACAAACTATTTCTCCAGGTTAAATGATGATCCTCTAACTTTGTGAGACGCCATTTCCTCTCCAGCTTACGAGTCATCTGCTTTAGGCTACGTGTTTGAGAATTATACTACAGAGTCAGGTACTTCTGATTTGAGACCTTAGTTTCCACAGGAGCTACAGTATCCAGAGTCGTACGTAGTGAGGAGATGAAATTATTAACAAGATAATCTACCTCTGTTGGAGTAGCTTTCAGATAGCTGCTCTGCTCTATGTTGGTACAGGGCATTGAAGATGATAACAGTGGGTGGATTATATTCTTAAACTTAGTTACAGCGCTTTCAGAAAGACATCTACTGTGATAAAGTCTACTCTCCACCGCTGTGTAATCAACTATTGTAAATGTAAATGTTATCAGGAAATGATCAGACAGGAGAGGGTTTTCAGGAAACACTGTTAAATGTTCAGTTTCTATGCCATATGTTAAAACAAGATCTAGAGTGTGATTAAAGTGGTGGGTGGGTTCTTTTACATTTTGAGAGAAACAAATTGAGTCTAATAACAGATTAAATGCCATGTTGAGGCTGTCATTTTTAGCATCTACATGGATGTTAAAATCACCCACAATAATTATTTTATCTGAGCTCAGAACTAAATTAGATATAAAGTCTGAGAAATCAGACAGAAACTCTGTGTAAGGCCCAGGTGGACGATAGATGATAACAAGTAAGACTGGTTTCTGAGTTTCACAGCTGGGGTTGACGAGGCTAAGCATCAGGCTTTCAAATGAATTAAAAGTCTGTCTTGGTCTTTTGTTGATTAATAGGCTGGTGTGAAAAATTGCTGCCACACCGCCCCCTCGGCCTGTGCTTCGAGATTTCTGGTAGTTAGAATGACTCGGGGGTGTTGATTCATTTAAACTAACATAATCATCCTGCTGCAACCAGGTAAATCAATTTGTTGATAAATTATTAAGTCATGTACTAACAGAGACTTATCCAAAAGACTTGGAGACTGGTGGATTATATTTAATAATCCACATTTCACTGTTTTACTCTTTGGTTCTGATGTGGATATTGTATTGTTCTTTCTTTGTGATTGTTTATGTTTAAGTTGTTTGTTGCTGGTTTTTAGTTTGTTTTTTGTCTTTTTGGAAGCTGACACAGTCTCTATGGAGATGGGTTTTTGGGGGGGTAGCAGGAGGAGAGAAGCTGCAGAGAGACGTGTAAGACTGCAACTCTGCTTCCTGGTCCCAACTCTGGATAGTCATATTTTGGGGAGTTTAATAAATTTGTCCATATTTCTAGAAATGAGAGCTGCTCCATCCAAAGTGGGATGGATGCTGTCTCTCCTAACAAGACCACGTTTCCTCCAGTTTGCCAATTATCTATGAAGCCCACATCGTTTCTGGGACACCACTCAGAAAGCCAGTAATTTAAGGAGAACATGCGGCTAAACATGTCACTCCTGGTCTGATTGGGGAGGGGACCAGAGAAAACTAGTCCGACATTGTTTTGGCAAAGTTGCACACCAATTCAATATTGATTTTAGTGACCTCCGATTGGCGTAACAGGGTGTCATTACTGCTGACGTGAATTATGATTTTACTGAATTTATGTTTACCTTCAGCCAGCAGTTTTAAATTTCCTTCAATGTCGCCTTCTCTGGCCCCTGGAAGACAATTGACTATGGGTGCCGGTGTCTCTAGCTTCACATGTCTGAGAACAGAATCACCAATTACCAGAGTTTGACCCCCGGCGGGTGTGTCACAGAGTGGTGAAAAACAGTTAGACACATGAACAGGTTGGTGGTGTACCTGGGGCTTCTGTTTAGGACTATGCTTCCTCCTCACCTTTCCCCAGCTGCTGGGGGTCTGCCGGGGAACAGCTAGCGGGGCCTACGCTATCTTCGGCTGCACCAGCTACAGGGGCCTGGCTAGCTACGGGTGAATGAAGGGTGCGAAGCCGAGTCTCCAATTCAGTAATCCTGGCCTCCAGAGCTGGATCCAAAAGAGCACTCAAAAACAAGTTCACTGTACTTATAAAAGAGGCAGACTTAGGTTTGATCTCTGGCCGGGGCCTCGACTGATATCAGGAGGAGCCCTCCTTCATCCTGGAACAGGGAGCAGTGGGAGCTGTGGAAGTAGGCCTCTCATCCTCAGTCTATAGCCCCATTAACAATAAGGCAGGTGAGGAGAAGGCTGGGGAGGTGGCACAGCTGGGCTTCCAACAGGCTGGACAGCAGCACTGATGTAGGAATTTTCTCAGGTGAGGTTAAGCCTAAGAACTGGGAGACTTCTTCATCTAAAAAAATGAAGTCTCTGGACTAATTACTAGTGATGTGTCGGTCATGAACAAAACTGCTCTTAGAGCTGACTCTTTGAAGTGAACTACACAAACTGGCTCCTTATTCGGAGCCGTGGGGTGTTTTTTCTTTCTCTCAACCTCTCTCTCTCACTTTTTTTTGCTTCACTCCGCATGCGAGCCTTATGCTTGCACTGGGCAGAGAGGCAGTAGTTACACTGCAGTAGCTCAGGAACAGAGCAGGAGGGAAAGAGAGAGAAAGAGAGCAGGGACAACAACATCACATTAGAAAAGTATATTAATCATCCACAACTATTTTCAGTTGCGGATGATAAAGGATTCAGAAAGTTTATTCATGCAGGCCCATATGACAGAGAATGTGCATCTTCTTTTTGTTTTGCATATTTTTATTTATATTTAATTGTGTTGTGGTTTGCAGTGTTTTGTGTTGTTTCACTTTTAAATATTTTTAAAAGGAAAAAGCTGAAAATTTAAATAGTTAAAAGTTTAAATGTAAATAGTTGGTTTTTGTATTATATGATTTATTTATACATTTTATGTGGAGTGAATAAATAAAAGCACATTTACGATGGCCCCTAGAGACAAAGCACGTACAAACTCCAAAACACGTGCAAACTCCCAAGGACAGACAAACTCCAAAACACGTAAAAATTCAGAAGCACATAAAAACTCAGAAGCATGTACAAATTCCGAAGCATGTGAAACCTCCAAAACATGTACAAACTCCAAAGAACAAAACAGAGCACAAAGTGCTGTGCTTTTGTTACCCTAGTAAATGGTCAATGAACTGCTTCTTATATAGCGCTTCTCTACTCTCACGGACTACTCAAAGCACTGTATTCAACAACCACACCCATTCTCGCAAGCACTGACTCTGAGTGCTTTTCTAAAAACATTCGTGGCTACACAAGCCAGGAAGTACCAATGACAGGATTTGGTGTGGTAGTAACAGGTAAATTAACTTTTTTTTAAATTATTTGAATATATATGAGTACTTCGGTATAAATACACAAACAATAAACATGCTTTCAATTGTGTAATTTAAGTGATCTAGGTAGCTTTGTTTTGGAAGTTCAGTTTACGCTAGCAATGCGTTTTGGAGTTCGTATATGCTTCGGAGTTTGTACGTGCTTTGGAGTTTTTACATGCTTTTTGGAGGTTGTACCTTTTTGTACTTGCTTTGTCTCCAGGGGCCAGCGTATATATTTATATATAAACATATATAAATAAAACCACGTTTGTTTGTTTTTTACATTAGTAATTCCTTTTGTGCATAATTTTACATTGTTGTTGATAATAAATTAATTAAAGCAACAAACCAACCTGAATAGCCGGTTGGGAGCCGGTTGGGAGCCAGAAGAGCCGGCTCTTTTTAGTGAGTCAAGCCGAAAAAGCCGGTTCTCTAGAACGAGCAGGAATTCCCATCACTACTAATTACTATATCTCCACTGCCATGAGACTCTTGCCATTGGTCTGCTCATTACCAATCATTCAGAGCAACACTATTGTGACGTTTTCCTTATTCAGACAAATAAATGGTTCCAGTCAGGGCTGTGTTGATGTCATAATTCATGCTAGCTTGTGCGTGGGTTCCACAACACAACCTTCGTCCTATTTTTTTACTGACTTAAAAATTAGTTTTAATAAGCTGTGCTCCATATCTATTTATTTGTATTCATGTATAATTTTTCCAGCTTGAAAAGACAAAAACTTATCCATTTAGAGCCTGAAGCAATTAGTTGTGACAACAGTTCAAGCCCACATGACACTTCCCTGAGGAGACTCAGGAGGTTGTGCAAATACTACTAAGACTTAAGAGTCACACTAACTAAAACTAGATCATTTATGTCTATGTAAATAAACAAATAGCTTTTTCAAGAATATTTCACAATTTTCAACTCCTTTCAGCTTTTCATGTTTGTTTTTTCTAACACATTACAGTGCAAACACTGGTGCGATGCATAATGGATGCAAAAATCATATTTGTAATTAAATATTCTTGTCTGATCACATTGTGTAATTCCATAACATCTCCACAAAAAAATGCTTTTACTGAGAAACAGATTCCTCATTTGTTGAATTGTTGCTTTGTGGGTTACTGTGATTGACCAAACTATTCCAGCTCATGCAGCCCTTTGCACTTTTCTGCATCTACATGAATCAAACACAGCCTGTGTCATTATTACTCTCCCCAAGCATAATGAACTTTTAACCTTCAAAGCATATTAATATTTATCAAGAAAAACAAGTTCCATAAAATCCTTACATTAATATTTATCTTCAAACTAGCTAAAAGCAGTGTTTTCTTCTCTACATTGAAATGACTACGTTTTTATTGCCTCTGCTGCTGTGCTCTTAGATTAAATTTCTGTGCAGTTCAACATGTAATATTCACGCTTCAAAGGCCAGCCAACAAGAAGGCTCATGCTGTGTTCATTAAAACATTAATACAATATCACAATAATAAAGCAATAACAACTAAAGTACATTATTAAAAAGTGCAGACAAGCTTACCTATTCTACAGTCACAGGAGGAAAAGGAGATATATAGCACAGTTCACAACATCAGTTATCTCAAAGTGTGAAGGACAGCAAGAATAGGGGTGATGTGCGAGGACTGGCAGCCTAGCTGCTGGAAAAAATTATCTAAATGTGATATTAATGTTCATTTTCTTTTTTGTTTTCTTGTTTTTCGCTTTGTGATTTTTATGCTTACTGGTATATTATTTATAGCACCATTATACAGCAACCATTATATGTTAATTCAATAATTTATTAACAAGATAAATTAATAATTGGAACTTAAACTCATATGTTGGGCAAAGAAACTGCAATCCTTGTAGCAAGAACTCTTTTTTTCTGGTCCCTGTTATTTTCTTAGCTTCTCTCTTTCTCCTTTTCTCTCTGAGATCCCGAATGTTATTTTTCTCCCACAGCGGGTGACAGTGAATATCATTCTGCTCTCCCTCAGCTTAAGGCGCCTCCTCCAGTCTCTCTGTATCCTCCTCTGCCACAAATGTTTCCTCCACATGGCCATCATTGCATACCCCTTTGTCTAAGTCTCCCTCTGCAATTCAGTTATGAATTCTCTTTGCTGCATTCAGTGGAAAACCCCTACAGTGTTGTATAAAGCATCAAGCTCTAAACAGCATTCATAAACTGACTGAGCAGATTTATCCAAATCCACTGTCCTACATGTAAACTAAATAGTTCAACAAGTTAAAAATAAATAAATAAATTGTGCTTTATCTCCTCCTTTACGTTAAAATGTGTGTGTACTGATTTCAGCCATTATGTAGGGCACAGAAAGAGGCTGCTTTGGTTACAGCAACTAATAGAACACTGGCTGTAAAGTAATGTGATGTAAATGGAACTGGAAAACCATGGATGTCCTTTGAGGTTTCAACAAAGTAGCATACAAGCACCTTTCTGACCAGTGCAGCATGATAAAACAAAATTCAGAATCTTCTGTTTCAGCTGTTGTTGTATTTTTTAGCAACAGTTGTGAATATTTTTCCTCAATCTGTCATCTGTCCCTACTGTTTTAATGTTCCTCTATTAATCTGGTAGCACTAAAAGAAAAATGTACAATTTTATTAATTCTCTGTATGTTTAAAAAACGGACCAAACAAAAAAAAAAAAAACACTTTCCAACTCAAAATTTCCTGAAAGATTGTAAGAGGGTGATTCTAGTGGATAATTTGAAAGCCCCCTGTTGTAGCCGTCTATTCAAAGTAAACTGTTAATATAAAATAGAAAGGTGTCTTTTTGAATTTTTTTAGGTCAGTTCTTTAATATCATAGTTCACATTATTAAAATGAAGCATTTTCTTTTTATCTTAGTTTTATCAAATTGTCAAATTTCCTTAAAATGATATCACATTAAAAAACAAAAAGAGCAATCTTTGAAAAAAATGAGAGTCAGAAGAACAAGAAATATTTTCTTCATCCCATGTCAGAACATCTGCTGAAAAGGGGGTAGGTGCAAGAAGCTTAAGTGCAAAGCTTTGTGTTGCTTTTTGTTATTATCATTTTAAAACAACACAATAAAAAAATCATCATATTCTACAATCTTCTGAAGTGCAATGAATTCAAAATGTATTTATAGAGTACAATATTACATTACAAGCTTTATTTTATTTGCAAAATGCTCCTGATAAATCACATTATTAGAGCATGACAGTGTTCCAAAGAGCTTTTAGTTCTAATGTCGTCAAATACGTCCAGCTGTGAGGTGCAGTTGCTGTTCACCAACATTTAAAATTTGAAGTCAAAAGCTTCACAGACTATGGATTTTAAGAACTAGTCCTACTTAAAGCACTACATATCGGCTGGGACATACTGTCAATTCCTGAAAAGAAAAATCTCGGTGGTTGCAAAAGGTTCATCATGGTTTATAATGAACAAGATGTTGCCTCATTTGAGTTCAATGTATCTACAGCAGATAAAGTTCTAGTAATATTGATTCTAAGTCATTTGAGTCAAAGACAGCTGTATCATGACTGATGACCTTTTCTCTCTCTGCGCCATCTCACTAATCATTCTCCCCCACATATCTAATACTGCAGAAATCCTCCATAAACATCCCTCATACACAATTTTCCCTCTCATTTGCACCTTATCCTGCTGATTCTGTCTAAAATAAAGCAATGAAATGAATCCATCACTGGGCTGATAATGAAAGACGACGGAGACACTGCTTCCGGGATTTTATTTTGTACATTTAGCCGGAAAATGACTCTGAACTGTCATAAAGTGAAATTCTCTGATGGAAGCATTTGTGTATGTGAATGCTGTATGCGTGTGTGTGTGTGTGTGTGTTTGTGTGTGTGTGTGCTATGCATGTGTGTGAGAAAGCGAGTGTGTATGGCTTCGAGCCTCAGTCATCATGAATCATTGATTTAAATGATCCTAGCATGCTAATTCCTGCTGATTCCTTTCCATGCTGTTATTATAAAAGTCAGCACAACAGTCATTAAGAGCTGAAAACAGCTTAAAACTTTACCCATCTGACTCCTGAATGAACCCAGCACAGCACGCCATGAAACATGACCCTGTGTGGGTGTGTTTGCATGTGTGTGTGTGTGTGTGCATGTGTGTGAGAGAGAGGGGGAGTGCGTGTGAGCGTCCTAATCCAGGATTTATTGGCCATTAGTACAGCCTGAAAGTCATTACAGTTCATTTTGCTGCCGGCTTGACGTTTTATTAGGACAAATACAGGCTTTTTGGATACGTGTATGTGTGTACTTGTGTGTATAAGAGTGCGTGTGCGCTTTAGTGTTTGTGGGTACGTTTGCATGTGAGTGTTCGAGAGTGACATTTTATCAGGACAAATTTCCCTACAGGGATCAAGGCCGTGATTTCTCAGAGCAGGAAAAAGACTAAAAAGCCTCAAGAAAGCAGAGATAGATAGATAACAGAGGGATTGACAGCTGGATAGAGACAGAAAAGAAAGATTCATATGAGCTGCAATAGACAAATGATGTGAAAGACAGACAAATGGACAGAGAGAAAGATCATATGTGGGTTGGACAGATGGACAGTGACCTAATAGGCAAATAATAGAGGGAAATTGTGTGAGATGATGTGGAGAAAAGCATATGAGATTAGAGAGGCAGAAAGAAACATGTAATGGATAGACTGATGGTAGGTAACGTTAGTGATGATGGATGGAGTTCAACAAATCTTAAAGTTTCTGGGCTGACAATTACGCCCACAATCTTTAGTTCTGTTCACCAGGTTTTGGCGCTGGATATGTGAAGACCAGTGTTATTAAGTAATGCGTTACGGTAACTATGTTATTATTGTGGTAACGAGCATGGTAACTAGTTATTATGCCAAAATCAGGAACGTTTTAATCATTACTGGGATTTAGATAGGGTCGTTATTCGGTACTTTGTGTGTTGTGTTCGACTTACCTCGGAAATCGGAACATGGACCTGGGAATAATGTCACACTCGAGTAAACGGTGCTCTGGTTAGCCTCATCGGAGAAGTCGAGATTCCAATATGGAAAATGCCCTCAAAAACGGCTGCATTGCTAGCTCTACAAAAAGACTAAACACTACTCCTACACTACTACTAAACACATATGCAGCCATAGCTGTACTCGGTGGGCCGATGGTGATTTTTCGTTTTGATGTGCCAATGTCTTGGGGGGGGGGGTTGTTTTTCCATAACGGTATAAACAATGAAAGGTGGTGGATTGGCCAGATGCTGGCAGATGTGTAAAAATAACTCAATTGTTTGGTGGTGGCATCACGTAGCTTCCACAGATTCAGCACAAGAGTTGGCAGTTCATCTTGTAATCGGAAGGTTGCCGGTTCAAGCCCCGGCTCCGACAGTTTCGGTCATTGTGTCCTTGGGCAAGACACTTCA
Source organism: Maylandia zebra (assembly GCF_041146795.1). Taxonomy (NCBI): domain Eukaryota; kingdom Metazoa; phylum Chordata; class Actinopteri; order Cichliformes; family Cichlidae; genus Maylandia; species Maylandia zebra. Next base: position 4,632,782 of record NC_135172.1, read on the forward strand.
TCCATTGCCTACAGGTGGTGGTCAGAGGGCCCGGTGGTGCCAGTGTCCGGCAGCCTTGCCTCTGTCAGTGCACCCCAGGGCAGCTGTGGCTACAACGTTGCTTGCCATCACCAGTGTGTGTGAATGACTGAATGTAGTGTAAAGTAGTCCTTAGGGACTAAGTAAAAGCGCTATACAATACAGGCCATTAGCAAGTGGTGGAGGCCAGCAGGTGGATGAGGGAAAGGGGAGGCAGGAGGAGGAGAGACCCGAGGCGGCCGCCGGTCCGAGTGTCAGGTGAACTGACAAGTAAGAAGTTATGACCTGCAGTCTATCTGGGTCTGATATAAACCAAGTTTAGGTGGAGTTTATTTTCGTTGTGCTGACTTTTTTCAGTCAGTTAGAATACCTCGTACTGCTACTAGCTAGCATGACGGAGTTTCTATACAGCTGGGTGGGTGCTATGATGTTACTGATAGTGAACTGTATTTCGTTCATAAGGTTAGCTAGTAGAGTTGCCAACCGTCACGTAAAAAATGGAATCGTCTCGTATTCAGAGAAAATGTTACGTGTTTTGTATTGAGCTGAAAAGGAACGCAGTTTGTCCCAGACTTCAGCTGGAATGAGAAAAAGACACAACCTCAACCCGAAAAGGCCCCACAAGCTTATCTTTGATGATACCAGCCCAAACCAGTACTCCACCTCCACCTTGCTGGCGTCTGAGTCGGACTGGAGCTCTCTGCCCTTTACCAATCCAGCCATCTGGCCCATCAAGACTCACTCTCATTTCATCAGTCCATAAAACCTTAGAAAAACCAGTCTTGAGATATTTCTTGGCCCAGTCTTGACGTTTCAGCTTGTGTGTCTTGTTCAGTGGTGGTCGTCTTTCAGCCTTTCTTACCTTGGCCATGTCTCTGAGTATTGCACACCTTGTGCTTTTGGGCACTCCAGTGATGTTGCAGCATCTTGGCAGCTGCACGCTTGACTTTTCTCAGTTCATGGGCAGTTATTTTGCGCCTTGGTTTTTCCACACGCTTCTTGCGACCCTGTTGACTATTTTGAATGAAACGCTTGATTGTTCGATGATCACGCTTCAGAAGCTTTGTAATTTTGAGACTGCTGCATCCCTCTGCAAGATATCTCACTATTTTTGACTTTTCTGAGCCTGTCAAGTCCTTCTTTTGACCCATTTTGCCAAAGGAAAGGACGTTGCCTAATAATTATGCACACCTGATATAGGGTGTTGATGTCATTAGACCACACCCCTTCTCATTACAGAGATACACATCACCTAATATGCTTAATTGGTAGTAGGCTTTCGAGCCTATACAGCTTGGAGTAAGACAACATGCATGAAGATGGTGATGTGGACAAAATACTCATTTGCCTAATAATTCTGCACTCCCTGTATACCAACAAGACAGTGTGCAGCGTTTGTTTTCATTCAAAGGCTTTATGATTTCTCCTATAATGGTGGGCCGGTCTCTAGTCAAAATGCCTGGGCCGATTTTTTGTCCCAGTCCAGCCCTGTATGCAGCTCGTATGCAGTCTGGAGTTACCTACATCTTCCCGCTCGGAAGGCAGAATTTCAGAGTTCTGAGTACAATCGAAAGCACCACGACTGCAGTTTTCGTATTGGATGTTAAAAGCACATGTGACGCTGTGACGTAGGCTAGAATCATGGCAGCAGTCGACGACGGTCCAGGCGTGGGATTTCTCTCGTGAAATATGCAAATTATTTTTTCCTTTCTGTTTGTAGGTGGCACAGTGCACTTGTGGCAGGATAGTGCTAACATGTAAGCAAGCTAGAAGACTGGCAATCTTACTGGGTATCCAGTTAGGGAAGCAACACATTAACAACAGAATTCTGAGTAAAACTAAAGTTACTTTCCCTAGTAACTAGTTACTTTCAAAGTAAGGTTAAGTTTGATAAACGTAAGGGGGGGGGTCTGGCAGACGTAGGTCACCGGTCTGGTAGCGGCGCTGCTCCTGTGTGGGTCTGGGGCAGGCTTTAGCACTTGGTGTTCTGGGGTGTGCTTCACTTCCGGGCTGGGGTTCTGGCTGGGCCCGGGAGGTTAGTGTGTCGCCTGGGTTGTGGGTGGGTGGAACTGGAGGCCTTTCAGCTGGCAGGGAGGTTGTTACCATCCTTTGCAGATGGTCTCTGCACTTGAGGAGTCCACTCTGCAAGAGGGGGTTATCTAGCAGAGGTGGAGGATGAACTCAACTTGGGTGTCTATTGTCTTATGTAGTCTGGGAGTTGACTGAATGTTGGGGTGGGTGTAGTTTAGGGCTGCCACGATTAGTCGACTAGTCACGATTACGTCAACTATTAAAATCGTCGATGACTAACTTAATAGAGGATGCGTCGTTTGAAGCTTTGTAAGATTCTGAAAGACGCAGGAATATGTGGTAAGATTTAAGAGTGGAATAACTGACTGAAACAGAAGATGGCAGGATGTTAGCTGTCGTTAGACACCAAATAAGAAGAAGCAGTCTCCGATGGCATGGCTACCTGGCAATGGAGCTTGGAAGTCTGGGAGCATTTTGAGAAAATGAAAGAGAAGAATTTCCGATGTAAAATCTGCAAAATGGAACTTGCCTTCCATGGCAGTACGACCGTGATGCACGAGCATCTGAACAGGAAGCATGTCGTGGCTAATTTAAGGACAACGAAGTGGTACAGTCGTTTCGGTAAGCTAATTGGCTAGTTAGCTTCTAACATTAGTGTAAACAGTGAGCTACTTACGCATATTGATAGCAGTAAATGTTATGTTACAATACTGCTAAAAAAAAGACGTTCTTCTTCATTGACAACTTTGTCACCAAGCCAACAACATGTGCACCTCCGCAAGCAGATGTCCTGACTGAATCAATCTTGAACATGTTGGTGACGGACATGAGGCCCCTGTTCATAGTTATTGATCAGGGATTCAAAGAGATGATCAAGCAGTTCAACCCAGATTAGCATGATAAATACCTACCAGGCTGATCCCACTTCACCAAAATGATGTAAAAGAAATATGATGCAACCTTTGAGAAGGTTTGTCTCTCTATGTCTGTCTCTTCCGTCTCTCACACCGCAAACACAAAATAGCAATTTGTATTACAATTTAATACATTTCATGATGAAATAATATTAATAAAATAATCTTGGTTAAAGCATGTAAAGATTGTTTTACTGATATGTTGAATGTTTATTGTTTAAGCTACTTAACTGTATTTGGTGTAATTGAATTATTGAACTGGTAAATTTAAATCTTGATGCATAAACTGACAAACATTATTAATAATGAAAAAATATACTGTAATTGTCTCCCTAATGCTTACTATTGTTCCAAATCATCTCACATCTTTAGGTAAAGCAGACCATCAGGGTGTCAAAGGTTTCTTCACCCTGACTGCTGATGTCTGGACCAGTCGTGCAACAGAGGCCTACCTTGGTGTGTCTTGCTATTTCCTGAGTGAAGATTAGAAGATGCTTGAAGAAAAACATGGATTGGCCTCTATCTGGGTCGCTGGACACTCACTCTAGCTAGTCATAGTCAATACTGCTCTCAAAGAAACCACCATCAGCAGAAGACTAGGTGCTGCTAGGCAGCTAGTGGAGCATTTTAGCAAGCTGGTTAGTGCAAGGCTAAAAATGAAACAGGAGCAAATGAATGTCAGTAAGATGACAATAGTACATTCTCCTCCTCAAACAGCACTGGCCTCTCACTGATCAGATCCTGAGGTAACTCTGAGGGGGAAGCACTACTTTGACTTGAAGCCAGAGCAGTGGGCGCTCCTTGAAGAACTGAAGCAAGGGTTGGTGCCTTTTGAGCCTGCTACTGTTTATCTTAGTGGACAGCAGTACACAACCATTTCCGGTCTTCCACAGGTGGTCAAAGGGCTGACACAGGCTGTACACCAAAGCCAATTTGAGACGAACTCAGGAAAATCTTTCATTGGCAGCGCAGAAAAAGGGATAACACAGAGATAGGGGAGTATTTGCACTTTCTCAGCAGAGAAAGAAAACCCTATTATTCTCGTAGCTGCCTTGGACCCCAGATTCAGAAAGCAGAAGGTTTTAGCTCCTGAAGATGGCATCAGAGTGTTGAAGTGCTTGCTGTCAAAAAAGCAAATGCTGGGACACATGAGCATGCAAAACTGCAGACGGCCAATGGTTCAGGTATAATTGAAAAGACTGCTCTGGACACCCTCCTTGAGTTTGACACAGTCAGGGTGAAAATGGAAGAAGCATCTAAGGAGGACCGAGATGTCCAAGTTGTGAGAAGTGAAGTACTTTAAAAAGGCCACAGTCTCTAAAAAGGATGATCCTCTTAAATGGTTGAGCAAAAATGAGGGACATTTCCTCACACTATCAAAGCTAGCTAGATCTTTTCTGTGCATTCCTGCAACCTCCACCCCATCAGTCTTCTTCGCAGCAGGGAACATCTGCTCTCAAAAGATAGCAAGCCTTTCTGCATAACATGTAGAAAAGCTAACTTTCCTGGCTATGAACAAGAATCTTGAGTAGATTGGGACTATACAGGGAGTGCAGAATTATTAGGCAAATGAGTATTTTGTCCACATCACCATCTTCATGCATGTTGTCTTACTCCAAGCTGTATAGGCTCGAAAGCCTACTACCAATTAAGCATATTAGGTGATGTGCATCTCTGTAATGAGAAGGGGTGTGGTCTAATGACATCAACACCCTATATCAGGTGTGCATAATTATTAGGCAACGTCCTTTCCTTTGGCAAAATGGGTCAAAAGAAGGACTTGACAGGCTCAGAAAAGTCAAAAATAGTGAGATATCTTGCAGAGGGATGCAGCAGTCTCAAAATTACAAAGCTTCTGAAGCGTGATCATCGAACAATCAAGCGTTTCATTCAAAATAGTCAACAGGGTCGCAAGAAGCGTGTGGAAAAACCAAGGTGCAAAATAACTGCCCATGAACTGAGAAAAGTCAAGCGTGCAGCTGCCAAGATGCCACCAAGGCTGGACTGGGACAAAAAATCGGCCCGGGCATTTTGACTAGAGACCGGCCCACCAGGATAAAGATTGAAAATGTGACGTCATTCAGGTGTAAAATCGCAAAGGATTCTGGGAACTTGTGGCAAGAGGTACTAGCGCACGCAGGCTTTCAATTGAACTCAGTTACACAGCGATAAAAATAAACCCAAAAAATGGCAAGAAGCTGTTGTATTATTAACTTCAATAGCCGGTCGCATGACAGCCACGGGAAGCCGACGGGTAAAGAGATCTTTTTTTTTTAAATCGGATTACGTCGTTGAAGAGAAATTTTTTAAGCCATGTTTCCGAAGTAAGAGCCGACGGATGGTCTGGATATACCAAATATAACGTCCCAGAACACTCCAGCTCACAGGTTAGTCTGCTCCAAGCATTCCCACAAAGGTCAGAGTTTTGTAGTAGTTAATACGTAATTTTTCTTAACATAGGCAAGGCAAGGCAAGGCAAATTTATTTGTATAGCACAATTCAACAACAAGGTGATTCAAAGTGCTTTACAGAGACATTAGAAACAAAAACAAATAAAAAGCATGATTTAAAATTGATTAAAACAAGCAAACAAACTAACTAAACACACACATTTCACACCTGTTCGCGTGATCTGAACCCTTATCGTAAGGGGAGCTACCAGTCCTTCTGTGGACAAGCTACTTTCTATTTTAAATTCCCTGAATTTAAAATACTCTCTAGACCCAGTCTAGACCCAGCTGGGGAGCTACCCAGAGCTCTAAACCCACTTAACAAACAAACAAACAAACAAACAAACAAACAAACAAACAAACAAACAAACAAACAAACAAACAAACAAACAAACAAACATACAAACAAACAAACAAACAAAACAGTATATAAAATCAAAACAGATAAAATCAGAACAGTAGATAAAATCAGTAGTTAATGTAAGTTTTGAAATTTAAGCTTAACAAACAAACAAAACAGTATACAAAATCAAAACAGATAAAATCAGAAATAGATAAGATCAGTAGTTAGTGTAAGTTTTGAAATTTAAGCTTAAAAGTGTGGATTTGGTGCTTTATTCAAATGCAGCTGAGAATAGGTCAGTCTTCAACCAGGATTTAAATAAACTGACTGTTTCAGCTGATCTGAGGCTTTCTGGGAGTTTTTTCCAGATATAAGGAGCATAAAAGCTGAATGCAGCTTCTCCGTGTCTGGTTCTGACTCTGGGAACTGATAAAAGACCGGATCCAGATGACCTGAGGGATCTGGAAGGTTCATACTGGGTCAGGAGGTCACTGATGTATTTTGGTCCTAAACCATTCAGAGCTTTATAGACCAGCATCAGGACTTTAAAGTCTATCCTCTGACGGACAGGCAGCCAGTGTAAAGACCTCAGAGCTGGACTGATGTGGTCCACTTTTTTGGTCTTAGTGAGGACTCGAGCAGCAGAGTTCTGAATGATCTGTAGTTGTCTGACTGATTTTTTAGGTAGACCTGTAAAGATGCTGTTACAGTAATCAAGCCTACTAAAAATGAATGCATGGACTAGTTTTTCCAGGTCCTGTTGAGACATCAGGGCCCGTATCCCTAAAGAATCTTTGTGCAAAAAGTGGCTCCTAGTGGCCAAATTCTAAGAAAATTCTCAGAGTCATGACGTTTTCTTAGAATTTCACCTAAAAGTTAGGGGTGCAACGATACACAAAATTCACGGTTCGGTTCGGTTCGATACTTTGGTGTCACGGTTCGATATTTTTTCGATACAAAAAAATGTTCAAGCATTTTTAATTTGTCATTTATTAAAATTATAAATATATATTTTAACTCAAAAGTACAGTTTTTAAATTTAACCCTAACCCTTGTGCGTGTTTTTTATTTTGACAGCGAATGCACACCTGCGGACTACTTATGTGCAGCCCTGGTTATTTAGCTCGTCATATTGCAGCCACAGAAATTATTTTGTCCATGAAACCATAAAGCTGCACTTTCTTTTTGCCTTATAGTCTGATTTGTCATAACTTCTCCGTTTTGTGGTAAGCTTTTCTTTGGCTGTCACTTCTTCACCCTGACCTGTCTTATTTGGCTCAGCAGAACTGAAATGCTTTTACACACGCACTCACATAATTTCAGCGATTCTCTGCGCGATCAACCTCTCACATGTTTAAGCTTGCTGCGGGAGATTTCACTTGTCATGTTTGCATAGTAAGCTAACAATTAATAAGACGATGTCAGAGGAATTGGTGCACAAATTATCATCACTCACAGATCAGTGCTCTCGCTCTCTATACACAGTGATTGCAAAGTGAAAGCAAAAAAACAAGCGCAAATTCAAACGCGACTTCAATATGTCACATATTGACAGTGGCTCACCGATGCCAATGACATAATTACCCAGCTACATTTCTGAAAGAATGCAAAAGCATTGACATATATTTTTCCTACAATAGCCCGACGGGCAGGGAAGAGATAGAATTTTGGTAGCCCGACTGAAAAAAATCGCTAGCTCCGGGACGTCGGGCTAGCGATATTGCAAGCCCTGTATCTGATTGAGGAATCACTCATCTTTGGAAAAGAGAGTTTATTACAGAGAAATGGCTCTTTCCAAAATAAAAGCTATACTATCCGCTTCTTCTGGGCTATATTCTCAGCAGCATAAGGAGAATCACGTGCTAACAGCTGTCTAAATGACTCGGCTAAAGTTAGTAGCATGCTTGTTGTTTTTGTCTTTGCACTAGGATGATGTCGGCGTAAATGTGCAGTCATATTCGTTGTGTTCCCACTAGTGCTTTCAGGTTAATCTCGTTGAAATGACCTTAGCGCCACAACACGGCAAATCTCCGTTAACGAGCTACCGCCGATCGCTCCGTGCATGGGGCTAGACGGCCAACACGTTAACGAGCTAACTGCGCTAACACACTAGTTCACACCAATGTAATTGAGCATTGCATGGCACATCCAACATACTGTTTTACTTTAGTCCATGACTCGCTTACCTTCAGGGTCATACGTCACATGAAAACCAAAATAATTCCAAACGCCAGAGCTGAATGAGGGTGGGGGAGGTCCATGTTAAAAGGAGAGCTTAACTTCTGTCTCGCTAGCTTGCCCTGCGCTCTTCCTTCTGACTATGCTGTCTGTGTTGAGCGCTCAGTGGATCTGCGCTGGACAGTGCAGCCTAGGCGGAGTAGTCGAACACAGATTCACTGAGCGCTCAACACAGACAGCATCGTCAGAAGGAAAATTGATAAAATAAATTACAAATGTTGTATTGTTCGATACATATGCGTACCGAACCGAAAGCACTGTATCGAACGGTTCAATATCGATACGAATATCGTTGCACCCCTACTAAAAGTGACACGACTATCCCAGTTAATATAAAAGCTATTCCTCAAGATTCCTAGCACTTAAAAGGGCTCCTAAGGCGAGATCTGCTAAGAGCAGGGAAGAGGACTTTTAGTGGCTTAGGAGTTCCCCTAAGCAGCTGCACAAAATGGCCAACAGAAGAGGCAGGAGAGATGTCCTGCAAACACTGGATGACAGGGAATTATTGAGACGCTACAGATTGGATCGTGCAGGAATCATGTTTGTGGTGGATCTCCTTAGAAATGCAATTACTTCACCAACTCGACGCCACAACGCTATTACACCAGAGACGAAAGTAATCACAACCCTGAGGTATTTGGCAACCGGGAAAATGCAACAATGCAGCAGTGATGACTTGGGTCTGTCCCAATCCTCTGTCAGCAGAGTCATCACCCAAACACTGACAGCTTTGTCACAACCTAATATTGTGACACAATTTGTTTCATTCCCGCTGGATGCCCGCACTTTACACACACATAAAAGGGCATTTATGGACATTGCAGGATTCCCTGGCGTTGTGGGTGTAATTGATGGAAAACGTGAGAATAACTGCGCCATCAGAGGACGAGGCTGTCTTTGTTAACAGGAGGCATTTCCACAGCATCAATGTGCAAATAGTCTTCAATGCGGCCTGTAAGATTTTGGACATTGTGGCTAAACGGCCAGGCTCCACACATGATGCGAGAATGCTCTCCGAGAGTGGCATCAGACAGCTTTTTGAGAGACGCTATGTGCCAGCTAATTGCCACTTGTTAGGGGACAGTGGCTACCCATGCAAACCATGGCTCCTTACACCTTACCTCCAGCCACACCAAGGGCCCCAACTAAACTATAACAGGTAAGCCAAACAATACAAAAATCATGGAAATGAAATGTAAGCAATATGTTAGAGCATCCAAGTAGTGCAATATTTCCATCAAATAATTAAAGGTCTCTGTATTCTATTGTAGGGCCCACAAGACAACAAGAGCGGTGGTGGAGCGTGGCATAGGCCAGCTTAAGAGGCGCTTTCATGTTCTCCACAGAGAGGTGCAGCTGAGGCCTGAAAAAGTCAGCAAAGTCATCATAGCCTGTGCAATATTACACAATATTTGCAAGGTTAGACAGATTGCAGAACCTCTGGAGGATGGCGATGAGGATGAAGACAACGATGAGGATGGTGGTGAAGAAGATATTTACATTCCACAGGGGAACCTAGCCCAGAGTGGACTGCCTTACAGGGCAAACGTCACAAATTTACATTTCAGGCAAGCTGTAGCCCCATGTCTTTTGAGAACTTGTGATGGTATTAAGAACTACCACAGTTTTACTGCACATCACCTGCAATTGTTAAATGCAAGACACAGAACACAATCTGTAAATGGTTTATTTTTTAGGTGTTCAATTTTAAGGCGGTAGTACTCCTCCTGAAGGGAAAGGACTTTTTTTTTGTTGTTCAAACACATCAATTGTGAGTTGCAATCTGCTCTCCTGCAGGGATGCTGACGGAGCAGGTGCTGCGGATGGGAATGGTGTTTGATCCGCTGGGCTATCCTGATATTGTGTCCCAGGCGCGCCTCTTGCCTTGGCTAGTGACAGTTGGGCCAAATTTTCCTCGTAACATACCTTTATGTTCGTTCACCAACTGGGCCAGCAACAAACCTTGCTCCTCAGTCCAGTTCGGCTTGCGAGTCCTTTTTTTCCCTCCATTTTCTGTGTTTGTAGGATATTTGTTAACAAGCCTTTATAAATATACCAGCCAGCAATCACAGACATTGCTAAAAGCTGAGCCGTGTTACCCTCGTTAAGACCACACTGGACTTGCAACGTTGTGATTTCTACTTCATTAAGGACAGCCTCTTGAGATAGGCCATCTTGTTTTCAACGGGATCCATATGGGAGTGAAAGTACAAAATATGCCAGCTAGGATATTAATATGAGCAAATAAGACACGAATCATTATTTGAACATGGTGTAATGAGTTTAAGTTTTCACATATTTTAGATTCTAATGTTAGGCTATAACCCCTACAGCTTACTATTCATTTTCCAGATATTTTCTTGAATGTGAAATATTATTTACAATTACAGTCAGCATAAGATTAGAGTGTATAATTATGTTTCTTGATTTGAGGGTACATCCTTTGCTCATTATCACCAAAAGCTCATTTCCATCAAACTTGTAGGATCAACCAATCACGGCTTTTGAAATGATGACTCATACCTAGCAACGGGGTCAACCACACCTCTTCACTAAGATAGGATTTCCCATCCATTCCTTGCTCAGAGTTCACTGAAAATGTTCTGGAATCACTTCTAAGCTAAAACTCCTGGCAAGGAATTTTTAGGTTAAGTTAGGAGCTCTCTGAGAGGATTCTCAGAATCTTTAGGGATACGGGCCCAGATCTTTTATCCTTGAAATATTCTTGAGGTGATAGTAAGCTGACTTTGTTATTGTCTTAATGTGTTTTTCTAAGTTTAGGTCTGCATCCATCACTACACCCAAATTTCTCGCCTGGTTTGTGGTTTTTAGCTGTATAGATTGAAGTTCTCTGGTGACCTGTAATCGTTTTTCTTTGGCGCCAAAGACTATTACTTCAGTTTTGTTTTTGTTTAGTTGGAGAAAATTGTGGCACAACCAGTCATTAATTTCCTCAATGCATTTACCAACAGCCTGTACAGGGCCTCGGTCTCCTGGTGACATTGTGATATATATTTGTGTGTCATCTGTATAGCTGTGGTAGTTTATTTTGTTGTTCTTTATAATCTGTGCCAGTGGGAGCATGTAAATGTTAAACAGAGGGGGTCCCAAGATGAAACCTTGGGCAACTCCACATGTGATACTTGTCTGCTCAGATGTGAAGTTACCTATTGATACAAAGTATTTCCTGTTTTCTAAGTATGTTTTGAACCAGTTTAGTACAGTTCCTGAAAGACCTGCCCAGTTCTCCAGTTGTTTGAGTAATATGTTGTGGTCAACTGTATCAAATGCTGCACTGAGATCCAGTAAAACTAGGACTGACATTTTTCCACTGTCTGTGTTCAGACATATGTCATTAAACACTTTTGTCAGAGCGGTTTCAGTGCTGTGGTTCTGTCTAAAACCTGACTGGAAGGCATCGTAGCAATTATTCTGTTTTAAGAAGTAACTGAGCTGTTGAGAAACTGCTTTTTCAATGATCTTACTTAAAAATGGGAGATTTGAGATCGGCCTGTAGTTTTTCATTTGTGTCTTGTCAAGATTGTCCTTTTTCAGTATAGGTTTGATTACAGCAGTTTTTAGTGGTTCTGGAAACACACCTGACATTAAGGAAAAGTTGACAATCTGTAACAGGTCTGACTCTAAAGTCTTTGAGACCTTTTTGAAAAAACTTGTTGGCAGGACATCTAAACAGCAAGAGGAGGAGTTCAGTTGACCTAAGATGTCCTCCAGGTCTTTGCTGTTAATCCGGTGGAACTGTTTGATGGTGTTTAAACAGTTTTTCGGTGGACACAGTACATATCCTGGATCTGCTGTTGATGTACCAACTGCTTGTCTAATCTTTTGGATTTTGTCTGTGAAGAATTTGGCAAAGTCATTGCAGGCCATGGTCGAATGAAGTTCAGCTGCCACTGACACAGGAGGGTTTGTTAGCCTGTCAACTGTAGAAAATAAGACCCGAGCATTATGGCTGTTTTTAGTGATGATGTCAGAGAAGTAGGACCTCCTTGCACTCCTCAGTTGTAAATTATAATTGTGAAGTTTCTCTTTATAAATGTCATAATGAACCTGGAGGTTTGTTTTTCTCCATCTGCGCTCAGCTTTCCTACACTCTCTTTTTTCATTTTTCACCAGTGTGGAGTTTCTCCATGGAGACTTTTTCCTTCCAGAGATAACCTTCACCTTAATGTGAGCAATAGTGTCCATTACATTTAACATGTTAGCATTAAAGCTATTGACAAGCTCATTGACTGACCCTCTGGACAGGTCAGGTGTTAATGGGAAGACCTGGTTAAAAATTGCACTACTGTGTTCAGTTATACACCGTTTTGTGATCACTGCTGTTGATATATTTGTGTGGGCTGAGATTTTACTTTCAAAGAAAACACAGTAATGATCAGATAAGCCCACATCAGACACAGTAATGTTTGAAATGCTCAGGCTCTTGGAGATCAGTAGGTCGAGAGTGTGTCCTCTATTATGTGTGGCCTCTGTTACATGCTGAGTCAGCCCAAAGTTGCCCAGAGTGTTACTCAGGTCTTTAGTCCCTTTGTCTTGAGGGTTGTCCACATGGATGTTAAAATCCCCAACAATAATTACACAGTCGAAATCAACAGTCGAAACATAATTGTGATATAGGTTACAAGCAAGTCTGGCGCTGAACAGAAATTGTCGCGCTATGCTTCTTTGTTTATTGTGCATAAATAGTGAATTGTCCTGACACAATATTGCGTTTCTCTTCTGTTATTACCATGGTACATTGAGAAAAACATATAAGTTTATTCACAGGATAAAACAGGTATTTTGTATCACTAATTGCCCATTACGATTACAGCATACAATATTATTGTCACTGCTACATTTCTGTAATGCTACCAGAAATTATTTCCACTACTAATTAATTACCGTTGAGCTCAAAGGTTATATTAATAAACGGTTAACGAATGTGTATTTATGACGACGATTTGTGAGACTGGTAAACTTATGATACCTACGATGGTCTTTCGTTCTACACGGTGCGTTTCAAGGTCCTGTACCCATCCGTCGGTAAACTGTACCTGGGCTTGTTGCAGTGACCTGAAGTTACTAAACTTCATGAGTGTATGCACTCACTCCAAGAACCGTATGATTATAAATATGAGCGTGGTGAAAGTTGGGCAGCACGCTAACGTCTTTTGTCCACTCTGTGTGCTCGTAAGGGTCTGACCCTTTCACTCCTTTGATTTTTTCCTCGTATCTTTTCTTTGTCTTTTCGTCGAGTCTGTCTTTGTACTGACCGTCATTCTTCCATTCTTCTCCTTTTGTTTTGTACATTCCTTTGTTGTGCGGCAAAGAAAAAACAAGAAGGTATTGGAACCGGAGAATGAACGTTTTGCGGTGCTGCAAATGCTTGCATTTGATGCGGTACTTGGATTGTTTTGCCACGAGTTCCCGGCATGCAATGTGCGAAAATCACGTGATTGCTAAACAAGAGGGAGGGTGCATCCGGCCTGCTCGGCTGTAATTGGTCAAGCCCAGAGTCGATCATGACCAATTAGCCAATCCAACACCTTTCATTATATATACCCTAAAAAAAAAAAAAAAAACCCATCGGCCCATAAAAACAAAAAATCGCCAGCGGCCCACCGGGCAAATGCCCGGTATGCCCGATGGCCAGTCCAGCTATGGATGCCACTTGCCACCAGTTTGGCCATATTTCAGAGCTGCAACATCACTGGAGTGCCCAAAAGCACAAGGTGTGCAATACTCAGATACATGGCCAAGGTAAGAAAGGCTGAAAGACGACCACCACTGAACAAGACTCACAAGCTGAAACGTCAAGACTGGGCCAAGAAATATCTCAAGACTGGTTTTTCTAAGGTTTTATGGACTGATGAAATGAGAGTGAGTCTTGATGGGCCAGATGGATGGGCATGTGGCTGGACTGGTAAAGGGCAGAGAGCTCCAGTCCGACTCAGACGCCAGCAAGATGGAGGTGGAGTACTGGTTTGGGATGGTATCATCAAAGATGAGCTTGTGGGGCCTTTTCGGGTTGAGGATGGAGTCAAGCTCAACTCCCAGTCCTACTGCCAGTTTCTGGAAGACACCTTCTTCAAGCAGTGGTACAGGAAGAAGTCTGCATCCTTCAAGAAAAACATGATTTTCATGCAGGACAATGCTCCATCACACGCGTCCAAGTACTCCACAGCGTGGCTGGCAAGAAAGGATATAAAAGAAGAAAAACTAATGACATGGCCTCCTTGTTCCCCTGATCTGAACCCCATTGAGAACCTGTGGTCCATCATCAAATGTGAGATTTACAAGGAGGGAAAACAGTACACCTCTCTGAACAGTGTCTGGGAGGCTGTGGTTGCTGCTGCACGCAATGTTGATGGTGAACAGATCAAAACACTGACAGAATCCATGGATGGCAGGCTTTTGAGTGTCCTTGCAAAGAAAGGTGGCTATATTGGTCGCTGATTTGTTTTTGTTTCGTTTTTGAATGTCAGAAATGTATATTTGTGAATGTGGAGATGTTATATTGGTGTCACTGGTAAAAATAAATAATTGAAATGGGTATATATTTGTTTTTTGTTAAGTTGCCTAATAATTATGCACAGTAATAGTCACCTGCACACACATATATCCCCCTAAAATAGCTAAAACTAAAAACAAACTAAAAACTACTTCCAAAAACATTCAGCTTTGATATTAATGAGTTTTTTGGGTTCATTGAGAACATGGTTGTTGTTCAATAATAAAATTATTCCTCAAAAATACAACTTGCCTAATAATTCTGCACTCCCTGTATAGTCAGAGTGTAGTAAAGTTCAATATAGTTGTGAGCACTGAGCAGCAAATGCACTTTTCTTATATTGGTTTTCGCCAACTGGGGCAGGGAGCCGGATGAAGAAGATGGTCGTCTGGTCGATGTCTGGGCTGGGCCTCCCTGCTGCTGCAGGACCCAGGGGCGGTCTGCTTGTTTCCATCCCAGAGTAAAGAAAACCTTCTCCTGGGTCTGGGGGTGGATTGCCCCTCTGGGGGTGCTGGTGACTGGACCTGGGAGTATGGATGGGGGACGATGAGTGAGTGTAATACGTTCATTTCTGTGAATGGTGAGTATTTGTGTGCCTTTTTGTCTGTGTCTATGTGTCAGGTCAGGTCTTAGTCTCCACTTCTCTGGGAACGTCTCTCTTTGGTTGGCTGCTGCCTCTAAACATATCATGCATTATTAGTACTGTATGCTGCTCAGTAACATTCAATGTTTATTATTCTCTTTTACTGATGCTTATGGTGGTTGTTGCTGTGGTTTCCCTGCTGTGTTGTTTGCTTTGTGCTTGTTTTTCTTCAGCAGGTGGTCAAGCAGATTTTCTGTGTCTTTTCTCCCTCCTATCCCTCTTCTCCTCACATTTTGTTTCCCTCTCCTTCAGTTAACTCTTTTCCCAACTTGTTTTCTTTTTTCTCTTTTCCGTACCCTAGTCCTGTCTGTTCTGATTGTAATAACTTAAAATTAAATAAATAAATAAAAATCGAATACACTATGACAATCAAGTGGACCTGTATAGCAAAAGCTGTAGCGTTCCACTTGGGAAAATAAATCTGTTGGGCAATTGTCCTGGCCTTTTGACAATAAGTCCCACACACAATAAGTCCCACACACAATAAGTCCCTCCTTTGTCCCACACGCCATCAAACTGTTTAACTCCTCTCTGGAGGGGAGAGGGAGGGGAAACAGGAGGACAAAGGAGGGGGGAACAACTAAGCTGTAGTGCCTCTTCACCTCACTGTAAGATACCTTGTGCAATACTTTTTGTAAATAGTCAACAGTGCAATAGACTCAATACTTGAAATGTGCAATTCACTTGTATTTTTATTTTTTATTCGTATTTATTCTATTTATCCCCTTTGTATATTTTATTTATATTTGTCTCTGTATTTATATGTGTGTGTGTGTGTGTGTGTGTGTGTGTGTGTGTATATATATATATATATAACAATTCTGTAACTGTAACTTCGGTCGTTGCTGTGCTTTTTGGAAGTCGAATTTCCCAGAGGAACCCACCCGAGGGATTAATAAAGTTCTATCTTATCTTATCTTATCTTATCTTATCTTATCTTAATAATTCTGATTGCTACAGTGCCTGGACAGAAAAGGCAAATAAATAAATAAATAAATAAAAAGTTTCTGGGCTGTGAAGAACAAACTAACAGCTCAATACTTTCTGGGCATTTTAGGCTAAACAATGAGTAACACAGCTAGTAACAAAATGTAGATTTAGGTGTAGATAAAATGTAAAAAAGTACAAAAATTAGTTCACCAACAGAAAAATTAGAAGCAATTACAAAACCCTCTGTAACCAGCAGGGGCTAATTTTAAATCATAAATAACACAATGTGAAATTTAAAATTCAGGGTTGTTGTTTTTTTATGGCCCAGTCACGTTTCAAGTAAAAAAGTAGAATGGCAATGCAAATTTCTATGTACGTAGATAGAAATTAGAAAGAAATTTGCAAATCTTTGCTCTCTGATTTGCAACAGATTTGCCAGCCTTGCATTGACAGTTAATCACTATATTATCACAGACAGATTGCATATAATTCCAAACTTGACTGCTTTCAGTGAAAAATTAAGAGCAGGCTCACTCCGTCTTGACCAGTGTTGGGTAAGTTACTTTAAAATAGTAACTTAGTTACATTACCAGTTACTTCTCTCAAAAGTAACTCAGTTACTTCAAGTTACTCGTTACTTTCAAAGTAACTAGTTACTAGGGAAAGTAACTTTGGTTTTACTCAGAATTCTCTTGTTAATGTGTTTCTTCCATAACTTTGCCAGTCTTCTAGCTTGCTTACTTGCCACAAGTGCACTGTGCCACCTACCAATAGAAAGGAAAAGATAATGTGCATATTTCCACGAGAGAAATCCCACGCCTGGACCGTCATTGACTGCTGCCATGATTCTAGCCTACGTCACAGCGTCATGTGCACCTTTTACATCCAACACAAAAACTGCAGTCGTGGTGCTTTCGATTGTACTCAGAACTCGGAAATTCTGCCTTCTGAATAGGAAGATGTAGGTAACACCAGACTGCAGATGAGCTGCATACATGGCTGGACTGGGACAGAAAATTGGCCCGGACATTTTGACTAGAGACCGGCCCACCATTATAGGGAAAATCATAAAGCCTTTGAATGAAAATAAACACTTTTGTGACAGTGATGTACACTGTTTTGATGGTATATATGCATTAATCTATCAATCGTTTGTTGTAAGATTCAGATAATTATTTTTTAAAAGCTAGACATTTTAAATGAGAATAAGAAAGAAAAGTATTTCTTTGTGCCCCCCTTTCCCTGTTAATGCCCTACCTGGCCCCCTGGCAACACTTTGCTAGATCCGCACCTGCACAGTTACCAGCTGTCAGCTACCTAAAAAAGGATCCTGGTGTTATTTATCTCTCAGAAACAGTTCATAACTTCCCTTCAACTCATTCATGTCACCTAAAAGGTAAACTTGTTTCTCCATCATCTGTTCAGCTCTGATGATTCAGTAAGGACATCTCCTGGTTTCATCTTCATGTTTCCCTCTCACCAGATAACCAAACCGACATCATGACCAGCAGCTTTTTTGCAGCTGTGGCTCCAGCAAACATCAGCTGATACTAGAAATTAATATTAAATAAATTCTAACAACAGCTGATCAAGCTTAAACGTGCTGCTGTTGTTTAGCGCGACATCCGCCGGTTTCCTCTTTCTGGCGCAAAGTGAGCGATAAACAAACAAGAGAGCCGATCAGCTGATCATTGATCAGTTTCATGACTGAAGTAGAAACGGGAGAGGGAGGGGGGAGAATGAAAGAAGAAGAGGCAGCTGTGCAGCAAAGACACAGAATAACTCCAGCTTTGTGTCTTTTTCATTGTAGCTGAATTACGGGACAAACTGTTCCTTTTCACCTCAATAAGAAACGCGTAATATTTTCTCTGAATACCAGACGGGATGGTTGGCAACTCTAATAACTTATGAACAAAATAAAGTGCAACATCATTAACTTTATAGCACCACCCAGCTGTATAGAAACTCCGTCATGCTAGCTAGCACGCAGTACAGAAAAGTCAGAATAACGAAAACAAACTCCACCTAAACTTGGTTCATATCTGACCCAGAGAGACTGCAGGTCATAACTTCTTACCTGAAGTTCAGTTCACACTTGGACCGGCGGTCGCCTCGGGTCTCTTTTCCTTTTTTTTCTTTTTTTTTTTTTTTTTCTAAATGACATCAGAAACAGCAGTATGCGACATTACGTGATGGCAGAGCTTCAGTTCATCCTTTGTCATTTTTTTTTTTTTTTTTTTTTAATAAATAGGACAGGGGGAATGAATGAGAGAGAGAGGGGGAGAGAAAGAAAGAAAACCAAAGGGGAGAAGAGACGGTGAGAAGGGGGGGGAAGAGAGAGAAAAAAAAAAAACTCCTGGGTCACCTGTATGGAGAAAAAAAAAAAAAAACAAACAAACAAAAACAAACAGAGGAGACAGCAAACAACAAAGAGCAACATAATAATAGAGAAAACAAAGCACCATCACAATAAACTAGCTAGTCATAGATATCAGTATTTACTAAATAATAAACGATATTGTGCAGCACGCAAGATAGACAGCGCACAGTGTGCTTTGAGGCAGCAGCCAAGAAAGCTTTAGTCCGCGTCTGTGAATACCCATGTGTGCATACCTGTGTGGATCAGCATGCTTGCATTCCAAAGGTTTCTCCATGTAATGATCTGCTAGGGAGTGTGGGGGGGCCACAGCCCCGTCCTCCAGGGTGTGAAGCGGGTATGGAGGAGATCAAAACTCCAGACATCCAGAGGCCCCCAGAACACAAGAGACCATGGAAGACCAACAGAGGGGCAGCCGCTTTGTGTCTTTTTCATTGTAGCTGAATTACGGGACAAACTGTTCCTTTTCACCTCAATAAGAAACGCGTAATATTTTCTCTGAATACCAGACGGGATGGTTGGCAACTCTAATAACTTATGAACAAAATAAAGTGCAACATCATTAACTTTATAGCACCACCCAGCTGTATAGAAACTCCGTCATGCTAGCTAGCACGCAGTACAGAAAAGTCAGAATAACGAAAACAAACTCCACCTAAACTTGGTTCATATCTGACCCAGAGAGACTGCAGGTCATAACTTCTTACCTGAAGTTCAGTTCACACTTGGACCGGCGGTCGCCTCGGGTCTCTTTTCCTTCTGCGTCCCCTTTCCTTCATCCACCTGCTGGCCTCCACCACTTGCTAATGTTACTGAATTTGTGGAAGCTCCGCGATAGCCACCACACGAAGTAACGAATAACGAGCCTATCTAAATCCCAGTAACGACTAACGCGTTCCTGATTTTGGCATAATAACTAGTTACCGTGCTCGTTACCACAATAATAACGTAGTTACTGTAACGCGTTACTTAATAACGCGTTAGTCCCAACACTGGTCTTGACTCACCAAAGTTGCTTTTAATACAGCAGCTGACAGCAAGATGTCACAGACTTCTTCAGTTCAGAAGCAAAAAGATTGCAAGTTGCAGTACATAGATTGCACATGGTTGGTTATGCCATGGGCTCCAACTACTGTTTTCTCTAGTCCATTTCTATCATCAATGTAGAACTTTATACTGGTGCTTTACAGATTGGAAAGGTCATATGCGAAGACGTAACACAAAATGTTCCTTATGATCAGGTCACACATTAATGAAATTCATCAACTGTTGGCAAAATAACAAAAAAGTAACTCATAAGTTATTGTAGAGGAAGAACAGAATTTGCCACAGTGGCCATCTGTTTTTCCAGCTCTAGTAAACACATCCAACCCCATTCAAATTTCAAATCTGCTGTGTGACTTGGTCAGTTTACATTTTTTTTGAAAATTCCAGGCATGCACCATTAGTCAGTAATATTGCCATATGACCATTTAACCAGAATATTATTCTTGTCATAGTGGAATGGCTTCTGCAAAAGCATTTAGACCATCAAGGGACACTGACAGCATTTCCCACAAGCAAACAGAACTGTATTGATTGAATTTACAATAAGCATGGAATCAATCAAACTGCATCACATCCATCACTCTGGACTGGAAACCATCCCATTCTGAATAACAGCACTGTATTGTTTTGATCTATCAGCCTAATCCACTCTGTGTGTATGTATGTTTTCCTTTAGTCATTTTCAAGTGTGTGTGTGTGTGTGTCCTCTCCAGTGTTCTGTCTTAAACCAAATAATTGCCATATATAAACACTCTGCATACGCTGTGGTCTCCATCCCCTCCAATCATCAGTTACTCAGCTGTGTTGTTATCTTTATAATCAAGCATTGCACTGTACATTGTAGACAATGAACAAAGACCTACACTTTTGCATAATAGGATTCACCAATCATCAGAGGTGGGACCAAGTCCTTGTTTTGCAAGTCTCAAGTAAGTCTCAAGTCTTTATCCTCAAGTCACAAGTCAAGTCTCAAGTAATGTCAGGCAAGTCAGAGTTGAGTCTCAAGTCACTGGTGTAAAAGTCCAAGTAAAGTCACAAGTCTGAAATTTTGAATTTCAAGTCCTTTCGAGTCTTTAAAAAAAAAAACGAAAAAATAATGTTGCAGTTATGCTAAATGTAAATATTAGACCATGTAATTTTTAAATCTGTGTTTTTCTCAACACATGACGAAATAGTGAACGTAGAAAATATACACAAATTGTGAAATTGCACCTCTATAAAATGCAGCTCAATTAAACCTAGCTCCTAGAATAATTTTCACCGACGGTTCTGAGATAAGCTGCATGTTATTCTTGGATGCGGTTGTAGGACCGGCTTTAAAATCGCATGACAAAAATATCATACATATTAAAAAAAACTGTATCACCAACGTAGCCTGGACAACATTTGCTAGTTAGATGAAGTCAGCGATCTCATCGTAGCATATTTATATGCATATTTATAATCATACGGTTCTTGGAGTGAGTGCATACACTCATGAAAGTTTAGCAACTTCAGGTCACTGCAACAAGCCCAGGTACAGTTTACCGACGGATGGGTGCAGGACCTTGAAATGCACCGTGTGGAAAGTAAAGACCATCGTACCTATCATAAGTTTATCAGTCTCACAAATCGTCGTCATAAATACACATTCGTTAACCGTTTATTAATATAACCTTTGAGCTCAATGGTAATTAATTAGTAGTGGAAATAATTTCTGGTTCGCATTACAGAAATGTAGCAATGACAATAATACTGTAATCTGTAATCGTACTGGGCAATTAGTGATACAAAACAACTGTTTTATCCTGTGAATAAAAGTATATGTTTTTGTCAATGTACCACAATAACAGAAGCGAAACGCAATATTGTGTCAGGACAATTCACTATTTATGCACAATAAACAAAGGAGCATAGCGCGACAATTTCTGTTCAGCGCCAGACTTGCTTGTAACCTATATCACCAATTATGTTATGAAAATGACGTATTAACTACAACAGCAGACTGACCTTCGTGTAAATGCTTGGAGCAGACTAACCTGTGAGCTGGAGTGTTCTGGGACGTTATATTTGGTCTTTGAATGGCTGCAATCCAGTCGCCTCTTTGTTACTGGCTCGAACAATTTCTCTTCAACGACGTAATCCGATAACAACCGATCTCTTTACCCGTCGGCTTCCCGTGGCTGTCATGCGACCGGCTATTGCAGTTAATAATACAACAGCTTCTTGACATTTTTGTATTACTTTTTATCGCTATGTGACTGATTTCAATTGAAAGCCTGCGTGCGCTAGTACCTCTTGCCACGAGTTCCCAGAATCCTTTGCAGTTTTACCCCTGAATGACGTCACATTTTCAATTTCTATATAATATGCATGTTAAATTTTATATTTGGGGTGAAATATCAAGTCTTTTCAAGTAAACCGGTTCAAGTCCAATTCAAGTCCCAGGTCATTGGTGTAAAAGTCCAAGTCAAGTCACAAGTCTTAGAACATTTTTTCAAGTCAAGTCTAAAGTCATAAAATTAATGACTCGAGTCTGACTCGAGTCCAAGTCATGTGACTCGAGTCCACACCTCTGCCAATCATCATAAACCTTCTAGCAAGAAACAAGAAATATGAGTGTGAGTAAGAGAATGGGAGAGTTGATAAAATACAATAACCACACATCATAATGATGCATATCTCCCTAAAAGGAGGGAAACTATTCAGCAAGAAGGAAACGCTGTTCAACAAGAAGACAGTATTGGGTAAGATTCAACCATATTCCTGAAAAGCTAAAATCACACCAGAATAAGAATAATCCAGTCCATGTACCACTAAAAGTCAAATCACCCATATACATAAGTAGTAATGCTGGCATAGTGGCCTAAGTAATTATTAGCAGACAGCTTCTCGAAACAGCTTTAATGAGTGCACTTATTTCTTGTCAAAGCAAGATAAACTAATTGGTGACAACCCCTAACTGGCTTAAACTAATTGTTGTACCAAATAAATCACTTCTATCTCTAATTTGCAGCTGACATTGTTGCCATTGTTACCACAGAAGAAAATCAATGTTCTTCCAAGTTTTGGTAAACAGTCAGAAAAACAGACTGGCTTTATTTGAGCTTTGTCCAAGCCCTTCAGTTTTCTATTATCTCTGTTTTATCTCTCTAGCGCCAAATGACAATAACAATTTTCTCAAGGCACTTTATATTGTAACGTAAAAGCCCTACAATACTGCAAAGAATACAGAGAAAACCTCAACAATCATATGATGACCTGTGAGCAAATTCCCTTTTCAGAGGAAGAAACCTCTGGCAGAACTACGCTCAGGGGGATGATCTGATATCCTCGTGTTGGTGTTGTTCCCAGACCATCATGAAAATGTTGTTCCAGGTTCAACATTGCAAGTGACCAATCACATTGTTGTGACGTTATTCCTTTGCGCGCCAAGCCATTCGTGCATTTATGAAATTCCAATGTTGCAAGGACAATATCAATTCTGCTTACTGTTTATTAAAGGGTTACGGTTAGGGTTAGGGTTAGGGTCAGAGTCCGTTGATCGGCGGACAGAGGCGGTTTCACGCAGCTTAAGTACAGTTTTTTGTTTCACGCCGGTTTTTCCCGAAGTCGCAAAAGTATGACGTCACAACATTCTGATTGGTCACTTGCAATGTTGATCCTGGAACAACATTTAGTATGATGATCTGGGAACAACACCAACACGAGGATATCAGATCAACCACGCTCAGGGAGGGGCGGCTGGGGTGAGTGGAGGAAGACAGGACAAAGACATGCTGTGAAAGAGAGCCAGAGATAATTAAATGCAGAGTGATGTATAAACACTGTGAGTGAAAAAGGTGACGGAAGAAGAAAAACAGTGCATTACGGCAAAACCATCAAGTGTTTAGATTTTTCTTTTTTTCAAATAAATAAATTAAGTGTTAAAAAAGCATACTGCAAAAATGATTTTGTTTTTAACTTATTTTAATTTTTTAACACGTGCACTTCAGTGGACATTAGGAGTTCATTGACTGCAAATGTGAAACAAACCAAATTCAAGAGCTGATTATGAAAATTAAAATCTTTGTAAGCCGGATATGGTAAATATACTGGTTCTTATGTATAGTGCCTTTCTACTCTGAGCACTCAAAGCACTTTACACAACTTGCCTCATTCACACATGGACTTTTTTCTATGTTCTATGTAAGTGCTTCTATCTACCATTCACACACATTCATACTCGGAAGGATGCATGGGAGAGGAACTTGGGGTTAGTATATTGCCCAGGAATATTTGGCATGCAGACTGGAAAAGACAGGAATCAAACCACCAACCTTTCAATTATTCGGTAACCTGCTGTACCACCTGAGCTACAGATATCAAAGCATGTTTAACATAATTACATAAACGCATCATAAAAAAGTAGATCAACTTAGAAGTCACTGACATTTCGCTAGCTGTAGGCCACTGCTCTAGGAACAACTGATTACACTGGGCTTCCTATTTCACAAAAATCCAATCATTTATGATACCTGAGGAAGCACTGTGTTTTCTTGGAGACACAAGAAACATTTGGCATTTCGCATATCTCACATATGTTTTACTGTTGCGCCCAGGCCTTCTACACATGGAGGTCCCTGGATTGTTAACCATTTCAGTCAAGTGGACTGAACCATATTTTCTTAATCTCTTGTCTGGTTGAAGCTTCCTTTTCTTTATTTCTGGAGAGAACTCTTCATCACCTGAATCAGTCAGACCTGTTTCACATGTTTGCCCCTTGTTCATCAGTTCCTCGGACAAGACGAGCTTGAACTCCAGGTACTTGGAGGGGATCTTCTCAGCTCGTTTCAAGACCTCGTAGTCTTGTCAGTACTGAAGCAGGGAATTGATAAAGGCCAAATCAATGCGATTGTAGTATGGTGCGAACAGTCCACTTCTTGGTCCGGCAAGATATTCTGAGAAGAAGCTAAGTATGTGATCACATAGGTCAACCCCTCCTATGTTGATATTATATTCTGCAACCATTGCAGGTCTTGGGACTTGGATTTGCCTCTATTCTTCTTTTGACCATCTGGCATAGATATCTTGGGGCTAAATTCCATGAGCAGTGTCATGACAAGAGGCTTGTTGTCAATCCATTTGGCAACTGCTATTTCATCAGGTCTCTATACAATCATTTCTGATGGCCCTTTTGTTCTCAGGATGACGTCAGCGTTGAGGTGGCACTCTTTTGGGATTTAAATCTTTTAAATTGTTCCAATACCAAGTACGGATGGGTACTGGTATCCGGTGCCATAATGGCACCGGTTCTGACATAAACGGTAGTAACCAGACCAAAAAGCAGTGCACATTTCGGTGCTTTTTTTTTTCCTGAGATGTCATACACTTTGGATTCTAGCCAATCATTTTACCTTTGCAAGGGTACGTACGTTCTTTTAGAGCAGAGCTACAGATGCCCAAGGCGAAGCAGTCAAAAGTCTGGCTGTACTTCACAGCAAAAGATGCAAACTCAGCAGCCTGCAACAAGTGCTTTAAGGTGATACTGGGATACTGTGCAAAGGAGGTAACACCTTGAATCTGACGACGAACCTGGTGACACATAGCGTTTTTTTAAAAGCCGAGAAATGCACCAAGTTAGCACTTCCCCCAAGAACCCGAAGAGTAGAGTCCTGGCCCCTAGCCCTGCCAGTGTAGCAGAAATGATGACGGGTGATGATGACAGCAGCAACCGTTCTTTTCTGCGTGAGTAGCTTAATGTTATTCGTGTGTAATTTACGTTGAGTAGACTAACCACATTATTACATTAATGCATGTAAGGTAAACTAGCAAACACCATCGTAGTTACATGCGGCTGTCATCTTGTTTGATGGCAGATGCTCCCTTCACCCCTGGCCAAAAAGGCTAAAATGACCAAAGAAAAAGTGGAAAACAGCTAAACAATGAGAGGTTTTTGGACAAAGTTTGTGTTTTTTCCATTGTTTAAGCACTGCGTCCAGCCAAGAGTGATACCATATATCCCCTATAGCTGCAGAAAAGGCTAACATTGTTATCTTTTTACAAAAAAACAGCTAAACATGAGAGGTTTTTGGACAAAGTTTGTGTTCTCCATTCTTTAAGCACCGGTTTGAGCACCGTTTAGGCACCGGTACTGTTTCAAAAGTACTGGTTTGGTTTGGTTGGGTATCTAATAAAACCTAAATGATACCCGTCCCTAGTACCAAGCAGACCTCTTCTTGAAGAGCATCCAGAAGAATGACGGTAAAATACATATCAAAGTAAACCAGTGATCCTCTGGGAAGTGTCGCTCAGACTGCATTTCCACTTATTCCCATCTGTTGGACTTCAGTGAAGCTGTTCTTTCCACCTGGACTTCCACGAATGAACACCTTTAATCCTGTTTGATTTGGCTTCCCAGGCAGAAACTGGCAAACTGGACAACAGCCAGTAAATAAAACAATGTGTTCATCAAAACAAATCATTGTTGGCCTATGTAGGTTGGGGCAACCTTTTGAGGACTCTCTTTAGAATTGGTCAGACTTTCACAAGGGATGCTTTTTCTTTTCATTTTTTGGGATATCCAGATATCCAAACACAATTCACCAGAATTAACATATTAAATATTTTTCCAGATATCTAAGATAGCGTAAAAGTTCTAAGTGAACTATCTTTAGAAGATAATTCAATTTACTCTAATACATTTCTGCATGTTACCTATACATTTTTTATTCAAAATCAAAAATTCCAGATCCCTACATGTTGGTTTTGGTCCAGATAGGATGATGGCATGGTTCAGCTGACCCTGGGCCTTTTTCCATTACTCCTGGCCCTGCTTCTTATTATGCATTTTATGGAAGAAAGAAAGGAAAAGCCACACCCTCACACATGTGACATCATTTTAAGGGGACATCAGGACTTAGCAGTGGTATGTATAGTATGAGAGAGACAAGCAAAAAAATTAATTTGCACTATAGTGCACAAAAAGAATTACATAGGAAGCTATATTTATTGCAGTGTAACTAAGGGAAGATTCAGGGTCACCTGATCCAGCCCTAACTATATATGTTGAATTTGTATTGTTGATTGTCATTTATGCTTAGAAATATCTACTCATATATGCTTAGAGTTTTATAATCAATGTCATGTTGGTACAGGTTTGATCCTTAATAGTCTGCAAAGACTTTGTGTGCATTCCAGGGTGTTCTGGCATGCACACACAACTTAAGGTCAGGAGAGAGGTTATATCTGCTCTTACTGATTTATGGTATAGGAGGACACCTACACTGTAAACCCGAATCAGTTGACTGAACTTAAAACATTTGTGGAAACTGATTACCTCAAAAGTTTTAAGTACACAAACTCATCTTTTCTAAGTATGGGGTACTCAAAATTTGTATTTATTGTTAACTTAAAAATTTTAAATTATATTTTTATTTTATTAATTGAGCTTTACTTAAAAACTATATACTTTAATTTTAATATTTTTGTGTTTTTTGTAGTTTACTATTTTGATCCAACACAATGCAATTATATTACAAACTAAACGCAAATTATATGATTATTAATTAAAAGATATTTATTATTAAATGTTTGAGTGTAGACTAGTAAAAAAAATTAGAGAAATTCATTTACTTTACATTTTGTTTATTTAACATTTTTTATGGAAATGTAAAAACATCACTTAGTGTTTTTATAAAACCACTAACATGGACATTGGCACCATAAAGTGAGCATTATAAATTCAATGTAGAACATGTATCTTTTTATAAAATCACAAAGGACAACATCAGTCCTAATTGCATCTTTCTCAAAATACATAAATTCAAAATAAAAAGTCAAATACTAATCACTTTTGTTTGAAAAAGAAATGAAAAACAATTTTATAAAATGGGTACAAATAAAGATGATTATCTTCCAAATAACCAGAGCAAAGTTAGGTAAACTGATGGAGTTAAATCCACCCAAAGTCTGTAGTAAACTTAAAGTGCTTTAAATAAAGTGCTTAAAACGAAGTGCTCAGTAACAGAGTGCATGTCCTAACAAACATTGCCTTATATTCCTTCCAGAACTACTCTCTCAGCAACAAATCATTTTTAAGAGCATGTAGGCAGGGTTTCAGAGGTTTGCCGTCAACAAGCCCCATGAAGATTTTTTGGACAAAGGTAAATGTGTGAACGAGCTTCCTGGGGTAGTCTAAATGCAGAGCATAGATCAAGCCAAACAATAAGGCAAATGCATCTGCAAATCTGGGAATATCACGCATCACCAAGTCGCCTTCCACCACAATGGCCATGCTTGAGGAAGTAAAATGGACTGGACTGGTCTGGGAAGCGCCGTCGGTAACCACTGTGAGAAGGGCAACTGGAGTGTCAATGAGGGTCGACTCATCCAATGTGTCCGCCTGGAATAGACACAGTATCAATAAGTAAGGTTGGTTTGAGAGAATGTGACAAGCAAGACCTGTAATCTAGCAAAAAATTCAGCAGTGTAGTGGGTTACTTTGTAACGGGTTAGGGTACTCTACTTTTTTGAAAAATGTACATTAACGCGTTAGCTTCTTGCATTACATAATTAGTATGTTTGTTATTTTTCTAAAAAAAAAAAAAAAAGAAGTCAATTTTTATTTTATGACTTTATCTCAAAAAGAAACTAAATCTTGACTTCAGCCTTGTTTTTGGGGCCACCTGCAGCGTAGCCGAAGTGCTGTGATACGCCTGTGCCCTGCTCCTGACCCTGTGTGTGTGTGTGAGGGTTTTCTAAAGAGAGGGTATTTTGCTTGTACAATTTGGTAGCTCCTAGGGTATTAAATTGTATTTAAAAAAATCCATGGTGTTTTATCTCACTGGCAGAATTTAAGTGATGCAAAAATACACTTACATTACATGTCTTAAAGAATTCTGGGTCCTCCTCCCGCAGGTATACAGGAAGGGCACGAAGCACTGCAGTGCGTTTCACGTTGATATCAGGCGCCTCCTAAAAAGGGAAAATAAAAGTTCATTGAACACAAAGTTTTCAGGTGTCATCCTTTTGGGGAGAATACATGTTTATGAAACTGCATGACATGTGACTCTACATAATTTTGGAGACATTTCTTCTAAGACACAACCTTTCTGTCTCTTATGACAAAGAGTCTGTATCTTACTCATTTGACAAAAATCCTACACAGTATTTTAAAGTAACATACCAGATCAGAGCTGTAATCTGTATAAAACACAGATGTTCAAAGCAAGGAAAAATTGAGTTTTTATCAGTGAAACTTTTAATTTGTGTTAATTTTATCATTATCAATATTCACCTGAAGATCATAATGATTCAGGATGGTTCGCAGAGCCTCTGATATCTTGCCAGTCCGTGCAGCCTTCTGTCTGTATAGAGCCATAAGTCGTGGTGTGTGTCTGTCAAGTTCAGCGTAGAACTGGTTCCGCAGGTTAATGTTTGTGACTCGGTGGAACTCCGCACAAATCTAAAATAAAACAGGACAAAAACATCCAACATCAAGCCAAATTACTGACCAAATTTACATCTTATCATTAAAGAGGAATTGCCCAACTTCTGTCTAACCTTGCTTTATAGATGTCCTATGAATTTTTTTTTCTTTAAATTGGACCCGAACCACAAGCACAAGTGTATCACAAAGCTGAAATATATTTTTGTTTGTTATCTATTATTTATTTATGTGTTATTTATTTATTATCTGAATCTGAAGAGATCTGCTGAACTTGCATTGTTTCATGTTAAACTGAAGAAGAAAAAAAAAATCAAAGCACAGATACCTGAGAGTCAAATCGCAGAGCAGGCCATTTCTCTAAGAAGTTCTTTACCATTGGGTTGTCTTGAACAATTTCATGGCGACGAAGTGCAAAGGTAGTCTGCATCAGTTTTTCAATCATTACTTTGTTGGGCTCAGTCTTCTCAACCTCATTTTTTATCTGGACTCTCATATCCTCCAAACTGACCTGATCTTCTCCTCTTGGAAAGTTTGGGAGGTAGTTCACCTCAGCTCTTCTGGCTCTTTTTATGTTTGAGTGGGGATGCTCTCCTTCAGGGTTGTTAACACTCCTCCTGCCAGCGTTGACAGACACCTCCACACATCCAGATCTGGCTAGCATGGTGCGATAATTTCCCATCTTGAATTTTAAACTGGTCTTCCAACCATAACTTCCATTCCTACTTCCAGGCTCTTTAAGACATGGATGAGTGGTAACAAGAGCTTCTGCTGCCAAACCGACATCTCCATCACTCGGATAGGCTTTGAAGGTGTGCATCACTGAAGCCATGGTCTCCAAGATGTTGTGCTTTTGGGCTCGAGTCAACTTCAGATGTTTTCCAGACATCTCAAAGGCTCTATTTCCCTCCTCAAGGAGATGTTCAACTTCGTAAGAAAAGGTAGGTACTGGGAAAGTGTCAGGCCAACACTTCAGACGCTGAGCTAAAGGCACATGAGGAAGGATATCTGTATCAGAACTTGCACAAGAACTGACATCACTTTCAGATCTCACTACTTTTAGTGTGCCCTTCTCCAGCAACTCTTGAATATCCAGTAGGCAGGTAAGTTGCCCATCAAAGTCGGGGTCTTCGTATTGTAAGGTAAACTCAAAGTCCAGCCTTGGGTTGAGCTTCTCACGGAGTATGGTGATTAGTTCTTCCACCGACTCAGGCCACTTAGTTAGAGAAACCTTCACAACAACATCTGTGGTGAGGTGAACTCTCAGCAGGAACTTTTGGGATACTGCCATCATCCTATGAATAAAACAAGGAATGGAGATGATTTTTAAAAAATGAATCGTCTCATATATAAAAACACTGTACATCATACCATTAACCTTATTATGGTCAGTGATAATTATATACTCAGCCATCATTACAGCTTTCAAAAATTTCAAAAGTACACTGTACATTTCATGACAAAATAAACACTTAGCATGGTAAAAAAAACCTTACAATTACTGCTGTTTACTTTGAGTGCAGTCTTGAATTCTATGGCCGATCATCCAACAGTCCAAAACATAGGTAAGAATTTCAGATGTTACAAAGTCACAGACCATCATTCCATTTAGTCATGGTAAACAGTAACCCTCTTTTAGTTTTAAGTTTTTACCATATAATCAACATTGTCTCACCATATATAAATTCTGTTAAGTTGGAAAAAAAAAAAAGAAAAAAAAAACCAAAAGCACAGAATACATATGAATTTACACTGCAGTTATTTTAAAAAATCAAGCCAAACTGCGGGATAAATCTTTGCAAAGACACATTGTTATGCAATAGTACATAATACATCAGTGAGATACTTGTAATATTACACAGAACTTCTACTTACAAACTACTTTTACAGGCTGCTGCTTAAGATAGAAGTTGCCACTGCTAGCTAAGTCACTTTTGAATGATGCTAATGAGAAGAAGAAAAAAACCCGGCCAAACAATGAGGCTGCTGTTGTAAAAACGCCAACTTTCTTGCGTTGGCAATGGGTCGTTAAAATATCACTAAGACACTTTCTTTATGTGCAATTCTTATTAAAACTGTTTTAAACGGTTAAAACGGTAAAACTGACGATATCATCGGTTTGAAAAAGAGCGCGAACAACAGCGAACAACAATTCACTACCTGGGTCTGTGCTGTTTAACACAACGGCGCATTCAAAAACAAGTTAATGGCTGCAACATATTAATATACTTGCTTTTTTACGGAAAAAATAAACATAACGAAGGTTCCGTTTTACTTACAAGTTTCTCCAAATGTGCTCTCCGGTCGCTCGAGAAGGGCAGCCATATTGAACAGAATTTTCTGTCAACGTCGTTCAGGTTAGAGAGAAAACGTCATGATGTCATGACGCACAAATGCGGAGCTCGAAAAAAAAAACATTTACTCAAAAATCATAATTAAAAAAGCAGTATTTACTCTTAACTTCTAAGCCATGTACAATTATAACTGTTTGAATCGTTAAGAGAACAGAAAAGTTTTAAGTTGTTTCAACTTTGTGACGCATTTTAATTGTTGTATCCACAAACTTTATAAGTCAGGTGGACTGTTGGGGTTTACAGTGTACTCTATATCTGGTTAAGTATAAGAGCCTTTTGTTTAGATGGACTGTTAGACTCCTGGCACCAGCTTTGGGGAGTCTTCACAGGGTCACATCTTGTTCAATGCTTTTTGCTGTGTAGTTGAATTGTCTTGAACGTTCCAGCGAATAGGTTTAAGCTACAAATCTATCAATATACTTTATCAAAAGGGAAAGATTTAAGCCTATTCTTAAAAATGGAGAAGGTGTCAACCTGGGAGCTGGTTCCACAGAAGACTGGCCTGAAAGCTGAAGGATCTGCCTCCCATTCTACTTTTAAGTACTCTAGGAACCACAAGTAAGCCCAAATCTGAAAACGAAGTGCTCTAATGGGGTGATACAGTAAGATAAGATAGGGCCAAATTATTCAAGACCTTGTATGTGAGGAGCATATGAAAGCCCATTTACGCCACAAAAAAAAAGGAAAACTCAAAGTTTTGACTTATTTTCTCGAAATTTCCACTTACTAACTCGAAATTCCGACTTATAAACTCAAAATTTTGAGAAAAGTAACTCGAAATTTCAAGTTAGCACTGCCAATCAGTAATCTACGTGAATGATGTCATTTCCTTGTTACCTGGAAGCTAAAGCCCTCAGCTACAAATGCTACAGCTAAGCTACCAGTATTACATCCAGTCATGAATGCACAGATTGCTGAGTATTTTCAGCGTGGCTTCAAAAATGGTGAATTCCTCATGTTATTAAGCTGAATCGCATGCCGTTACTATCAGCCAACGTACTTGCGAAAGAGCCAATTTTTTGCGATCCGGTTTTGAGTGCCCGTTACTCTGCGCCATATGCTTCCGGGTAACAAGAAAGTGACCTCATTTATGTAGATTACTGATTGGCAGAGCTAACTCGAAATTTCGAGTTATTAACTCTAAATTTTGAGAAAAGTAATTCAAAATTTCGAGTTGCCTTTCTCTAAATTTCGAGTTATGTTTCTCCAAATTTAGAGTTAATGAGTTGAAATTTCAAGAAAATAACTCGAAAATTCGAGTTATAGATACATGTTTTGTTTTTTGGTTTTTTAGTGGCGGAAGCGGGCTTTCATAGGGGGCAAGACTTTAAATTCAATTCTGGAGGAGAAATTCAGGAGAAATATGCCCTCTTTTTCTAGTCCCTGTCAGTTCTCTTGCTGCAGCATTTTAGATTAACTGAAGGCTTTTGGAGGAGTTTTTAGGACATCCTAATAATAATAAATTACAGTAGTCCAGCCTAGAAGTAAATGCATGAATTAGTTTTTCAGAGTTACTTTGACAGAATGTTTATAACATTAGTGATATTGTGGAAATGGAAGAAAGCAGTTGAAGAAATGTTTAGCTTATTTGAGAGTTTAGAAATGTGTTAGATAGGATGTAGAATTATTGTAGAGACACTGAGTGTGTCATAAACTTAGGAGTAGATTTTTAGGAGACCCTCCACCACTTGAACTGTGAAAGTAAGACAAAAAGTTAATGTTGAGTGGAAATTCCCCAAGGGATACCTGGGTGGGGGTCTCAACATTTGTATTGAATAACTTTGCTCTGGAAGGGAGATGGACTTTCATGACCCCCAGGAAGTCACTTATGCAGAGGTACATACTAGGGGTGCAACAATACTCGTATCGATATTGAACCGTTCGATACAGTGCTTTCGGTTTGGTACGCATATGTATTGAACAATACAAAATTATTTATTCATTTTTTAAGTTCCTTTCTTTGCAAGCTCCTTTGACTACGATGACCTGGATGACTAAGAACCTTCACAGACATTTATTTATTTTATTAACTTTTCTTCTGACGATGCTTTCTGTGTTGAGCACTCAGTGGATCTGCATTCGACTACTCCGCCTAGGCTGCACTGTCGAGTGCAGATCCACTGAGCGCAGTGCAAGCTAGCAAGACAGAAGCTAAGCTCGTTGCAACATGGCAACTGCCTCAATGCTACCCGAAATTGAACCTCCCCCACCCTCATTCAGATCTGGCGTTTGGAACTATCTTGTTTTCATGTGAAGCATGACCCTGTTGGTAAGCGCGTCATGGACAAAAGTAAAACAGTATGTCGGATGTGCCACGCAATGCTCAATTGGTGGGAACTAGTGCGTTAGCGCAGTTAGCTTGTTAACGTATTGACGTTAAGTACAGTTTTTTGTTTTACGCCGGTTTTTCCCGAAGTCGCAAAAGTATGACGTCACAACATTCTGATTGGTCACTTGCAATGTTGATGTTAACTCACCCAAAACTCTGGCTGATTGGGACCCACACCCAGTTTCACACCTTGGCTTGTGTGATTAGAGGATCATCAGGGGGTCCTTTTGTCCCCCTGTGGGGGGTTACTCCCACTAGGTTTATATCTGGGACTCTCCACCATTTGACCTTAGAACTGAAGAAGCTTCTCGGATGAGGTGAAACATCTTCAAGTAACTCAAAGAAGTCCAGACGCTTTTCTTTGCAAGCTCCTTTGACTACGATGACCTGGATGACTGAGAACCTTCACAGACATAAACATCTGACACAATTTATTTATTTTTTTTACCTTTTTCTGCTGAAATTAAATGTGGTTTTAATTCTGTTCTACGGGGGATAGAAATGGGTTACTCTCCCAGACCTGTTCACAGAGTTTTTATAAAATCAAAACTTGTTACAGGATTTTTCCCTGTTGCCGTTTGCCCGGCCTTGCCAATAGAGGGTGTGGCCATGTTGTTGGGCAATGATATTGCAGGAGGGTTAGTGCTCCCTCGTCTGGAGGTTTTAGACAACCCCCTGAATCAGAAAACCTCTGATGTTTCCATGCACCCTGGGCTGTATCCGGCCTGTGCGATTACTCGAGCACAAGCTTGTAAAGATATTGATGTTGCCCTCTCTGATTCTGTGTTGATGTCCTCATTTTCCGAGGAGAATGATGTACCCATTAAAAGAAACAATGTTCTGTCACTCCCAGACTCAGTGAAACCTGAGGAGCCTGATCCATTTCCTAAGGTCT
Organism: Maylandia zebra; assembly: GCF_041146795.1. Classification (NCBI taxonomy): domain Eukaryota; kingdom Metazoa; phylum Chordata; class Actinopteri; order Cichliformes; family Cichlidae; genus Maylandia; species Maylandia zebra. The sequence goes on from NC_135172.1 coordinate 4,667,271, forward strand.
CTTCGCTGCCCTTGACTAGAGACCACCTGTCAGCAGCTCAATTAGCTGATGAAACACTGCAGAGCTGTTTCAAACGTACGGTACTGAGCAAGTCAAGAAAGAGCAACAAGCCTATTCTGTAGAACATGATGTTCTATTGCGTCAGTGGTCTCTCCATGGAGTAAAGTCAAGCAGATTGTTGTGCCCTCTGTGTACCGGCAGGAAATCCTGGCTCTTGCCCATGAAAGCCAGTGGTCAGGACACTTGGGCATCACAAAAACATACCAGATACTATTAAAGCATTTCTTTTGGCCTGGTGTAAAGCGTGATGTTTCTAAATTTTGCCACAGTTGCCATGTATGTCAGATTGCAGGTAAACCTAATCAGGTCATACCCCCAGCTCCGTTGTGTCCCATTCCTGTAGTGGATCAGCCATTTGACCATGTCATAGTAGATTGTGTGGGTCCACTACCTAGAACAAAATCAGGAAAGCAATACCTTCTCACGATCATGTGTGCAGCTATCCGTTTCCCCGAGGCTGTCCCATTACATAAGGTTACAGCAAAATCAGTTGTTAAGGCGTTGACAACATTCTTTTCAGTGTTTGGCCTGCCAAAGGTCAAACAGACTGACCAGGGCTCAAACTTTCAGTCTAGGTTATTCAAACAAGTGGCTAGCACTCTAGGTGTCAAACATATCGTGTCCTCTGCTTATCATCCTGAATCGCAAGGTGCATTAGAGCGGTGGCATCAGACCAATGCTACGCAAATACTGCCTAAAGCCTGAAAAGAGCTGGGATGAGGGAGTTCCATTTGTGTTATTTGCTGCCTGTGACGCTGTTCAAGAGCAACACGTTCTCACTCCCAAAGCGTAACATTTTACGCTAGGTGACAAATCGTCAACATATTACGTTTTCGGCTACCCACCACGTTCCTAAATGACGACCTCAGAAAAAGGAGGAAATATGAGAACCGTCTGGACTCCATCTACACATGTTCGCTCTTTTTCTTCAAAAAGAAACACGCTATTTAACATCATTATAGTCCTGGTTAAGATCAGGAATACGGTTATGGTTAGGGCTAGGGATAAGGTTAGGTTTAGGGCTGGAATACAGGGCTGGAACGTCTATTACCGTGGGAGCGTCATTGCACTGGATTCCAGCCATAACCCGCCGCGTACCATAAGAACGCCGAAGGTCTCCTTTCGCGTTCCTCAGGAACACCGCGGGACGTGACAAAACGTCGACATGTTACGCCTCAGGAGTGAGAACGGGCTGTCAAGAGTCACTTGGTTTTAGTCCTTCTGAGCTGGTATTTGGCCATAGGCCACGCAGACCCCTCAAAGCTCTGAAAGAGGCATTTTTGAGCCCACACGGAGTGTCCAAAGTAAATGTAAGCAGGTATGTAAAGCACTTCCGTGAGCGTTTGAACAAAGCCAACGCTCTGGCTAAACAGCACCTTGCCGTTTCACAGGGAAAGATGAAACGCCATTATGATAAGGCTTCTGTTAAAAGAACCTTTCAGGTAGGTGACCAGGTTCTTGTGCTCTTGCCTGTTCCGGACTCAGCATTGTCTGCTAGGTATAGCGGCCCCTTTAAAGTCTGTGAAAAGAGAGGGGAGACCGATTATGTAATTTGCATCTCGACCGCAGACGCAAAACATGCGTCTGCCACATAAACATGTTGAAATTATACCATCCTCGGTCAACACCAGAGCCTGCTGGGTTCTGTGCTCCTATTGTAGCCTCAAGCCACCTAGAGAAAGGAAGGGTGGACGAGGTTGATGGGTTAAAGCTAAGTTATCCCACCTGTTCTAGACCACGTCTGTCTAACTCAGAAATGCTGAAAGCGTTGCCGAGTTTGCTCGAGCATCTGTCTTTAGAGCAGCAAGAAGACATAACTGTCTTGATTAATGAATGCACCTGTTTATTCGTGGGTGTGCACTACAGTGTTAGAGCATGATATTGATGTCCAGGGAGCTAAATTTATTAAGCAGCATCCTTATCGAGCCAGCCCCCATAAACACTTGCTCATGAGACAGGAGGCTGACTATTTGCTGCAACATGGCTTAGCAAAGCCCAGTCAAAGCCCCTGGAGCTCACCCTGTATAGTGGAGTCTAAGCCAGATGGCTCGCCCCGGTTCATTACAGACTTCCGGAAGGTGAACTCTGTGACTGTGGCTGACTCACATCCTCTCCCAAGAATTGAGGATTGTGTGGACAGTAATGGGACTGCTCAGTATGTCACTAAATTAGATCTTCTTAAAGGTTACTGGCAGGTCCCTTTAACTGAACGTGCGTCTAACATCTCTGCCTTTGTTACACCTGATGATTTTCTACAATACACAGTCATGGCATTCGGCATGTGTAACGCTCCTGCCACCTTCCAGAGGCTGGTAAATAAAGTCCTCCGTGGCCTGTCCAACTGCAGTGCCTAGCTAGATGATCTAGTAATTTATACTGAAACATGGCAAGATCATGTGGAAACTCTACGCCAGGTATTTTACCATTTAGCTCAAGCTACTCTAACTCTCAACATAGCTAGGTGAGTTTGCCAAAGCTACAGTGACGTACTTAGGCAGGGAGGTGGGACGTGGACAGGTCCGGCCCATTGATGCCAAAGTGGCAGTGATTAGAGAGTTTCCCAAACCTACCACCAGGCGTGAGTTGCGTAGGTTTCTAGGGATGGTGGGCTACTACAGAAACTTTTGTAAAAATTTCTCCTCCGTAGTCAAGCCATTCACTGACCTACTCAGTCAATGATTATTCAATAAACTGGTTAAAATCTGCAGTTCTTCTGATTAATTGCTCCTTCCATAATTCTTCTTCTGCCCCACTACAATCTGGAAATATTAAATATTTAGGCATTAATTAACTAACTAAACTGAGGTATTAACTAAACTAAACCACAATCCACTTTTAAAGAAAGTAGAAGACGATCTGGCTAGATGGAAATCTGTACCCATATCATTGATGGGAAGGGTCACATAAAAATAATGCTCTTGCCAAGAATCAATTATTTGGTCCCAATGATCCTGAGTAAACCATCATCGGACTGGTTTAGCTCTCTGGAATCGTCTATTTCTAAATTCCTTTGGAAAGATAAACCCAGCGTATTAGTTTGAAAATGCTACAAAGGGCCAAGGATAATTTAGGACTATATCTGCCTAACTTTCAACACTACTTCTTAGCCAACAGGCTACAATTCATCTCAGAATGGTTAAACATAACCTAGAGGAGCCCTGGCTGGAGGCAGAACAGGTACTATGTAATAAGAATCACACTCAGGATGTGGGCCGACTATTCCAGAAACAGAAGCCCAGGAAAGCCCCCGGACCAGACGGTGTCTCACCCTCCTGCCTCAAAATCTGTGCTGAAGAGCTGGCTCCCATCTTTACTCGCATCTTCAACAGATCCCTGGAGCTGCGTGAAGTTCCCTCCTGCTTCAAATGCTCCACCATCATCCCTGTTCCCAAGAAACCCACCATCACAGGACTGAATGACTACAGACCTGTCGCCTTGACGTCTGTGGTCATGAAATCCTTCGAACGACTGGTGTTAACCCATCTGAAAGACATTACAGGCCACCAGCTGGACCCTCTGCAGTTTGCCTACCGGGCAAACAGGTCGGTGGATGATGCAGTGAACATGGGGCTGCATTACATCCTGCAACACCTTGACCGCCCGGGAACTTATGCCAGGGTCCTGTTTGTGGACTTTAGTTCGGCTTTTAACACCATTGTGCCTGAACTTCTTTCCTCCAAACTCTCCCAGCTCAGCGTGTCACCAGCTACCTGTCAGTGGATCACCAGCTTCCTGACAGACAGAAAGCAACAAGTGAGGCTGGGGGAGATCACCTCTGAAACTCGGTCCCTCAGTATTGGTGCCCCTCAAGGATGTGTCCTCTCACCACTACTGTTCTCCCTCTACACTAACGACTGCACCTCCAAGAACTCGGCTGTCAAACTCCTAAAGTTTGCAGATGACACCACTGTCATTGGCCTCATTCAAGATGGTGATGAGTCTGCATACCGGCAAGAAGTTGAGCGGCTGGTACTCTGGTGCAGTCAGCACAATCTGGAGCTGAACACTCTTAAAACTGTAGAGATGACAGTGGACTTCAGGAGACATCCCTCAACTCTGCTCCCCCTCACCATATCAGACAGCCCTGTGTCAACTGTGAAGACCTTCAAGTTCCTGGGTACAACCATCTCCCAGGACCTGAAGTGGGAGACCAACATAAACGCCATCCTCAAAAAGACCCAGCAGAGAATGTACTTCCTGAGACAACTGGGGAAGTACAGTCTTCCACAGGAGCTGCTGATCCAGTTCTACACTGCGGTCATTGAGTCTGTCCTGTGCTCCTCCATCACAGTCTGGTATGGTGCAGCCACTAAACAGGACAGGAACAGACTGCAGCGGACTGTACGGGCAGCACAAAGGATCATTGGCGCCCCCCTGCCCTCCATCCAGGATCTGTACCTCTCAAGAACCAGGAAACGGGCAGGGAAAATCATCACAGACCCCTCACACCCTGCACACAGACTTTTTGATCTGCTGCCCTCTGGCAGACGGTACAGAAGCCTGCAGACCAGGACCACCCGACACAGGAACAGTTTCTTTCCCCTCGCCATCTCCCTTCTTAACAGTTGACCTGTCACACTGCTCCCACTGCCAGACTGCAGCTGCACCTTATGTACATTTTGTAGTATTCATTCCACCTCATTCATTTCTGTATTTTATGTATATAAGTTTAGATTCGTTATTTATAGTTGATTTACACAGCTTTGTGTATGTATGTGTATGCATGTGTAATGTATATATATAGAGACGTGTGTGTGTGTGTGTGTGTGTGTGTGTGTGTGTGTGTGTGTGTGTGTGTGTGTGTGAGAGATTTACATTGCTGTGCTTGAGAGCCCACCATCTACCGGAACCAAATTCCCTGTATGTGTCTGCACATATACTTGGCCAATAAACACGATTCTGATTCTGATTCTGATAATATAGAGATTTTGGACCTAGCATTCATTAGATCAAACATGAAATGAAATGTATGCTTTAACAGCATCAATATCGGCTCCACTCTGATAGCATGGTGAGCGTTTCTAAAAATGAGAGTCTTCATTAATTCCATTCAAATGTATACCCATTTGGAACAAGCCTGACATACTACAGCACAATAATATGATTAACTGCCTCAAAGAGATTCTGGAAAACTGTCAGGCGACTCAGGAGGGGAATGCAGTGCTCTACCTGCAGTGTGTATAGGGCAAGTGGGGCACAACTGACTTCGAATGAGAACATTGTCAGGCGATGGTAGGAATACTTCGAGGACCTCCTTAATCCCAATGGCACATCTTCCTTGGAGGAAGCAGAGTCTGGGGACAAAAGGGACGACTCGCCTATCTCTGGGGGTGAGGTGGATGAGGTCCAACCTGAGTTCCTGAAGGCTCTGGATATTGTAGGGCTGTGACATACCTGGGGACAGGAAGCTGTGTTCCAACTATAAGGGGATCACACCCCTCAGCCTCCGTAGGAAAGTCTATGCCAACATGCTGGAAAGGAGAGTCCATCCATTAGTCGAACCATTGTTATAGGAGGAACAATGCAGTTTTCGTCCTGGTTGTGGAACAGTAGACCAGCTTTTTATCCTCTCAACAATACTTGTTACCTGTATGGGACTTAGGCCAACCAGTCTGGAGGTACTTTGTGGACTTGGGGAAGGCATTTGGCTCTTTGGCCCTCGCGGTGTCCTGTGGGAGGTGCTTCATGAGTATGGGGTTTCTGGCCCATTGCTACGGGCCATTCAATCCTAACACAACCGTTGCAAGAGCTTGGTCCACATAGCATGCAATAATTCAGACTCATTCCCGGTGGGTGATGGACTCCACCAGGAGTGCCCTTTGTCACCAATTCTGTTCATAATTTTTATGAACTGAATGTCTAGGTGTAGCCAAGTGGCAGACTGTCACCTGGGTGGTCTCAGAATCTTATCTTTGCTTTTCGCAGACGATGTGGTTCTGTTGGCTTCATTGGGTGATGGCCTGCAGCTTGCACTGGAATCGTTCGCACTTGAGTGTGAAACGGTGAGAATGAGAATCACCATCTCCAAATCTGAGGCTATGGTCCTCAGCCAGAAAAGGGTGGACTGCCCACTCCGGGTCAGAGACGAGTTCCTGCTCCAAGTGGAGGAGTTTAAATATCTCAGGATCTTATTCACAAGTGATGGGAGAAGGGAGTGGGAGACAGATACAAGAAACAGAAATAAGCTTTTTCCAAAGAGTGCTCTTCCTTAGAGATAGGATAGGGTGAGAAGTTCAGCCATCCAGGAGGGACTCAGAGTAGAGCCGCTGCTCCTCCACATCGAAAGGACACAGTTGAGGCTTTTTGATATCTCACTCAGGAGGCATCTGATTAAGATGCCTCCTGAGTGAGGTGCTCCGGGCATGTCCCACTAGGAGGAAGCCCTGGAGCACCTCCAGGACATGCTCTCTCACCCTCTTTTTTCCTCTCCTTCAAGATTCAAGAGTCTTTATTTGTCACATGCATAGTTATATGAGTACAACACACAGTGAAATGTATCCTGACATGCTCCTCGACTGTGCAAAATGGGAGAGAACATTATATGCAGTAAGTAGCATTATATGCAGCATTATATGCAGCAAGTAAGTGAATTGTGTACATTAAATGTATTAATACTAAATAAAATAGAAAATCTGATTCTGCCTGATTGCAGAAGTTCCAACAGATTGTTGCCGGGATATGACGGGTTCTTTAATATCTGAGCTGCTCTAGTCCAGCATCTCCTGGTGTAGATGTCCTGAAGGAGGGGAGAGCAGTCCTGCAGCAGCATTCTGCCGTACGTATCACCCTCTGAAGAGCTTTTTGATCCTTAACCTCGATCCTTAACCTCATCACCCTCCACATCTTTTTGATGTGGAGGGTGATGTCTTGAGTCTTCTCGCAGCCCTTGGTACTTCTCAGGTCTCTTGTGTTCCAATTTACTGATATTGCTATCATTCAGCATAGCTACATCTATCACTACAGCAGACTTCTTCTGCTTGTCCACCCCTACTATGTCTGATTGGTTAGCCATTACTCTGTCATAAGAGGACTGCGATCTTCCTTTTCTAACTGGCTGTTGGACTTCCTGTCAGAAAGACCCCAGTCAGTCAAAGTTGGAAACCGAACACAACTGCAAGCACTATGGGCTCTCAATGGATAAATGTTGAGTCTTCTTTACATAACACTATGCAGACCAACACCAGCAATATAAATTTTGGAATTTGGGGGATTATACTACAGTCACTGGGTTTATCCATTTATCTAATATCACCATTATGTGATGAGGATAAGGATAAATATTTTGTCCTGTTTGATTGTGTGGCTAAAACATTGGGTTGGCTGCTAGATGTGTGGACTTTATTTTATTATTGAAGTTTATCTTTATAGAGTTAAAGGATGCAATTATTTTGGTCCTCCATCCATCAAAGTGCTCGTTGGGTAGAACAAAAGTGTTAATGATGTGCATTTGTTATGAGAGTATCTCAGATCTGAGAAGAGTTGTGATTCTTTTTTTCTTTTTTTTGCTTCCCTACCTCCCTCACTCCCTTCTGTTTGATCTTGTGCCTGAGGAAGAAGTTGCACAGAAGGTGTGTGTATATCTGAGTAAGCCACATTCTTTTTCACCACATTCCTCACCAATGTTACTGATCTGGTTAAAAGAACAATGTAAAGTGATACTGTATTGTAATGTAATTTTTACGAAAAATCAGGTAAACCAAATCAGACAATTCGATCTTATCCAATATATCCCATTCCGGCTGTCGGTGTGCCATCTGATCATGCTTTATTGCATTGTGTTGGTCCAATAAAGCCCCGCAGAAAAGCTCATCACAATTTTTTATTAATTGTGATGTGTACGTTAACTAGGTTTCCTGAGGCAATTCCTATGGGAAATCTTACTCTTCCTGTGGTGGTAAAATCTGTGATGAAAAGGTCCTCAGTCTTTGGTCTGCGAGAACATATCCAGACGTCATAGCCCAGTTATGTGCAAGTGATTAAACAGCTCGACACATTTCACTGTTATTCCAGTGTATTCCACCCCAAAAGCCAAGTTGTACTCAAAGAGGTTTTATCAAACTGTCAAAAGCATGATCTGAGGACACTACCTTAAGTTTGATGCAGACTGGGTTGAGGGTGTTCATCTTCTGTTTGCGGCATGAGAGGTGGTGACTTTAATCCAGCTGCACTCATGTTCACTCTTAAACTGGGCCTTTTGAACTATTGAGGGGAAAATGGCTTTGGAATGAAAAACCACAGAATGCACTAGATTATGTCAGTGCTTTCTCCTTCAAACATCACTGGGCCTGCAAGTTAGAAAACAAAATCTGTACACAGTGCATAGGAAGAGCAAAGGATTGTTTGTTACACATGCAGAAACAAGTAACTATATATTGCTGCATGGTATTGCAGAATGTAGTTCTAGTACAAAAAGTTCACACTGCTTAGTGGCCACTAAGTGTTATGGGTCTGATTGTTTTTGTACACACTTTACAAAGATCAACAGTGTCACAAAGCCAGACTGCTCCCCTCTTCCACAAATGGAAGGCTGCATTAACTGTGTTGGCTTATAATCTGTTGTTGGCAAGTGCCACTGATTCCTTGGGCCATATTTAACACATAGGAGTTCAGGTTTCCATGTTGGGTATTTATCAAGTTAAAAGTCTAATGAGTAGTTCTTAAAGGCAAATTTGTCCATCACTTTCTGCTCCCTGCTGTTGACTTTCGGCCGAGTTCCCTGGCTCTACGTAGGTGCTACGTACCTTCAGTGTGCCAGCACATCCATCATCTTATTGTCCTTTTTTCATTCTTATTGACCTGTTCTCTTGTCTGTTTTATTCTTAATGCTGATTGACTCCAGAAGTGTCACTATAAGCGGAACCATTGACTAGAACAGTTGCATCAACTCCATTCACTTCAGTGGACCTTTACTTTTTTTAGCAGTGTCAGAAGTGTGCTTTGTTATTAGCACATGTAAATTAAATTAATTTGTATGTGAATCATGTTAAGGGTTCAATCACCAGTGACTTAGTAGATTCAGGGCTACCCAGTAACACTTAATTGATTGAAAATTAGGTTCTATAAGTGTTATTTTCTCTGCTATTGTGAATCAGTCGTTCCTCATTTGATGGTATTGAATGTCAGTGACATTATGAAATTCAGTTTTCAGCATTTTTATACAAGTGTATCCACTGGATGTATGACAAATTTAAGACTGCACTATGTTAAAGTAATGGATGGTAAATGGACTGGTTCTTATATAGCGCTTTTCTACTCTTCTGAGCACTCAAAGCGCTTTAAAGCAATGGCAATTTCTGTCATTTATGGCTATAAATGTAGATTCAGGAAGTATATTTGATATTAGGCATAAAAAGAAAGCAAATTGTGTTTTAAGGGTTTGAGATTCAGTCCATTGTTATCCTCTGTTGTATTTTCATTTTCGTTTTGCTACACCAGATTTGCTTTGCTTTTACTATCAGTTGCGAAACAACCAAACACAAAGTTAAAAATATGCCACCACTTTTTGAAAAATACATCACAAGGCTTAATGCTAAAAGTTTGTCTAAAAGTCTAAAAGACAAATATGTTTATATTTGTTAGATAAATTCATAGTAACTGATGACAATTGGTACATGTTAACTTAAAAAACTCATAACCTAAGTTGGGGAATAAAACTCACACCTTGCAGTTACCAGTCCAAGCCTACACAGGTGTGTATTTAACAGAATTTTAGTGTTTTTTTAATGGACTTTGTTCGTTTGGGAACGACAGCTTATTATTTATTGTTTTTATACCTTCGGGGTTTTTTTTGGTTTTTTGTCTTAATTTTCCCCCCCCCTGGCCAGGGCTGTTTGGGTGCTGTGCTTGGTTAGGTTACACACTGCTCTCCACCTGTTCAGAATGGTTTTTCCCTTTTTCATTTGGACCCACAACTCTATAAAAGAATTAGAGAAAACTGCTGTACTGTTCACTTTATTAGAGATTTACATTGCGAATGAATGAATTGATGACGCACTAAGTAAAAGTCAAAACACACATAAATGTGTTTATATGTGAATAAACAGAAATGTGTTTGTAGCAAGGAGCCCATGCACACACAGTGTTGTCAGGTTGATTGTCTATGGCAGCAAATTCTGTTGTTTTGGTGCTCTGCACACCGCGAACTCACTGTGTCACCCCTCCTCTGCAGCAGGCCAGAGACAACACCTCCGCCACAGTGTTAAAATGTCAAAATGTCCATTAAAAACATTTAATATTAATAATAAGTAGCAAGTGCAATGACACATGATGCACATGTCATGGCCCAGTGTTTTGTGTTTTTTGAACGTTGTTAAGCATTATTGTTTTGATCTTGAGGAGTAATTTATGTTTCCTATACTCTATTGGTTTACTTCAAACTTTAGTTTCCCTGTGCTCATGAGTTTTCTGTTATATTATATATCTCTAGGGTACTGTAGGGTGACTAGTTTAGTTTCCTTTAGCGTACCCCACTGGTCTTTGTCCTCGTCTTTTCTTTGTTTTAGTGTTTGGTTTCCTTCACTCTCCATCTCTGTCTGTCATTACTGGGCCCTGTTGTTGTTTGCTTACAGCATCAAGTTTGTGTTTTGAGTCTGGGGGCCTGTTCTTCGTACCTCGCTAAGTAAGTTAGCTGGATTAGATTGTTGACGATTTCGCGTGATCCTGGATCGTTCGGTTCCCCGAAGCTCATCCGGGACTTGCTGTCATAGCAACAGAGCCGTAAGCGTAAACCTGCTCGGGAGCAGGTTTACTTTATGTAAACAGGATTAGATCGCGGCCACGCAGGTATGTCCGCGTCATCATACGAAAGCAACAGCGACATTCCGCCACTGTTTCACCATAAATAAATAACATCAATGTAACTAAAGATAATGCAGCACTTGATCCTTTTATTGATTCCACACAGATACATACAGGTCAGTCCCTAAAAAAAGGGAAATGTACTAGTAATCACGCTATGTCATGTAGGTGATCACGCCAGATGCAACACACATTCCAGAGTAGGAATAGCAAATTACGTCGTGTAATCAAGATGACAGACCACGGCTATAAAAGCGAAGGTGGAAGTGGGAAGTTTGTCGCAGCCATGTCCTGTCCGTTTGTACGCGAGCCACCCATTGCGGAAGGTGCAAGAGTGATAAGGAGAGTGTTCAGAATCCAACGTATATTGCGGGATAGACAGGATCCTTTAGCACAGCGCGACAGTGTGCTCATAGAGAGATACCGATTTTCCCGTGAGGGTATCATCTACCTAACCAACTTGCTGGATCCCCATGTTAAGAGTACCACTCACCGTAGTCGGGCATTAACAACTGCACAAACTGTGTGCATTGCCTTGCGTTACTTTGCGAGTGGCACGTTTCTGTACGCTTGTGGAGACGCAGAGAACGTTGGCAAAAGTGCCGTCTGCCGGGCCATTCGCAAAGTGTACCTGGCACTCAAGCATTTCCTGGGTGTGTTTGTGGTTTTTCCAAGCCACTTAAGACCACAGGTCGTCAAACAGGGCTTTTTTGCCATTGCAGGTACAGTAAATTGGATAGTGAATGTGATGCAATCATGACCTATGTCGGTAACTGTAGCTCGATCGTCCGCAGGCTTCCCGAATGTGATTGGTACCATAGACTGCACACACATTGCGATCAAGGCCCCCCCAGGCCCCAATGAAGGGGACTTTGTCAATCGAAAGGGGGGCCACAGTATAAATGTGCAGGTGAGTAATACTAACATTCCAGATGGCAATATATAATGGGAGGAGTGTGTTCACATATAATAGAATCCCTCAGATGGTGTGTGACTCCATGTGCCATATCACAAATGTGGAAGCTAAATGGCCCGGATCAGTGCATGACTCAAGGATCTTCAGAGAGTCAGGGTAATGCACATCATTTGAGCGTGGTAAGTAAAAGAGGCTTATTTTGATACAACATACTCCTTTCGGGCCTAACATAACAGCATTTCCCCACTACACAGGGGCCTACTATGGGATTCTCCTCGGAGACAGAGGTTATGCATGCAGGCAGTACTTCACCGTTCCCTGACCCCAACCCTGGGCCACAAACCCGCTACAATGCAGCTCTAGCCAGGACAAGGGCACGCATTGAAATGACCTTTGGGCAACTGAAGGAACGATTTCAGTGTCTGAAACGCCTGAGGGTTGCACCTGACAGGGCATGTGACATTATTGTTGCATGTGCCGTACTGCACAACATTGCCACCATCAGAGAAGAGAGGACCCCCGTGGTGGAGGTGCAGCCTGATGATGACCTCCAGCCAGTGCACTTGGACCAACCTAGTGGCAGAGCTGCACAGGACAGGATTGTGCAACACAATTTCGAATAATAAAAAAATGACATGACATATTTTCTATTGACGTTTATTTGAGCATCGTTGTCTGTCCCATCACACACAGGCCAGTCATCAGAGTTGCCTGGAAAAACAGAGCATATATACTGTGTCACGCAAGGTCAGCAACAGTGCTCCGTATGAACGTGTATTCTTACTTACTCTGGAGTTCCTTTTGAAGCAACTCGATTTCCAGTTGTAGTTTATGCCTCATTAGAGCTTGTAGTTCGATCTCACCTAGGAGCTTTTGTTTCTTCAGCTCAGTATACTCCATTTTTTGCTGGAGACTGCTCTTGTAGAGCAGACGAATGTCACCCTGTGTCAATTGTAGTGACAACATTTAACGAGGAATACATGTCACATAGGCAGTATAATTAGTCACAACACTGCCCACCTCTGTATGAGCAGGCCTCTCTGCCGGCCTCTTGGCCTGCAAATCATACTGCAGTCAGACACACATGGCAGTACACAAGTAGATGGCAATTCAGGCCAATGCATGCATGTACTCACAGGGTCTTCCTCCAAACCACAGCCATCTGACAGGGTTGCGTCACTGTCCTGTGCAATGGTAACACAATGGTGTTACAAAGGGATGTGGTACAGCCTATTGGTCTGTACAATTGGGTGGGGACAGATATATGTATATCTCCCAACTTACTGTGCATGCTCCAGTCACCCCTTCCATGGGAACAGGTAAAAGTGATGGAGTGTCATGTAACACTACACACAGAGAAAACCCACAGTGCCAATGAATGAATGTCACAGTACGAATAGCATTTTCATTAAGGCAACAACCACATATTTTACATTGTGCAAATGGAATCATGAGCCCATTCACCAGTTATGTAGGTGCTGCTGCTACTGCACCCCGGCTTCTGCTGGTCTACGGAAGAGCTGCCCCCAGGGATGCCCTCAACAATGGGTCTGGTGGCATTCAACCTTAGGGCCAGCTCCTCTGCTGGGGTGTGACGAGGGGGTGCAGGACCACCACCTGTCTTTTGTTGCTCTGCCCTTTTCTTGGTTGCTGTTATACACAAACACAGGGATTGTTTCAGGGTGTCTTTTCAAGAGACTGACAGCAATATAAGTGTTGGATATTACCATTCTGTAGTATGTTCTTGTATTTCACTTTTACTTGTTCCCATGTTCTGGTGGGTCCGGTTGTGGCTCTAATGTGTACAAGGATATCATGTGATATGATTTGATATGTTACAATATGATATGGTATGGTGTCATGTAATATGTTGCATTACTTACGCGTTTAATTTGTCAGCAACTTTCTGCCAGCCCTCTCTCCTTGCTTTTGCAGCCTTCGCAGTGTTCCCTTGCGTTTTAATTACACTCTGGAACTCCTGAAATCCCTCAATCAAGAGTTCTTGCTCTGCTGCGGTGAAATACTGGGCGCGCTCCTTTGACATTTTCACCGACCAATCAGAGGGTTGCCGATCACTGTTTCTGCTATCGATGCGTATCCCCTTTTACGACACCCAGTGATCGCACATTACTTCATCCAGCTGTACTAATCGTCAACAGCAGGTGTGTTCGGGGAACCGGATTAGCGAGCTCACGGTTAGCGCGATAGTTTGGTCTTGGATGTGTCATTTGATCTTGGATGTAGTAAGCGACGTACGAAGAACAGGCCCCGGGTCTCTGTTTATGTGTTTATTGTGCTTCCTGTCTTCCTGTATTCCTGTCTCGTTGTGTCTAATTGGTTCCAGCTGTGTCCTCCCACTCTCCTAATCACCTGTATGTGTATTTATTGTGTCAGTTCGCATTTGTCCCTTGCCAGAACATCGGTTCACCTTCCTTCACGTCTTTTTAGGCTCTCTCATGTTTTTTTGAAAGCCTTACACAACACTTATCATGCAATTACTATAAGCATGATGAAAGGAAACTGAAAGGAAACTTGAAATTGTCATTTTTTAAAATATTCTCTTTCATCAATATAATGTAATAAAATGTAATGCCCATTAGAATTCCATTGTTCAAAAGTTTAAAATATGTGAAAGAGTATAAAATATACAAATATTTAACTACATTTATTTCACTGTGGTATACAAACCACTGTAGTACTAATTACAAAAATACAGTTTTGTCCAACTGCTCATTAAGCACTATCAGAAGTCTACATGACAGACTTATTCTAAATGTTCTGCATAAAACATATATTTGTGGAGCATCGAGGCTGGCAATCGGTGACTTTTTCTGCTCCTGTTGTGACGGTGAAAAAAGACCAGTGCATGTTGCAGCAGCTGCACCTTTTGCCTACCAGGAAGGAGAAGCCAAACCTCCAGATACCTCACACAAAGACTTACGTATTAATACAACATACCACAGAATTTTGACCTTGCAGTGTCCCTGTTGTTTAGCTCCTGTTAGTAATTTTTTTTTTTTCATGTAGTCATTTTTTTAAGCTTTGGTTTTACTTTTTTAGGTTCCTTCTGCAAGATTACAAAGCCATAGGAAGTATGGGTGTTGAGGCTGCTGCAACATGCAATGGTGCAGGATAGAAATCCTGCATGCCACAAATGCAAATTTTTAAATATTAATAATAATCATAAAAATAGTAATAGCTGTATAAATAAGAAAACAAATACCCTCTTGCATTGTGGCCAGTCTTTATCCTTCAAGATCAGAGCCTCCACCAGAGGCCTGGGACCTTAAGGGTCTTGTGCAGTCTTTTTGGTGTTCCTAGGACTGTGTTGTTCTGGACCGAAATCTCAAACGTTGTTCCTGGGATCTGCTGGAGCGACTCGCCCAGCTTGGGGAGGTCGCTGCTCCAAGTGCCCTGAATGCCGATGGGACCACTGTTGCCTTCACCACATCTTCTTGAGCAGCTTTCTCAGCCCTTGGCATTTCTCCAGCTTCTCATCTTCCTTTTTTCTGGTATTGCTATCATTCGTTATAGCTACATCTATCATTATTGCTGTCTTCCTGTACTTGTCCATCACTACCATGCCCGGTTGGTTAGCCATCACCAATTAGCTTCTCTGTATATGCAAGTCCCACAGGATCTTTTCCAGTGGTGGTCAAGTTACGGATTGTCCGTAATGCTGCATTCACATCTTCTAGTAGACCATTTAGAGGCTACTTGACATCATCTCGGTAATTGGCCTCAGTGGGTCCAGGGATACCTGAGAGAATACCAGAAGGCAAAATTGCAGACATCGAGAACAGCTACAAGTACCTCGGATTTCAACAAGCAAATGGAAAAGTATGAAGAGGCTGCTATGAAGGCCCAACCACTAAATACCTGCAGAAAGTAAGGCAAGTCCTGAGGAGTCAGCTGAATGGGAAGAACAAGATCCAGGCAACACCTACCCCCAGCCTGTGATCAGGTACCCTGCTGGGATACTAAGCTGGCCAAAGGAGGAGATGGAAGCCACTGAGATCAAGACAAGGAAGTTACTTGGAGGGTTTTACCCCAAATCCATTACCATGAGACCACACACTAAGCAGATGAAAGGAGACAGAGGACTAGCCGCTGCTAGCGCGGTCGACCGGCCAGTCAGCTGAGCAGTTTTGCGTTCTTTTTCTAACTTTAATGCTCTTTTCGTTGTTTTTCGCCATCCAGTCAGTATATTTGTATTCTTCTGTATATTCTGTGTATTTATTATCTCATTGCCTGTCCTTATCTTCAACATTATGCTGGTCTGTTGTATCTTAATTGCTCCTTGGGGATAAATAAAGTCTTTCTGATTCTGATAAAGGACTAGTGAGTGTCAGAACTGCTGTCCAGGATGAAACAGCAAACATCTATCACTACAACTGGAAGATGGCTACAACTTACCACATGCATAGTGAATACCTCTGGCAGCAGAAACCCCCAAAAAAGTGGAGCAAGCAGAATGATCATTATGTAAGGACAGGCCCCTGCACTGTATGTATCACTGTCAGTTAGAAGAAGTGACTGACATCCAGAAATCCTTCCAGAGGCTGGACAAACCTGGACTGAAAAACGTAACAGAGGCACTAATCATGGAACAAGGAACAAGCTCTGAGCACAAGAGTCTATCACACCAGGGAAGACCCCAGGTCCACGCTGTACACAGATGTCCCTGAGGCAATCCAGTTTGTTTTTAGTATTCAATAGCACAAGAAAATGGCAACAAAAAGCAGCACTTATAGTACATACTCTGATATCCCAATTACCTGAGCTTATTTTTTGCTAGACACAAAGCAGGAAGCTACTCTTATCAGGCTACAAACTGGATATCAAAAAGGATAATGGTTAATGGTCCTGTCTGTAAGCTGTAATATGTCTTGCGTGTTGTACTGAAAGTGACTCTTTTCAGACAATGTTTTCTTTGTGTTTTCCCTTTATATATTTTTCCCTTCATGTTTCTCTTTAAATTTTATTTTATTATGCGTATCATCACTATTGTGTAACTTTCCAGTGAACTGGTAGAAAGTCACTGTGTTAATGTATTCAAATTTTTTTAAAGAACAGAAACAAAACACCCAAAAACAATGCACATTTTGGCTGGCTCTGAGCTCTTGACAGCTTTAAACATTAACCAGCTGTTTTGTAAATGCCCATGTTTTGTTTTTGCAGATGTTTGTGTTGGTCGCCCTGAAGTTTACCTTTGTGAACCTTGTGACTTCACTCACAGTGGCCTTTATGAGTGAAGAGCCGTGCAAACTACATGTTAGTGTTGCTGTGAATGTGCATGTGCATCCTGCTTTGTGGTGTGCACGTTGTGCATGCATGAACAGATGGATTGAAATAAGACACAAGTAAGACTTCCAAATAAGGTATAGGCATACTAATTTCAAAAAATTAACACTTATTTCCCTTCAGAGGCGGTACCATACAATTTCATAACTTGGCTTCATTTTTATTTCTCTAAGGAGCTCCCCACTGCACGTGCATAAAAGCAAGCACAGCATTTATGCTTTATGATTATTTAATGCAGAGAAGTGGCACTTTTTACAGCTGAGATGTGACTGAAAAAGAAATATTTACCAACTTTTCCTATTAGGTGCTCTGCCGTGCAAAGGCTCCTGTTGAGTTAAAGTGCTTTCAGAATACAGTGAATATTCTACTTTATACATTTAATATTTCATAGCTTATATTCCTAACTTTACCAATTAAGATCGCCCTGAGGGAAGAAGGACTCTCGCTCTGTCTCCCTTTCTCTCTCTCTCTCTCTGTCCTTCCCTTCTCTCCTATGGCACAGTGTCAATTAAAATGACATTTGGTGTCACTGTCACTGTCGATGAAATGACACGCTTCTCCTGAAAGCCTTAATAAGATCACCCCTCCACCACTCAACCCAAATATCTGCTGTAATTGTTCCATATTCAGTCATCACCAAATGTTTGAAACTTTGGCACTGTTTTCCCCCACTCTGTACACCCTTTTCCAAGTCTCCCTCAACTCCCCCCTTTGTCACTTTACCCCTTTGCCCTAAAATCATTTCATTTTAACTTTTCACACAGTCAACTGACAGCACAGACAGCATCTTGACATCACTGTAAACTGTAACTAATACAGTTGATTGCAAAAGTGTTGCAACACCCCTCAATTCTTTATACACTGAACAAAAATAAAACGCAACGCTTTTGTTTTTGCTCCTATTTTCTACATACACAAAGGACCCATTACTATCAAATATTGTTCACAAATCTGTCTAAATCTGTGTTAGTGAGAACTTCTCTTTTGCGGAGATAATCCATCCCACCTCACAGGTTGATTGATTGATTGAAGGAAATGGGAAATAGGTGCAATCTATTAAATTTAATTCAGCATCATTTTATTCTCCACCCAGGGAGGGAGTAGGGATGGGAATCAAGAACTAGTTCTTGCAGTAGTTTAATTCCTTGGAAATGTTTGTCTGCTTGCCTGTCGATTCCACTTATTGGTTCCATTTTTACTTTTCGGTTTGTGTGCCAGAGGAGGAAAAATAGTGGCAGTCTATACAGTGGCTTGCAAAAGTATTCAGCCCCCTTGAACTTTTTCACATTTTGTCACATTACAGCCACAAACATGAATCAGTTTTATTGGACTTCCACATGAAAGACCAACACAAAGTGGTGCACACGTGAGAAGTGGAACGAAAATCATACATGATTCCAAACATTTACAAATAAATAACTGCAAAGTGGGGTGTGCGTAATTATTCAGCCCCCTGAGTCAAAACTTTGTAGAACCACCTTTTGCTGCAGTTCCAGCTGCCAGTCTTTTAGGGTCTGTCTCTACCTGCTTTGCACATCTACAGACTGAAATCTTTGCCCATTCTTCTTTGCAAAACAGCTCCAGCTCAGTCAGATTAGATGGACAGCGTTTGTGAACAGCAGTTTTCAGATCTTGCCACATATTCTCGATTGGATTTAGATCTGGACTTTGACTGGGCCATTCTAACACATGGATATGTTTTGTTTTAAACCATTCCAGTGTTGCCCTGGCTTTATGTTCAGGGTCGTTGTCCTGCTGGAAGCTGAACCTCCGCCCCAGTCTCAAGTCTTTTGCAGACTCCAAGAGGTTTTCTTCCAAGGTTGCCCTGTATTTGGCTCCATCCACCTTCCCATCAACTCTGACCAGCTAAACATTGACTTTAATTAAAATTATTTTGTCAACAGGTTCCACGAAATTGCATTGTGTTAGTTTAAAGAAAAAATCTTTAGTTCATCTAATTTTAAAATACTTAAGATTAACAAGAGATATTTAAGACTACCTAAATCAAGTTATGTTGTATGAACATAGATATATTTACAGGTTAGATAGTTTAGTTACTTCAACACATTTCTTATTTGTGGCAGTAAAATGTTAAATTTAAGTTAGATTAATTCAAATATTATATTTTCAGCCACCTTGTGCTTTACATAAATCTATTTTGTCAACAGGTTCCACACAAATGAATTAAGTACATCCAACTTATTTTTTTAAATTTCTTTTATTGCCAACACATTCAGTGAGCATTTGTGTAAAACCGGTCCGAAACAAAACACGACAGCTCATTAGGGTTAGTAACTAACAGTATGTAGACAGATGCAACATCACAACTTTAAATTAAATGTCTGTATCTGCCAGAAATAGAAGAAAAAAAAAAACATTGAAGCCCACATAACATGTTGATAAGATGACACTTGAATTATGCACATGTGATGCTAGTAAGGTCTGTGGAGTGTTTTTTTCTTTTAGTGTCTAAAATGGATAGCAAAGTTGCTATTTGCAATGATTGCTTAGGGTCAGTCCAGTAACACAACGCCAATGAAGTGCTTTCCTTTAACAATGCAAAGTGAAGTGTCCACCTCAACAGCCACAATTAAAAAAAATTAATGTAGTAATAATAATAATAATCCACTGATATTAGCAATCAAAGAAAATTATATCACCATCCCAAATAAAACTTTAATAAAACATGCCAACATTATGGTCTAACAATAAAAAAAAAAGCTTGTCAGAGTTCAGTTTTTCTGCAACAGCACAGAAGTAACCATTTAACACTTGCCACTGTCAACGTTTATTTTACCAGTGTTTGGGCAAAAAGCTTGAGTTGTAAACATTTTAACATGGAAACAAATGTTCGTCTATAAAAGTCCGCAAAATATACATTCATCCTGTATTCCTAACTTACCCTTATTCTTAGTATGTATTGCAATTACCTTTACAATGCACACAATGTAACACAAACAGAATATGAACATATTTCCACCTCATAACAATATGCCTTGAACGCTAATATACACACCACCCCTCAACATTTCTGGTGCAGTATCATCTCTCAAATACACACACACACACACACACACACACACACACGTAAAATCTCTCAAATTGTAGTAGTTTACAATCTTTTCAAAATTTTCTAAATTTCTCTCATGTAATTTTCCCTTTATCTGTCATTTTCAGCAAATTACCATTTTATTCCCATTCAGCCTCCGAAAAACTTCTGTCCATCTGACAGAACATTCATCATCCAAATTAAGGGTTGGCTTATTCATTCAGTTTATTCTTGAGCATCTGTACCTTGGTCAAGAGTCTGCTGACATACAGATGAAGGAAGAGGTTCTGAAGTACTTCAAAGAAAGCTTTCAGTCTTGAGGTTAACTGAGATTCAGTGCATATATCCCACCCATTAAGAGTGCACATGCAGAGGCCAGGTCTTCCAGGTCATGCAGAACACCCGAGACGGTTATACCCACATCGGCTGGAGGAGTGCTGGCATCAACTCTTTCGATGGTGAAGATAGCAAGGGTAATTTGTTCCAGCTCCCTCTGAACAGCTGTAGCTTAGACACAAAAACATAGAAAAATGGCGTCCAGTTTAATGAAGTAAACACAATATTAGGAACATGTACCCCAGTGAGCCACTATTTTAGACTACAGATTCAACAATAAATATAAATAGTTTGGGTATACAAGAAGATTTCCCAAAACATTTAAACAGGTTCCATGCAAATTACAACAACAACAACAACACTACAACATGCAACAACATTAGTTATTCAAAATTTGGTTTAATACAGATAAAAAACTAAACTAAAATTACCAACCAATTATTCTTTGAAGAGGATGCTTGGGTCTTCATTCAGGTAAAAAGGTAGTGCCCTGAGGACACACTCCCTCCCCTTTTCAATAGTTTCCTTCTGTAGAGAGTGGCAGAGATACAGGAAGAGAAAACAGATATACTTTAGGATGACACAAACTCACATTATACGCAAAATGAATGACATATCCACTGCACAGATAGACATGTACACAAGACCAACTAATCATCACATGGACATGAATAGTTAACCTGTTGGGCAGGGTTTCCACCACATTATATATGTCCATAATGGAGGTAAAGACAAACTAATACATCATCTTTTTTGCATTCAAAAACTGATCTTTAACATAAAAACCATTCACTTATGGTTTAACCCGAAATTGAGGGATCACATTTTACATATGTTTAGGTAATTTAAGTTTTCCAACGTTTTGAGTACAAAACCTTGTCTTGCTTAATATAAATGTAAGTGCACTGTGCAGCTACCATACACTAGCTGTTTAAATTTGAAAATTATCTTATTAGCCATAATATTTGGCTACCAACAGAATAACGCACCTGTGTGGCTGGGGCCAAAGTTTGTCTAATTTTCTTCCCTGCAACGCCTCCTTTTTTCTTGAAGACTTTTATGAGCTGGTCATTGGTGTATTGGTCAAGTTGTGTAAAAAGCCTTGGAACAAGTGGAGCAGTAGTAATCCTCACATATTCTGCTTCCACCTGAAAACATGTCAACAAACACAACATACTGTACTGTAAATATACATACTATATGTACACATATACATACTTTATAACTAAAACTAATGTAGAAAGACCTCATTAAAGCTATAATTTTAACACAAATATTTACACAAAATGCTAAAGGAGCCATTACAGCTTTTATTGTTATTTATCAAGTTCCAAAAAATATTGATCACAGCTGATCTGAAAAGAATTTCATGCCTCAGGCCCTTGAACTGCAACCTTTACAATGGTTCAGATCTGGAGAAGAAATAACAGGGGCATGGGATGGGTGACTAAAGAAAACTTAACTTTTAAAACAGTTTTGTTTTTAAAAGTATAACAGTTCACATACCACATACAAGCTCAGCAATACCACATACACCACATCAGTATAGGAGGGAGCAGGTAAAGGCCCGGATCTGAAATTTATAAAGTAAAACAAGAAATTCATTACTTAATTTCAAGAAGCAAATTATTGATTGAATTACAGCTAAATAAAATACTACTCAGAAGAAAAGCAAGAGATTGACACTGCCATGTGCTAACTTTCTATAGAAGCAATTATCACCAGGTCTGTCGACCTCCATTGTCTGTCCACTCATATGTTGTGAATAATTTTATTTAAAAAATTAAGTGTGTGATTTAACAAACTAATTTATAACTATGTTGATATGTATAACTCCGCTAGGAAACATGCTGTATTTACAGACCATTTTTACATAATACCGATTACTGATAGAGCATAACAATGGTG
The DNA here is from genome assembly GCF_041146795.1 of Maylandia zebra. Lineage (NCBI taxonomy): Eukaryota > Metazoa > Chordata > Actinopteri > Cichliformes > Cichlidae > Maylandia > Maylandia zebra. The sequence continues at coordinate 4,689,641 of NC_135172.1, forward strand.
TCACAGTGGCTTTCGCTCTTGGCTTTTTGGATTTTAAATGTCACTTTATGCTATCCTTGCTATCCTAGTCGATATTTATGACTCTTGGATTACAGTAAAGGAATCCCAAGAAAGCAAATGAAAAAAATAACCCCTTGAAAAAATAACCCCATGAACCCCTGTAGCTAATCCCTTAATAAAACAAAAAACAATAAAAATGTTTCTTACACACTCCACAAAATAAGCATGTCCAGGACCCAGTAAAACTAATGTAGAACAAGCGCACGCAAACGATATAACATGGCTTGTAAGACAAACGCAAAATATAACCATGCTGGACATATAGATACTACACAACATAGTCAAAGAAAGAAGTGGTCTAACCTCTCAAAGAAACAGCAGCTTGGCGCCAAAACAACGTTTTCAAGTTAAATTTGAAGTCTTGCGCATGAGCAGGCCCAAGCCATGAAACCTTGTTGTTCTTCGCGGTTTTATTACAACTGTTTTTGCATTACTGCCACCTTGTGGATATACAAAGTATATCGATCCTAATTGACTTAACTTAAATGTTATGCCATCAAGTAACACATTAGTATTATGTACGTTGAATAATAGACACAATTACGTAGACTTGATTAGAAAAACACATGTTAACTTAACAAAAACATATTTTAAGTAAAATGAAAATAAATAATTAATATACACTGAACAATCCCCCTCATTCATTTTTTTGAGCGTGTCCCTGCTGAAGAGAAGCACCCCCAGAGCATGATGCTGCCACCACCATATTTGACAGTGGGGATGGTGTGTTCAGAGTGATGTGCAGTGTTAGTTTTCCGCCACACATAGCGCCAAAAAGTTCCATTTTGGTCTCATCTGACCAGAGCAGCTTCTTCCACATGTTTGCTGTGTCCCCACATGGTTTATGGCAAACTGCAAACGGGACTTCTTCTGGTTTTCTGTTAACAATGGCTTTCTTCTTGCCACTCTTCCATAAAGGCCAACTTTGTGCAGTGCTCGACTAATAGTTGTCCTATGGACAGATTCCCCCACCTGAGCTGTAGATCTCTGCAGCTCGTCCAGAGTCACCATGGGCCTCTTGGCTGCATTTCTGATCAGCGCGCTCCTTGTTCAGCCTGTGAGTTTAGGTGGACGGCCTTGTCTTGGTAGGTTTACAGTTGTGCCATACTCCTTCCATTTCTGAATGATGGCTTGAACAGTGCTCATTGGGATGTTCAAGGCTTGGGAAATCTTTTTGTAGCCTAAGCCTGCTTTGAATTTCTCAATAACTTTATCCCTGACCTGTCTGGTGTGTTCTTTGGACTTCATGGTGTTGTTGCTCCCAATATTCTCTTAGACAACCTCTGAGGCCGTCACAGGACAGCTGTATTTGTACTGACATTAGATTACACACAGGTGCACTCGATTTAGTCATTAGCACTCATCAGGCAACGTCTATGGGCAACTGAGTGCACTCAGACCAAAGGGGGCTGAATAATTACACACACCCCACTTTGCAGTTATTTATTTGTAAAAAATGTTTGGAATCATGTATGATTTTCGTTCCACTTCTCACGTGTGCACCACTTTGTGTTGGTCTTTCACCTGAAATTCCAATAAAATTGATTCATGTTTGTGGCTGTAATGTGACAAAATGTGGGAAAGTTCAAGGGGGCTGAATACTTTTGCAAGCCACTGTATTGTTGGTAAGGTGCAAACTGCATCCAGAAAAGAAACAACTGCATTCAGCTCCTAACAGAACTTTGGCTTTGCAAGCATCTACACAGACAGAATCCAGAGTAGTTTTAAAGCTGAGTGAACGCAGACCCAAACATGGCAGATAGACCCTGAACTTCTACTGGTAACGAACAGATGAGCAAACAGGCTTAAGCCTCTGTTTCAACCAGTTCATGTTAATTCTACTCCAAAGCAGTTGCCACAGTGATTCTACTTTAACGTCTTTTCATGCTGGTTATTGCCTTTGCTTTGTGTTGTTGACTTGTTCATACCTAATACTAAGAGAAAAATCATATGTGTGTTCTCATTAGAACAGGGGTGGGCAACTCCAGGCCTCGAGGGCCGGTGTCCCTGCAGGTTTAGATGTGTCCTTGAACCAACACAGCTGATTTAAATGGCCAAATTAGCTCCTCAACATGTCCTGCAGTTCTCCAGAGGTCTGCTAATGAACTAATCATGTGATTCAGGTGTGTTGACCCAACGTGAGATCTAAAACCTGCAGGGACACGGCCCTCGAGGCCTGGAGTTGCCCACCCCTGACCTAAACCAACCCAGAGCTATATTAGAGAGTTTTTGCAGACGTCTGTGGCCCCTCTGTGACAACTCAATTTATAAAGACCTGGCAAAATGATTGCACTTGATTTCCAATTATTTTCAGTTGTGGATGTTAAAGGATTCAGAAAGTTTATTCATGCACTGAATCCTATGTATGCAATTCAAAGCAGGAAAAAACGCTCTCCCAAAATATCATCCCAGGCCCATATCACAGAGAACATGCATCTTCTTTTTGTTTTGCATATTAATTTTTTATTGTGTTGTGGTTTGCAGTGTTTTCTAGGGCTGGGTATTGTCGATTTCTAGAATCGATTCGATTCCGATTCACAAGGTCCTGAATCGATTCGATCTACGATTCGATTTAATTCGAGTCAATTAAATTCAATTCGATTTGAATCTGGGAAATTTTGCCTCAGACAGTCAGAAATATTATAATTCAGATCAGTACATTTACATATTTTTGTATCTATAAAAAAGAAGCTGACACTTTCCAGACTTTATCAAAGGTGTGAGCATCACAGCAGATGGCTTTGTGTCAAAGTAGCTGAAGATAAAACACAGAAAAACATGGTGATTTTCCTGGCCTTACCGCTGTAACTTACCTCTGAAGTTACAGCGGTTTTATTAGAGACACAGCTAAGCGTTTTGCATTTTGTATAATTTTAAAAAGTTTAAATTTGTTCAGAAACCTATTGAACAGCAGAAATTAGGCTTTCTTTTCGGAAGTAACTAAAAGGAAAAAAAAAAAAATCGGCCGACACCGCTGTAAATAATGGTAGACTTGTGCGTAACAAGCAAGCGAATAATGTAGAAAACAGATTTTGGGGATAGACAGGAAACTGTTCTTGAAGTACACTGAGAAAGAGAGAGAGAGAGAGCTGTGCATGAAGTGTGGTGGAAGCAAAAAAGAAAAAGTAAGAGGGAGTCCATGACAATGTTTATGTGAAGCGTAGTTTGGATCTTCTTTTGCTGCTGGTTCAGTCAGTATTGTTTGGAGAGAGATAAAACTAACAGCTTTAGAATCAGCGCAAAAAGGGCGTAAACACAAAGCACGGACCCGCCGAAACATCGGAATCAGCGAGCTGTCGGTTTTCAGCCGTGTCCGTGCTGTCGGGTGAGAAAGGCGACATCTCACTGATTCTGATCCGCGGGTCCGCGCTGTGTGTTTACGTCTTTGTGCAGAAGCCGTGTACCTGCTCTCATTTACTGTTTTAAATGTTTGGTGGTTGCCTAAATTTTGTGACGTTTCGCCTGAGATTCTGGAATTTTGGGCAAAATACATTTAGATAAAAAATATCGATTCAGGATTTTAATGAATCAATATCACGTTATCCAAGCCAGAATCGATTTTAATCGATGAATTGATTATTAAAACCCACCTCTAGTGTTTTCTGTTGTTTCACTTTAAATTTGTTTAAAAGGAAAAAGCTGAAAATTTAAATAGTTAAAAGTAGAATTGTAAATAGTTGGTTTTTGTATTTTATAATTTCTTTAATTTAATGTGGAGTGAATAAATAAAAGCATATTTATATAACAAACATATATAAATAAAAACACATTTTTTTACATTAGTAATTCATTTTGTGCATAATGTTATATTGTTGTTGATAAATTAATTAAAGCAACAAAACAACCTTAAGAGCTGGTTGGGAGCCGAAAGAGCCGGTTCTCTAAAAAGAGCCAGCATTCCCATCACTAATATAAGCCCTATAAAACTATGCTTTGTTCACATTTTAATCCAGAAAATCAGTAATGAATGTATAAACATCATCCGTGCAAAGATTTATGCTTCTAAAGCAACATAGTGAAAAGTTACTGCACCTTTAATAAATAAATATTCAGGTGTTGTGCAGCTTGCTCAATTTTGGCACACTTTGGTCACCATGTCTGAGTTGCATTTTTTAGGTATTGAACCCGCAGTAATTATTTAATTTCATTTACATGCCTAAAGATGCTTTTTTTTAAATATATTTTTGAAGAATTACCCACAGACTGTCATCCAGCAGGCTCATTCTCCTGTGTGCCATAGACAGTTTAAATGGACTCTGTTGCTTTAAATTCTGAGGCGCTGTAACGTCTGCTTTTATTGGCTGATTTGCATGATTGACACCTCTTTTTACCTTGACGAAAACTCCATGTGACACTAAATTTACGACACATATCTGTAGCTGGGCTTAAAATGGCGATTGTTGACGTTAGTGGCTCTGATGCATCATGTTCGTGCTGCCATTCGGTCTTTTAAGTCTAACGTCATTAGTCATTTCCGGGTCCAAACTCCGCTTTAGGTCCCAAAGTCAAACGAACACTGCGGCATCACTGAGAGTTACAAACTGTCTAAATTCTTTAATTAAATCATCAGCGTTGCTGCTCTACCTGGTGTAACAATTAAGTTTACCATCCAGGCATCTATGAAAACTGAATTTATTAAATTTAATGGAGTTAGAAGTTAGCAGGAAGTTAGCTTGCTAGTTTCCACCGAAACATGATAGAGCATGTTCTGACTGAGAGATTTCAGAAAAATTAAAACATCCAACTCTGCTATCACTTCCAACATAAATGGAGACAGAAACCTAGACAGCAGTGACGTTTGAAGGGTTACTGAAGTTGGGCTATGTAGTGGCTAGCTACACACCTATGGTTAGCATAATATAAACAGTGAAGCTGTAGGATGAACGCTAACTTTTCCACTTGATAAAAGTTAACATGACGGTTCCTGACATAGCTGGACTGGCCATCGGGCATACCGGGCATTTGCCGGTATAAACACTGAAAGGTCGTGGATTGCCCAGATGAAGGGAGATGTGTAAAAATAACTCAGTTGTTTGGTGGTGGCTATTGCGGAGCTTCCACAGATTCAGTAACATTAGCAAGTTGTGGAGGCCAGCAGATGCAACATGCTGGCAGGTGGATGACGGAAAGGCAGGAGGAGCAGAGACCCGAGGCGGTGAACTGAACTTCAGGTAAGACGTTCTGACCTGCAGTCTATCTGGGTCAGATATAAACCAAGTTTAGATGGAGTTTGTTTTCGTTATGCTGACTTTTTACAGTCAGTTACAATAACTCGTACTGCGTACTAGCTAGCATGACGGCGTTTATATATACTGTAGCTGGGCGGGTGCTATGATATTATTGATGTTGAACTTGTTTTATCTTATTTTATTTATAAGGTTAGTTATTAGAGTTTCCAACCGTCCCGTAAAAAACGGAATCGTCTCGTATTCAGAGAAAATATTGCGCGTTTCGTATTGAGGTGAAAAGGAACACAGTTTGTCCCGTACTTCAGCTACAATGAAAAAGACATAAAGCTGGAGCTGCACAGCTGCCTCTTCTTCTCTCATTCTCTCCCCTTCTCTCTCCTGTTTCTACTTCAATCATGAAACTGATCAATGATCAGCTGATTTGCTTTTTTCTCTTGTTTATCGCCCAGTTTGCGCCAGAAAGAAGAAACCGGCGGATGTCGCGCTAAACAACAGCAGCACATTTAAGCTTGATCAACTGTTGTTAGAATTTATTTAATATTAATTTCTAGTATCAGCTGATGTTTGCTGGAGCCACAGCTGTAAAAGCTGCTGGTCATGATGTCGGTTTGGATATGTGGTGAGAGGGAAACATGAAGATGAAACCAGGAGATGTCCTTACTGGATCATCAGAGCTGAACAGGTGATGGAGAAACAGGTTTACCTTTTAGGTGACATGAATGAGTTGAAGGAAAGTTATGAACTGTTTCTGAGAGACAAATAACACCAGGATCTTTTTCTAAGTAGCTGACAGCTGGTAACTGTGCAGTTTTGTCAGGGGGCATGTAGGGCATTAACAGGGAAAGGGGGAAACAAAGAAATACTTTTCTTTTTTTATGTCATATAAAAACTTTGAATAAATAATTATCTGAATCTTACAACAAACGTTTTCATCTGATGTAAAATGTATAGAAATCCATTATTGTACATAGTAATTTTTTTGAGGGTCCCAACATAATTTCTTCAGAAGTAGCTAAGTACTGTATATGATGCCAGTATTTTCCCACATTTTCTAGATACTGTACCAGTACTGTGTGTAAAATGCCATCAAAAAGTCAATTAAGTTTTATTCTTTCTCACCTGTCTTTCTGTCTCCTTTCACTTTTTAAAGGTTGCCATGTCAGAAAAAATATTTTGCCCTGCCATGCTGTTTATTGATGTGGCAAATGAATGGTTTATGAAAATATATATAAATCTGTCATCAGTAAACAGTAATGATCATTTCTCACCTCTAGTCTCCTCTGTCTTAATTTCAGGTTTTCACCATGTGCTCTAGATAGTTTAGGAGGTTAACTCAACCAAGCAGTCTACTTTTGGTACTGTTTAGAATACCAGAACAGGGAGGATGGTGTAGGTTTAAGTTTATTAGATTGTTACATATATACCAACAAGACAGTGTGCATCACTGTGACAACAGCATTTGTTTTTATTCAAAGGCTTTATGGTTTTTCCTATAATACCTGGTGGGCCGGTCTCTAAGTCAAAATGCCCGGGCCGATTTTTTGTCCCAGTCCAGCCCTGGTTCCTGATGATGGGGCTGTAGTTACATCTAAGGGTTTAAAAACCAGTCTTTAATAAAAACTGATAGATGCTGACGGTGATCACTGACTTTTTTTTTTTTAAGGGGCTTGTTCAGACTAAATAGAACAAGATACAAAGCATTAAAACATGTTAAAAACACAACAGCCTTGATAAAAACAGAGTAGTTTGGACCCAGAAGCATGGTTCATACGTCATCACTTGAAGACTGGATTGTCAATAGCTACAGCTGCTATTGGCTATCACAGGTCCGAATTTCTGTCTTAACAGATATTGGACACTACACATTTTTGTGGCCTTTATTGCGGCTGGTTCAGTTACTTTTAGTCCGAGCGTGGGCAACGTGCAGTTTTGTAATATGTGAGATCTCTGCTAGCTAACTGGGTATACCTTTTGTGGTTGCATGAAGTCAGGAGAGTTTTTGGCTGCCAGAAGGTGATTGCCATTCGCAAGCGCGCAAACAATCATATTTACGTGTTTGTTATTAGGCAAAGATATGTATTTATGGAATTTTTATATATATATATATATATATATATATATATATATATATATATATATATACACACACACACACACACACACACACACACACACACACACACACAGTCAGGTCCATAAATATTGGGACATCGACACAATTCTAACATTTTTGGCTCTATACACCACCACAATGGATTCAAAATTAAACGAACAAGATGTGCTTTAACTGCAGACTGTCGGCTTTTATTTGAGGGTATTTACATCCAAATCAGGTGAACGGTGTAGGAATTACAACAGTTTGCAAATGTGCTTCCCACTTCTTAAGGGACCAAAAGTAATGGGACAATTGGCTTCTCAGCTGTTCCATGGCCAGGTGTGTGTTATTCTCTCATTACCCCAATTACAATGAGCAGATAAAAGGTCCAGGGTTCATTTCAAGTGTACTATTTGCATTTTGAACCAGTTGCTGTCAACTGCCAAAATGAGCTCCAAAGAGCTGTCACTATCAGTGAAGCAAGCCATCATTAGGCTGAGATAACAAAACAAACCCATCAGAGAGATAGCAAAAACATTAGGTGTGGCCAAAACAACTGTTTGGAAGAGGAAGGCCAGATTAGAGTTTGCCAAATGACATCTAAAAAGCCTTCACAGTTCTGTAACAACATCCTATGGACAGATGAGACCAAGATCAACTTGTACCAGAGTGATGGGAAGAGAAGAGTATGGAGAAGGAAAGGAACTGCTCCTAAGCATACCACCTCATCAGTGAAGCATTGTGATGGAAGTGTCATGGCATAGGCATGTATGGCTGCCAGTGGAACTGGTTCTCTTGTATTTATTGATGATGTGACTGCTAACAAAAGCAGCACGATGAAGTGTTTCAGGCAATATTATCTGCTCATATTCAGACAAATGCTTCAAAGCTCATTGGACGGCGCTTCACAGTGCAGATGGACAATAACCCAAAGCATACTGCAAAAGCAACCAAAGAGTTTTTGAAGGGAAAGAAGTGGACTGTTTTGCAATGGCCAAGTCAATCACCTGACCTGAATCCGATTGAGCATGCATTTCACTTGCTGAAGACAAAACTGTAGGGAAAAAGCCCCAAGAACAAGCAGGAACTGAAGACTGTTGCAGTAGAGACCTGGCAGAGCATCAGCAGGGATGAAACCCAGCGTCTGGTGATGTTTATGTGTTCCAGACTTCAGGCTATGATTGACTGCAAAGTATTTGCAACCAAGTATTAAAAAATGAAAGTTTGATTTATGGTTCGTTTTCTGTCCCATTACTTTTGATTCCTTAAGAAGTGGGAAGCACATTTGCAAACTGTTGTAATTCCTACACCGCTCACCTGATTTGGATGTAAATACCCTCAAATAAAAGCCGACAGTCTGCAGTTGAAGCACATCTCTTTCGTTTCATTTGGAATCCATTGTAGTGAAGTAAAGAGCCAAAAATGTTAGAATTGTGTTGATGTCCCAATATTTATGGACCTGACTGGATCACTCTCCAAAGAGGACAGGATGTTTCGTCAGCTATTCGACGAGGGTTTGGAGATACAGTAGAATCGTCTGAGAGAGCAGAGAGCTCACACCAGGGAGCAGCGATTGGAATAGCAGAGACGACACTAGGATCAGATCAAGTCCATGGAGAACTATTATAAAGATCAGTTTTCATTTCCAGCTTCCTTGCCTAATTCCTTGCCTCAGTTTATTACAATTCAAACATGTGAAGAAAGACAAAACACTGGAATAGTCAAACAAACAAACAGCAATCAAAGCTGAATTCAAAAGTTGTTTATCAAAAACATAAACGAATGAATAAATAAATGAATGATTTGGGATACGAAACACAAAACCCAGAGACCCTAACTCCTTGACTGGCATCTTTCACAAACAAATGGGTTTTTGTCACAGCCACTCTGACTGAGACAAACAAGGAAACACAGGTATTATGGTAAAATGGTTATAAAAAGATGTAAAAGGTTGCAAAATGCTCAGATCATAAAGCAGGCTATCATGCTTTACAACTAGAGTAAGTCCTGTTCAGCGTTGACATGGTCAATTTTTAAAAATGTTTTGGGTTTTTTAAAACGATCTTTTTTAAGCAGAACCTGAGAAGGACACATAAAACATAAGCATTTACCCAGTGAGCGTCACTATCATGTTTCCCACAATAAGGGCAGAGGTCAGTCAGGTCATCTTCAACAACAAGAGGCAAATAATTTACTTTTAATAATTATAAACAATGTTTTCCTGACTAAATAATACTACAGCAATAATAGACAAATATTCCAAACACATTCAAGCTAAAAAATCAGCTGTCCAGCAAGCAGGGAAGGACCCAAATACAGACTCACTGAGACAAAAGTAAACTTAAACACAGAAGTGAGTGCAGGTATGGTGGAGTGGGCGTAGATAAGTGTCAGGGGTGATTTGTGAGAGAAGGATAGCAGCAAGACTGAAAGGGAAGGTTTACAAGATGGTAGTGAGAACCATTTCTTGATGGTTCTTTGGGACACCTTTAGAGGTTCTTCAATGAACCACTGAAAGAAATGGTTCTTCAAAGAACCATTGCTTGAAAGGTTCTTTGTGGCACCAAAAAAGGTTCTTCTATGGCATCAGTCTAAAGAACCACTTTTGGTTCCAGTTGGCACCTTTATTTTTCTGAGTGTAGGTGGATCAAATATATATTGATCGGGTGGAAGTCCATAATATTTTCGAAAATTGATTTTCTTTGATCTTCTAACTTGTCAGTCTTTCATTTAACTAAACTTGTCAGCTTGTGTTTTTATAGTTTTGGTAACATACAGCAGCTCTGCAATCCCAGAAGAATAACACAGATTCTTCCAAAGATCAGTACAACTACCAAAATTTTAACTTAAAATTTCAATATATTTTACTTGTCTGTGGTTTTGTCATACTTTATTTACATTGTCATTAAAAATTTGCAGAGACTAATTTACCTGGTAATGTCCTGGCAGTGTTTGATGCTCATTTTCCTTTCCCCCAGTGGTTTTAGGTGATCACCTAAATGTTGAAGTGGTCCCTAAATGCAATTGACACCCCTTTCTCAACAAGAAGTTTGGGCTTGGGTGAGCCTGAGTGCTGAAGATATCTACCTATTCGGAACCATGGTAACAGGGTTCTGGCTGGTCGGAGCTGGCTTGGCCCTGACTTATCAAAGAATCAAGAAAGCAGAACCAGCTGCCCGCTGGGATTGGAACGATGGGAGAGGTGTGAGTTTCTCAAAATGGGCTCATTGAGTCAGCACGGATAAGATCTTGGAGAGGCTACGGCTGCTGTGAATACTCAGAATAAGATCTCTGACTGCAGACTGGATACATCTCGGAAGGGCTAGCCCGGAATAACATCTCTGGGCGCAAATTGGATGACATCTCGGGGAGGCACACAGCCGTGAGTTCTCAGAAATTGGCTCCTTGAGCACAAGAAATGACAGCATCACAGCAAGTATGGCTCTCCAACGGTAGATTGAGAGACCAGTGTTGGACTGTAGAACTGCTTTGAAATTCATATGAGCTGTTCGCACTAAAGTAAAAAATACCATCACTTATGCGGATACCCCTTTGGCGCCAGCTGCAAGGCCGGAGCTGAACAAAACACCCTGATAACGACTGTGCTTAGTCTGTTCCTTCCCATTCCATGCAAGGCCACCTGGGTTGGCTGGAAGACTGTTTACTTAGCCTGGCAGGGTGAAGGACACGCACACACATACATATACTGATACTGACGCATCACCCTCCCTACCCCGGATCCAACGCTACATCCAACGCTTACCTCCCCTCTGATGTGGACATCGGGTCAGTTGGAGGCACAGTCGAAAGATTGCAGCGATCCCAGATCAGATGTACACACTGGAACTCTTTCCCATGGTGCTGTCTGTGTTTATTGTGCTATGGTGTGTTGATATCTGTGCATTCCTGTATTATCCTTTTGTGTTACACATTTCGATGTTTTTTTTCCTCGCTACCTAGCCTGACCTGTCACCCCATTGTGATGTTTGTGTATTGTATGTAGGGTCGGCAAGGTCTGTCATCTCGGTTGTGGGCAAAGACCTGCAACTGACAAATAAAGGCTATCTCATCATCTCATCTCATATCTATACTGGTCATCGAATGTTCAAGATGGGCTTTACGTCTTCCAACAGCTGCTCACACTGTCAAACCAATATACCGGACAATTATATCCACGCGCTTTGGTTCTGTCCACCAGTTCAGAAGTTTTGGCGTGAGATGTGTTAAAGTTATCAAAGTGTCTGAAATGTAACATTCCAACTTCCCCTTTAGTGTGCTTGTTGGGCAGCTTAGATTATGTCACTACAGAAAAGAATATCGCCCATATGGTTTTCACTGTCCTAGGCATTGCCAAGAAAACAGTCCTCATGAAATGGAAAAATAAAAATAATCTTAATTCTAACCAATATAGAAATTATCTAATAGATTTATCTTGGCACTCAGTGGCAGTCTTTTGTTATATATATATAAATGTGTGAATGTATAAATGAAGTGTGAAATTGTTATTGGGATGAATGATTAAAGGTGCACATTGTTTTGAGAGAAAAGTGTGTGGGAGACAACGAAGTTCATTGAAGGGAAGTGTGTAAAATGCTAATGAAAGTATTGTGTGGATGATGCTACGAAACTGAGTTGAAAGAATGGTGATATGTGTGGAAAACTGTTAATTGTCCTGATGTCTGAAAGAGCTCTGCTGAGCACGTTGAAGATTGTGATGTGAATGCTTGCAAATGCAAAGAGCTTAGTATATTTAAGTGTGTGTGCGTGAAATAAGGGTGCATTGTTTTTAGAGCAACACTTAGCAGAATTATAGAGGGTTTATAGACTGTAAATATTAAAAAAAAGAGTTTGATTAGCCTGCAGAAACAGGAACGAGAGAAACTTTCCTGTTTCTACAGACTAATCAGCTGTGTGTGTGTGACAGGAAGCTGTGTGTGGGACAGGAACTTTGCATGCCCATAAAAGGAAACTGGCTGATGCAGTGGCGATCCTAGCCTGTTAGGCGCCCTGGGCGAACACTCCCTCTGGCGGCCCCCCCCCCCCCCACACACACACACACACACAAAATATTTTAAGGGTTGTACATTAACATAAAACTGTTGTACACACACACACACACACACACACACACACACACACACACACACACACACACACACACACACACACACATGTGAAGAGAGAGAGAGTATGCATAGTATGCAAATTGCCACCAAACAGCCATCATAATTCATCATACAATGAGAACAGGACAAATCAACAATTAACAATGACTAATTAATATTAAAATCTGTAATATAATGTATTGTTTGGCGTTTAGTCTGTTACTGTTACTATTTTTACCATTTCTTCTTAGAGCAACTGTAACCCACATAATTTCCTTAGGGATTAATAAAGTATTCTGATCCTGATTGTTTCAGGATGACCTGCCATTATCTAATGACACATCTGCTTACCTGCATCTTTTGCTCGTTTCGCTTCCTCTTCTTTTCTCTTTTTTCTAAACTGAGCACCTGATGGCTTTGAACTTTTCTTGTCCATCTTCCATCTTCCATTGGTTTTAATTTTGCACTCCATTATGAACACCCATCCCTCAACATGAGGATCACCACAACATGACCTAATAGACCTACACCTTAGTTCACAGATTCACTTTGTCTAGGGTTTATTTCTGGGATTTCACACAACCCAAGGTTCAAATCATGAATACATAATGGACTTAGATTTACATCATTATAAATGAAATGTGCTCTATTTGGAAGCAGCCAGCCCCCCCCCCCCCCCCCCCCCTCTTTCGATGGGTTGTGTGTTAGACTTTAAATCATCAAACTATAAATTTTAAATTGTTATTGATCCCTTTACACCAAGTCCTAAAGTGTATATTTATTTTCTTACTCTTCTTATATATATTGTTTGTTTACTTGCACTGCTGTAACTGGAGCCTCGTCGCCTCGTCTCTCTATATACTGGACTGTATGTAGCGGAGATGACAATAAAGTTTACTTTGACTTCAGCAGCAAGCAGGCGCACCGAGGGCTCTCGTGCTCACTTTTCGTGTACAGAATTTCGAAAAAACATTGATGCAAATTATAAGTCTGTATTATAATGTCTAGTGTTTTCATGTTTGTCGGTTTGTTTTTATTTTGTTTTATTTTGCGAGTTGATCATTATTAGATGCTGCTCCAGCCAGCCAGAGAATCCCCCGCCGCCTCCCCATGCCGCAAGCAGCAGGCGAAAAAGTCAGTGCAACTGAACTATAACACTGACGACGCCAGCAGCAGCATGTAAGAAAGCACGTGATGCAACATGCACGGTGAATTACAGGCTGATAAGAACAGTGGGATAAATAACTGTGTGAAAGCACTGAACACTGAGTTTCATATTTGCCATGCTTGGAGTAATCCTTAAAAGAAAAGACTGAAAAGATCAAGAGAGAAGAAATGGAGAGAAGAAACCCCTGATTTGGGCCTGTGTTGATCTGCGAGGCCCCACAGGAAACCGTGAGAACAGTAATAGGTAAACCTGGACATTATATAGTGAATGCATATGGGAAAATTGGATCAAAGGCTGAACTTATTAAGGTTTAGAAATTTTCACCACATCACAACAATGAGGTTAAAAAGGTAGAAAACACACATATACAAATGGGTACATGTGAAATTATTTTGGGGGAGAAGCAGAATTGAGATAGTTTGAATCCACAGCTCAGTGCAAAGAGGCAGAGTTAAACCTGATTATAAAATACATATGCAATGTAGAAGCAGCTTACACTCCATTAACATGACCACATAACATGAACGCAAGGAAGAACACGCTTACATTTATCAAGGTGAATACATGAAATAAACTGGTATTTTTGGCCAGAGAGAGAGAGAGAGAGAGAGAAGTGGGTCATTTAAGCACTGATGATAATAATGAGTGTCTAAGTTTGTCATTTTTAGGTCCAAAGCAGACCTGGATCAATTTTCACATGCGGCGGTCAGAAGAAAGTTATAGGTTAACATCACTGTAAACATTCAGGCCTGGTTGTTTACAGCGCCATGCATCACTAAACCTGACAAGTGAGCTCTAACTCCTGGCTGAAGGCAAGGAATGCTGTTATTTAAGGTGGGAAAGCAAAATTTGGGTTAGCAAACTTGGGAAAGAAAAAACTGACTGCTTAAGTGGGAAAATTGTGAAGGAGTCTGAAACACTGCAAAAAGAAACATATACAAAATCACACACACAAACAGAAAATGCATTAACCTTACAACTACGAGAGAGCTCATGAAGATTAGACAGCATGTTGAGCATGTGAGTCTGTTTATTAGTGTTAAAATAGTGTGAACACACTTAAACCCTGAAGTTGAGGAATGACTCAGGAAAGTTTCATGACAAGAGAGTGACATTTGTGAAAATGAAAAAGTGATTAAAAGCTTAAAGTAGTTTTAAAATAGTGAATTGGAAGTGCTCTTGTGTCGATTGAGCAAAACAAGTGATTACTCTAGGAAGAAAAGAAAAGAATTTAATAATGTGGTAAGATTTAAATATGTTTTTCTCTTGTCATGGTAACTTCTTGAGATATGACTCAGTATATAAATTAGCTGAAATGAGTGGTGAGAAAGAAGCTTCCTGTGTGGCTGGGTGTCAGAGGCTTTCAATGGAGGAAACATAGCAGAGACTGAGGAGGATTACTTGGTGAAATATATAATGGTAAAGTAACAGGATATTTAAATTAGGTGGTCAGGCCTTTTCAGAGGTGCAGAGTTGGACAAGAAATTTATAATTTAGTGATGACACATTGTTATAATGGGTTTATATGTTATGCTAAATCTAAGTATGTTAAAGTGCTTAAAGGGGAACATTATTGTGTGCAAATTGTGTGGCTTTTAACAAAATTTTCTGTGTATTTAGCACGTGAAATTATGTCAGAAAATGAACAGAGGGAGTGAGTTTAAGTCTGATTTCAGACTATGTAAGTATTAATTAAACCAAGAGTAGGGCAAAACTTTTGTGGCCCTGAAGTTCTAATCTCCATAACATATCGATAGATTAATAAGAATTTTTTTTGTGTTTAAGATCTTTGGGTTTGTTGTTTGAGTGATGGGTTGATTGTGTCAGTTAGGTTTGTGTTGTTTTCTTATTTTAATAGAGGGAGTTTTAGTAAACTTGGACATGTCTAGAATTGGGCCCTTTAAAATTGTAACAGTGCACTTAGGGAAAACCTGTCAGGTGATTATGTGTCGTGTTTTGATGAGCTAATAATAATCAGCTCTCTTTTTTCTCATTTTTTGTAAGCAGGCCAGCAAGATTGAATTAACAGTGCTGAAAAAATTTTCGGGAGAGCAAATATAAGGTGACCTTTTCCAGATTACAACTTGCTGAGGAGAAGGCCGTCTGTGGGAACCTGAAGTTCCTGTCTAAAAGGATTGCCGCGTGTCAATCCAGACCAAAAATTATAGACAATTGTTTTTCTTTTGAGTGAATGCGTGTGAATAAGTGAATGAGGGTTAGCATGAATAAAGAGGGACAAACAATTGACTCTGTTGGGGAGAGAAAGGGGATGCTCTGCGGATTTTGGGTTGCTGATGATTGCTTTAAAAAGAAAATTTCTGTTTTATTGACTGGGTTTAGATTATGGTACTAGATTATATTGTTGGGAAAATGCCAAATGCTAAAGGGGAGAAACTTTTCGATATAACTCTTGCCATTAACAAAATAGGCCACTAAAGAAATAAAGTTTATAGAGGAAAATAACTAAAACAAAAGTAATATTTATGAGTCGCATAGGAGATTGCTAGACTTTTCATATAACATGCAGTTATAGAATAACAAACACTTGTTGAAGTGACCAAGGTTTTTTCCTTTAAAGCAGGAGCAAAGTAAGGAAAGCATATATATTTTGGTTAAGTCTGGTAAAGTATAATTAGAATGTAACGTTACATTAAGAGGAGCAAAATGAAATCAAAATATGCTGTATCAAGAACATGTTATAACACAGGAAATGTGAGTTTTAAAATGAAGTTAGTGTTAACACACAGGTGTTGTTTCTAGGAAGGTTTGAATGGAGCCAGTGGTGTAAAAGATTTACAGTTTTTTTCAGTCGCTAACAAGCGTTTGTCCAAACAGTTGTCACATTTGCAAAACTCTAAACACAATTAGCACAGCATTGGTCTGTTGTGGCCATACCATTCACACATTTCATGTCGTGTTCACCCAATATGCAGTCAGTGAACACATTTCCACAATGCTTACATTTTCTTAACAGACAAGCTATACCTCCCAACAAAATTATGGACTGTTTCTGTAGTATCTACGAATGTTAACACACAACATCCCACAATAGCAAAAACAATATTCCAAACCTTAGATACAGTATAAAAACCTCTGCCTCTGCAATGATATCAGTACAAAAACAATATCAATATCAAAACTATATCTCAGCTGATAATAAACAAACAATTGAATAATTGACACACAGCTGATTTATGTTGGGTAAATTGGGCCAACCACAGCTTCTTCCATTCTGGCTTAGAGTCAGTGGGGTTTATAAGGCAAGACCTTGAGGAGTGATGTTTTTGGAAACAAAAAAAAGACAAACACTGTAATGTCTGGTCGAGGAAGAGTAGGAGCAAGGGGCCCAGGGAGAAGAGCAGGCCCAAGGAGAGGGCAAGGTAGAGGTGTAAGAATGCGTGGTGGTGGCATTCCAAGGGCTACAAGAACAGTAGTCAGTGATGAAATTCGTGCCACTATCGTTGACCATGTAATCAACCATGGTCTTTCACTAAGAGAGGCTGGTGAAAGAGTGCAGCCCAATTTGAGGCGGTCAACGGTTGCCTCCATTATACGCATCTTTCAACAAACCAACAGGTAAGTATTGCATTTTACATGGATTGTTTCTATTCTCACTTGACATGTCAATATGGTCATACAGTAATGCATATGTTGAATTTTTTGTCTTTCTAAAGAATCCAACGTCTTCCACCCTCTGGGGGAAGAGGAAAGCTCCTCAGTAATGATCAGGAGCTTGCCATTGTAGAAATGGTTACTGCAAATAATGCAATAAAACTGCGTGAAATTCAAACTAGAATTGTGGCGGACCATGAGATATTTGACAATATCGATAGAATCAGCCTCACAACCATTACGCGGACATTGTCCAAACACAGAGTGCGGATGAAGCAGCTCTACACTGTTCCCTTTGAGAGGAACAGTGAGAGGGTCAAGGAGCTACGACGACAATATGTCCAGGTATAGTGTATATTCAATCCAATGTCCAGTTCTATAAGCTTTGCACTTTGCAAGTAGGTAACCTACACAATACTAGGTTACAGTACAGTATGGTATACAGTAATAACATGACTTACATAAACTTTGTTTCAGAGAGTTATGGAATTGGAGGCCAACCAGGCCCCTCATGAATTCATATACATCGATGAGGCAGGATTCAATCTGGCCAAAAGGCGTCGACGTGGACGAAATGTAATTGGAAAAAGGGCCACAGTTGATGTGCCAGGACAGAGAGGGGCAAACATTACCATGTGTGCAGCAATTGCAAATGCAGGATTACTCCTTCACAGATGTCAGGTTGGACCCTATAATACAGAGCGCTTGCTTGCCTTTCTCAATGATCTCCACCAGCGCCTGGTTCCAGAGCAGGGTCAGGAGGGTGAAAACATGAGGACCTTTGTAATTACCTGGGACAATGTGGCTTTCCATCACTCGCAAGCAATAACAACATGGTTTGAAGTCCACCCAAGACTGGTAAGTCTCTTCCTTCCACCCTATTCACCTTTCCTCAACCCCATAGAGGAGTTCTTTTCTGCATGGAGGTGGAAGGTTTATGACCATCAGCCATATGACCAGATGTCCCTCCTTGAAGCCATGGATGCTGGCTCCAGGGACATCACAGTTGACGATTGCCAAGGGTGGATCCGACATACCATGCGGTTTTATCCCAGGTGCATCGACTTGGATAACATCAGATGTGATGTTGATGAAAACATGTGGCCTAACCCTGAAGATCGCAGAGATTAGATGCAAATTTTTCTGTCATTTTTATAAGGGGTGGTGAAGTATTTTCAGTATTTTCAGTTTTAGTAGCTGGCTTTAGCGTATTTGACACATGAGATGTGTCAAGAAGGGGTGATTTTGGGTTTAATTTGAAATAAGGGGCTTTATCAAGGGAGCTTGATAATTTAGCTATGATAAAACTTACTCATAAGTAATTGCTTTTATGCTTAAACTTAATTGATTAAAATGTTTGTTTTCTTTTTGATCTTTTAGTAGAATAAGCGGTTATGATGATTTTCTTCTAATCTATTGTGAAAGGTGTCAGGGTGTAAAAGGTCAATGAAGATGCTTGCAGAAACAGATAACATGTATTGTGACTTGTAGGTCAGAGTTAAGGCGCATTCTGCTTGGAAACTTTCGCACTTGCAGAAGCAAGAGTTTTGTGTACAGGATGTTGATAATCAGATAAGAGAGAAGAGAGCGAGCAACAGGAAGCACATGGAGGGGCGTGAAAGCGGAGCTTTAAGTGTGTTTTAAGGTGTTAAAAGGTTGATTACTGAGATGAGTAACATTGAAGAATATATATAAATAAAAGTGGCTGCCCTAGCTTCATTCAGCAAGAGCCCACAGCGAAGCACTCGCCGCATGTCACTGGAGAGGGGCATTAGGCGAACATCCTTTGGCGGATATTAGCTACTCACAAATGGCACCCTTACAAATTCCAGCTACTGCAGCATCTTAACGAGGATGACCCAGATCGGCGCACAGAATTTTCAGAATGGGCAAAACAAAAACTGGAACAAGACCCTCAGTTCACGCAGAAGATTTTGTTCAGTGATGAGGCAACTTTTATGTGAATGGTGAAGTTAACAAACAAAATCAGCGCTATTGGTCTGACACTAACCCACATTGGATGAATCCCTCCAAGACTGTTGGAACAACAAAAGTGATAGTTTGGTGTGGTATATGGGGCACAACGATAGTGGGTCCATCCTTCATCAATGGAAACCTCAAGGCCACTGGATATTTGAAATTGCTACATGATGATGTGTTTCCCTCTTTATGCACTGAAGCTGGCACGTTCCCTGAGTTCAAGATGTGGTGGCCTTTTGTTGTGGGCAGTCTGAGGTACACCTGTGCACTACTCATGATGTCAGATCAGCATCCTGATGTGGCACACCTGTGAGGTGGGAAGGATCATCTCAATATAGCAGATGTGCCCACTACCACACATTTGGACTGATTTGTGACCACTGTTTGGGAGGGATGGTTATATTGTGTATCTGGAATGAATTTTAGGTCTCTACGTCCATCCCATGGGGAATGGGAGCAGTAACAAAGGTGTTGCGTTTATATTTTTGTTGAGTGTATATTATATAAGTCCCAAGAGACGTAATTAGGCTACGCCACTGCAGCGCACCACGTTGTATTGCGCTGCATTTAATGAAACTCCAATTAAAATCATGTGTCAAATACAGACAGCATAACAGTGACAGGCTAACAAGTACTCATCGACAAGTCAACAAACTCACCTTGAACCTCAAAGATCTTCACCTTTCAACCCTAAATTTTATTTTTGTGTTGTAGAAAACCCACTAGGAAAAGTTCAGTTGGTTTTACCATGGCTGGAAGTCCACTGGGCTGGTTGTCCATCGGGAACACTTCAAAGAACTTCTTCACTTATATAATGAGTCAGTTAAAGAGGCCAGATCCTCTTACTTCAATAATCTCATAAATCGTCATAAAAATAACCCAAGAATTCTATTTGATACTATCAATAGTATTGTTTCTCCTCCAACTCAGCATGCTGTGTTACTTTCTGACGAAGACTGCAGCACTTTCCTCAATTACTTTGTAAATAAGGTGATGGACTTGAGATCCAAAATCTCCTCAAGTGCCTCCCCTTATGAAGATGCCCCTTGTTGTCCCGGGTCATTTACTTCTTTTTCTCCAATCACACTCAATGACTTAATTGCAGTAATAGGTAAAATGAAATCCTCATCATGCTCCTTAGACCAGCATTGGTCCCACATTACTATCCATCATCAACAATTCACTGAGGCAAGGCTGTGTTCCGTCCTATTTTAAACATGCTGAGGTAACCCCTCTGTTAAAAAAACAGAATCTAGATCCTACCTCCCCTAGTAGTTATCGTCCTATTTCAAGATTGCCATTTATAAGTAAATTACTAGAAAAGATTGTAGAAAATCAGTTCAGGTCCTTACTATGCCGATTGCAGATTTTTGACCCTTTTCAGTCTGGCTTTCAAAAGCAGCACTCTACGGAGACCGCTCTCTTAAGGGTCTATAATGATCTACTAATGGCATCTGATGCAGGAAATTGTTCTGTGATCATTTTGCTAGATCTTAGCGCAGCCTTCGATACCATCGACCACAAAATCCTACTCAACAGGCTGAAGGCTCTGGCTGGTATATCTGGCACCGCCTTAGACTGGTTTTCTTCCTACTTATCAGACAGGACTTTTTCTGTTAGGACTGATAGGTTCTCCTCTAACACTGCTGCCCTAACCTGCGGGGTTCCACAGGGTTCAGTATTGGGTCCATTATTATTTTCTTTTTATATGCTTCCTTTAGCTGGCATTATTCAGTCTTTTAGTGACCTGTCTTATCATTTCTATGCCGATGACATTCAGCTGTATATGTCCTTTAAGCCTCATCAGCTGGATAGGCTGTCCACCCTAGTCCAGGCTTTAACTCAAATCTCTGATTGGCTTTGATAGGTTCGTAGCATAAACCTATTCGCTGGAACGTTAAGGACAACTTGCTACGCAGCAAAAAGCAAGACACAAGGCACCAAAGTTCTTCGTGTTACTCATGCATGAGGGAGACCTGCCCGGAGCCAAGTGTCGTTCCACCACTTGACCTCTGTCAGACTCTCAGCCAGGTTCCCCATAGCACTCCTTTTATTGTGGTTACATGAATATGCATAGGGTCATTAACATATAGCATCTTACATAGGTATACATGTGAACAAAGAATACTGTGTGCGTGTGTGTGTGTGTGTGTGTGTGTGTGTGTGTGTGTGTGTGTGTGTGTGTGTGTGTGTGTGTGTGTGTGGGGTCAGAGTGTGACCCCATAAACAACTTCCTTAACCTGCTGGTCTGGAAAATCCAACAGTTCATCTAAACAAAAAGCACTTAGACTAGAACAGACGTAGCTACGTTAATCCTACCATAAAACAATGAAGACAAGTTACGACCTCTCCCGTGCTCCCAGGATGTGGGTGTGCATTCTAGTGTGGAATACACACCAAGCCTTTGCAGCCTGCTAAAGATCACACAACCTATCACTACACAATTGATTATACACCTCTAAGCATATATGGTTAAATATTTCCTAATACAAATGACAATAATAAAATCTAAACCCATCAGGCTTTCTAACAATTACCTTGTTTTAAACATGAACAAGACAGAGACCATGATCATAGCTCCTCCTGATCTATATTCTAAAATCAGTCAGGTTCTTGCCCCTTTCTGTTCTTCTGCTAAGCCAAATATTCGAAATCTTGGAGTAATATTTGACTCTTCTTTGGGCCTTGACTCACACGTAAAGTCTCTGTCTCGTTCCTGTTTCTTTCATTTAAGGAATATTTCTAAACTGCGACATATGGTCTCCTTAGCTGAACTGGAAAAAATTGTCCATGCATTTGTGTCATCGCGTTTAGATTATTGTAATTCCCTGTTTACCAGCTTGGATAAATCATTTCTTTCTCGCCTCCAAGCTATACAAAACGCAGCAGCCAGACTACTAACTCGCTCTAGCAAGCAGCTCACATCACTCCTATTTTATGTTCTTTACATTGGCTCCCAATAGATTTTAGAATTCGTTTTAAAATTGTTGTTTTAACGTACAAAGCACTAAATGGCCAAGCCCCAGATTATTTATCCAAGCTTCTCACTAAATACACTACTGCTCGCCGTCTCCGCTCACAGACTCAGACTTTGTTGGTTGATCCCAGAACACGTCTGAAGACGAAAGGGGACAGAGCCTTTCAGTCTGTGGCACCAAGGCTGTGGAACAGTCTACCTCTACAACTACGTTTGGTTGACTCTGTGGAATCCTTTAAAAAAACAGTTAAAAACTTTACTGTTTAAACAAGCTTTCTGTTGACCAATGTTTTTTTTACATTTTTATATTTTTAATTTACATTTAAACTCTATATTGTGAATATTGTGCATTTTGCTATTTATCGTACTGTTTATTTTAATCTCTGTGTGCAGCGCTTTGTGACTACCTGACTATGAAAAGTGCTTAATAAATAAACTTTACTTACTTACTTACTTACTTTTATAAGACACAATATGCACATACAGAGTGGGATCCATTACTCTGTAACTCTTTACTTACGCAGTGCTAATCGAAAGACTTTGGGCCTATCAGTTGAGCTGTAAACCAAACAACAGGATGCAGGCTGAAAGTAACTACACAATACAATTTTATTTAGTTCAAATGGTTTGTGTGCAAGACACAAGAACGGAAAACATTGAAAGTTACAAATGTATTGTGCATGAAACGGGAACTCACAGTGATAAAGCCGATGCGGCTGTGTTAGTTAATTTGTTACAATGTGTTAATCTAGTCCTTACTAATGGCACAGATGACATAGTCTGTGTTTATTTGCTGGTTTGTTAGTAGCGGTTCCTGAAAAGTAAATCTACCACACATCTGTTTGACCTCACCAGTTAATTTGCAACACTGTTACTGGGGGCTTTGGGGCTCTCATAGTTAATAAATGATCATGATAATAGAATCACAATCACTGGATTCTTAGCAATTGCCATTCCGAGAAGTTCCATTTGTTTGTCAGTATGTCTGTTCATAAGTCTAGCATCCACACTTTTCAAGATGTTCAAATTTTGCCTGATCATGTGACCAATAACAGCTGGAGCTAATAATTTTGGTGGCAATAGGGTAAAGGTCACATCAAATTGGACAATCAGTAAAGACTTTATATTACCCATGGATCGTCCTCAGACTTCACAACATACCAGGCCTTGGAAAGAAAGAAAAAAAGGGAGCACAGAGATAGGTTAGCTAAGCATTTACCTTGACCTTAATTGTTAGTTCCCAAGGTCAGAGTTGACATTGAAAAAAAATTCACGAAATCATATCTAGTATATTTTATCATATGAAAGGGCAAAGAGACAGCTGTACAACACACTTTTTGTTTTTGTCAATACAATGGCCTAAAACTTCATAATGATGCCATAAAGTTTTGTAAAATCACACTACATAAATATATCATAAAATGTCAAGTTTTCAGATTTCAGCTAATTCTTCTCCAATCGTATAGGTAAAGATAATAAAATAGACCATTTTAGTATGCAATGCTTCAAGGTCGTAGGTTAAAAATCAGAGATCAGTGTGTTGTTATACAAGCAGGCTGATGTCAGCATATTGTAATAAAAGCATGCTGACATCTGCTGAATTCACAACCACATAGTGATGGGATTTCCAGCTCTTTTTAGAGAACCGGCTCTTTCGGCTTGGCTCACTAAAAAGAGCTGGCAAATTCTGTGTCTGCATTGGGTCCTTATTAATCACAGTGTTCATGTTCTAAAACAAGGCTTTGACAGTAACTTACCGAGGCTCCCTGTGCTCTGTGTTTGTAGTGATGTGTCGGTCGCGAACGAAATGGCTCTTAGAGCCGGATCTTTGACGTAAACGATGCGAGCCCGCTCCTTATCGCGAGCCGTGGGTTTTTTTTTCTTTCTCTCACCCTCTCTCTCGCACTTTTTTTCCGCTTCACTCCGCATGAGAGCCTTGTGTTTTGCGCTGGGAAGAGGGCGGTAGTTACACTCGCAGTAGCACAGAAACAGAGGGAGAGAGAGAGAGCCAGGGACAACAACGTCATATTAGAAAGGTATAGTAATCATCCACAACTATTTTCAGTTGCGGATGATAAAGGATTCAGAAAGTTTATTCATGCAGGTCCATATGACAGAGAATGTTCATCTTCTTTTTGTTTTCATTTTTTAATTTATATTTAATTGTGTTGTGGTTTGCAGTGTTTTGTGTTGTTTCACTTTAAATTTGTTTAAAAGGAAAAAGCTGAAAATTTAATTAGTTAAAAGTTGAACTGTGAATAGTTGGTTTTTGTATTATATGATGTATTTATTTTTATGTGGAGTGAATGAATAAAAGTATATTTATGGCGGCCCCTACAGACAAAGCATGTACAAACTTCAAAACACATATGAACTCTGAAGCACGTACAAACCCTGAAGCACGTGAAAACTCCAAAACACGTAAAAACTCCAAAGCATGTACAAAACACAACAGAAGTGCTCCAGGATGCTAGGGGGCAGTGTTGAGCTTTTGTTACCCAGTGGCTACACAAGCCAGCAAGAACCAACGACCAGATTTGGTGTGTGGTAGTAACAGGTAAATGAACTTTTTTTTTAAATTATTTGAATATATATGAGTGCTTGTGTATAAATACACAAACCATACACATATGCTTTCAATTGTGTAATTTAAGTGATCTAGGTAGCTCTGTTTTGGAAGTTCAATTAACGCTAGAAATGTGTTTTGGAGTTTGTACGTGCTTTGTCTCTAGGGGCCACCATAAATATTTACATATAAACATATATAAATAAAACCACTTTTTTTTACATTACTAATTCCTTTTGTGCATAATTTTATATTGCTGTTAATAATAAATTAATTAAAGCAACAAAAAAACCTGAAGAGCCGGTTCGGAGCCGAAAGAGCCAGCTCTTTTTTGTGAGCCAAGCCGAGAGAGCCGGTTCTCTAAAAAGAGCTGGAAATCCCATCACTATGTGGTTGTGAATTCAGCAGATGTCAGCATGCTTTTATTACAATATGCTGACATCAGCCTGCTTGTATAACAACACACTGATCTCTGATTTTTAACCTACGACCTTGAAGCATTGCATACTAAAATGGTCTATTTTATTATCTTTACCTATACGATTGGAGAAGAATTAGCTGAAATCTGAAAACTTGACATTTTATGATATATTTATGTAGTGTGATTTTACAAAACTTTATGGCATCATTATGAAGTTTTAGGCCATTGTATTGACAAAAACAAAAAGTGTGTTGTACAGCTGTCTCTTTGCCCTTTCATATGATAAAATATACTAGATATGATTTCGTGAATTTTTTTTCAATGTCAACTCTGACCTTGGGAACTAACAATTAAGGTCAAGGTAAATGCTTAGCTAACCTATCTCCGTGCTCCCTTTTTTTCTTTCTTTCCAAGGCCTGGTATGTTGTGAAGTCTGAGGACGATCCATGGGTAATATAAAGTCTTTACTGATTGTCCAATTTGATGTGACCTTTACCCTATTGCCACCAAAATTATTAGCTCCAGCTGTTATTGGTCACATGATCAGGCAAAATTTGAACATCTTGAAAAGTGTGGATGCTAGACTTATGAACAGACATACTGACAAACAAACAAGTGGAACTGTTTATATACACTTTCTTCTCGGAATGACAATTGCTAAGAATTCAGTGATTGTGATTCTATTATCATTATCATTTATTAACCAGGAGGGCCCCAAAGCCTTCGACAGCCCATCATTACTTTAAAAACAGCTAAGGCTGGCTGTTTTGAAGAATCTAAAATATAAAACATGTTTTGAGTTATTTCACACTTTCTTGTTTACTACATAATTCCATGTGTGTTTATTCATATTTCTGATGCCTTCAGTGAAAATAAAAGAAGAACCGATAAATGAGGCGTGTCCAAACCTTTAAATGGTATCTTCATTATATATAGAATATATAATGAGAATTACAGCAAGCTGCTCATACCTGAGGCCTTGGAAAATGCCAAGCAAAGAGTCAGAGCTTTGGTCAGCCACTTGAAGAGGTACACCAGAGAAATAGAAGGCAGGAGAATAAACCAGCTGTTCTCTACAGAACCATTTTAGGTGTTCCCAGTGGCAAGGGAAAAATATGAGAACAGCACCACCAAGGCTGCATCTGTGCTCCACCCAGAGACTATTATACCACCCACGTCTGCTGATTCCAGGTTCCTTGCATTAGGTTCAGCCCTGTCTTTCCAAAGATGGTTGTCCGGTCCTGACCAGATCTCCTGCTTCTGAGACCGCATGTCCCGCTGAGCAGTCCCGGCTATTGGAGCAAGCTGAATGCGCTGCTGTGCAGCCGCAGAGCCTGAGATTCCTGAGCACACGGATCCTGAATTACTTAATCCGCCTGAATTCATGGTTCCCATGCTCCCTGAGAATGTGGCCTGGCCAGGATACACAGACAGTCCCTGAAATAATTGTTTCAGCAGAAAAAAAACAACTGCCTCTAAAGGTGTTCACTGTGAAACATAAATATTCCTTAATATGACCGGCTTGGCAACTCAAAACACAGTTTCTGTAATTGCAGGCTGGACAACGACAAACTTAGAATCTGATTTCTCAGGCTGGAAAACACAAAACTGAGACTTATGTTCATCTGGCTCAGGAACAAAACCAAAGACTTTATTAGCCCTCACTGGCTCTGAAATAACTCAGGAAGCATGAACTGAATTTGCCAGTTCAGAAACATGAATTGAAATCTTATTAGTTGGTGACTTAGGAACACAAAATTCCTTTTTGTCACAGTCTGACTCAGAAACACATCTCTTGTAATACTGTCTGGCTCTGAAACAACACCCTCACTGGCAATATTACCCAGCACTGGAACACAAAAATCACTTCTAGCTAGCTCACACTCATGTTTCAGCAGTGACAAAATGATAGTAGACAGCCCTTGGTAGTTTTGGTGATTCTAGGTATAACTGGGTGATAATTTTCGTTTTTAAAACCAGCACACACCAAAATTTACTAGTCATGAAATATGAAATTATTGGGTTTTATTTTAACAGACAAAACACACACACATATAAAAAAAGACAAATTACATTCTGTTGGCATTCCCTCCCTTTTTTATAGCGTGTACAGAAAAGCACAGAAAAGCACACAAGAAAAGCACAATAGAGCAGAGTTAGAAAGGAAGAGAAAGAAAAATAGTGGAAAATGTAACGAGGGTGTCAGTTAACCACAGGCCAGCCCGCGAACTGCCTCATCCTCTGCAAACAAAACCTGCCTGAAACACGGATTAGGATACACTCAGAAGGAGTGTGTATGTGTTTGCTGTTGGGACCTTGGTTGCTTTGTGCTGACTTGTGCTTTTGTGTGTATGATTGAAACCTTTTTTTATTCAGTTGTCTTCTCAAACGTGAAAATATTCTGGTTCTGTTCTTCCTTGATGTTTCTTTCTTGTTCCTTTTTTATACATTAATTTATCTTGAAAAAAATAAATATATAGAGTCAAACCACAGCCCTTTAGATCACATATAAATCTGAAAAAATCTTTATAACCCAAGGCTGAATTAAAAATTTTTACTAGAAACTGTTCCTGTTTAAGTTGCTCATTTATACAACTTAAACAGGAAAAGAAGGGCATTTGTGGTTTTTCGAGTTGCTGTCACTGATTTTCCACAGGTAGCTGAAATTCTGCACAAAGGTGTAATAATGGGAAAAAATGAACACAGTTTCCAAAGGAAGCAAAGAAGTAGCATAAAAAAACAAGTGATCCCTGGGAGGGCAGTCAGCTGATGGAGTACATTTTAAAACTTGAGTTTAAAAGTAACATTTCTTCTAGACCAGTAAACAACAAAACATGCCCACCTTATATAAGGTTTTTTAAAAATCAAATCATTCACTGCATGGGAATGGAGCCCAGTATGCACCATGTGCAGATTTAAGATTGCATTTTAAGAATGCAACAAAGATTTTTCTAAGATTGTGTTTTTTAAAATATTTTTCTTGCAGTTTAACACTGCAGAATATACTTAAATATATAAATTTAAAATAATAAATTTAATAATTCTTAATAAATATAAGACATTATCTCTTTCTAAACATTGGATGAAATTCATATTTTTTGCTTGTTTTATTTTTATTTTGGCCTATAATAGCAATGTTTGAAAATCTTTACCATGACAGGTATTTTGTAATGGTGTGATGAATTGTATCGTAACACACTTAATAGGTTTTGTATTTTTAAGTCATATTTGATAGGCATAAAATCTGTATGTTCTCATGATAAGATATAAATATTTTAATTATAAAACTGCAAAATCTGCATCTGTTGCACATGATGCAGATTATTACATTCCTTTCTTTAAAATTATGAAATTATATTCCATACTGTAATTATATTTAAACTTGAATTTTACTCAATCTTACTTTTTGAGATTTGAGTTGATTATAATGCCACCTGCATGTTATTAGGAGTAATTATTTTACTGAATACATAAAGTGTGAAATTGTGAAATCTTGTTCAATAAAGATCAGTCTTATGAAATTGTTAGATCTATGCAAAATATCAAACCACAGCAATGATAATACTATATTGTAGTTTTTTTTTTAACATATATGTCATTTAAAGTTCTACAGCTGAGCCATGCTTAATATATTGAAGTTAAAAATTATTATTTAAAACACATTTGCGGAATGGAAATGGCTGTCTTCATTAAATGTCATCTAATGAGATTTATGCCTTAAATACAGGATTTTCTTTTGTGTTTAACATCAACATATCAACAATATCACAAAAACATCACATGATGGATAGTAAAAAGATATGACAGACATTTTAGAACTGTCTGTGTCTTCTGACTACCATTAACTTATAATTATGAGGTCTTTTAATTTTAGTAGTTATTTTATTGTAATGGTGTCATTTTTCGCAAAGAAAATCTTGCTTATTTTCTTTCCTTTTTTCAAAGTCCATTCATACATGTATTTGCACATGCACCAAAATGATTTTCAATTTGCAGAAGTGCATCTGTGTCACAGGACTGAAAGTTGGATCTAGACAACTATTTACAATTAACTGATATTAAGTTGGCATAAGTGGCCAAACATTTTTCTTCTTTTGGATAAGCTCACATCATTATGACCGTATCTGCCAATAATGCCTTGAGGAAATGTGTCCATCACAGCACACTTACACAGCCAAAATGGTTGTTGAGGTGTGACTTTTTCTCTCTGCCCCTGAGGACTTCTGCCAATCACACCACTGGCAAAAGACAATGGAAAATGTGTTTCTTTATTTTTATTTATTTCCATTTTCTCCAAAGAAGATAAGTGTCCACTGCCCCTAAGAATGTGTCAGTGGGATCAAGAAATGTCAAAACTAGTGCTGTCTCACATTTATACGACATTTACACACAAACACACACACACACACACACACACACACACACACACACACACAGCAGCTCACTGGATACCTCTGGTCTTTGTCCAGGGATATTCTGACAGCACCTTGGGAACTAACTTTAGGGATCTGTGTGTGTGTGTGTGTGTGTGTGTGTGTGTGTGTGTGTGTGTGTGTGTGTGTGTGTGTGTGTGTGTGTGCACGCGCATCTTTGGATCCATTAGGAACCCATGGGAAAGATGTCAGTCTATGACAAGGGACTGGTCCATTCCCCAGAGGGGACAGCAGGGAAGGGGTAGTAATGGTGCTGACAGGTGAGCTCCACTCTGCTTTTTTCACTTTTTCTGGGCGTGTGTGTGTGTGTGTGTGTTAGATTTAATATTGTCAAGGAGGCCGATGATGTGGAGGACCGATGTTTGGGGGGTTTTACACTTATTTATAGTTAAATAAGAGAACGCTGCAAACAATAAACTTGGCTATGCTTTGATGCTATTTCTAGATTGTTATTTAGCCAAACCAGCATGATTGTGGAAGGCAGTCTGGCATCTGTGTATGCATTTATGGACCCGATCTGCTTTGTGTCAACAGCTAAGGCAACTATTGGCGGTGTCATGATGTGTGAAATATTTTCTTGGCACACACTGGGACCCTTAATAGCAATTTCTCATGGTTTGAATGCCACAGCCAGGCTGAGTAGTGAAAATCTGCATTACTATCACCATCTTCAAATGGTTGCATTCAGCAGGACAATGCACCACTGTCATAAAGCACAGGTTGGCTAAAGTTGATTTGATGGACAACACAATGAACTTCACTGGCCTCCCCATTTACCAGTAACCAGTAGGATACCTTTACAATGTCGTAGAACAGTATAAAGAATCCTATAGAATAGAATATTAAACATTTACATGACCTAAAGAGCAATTTTAGCTGCATTGCTGCATGAGAATTTCACTAAACTGAAATAAATCCCATCTTTTTTTTGCCAGTGGTCAGTGAATTACTTTTGCTTTTCTATTTTAAATGTGCCCCAGTCTACCACCCTGGAAGGCTCCGCTGACAGATGTAATCAGTTTCTGTCTTTTTTTGTAAACAAGGTTGAGTCCATCAGGTCAGCAATAGTACCTCCTACATATAATCCATCCACGTTTAGTTCCTGTTCAGCTGCCTTATACCAGTTTGAACCTATCTCAATTACACTTCTTAACAAGATGGTTAGGCAAATTAAACCTTGTGGTTCTCCTGTGGATGTTATCCCTGCATGGCTATTTAAAGAGGTTTTCCCTTCAATTGGAACCTCAGTCCTTGCTATTATAAATAGCAGTATTACTTCCAGTGTGATTCCTGATGGTATAAAACATGCAACTGTAAACCCTTTATTAAAAAAACCTGACCTTGACCCTTTAGTTTGCTCAAATTTTAGACCCATTTCAAAAGTTCCATTCCTCTCAAAGTTATTGGAAAAAATCGTTTTTACGCAACTGAATACGTTTTTAGATATTAATGGTATCATGGAAGTTTTTCAGTCTGGTTTTAAACATCTACACTCCTCTGAAACAGCACTTTTATGTGTTTTTAATGATATCTTTTTAGCTAGTGATTGTGGAAGTCTTGTGATCCTTGTGCTTTTAGATCTTACTGCAGCATTTGATACTGTTGACCACAATATTCTTACCTCTTCTTTGGAACACCTAGTTGGCATCAAAGGTGCAGCACTGGATTGGCTTCATTCATATTTGAGTGGCAGAATGTTTAGTGTTAAAGTTGAAAATTTTGCTCAATCCTTGGCCCTTTTCTTTTTTCATTATACCTGCTCCCTTTGAGGTCTATTTT
Source organism: Maylandia zebra (assembly GCF_041146795.1). Taxonomy (NCBI): domain Eukaryota; kingdom Metazoa; phylum Chordata; class Actinopteri; order Cichliformes; family Cichlidae; genus Maylandia; species Maylandia zebra. The sequence goes on from NC_135172.1 coordinate 4,721,026, forward strand.
TAGAAAACACAAAATATCCTTTCACTGCTACGCAGACGACTGACAACTTTATTTGCCTTTAGAACCAAATTGCCCAGGCTCCATCCAAATCCTTTTGAACTACCTTGAAGATGTCAAAGCTGAGATAGCTCTGAACTTTTTGAGTTTCAATGAGAGTAAAATGAAGGTGTTTGTATTTAGACCTAATAATATTTCATGCAACCCGCTTGGGAATTGTGGATGGCTAGGGTCTTATATCAAACAGCATGTGACAAATTTGGAAGTCATTATGGACACAGATTTTAAATTGGACAAACATATTAGTTCTGTGTGGCAAAAAAGTTTTTCTCAGTTGAGGCAAAGAGCAAAGCTGAAGCCAGTTTCGTCAAGACATGACATGGAGAAGGTAATACATGGCTTGACTACTGTAATGCACTTTATGTTGGAGTCAGCCAATGGTCTCTTGCACATCTTCAGCTCATTCAAAATGCTGCTGGCCGCCTCGTAAAAGTCTCGAGACCAGTCTTGGTCTCGAGACTTTTACGTGGTCTTGGTCTTGTCTTGGTCTCGACGGACCTTGGCCTTGGTCTTGTCTTGGTCTCGGATCCCTCGGTCTTGTCTTGGTCTCGCTGTCGTGGTCTTGCTGTCTCAGATCGACATAGTGGTCGGGAGATTTGGAGTCAACAGTATCCGTGACACACAACGTAACGTTCGATAATGTGTCATGCGCAAAAGCATCAGCTCTAAGAGCCGTGCTTAGAGAGTGTTTGTAGTGAATCAGAAGAGTCGACTCCCATTGAGCGAGAGCTGGCTCCTCACTTAATTTCCTTTCGCTGCTCAGCTCTCACACAGTGACTCAGCTATGCCATCGCAAAAGCACATAAATATGCCTGACACCTGTAAACGAAGCAGCATCTGGCTGCAGTTTAAAGACTTTTTTGTCTCTATCTTGGTCTCGTCTCGACTATTTCTTAGTCTTGACTTGGTCTGTCTTGGTCTTGTCTTGTTCTCAATATCCTCTTGTCTTGGTATTGTCTTGGTCTTGGTTTAAGCAGTCTTGACTACAAGTCTAGCATGAACATGTAACACCTGTCCTGTCCTTTCTTCATCGGCTTCCTGTTCATGACAGAATTAATTTCAAAGTCCTAACGCTGGTTTATAAATGCCTTAATGGTCTTGCTCCCCCATACCTTTCCGAGCTACTTCAGACTTATATTCCTTCGCATACCCTTAGATCAGCTGACCAGTTGCTGTTGGTTGTCCCAAAATCTGGGCTAAAACGTAGAGGAGAACGAGCCTTTTCAATTATGGCCCCCAAACTTTGGAATACGCTGCCTTTAAATATTAGACAGGCATCTTTGTTCCATTTTTAAGTCACTTTTGAAAACACACCTTTTTTCGATAGCGTTCAGACTGGTGTGAGTTGATATGTTTATTATGTGTATTATTATGTTTTTATGTGAGTGTCAGTGGTTTTATCTTGTGTTTTACTCCTTTGTTTCTGTACAGTACTGGGCAAACTTTCTGTTTTTAAATGTGCTATATAAATAAATTGGATTTGGATTTGGATTTTGGCATCAACCTTCCACTCAACATCCAGCTTCTCCAAATTCCAGGCTATCAGCATCTACTTACAGCTGCTAACAGAGTCAATATTGTCAGGGGATCTCTGAAAATATACTGTAACAATACCAAGTCTCCCTGTCTGTCTATCTGTACGTGTGTGTGTGCATGTGTCTATATGTGTGTGCATGCCTGTATGTGTTTCTGTGGCCCCAAAACAGTGATTGATCATTAATATTTTATTTTTCTGCCTTGGTGGAGTCTCTCATGAGAAAAACACATTATTATTCACAAACATTCACCCGTCTCACATATGCATCCACACACACAAGCAGATGAACACATGTGGCCTAAACCACACTAAACCACATGGAAACATAGACTATAAATAGAGCACAAACACACACACAGTCCAATTTGCCGCAATGGTTGAGTTGTTTTGGACATGCGGTCTCAAGGGAACTACTATGTCCACACTGTGTCTGTGTGTGTGTCTACGTGTGTATATGATGGCCACAACCACACAAGTATAAAGTCAGTAAACCCACATACATGGTACACACTCACCCTGTAGTGAATGCACAAGGAGCAACTTGGGGTTGCATTTTGCCCAAGGCTTCTGCAACATACAGAATTGAAGAACTGGGGATCAAGTTATCAACCTTCTTATTAGCAGGCAACACGCTCTACCCCCTGAGTTACAGCCAATAGAAGTAACTTTGTAAAGTAGCCATTACAGATAACTTTCAACCATTAATGACACTTTCAGTACAGCAAATAAATATGTACCATGTTCACTCAATCGTGGTATTGAGTAGCGATCTGCTCTTCCATGGTTCCAACAGAAATCTTCTCCCTCTTTTCTGTATAACTCTCAGATTTGTTTACCCGTCTTTGTTAATCGCCTGTGAATACAACTAAAATCTTCAGAATTGTGGGGAAAATTGAAATATACCCCCGACATAATAAGTGAAAGCCCACCTTAGGGGGGTCACATTTCGCTGCAGGGCAACTTGCATGTGACAAATAAAGGCTTTCTTGACTTGACTTGACTTGACTTGACTTGGCTTCCTGCTTCTTGCCTTTTACTTGCAGCAGCAGTCTGGGTGGGTCCTCAGAAGTGGCAGTACTTGAGAAGTGGGAGTGGCTAAAGGCACAAAGATTCCTCCTTCAGTCTCTTTCAGTGGGCAGCTTTCATTTCCTCAGAATCACTTGTTAGGTTAGATTCTTAGATTATTTTTTTCTTGCATCCTTCCCTTTCTTACAATAGTGATTATCAATCCCCTACACATCCATAATCCCTTAGTGTTCAATAAACCAATTGGAACATTGAACTCTGTATGGAATCTCATTTGTTGTTAGCCTGAGTTGTTAACTAATTGGGGATGATCCCGGATTTAAATTGGTGCATTATTTGCTTTCAATAGGTGTTCATTGTTGCTCTGTGTAATTTTTCTTTATTTTGTGGAGTCAGATATTTGTGTGCTTATGTTACTGTGTAGCACTTGTTAGCATAACCACAAAGGATTGTTGTACATTTAAAGAGCTGTATCGTTTTCACCTTAAGTGAAATTTATGGTCCCACAAATGTGTTTGCATGCACATTATTGGTCAGACAATGACCAGAAACCCATTGCAGACGTGCTCTGGTTCAGTCTTCCAGAGTCCTAATTGCATGTCACAGGAAGTGGATGATATATGCATCTGACAAATGCTAACTGGTTGACAAGTGGTAGATAAGTTTGCATCCTTCAGATTGTCCACAAGGGTTTGGGACCTAGTAGCTTTTAGTTCTTGCTGTTTTGTTCAATTAAAAATGCTTTTAGTATTTTTGCTTGCAACAATTTTTGTTTTATGTAGTCATGCTAAGTAGAGTGAAATAACTCTTTTGGATATGTTCTTTATCTTAAAAATCTAGCCTAAGTTGTCTAAAAAGGATCCAGGCACTTTTTTTTCTGTTTCTTGAAAGGTTAACTAAGAGGGAGACAAAAACCAGACAGACCTTGCTCCTTATCGCGAGCCGTGGTTTTTTTTTTTCTTTCTCTCACCCTCTCTCTCGCACTTTTTTTCCGCTTCACTCCGCATGCGAGCCTTGTGTTTTGCGCTGGGAAGAGGGCGGTAGTTACACTCGCAGTAGCACAGGAACAGAGGGAGAGAGAGAGAAAGAGAGCCAGGGACAACAACGTCATATTAGAAAGGTATAGTAATCATCCACAACTATTTTCAGTTGCAGATGATAAAGGATTCAGAAAGTTTATTCATGCAGGTCCATATGACAGAGAATGCTCATCTTCTTTTTGTTTTCATTTTTTAATTTATATTTAATTGTGTTGTGGTTTGCAGTGTTTTGTGTTGTTTCACTTTAAATTTGTTTAAAAGGAAAAAGCTGAAAATTTAATTAGTTAAAAGTTGAACTGTGAATAGTTGGTTTTTGTATTATATGATGTATTTATTTTTATGTGGAGTGAAGGAATAAAAGTATATTTATGGCGGCCCCTACAGACAAAGCATGTACAAACTTCAAAACACATATGAACTCTGAAGCACGTACAAACCCTGAAGCACGTGAAAACTCCAAAACACGTAAAAACTCCAAAGCATGTACAAAACACAACAGAAGTGCTCCAGGATGCTAGGGGGCAGTGTTGAGCTTTTGTTACCCAGTGGCTACACAAGCCAGCAAGAACCAACGACCAGATTTGGTGTGTGGTAGTAACAGGTAAATGAACATTTTTTTTTTAATTATTTGAATATATATGAGTGCTTGTGTATAAATACACAAACCATACACATATGCTTTCAATTGTGTAATTTAAGTGATCTAGGTAGCTCTGTTTTGGAAGTTCAATTAACGCTAGAAATGTGTTTTGGAGTTTGTACGTGCTTTGTCTCTAGGGGCCACCATAAATATTTACATATAAACATATATAAATAAAACCACTTTTTTTTACATTACTAATTCCTTTTGTGCATAATTTTATATTGCTGTTAATAATAAATTAATTAAAGCAACAAAAAAACCTGAAGAGCCGGTTCGGAGCCGAAAGAGCCAGCTCTTTTTAGTGAGCCAAGCCGAGAGAGCCGGTTCTCTAAAAAGAGCTGGAAATCCCATCACTATGTGGTTGTGAATTCAGCAGATGTCAGCATGCTTTTATTACAATATGCTGACATCAGCCTGCTTGTATAATGTGGAATACACCAGGCACAGACACACGCACACACAGGTAGGTACAGCCAACTTCCACATTTATTCAAGTGTTTGTTGTTTTGACAGCTGACTCAGTCACACAGTCTGACAGCTCACGAGCCCAGCTGATCTCTCTCCTGGCCGCTCCTCCTCGTCTCACTATAAACACAGCGGAGGGAGACCATCATCAGTCCATAAACAACATCAGCTGTTCTTACCGGCCTCGCAGCGCCGCCCTGATGAGCCTTCCGCTCCACTCCTCCCCTGCAGCTGCGCCCGGGGCCACGCCTCCGCCACACACCCCCACCGCCCGTTCGAGGCCGGGGAGCCGTCCGGCCGAGCCAACTCCCCCCCCCGCGAGCGAGAGAGGAAATCGGCCACTGCCATCTGCGCCCCCGGCCTATGGATCACCTTGAACTTAAAGGGCTGCAACGCCAGATACCACCGGGTGATCCGGGCGTTGGCATCCTTCATGCGGTGGAGCCACTGCAGCGGGGCGTGGTCCGAACAGAGGGTGAATGAGCGTCCCAGGAGGTAATAGCGCAGGGAGCCGACCGCCCACCGGATGGCCAGGCACTCCTTCTCCACGGTGCTGTACCGGCGCTCGCGCTCTGCTAGCTTCCGGCTGATGTATAGGACAGGGCGGTCGGCCCCCCTTACCTGCTGGGACAAAACGGCTCCCAGCCCTCTGTCCGAGGCGTCAGTCTGCAGAACAAAAGGGAGGGAAAAGTTAGGAGTGTGAAGCAGCGGCTCCCCACAGAGAGCCTTTTTCACCTGCACAAACGCCGCCTGGCACGGCCCCGTCCACTGGACCAGATCCGGGGCACCCTTTCGAGTGAGATCGGTCAGGGGGCTGGTTAGCTGCGCAAACCCCGGCACAAAGCGACGATAGTAACCCGCCAACCCCAAGAACCGTCTCACCTCCTTTTTCGTCCTGGGGCGCGGGCAGGATGCGATAGCCGCCGTCTTCTCCACCTGTGGACGCACCTGCCCGCCCCCCAGGTGGTACCCCAGATACTGCACCTCCCTCCGTCCAACCGCGCACTTCTTCGGATTGGCCGTGAGCCCCGCCCCCCTCAGGGACTCCAGGACCGCGGCCACCCACAGCACATGCTCCGCCCAGGTGTCGCTGTGGATGATCACGTCATCCAGGTAGGCGGCAGCATACGCTGCGTGCGGACGCAGTACCCGGTCCATGAGACGCTGGAAAGTGGCCGGGGCCCCGAACAGGCCAAACGGAAGTGTCACGAACTGGTACAAACCGTACGGAGTGGAGAAGGCCGTTTTCTCCCTGGCCTCGGCAGACAAGGGAATCTGCCAATAGCCCTTGGTTAAGTCCAGTGTCGTGAAAAAGCGGGCCGTGCCTAACCGGTCCAGGAGCTCGTCGACCCGAGGCATGGGGTAGGCATCAAAGCGTGACACTTCGTTCACCCTGCGATAGTCGACACAGAACCGTATAGACCCATCCTTCTTCGCCACCAGAACGATGGGGCTACACCAGGCGCTGTGCGACTCTTCTACTACTCCCATCCTCAGCATTTCCGCCAATTCCCTCTGCACGATTTTTCGCTTGTGCTCCGGGAGCCTGTAGGGCCGTGAACGCACCGTCACGCCAGGCTGCGTCACGAAATGGTGCTCGATGAGGGACGTCCGGCCGGGCAGGGGGGAGAACACGTCCGCAAAACGCTGTTGCAACGCGACAACATCCGCTCTCTGGGCCTGTGTGAGATGGTCATCACAAGTGAGGGAGGCGGGAATGATAGAATTTGGCACCTCAGGCCCCAACTCATCTCTCTCCTTCACCAAGCTCACCAGAGAAGTGGTTTCAACCTCTCGCCACAGTTTGAGGAGATTGAGGTGATAAATCTGCGTGGCTCCTCCCCTGTCCGACCGAGCGACCTCATAGTCCACGTCCCCGACTCGCCGTGTGACCACAAAGGGTCCTTGCCACTTGGCGAGCAACTTCGAGCTGGAAGTAGGGAGTAACACAAGCACTTTATCTCCCGGTGAGAATTGCCTGAGCCTAGCCCCTCTGTCATACAGGCGTTGCTGACGCTGCTGAGCCTGGAGCAAATTCTCCCGTGACAACCTCCCCAAAGTGTGGAGTTTTGCTCTCAGGTCCAACACGTACTGAATCTCATTTTTGGCGGGGCTCGGACCGTCCTCCCAGCTTTCTTTAATCAGGTCGAGCACCCCACGTGGCCTCCTGCCGAACAGCAGTTCAAAGGGAGAAAATCCCGTGGAGGCCTGGGGCACCTCCCGCACTGCGAATAACAGAGGGTCTAGCCAGTGATCCCAATTGCGTTCATCCTCGTTAATGAACTTCCGAATCATGGACTTTAAAGTCTTATTCAGCCGCTCCACCAGCCCGTCAGTCTGAGGGTGGTAGACGCTGGTCCGAATAGATTTAATGCCCAGTAATTCGTACAGTTCCCGCAGTGTACGAGACATAAACGACGTGCCCTGGTCAGTCAGTATCTCTTTCGGGATTCCGACTCGGGAGATGACCTGAAACAGTGCCTGCGCCACACTCTTTGCAGAGATGGTGCGCAGCGGAACTGCTTCCGGGTACCGCGTTGCGTAATCCACCAAGACTAACACAAAGCGGTAGCCGCGTGCACTCCGGTGAAACGGCCCGATGAGGTCCATGCCGATGCGCTCAAACGGGACCTCAATGAGGGGGAGAGGGCGCAGCGGCGCCTTCGGTATGGCCGGCTGGTTAACAAGTTGGCAGTCCGGGCAGGACGCGCACCAGCGGCGCACATCCGCTCGGATGCCCGGCCAATAAAATCGGGCCGTTATTCGCTCCAGAGTTTTCTCATAGCCCATATGCCCTGCCATGGGGTTATAGTGGGCCGCCTGGAAAAGCGTTTCCCGGCGGCCCTGCGGCACCAACAACTGGGTGTGTGTTTCCTCTGTCTGAGTGTCACGACTCACTCGATATAATCGGTCGTTTAATAAGACGAAACGCGGGTAGGTCTGCGCGGCCTCAGGGCGCACCACGTGACCATCAATAGCCATCACTTGGTCAAAGGCTGAGCGTAGGGTGCCGTCACGAGACTGCTCCAGTGGGAAATCACCCATGGGGGACACTTCCGGGGCCGGCGGGACGTCCCGTGAGGGACCCGCCGGCTCCTCCCCCCCGGAGTCAGTGTCGGACGACCCCGCGTCACCGCTGAACGCCGCGCACACGCTACACCCCGCTTCCGGTCGTGATCGCACCCCCGCGTACTGTCCCAGTAGCTGATGAAACCCCGGCCAATTGGTACCCAGAATCAGGGGGTGCGACAGGCGCGGGCTAACCGCCGCCGTTACTCTATGCGTTTTGCCCTTATACTTTAATAACAGCGGCACTATGGGATACCTGTGAACGTCACCATGCACACACCTCACCTCCACCCATTCTGCCTCCAGCAATGCCCCGGGGCGAACCAAGCTTTGGTGTACGAGGGTCTGCGTGCAGCCCGTGTCCACCAACGCCTGGCGTATACCCCCTCGAGTCCTTACCGGAATACTGTATGTCCCTCCTGGACCGGGGGAGGGTGCTGGGGCGCCAGCAACACGAAACACCTGCCCCACTTCCATAAGCGGACAATCCCTCCTCAGGTGCCCCGGCTGCCCGCACTTCCAACACTCCGGCCCCGGCGTCTGTGCTGCTCTCCGTGGCTCGGGGGCGGCTCCACTTGGCTCGGCTGCCCTGGACGGCACCAACGCCGCGAAAGGGTTAGTGGGGCTCAGCGCCGGCAGCCGCTCTGCCTGCCCTGGTGCCGGCACACGGCGCCTCGGGGCCGGCACCGGGGCCTGTTTGTTCGGCCTCCGTCCAGCGTCCCCGGGTTCCCCTGCTCCAGCGGCAAGGTGGTCCTCCGCCAGCGTCACCGCTACCTCCAAGCTTGCGGGCCGGTGGCACCGGACCCATCTCGCCGTCTCCGCTGGCAATCCCTCCGTGAACTGCTCCAGCACCACCTTGTCCACCAGCTTCGTCTCCCCCTCCGATGTTCCCGGTTGCAGCCAGCGTACCGCCGCGTCGCGCAGCTGCCGGGCCCAGGCGAATGGTCGGTCCGTTGTAGCCAGCCGACAGGCCCGGAACCGCCGGCGGTGGTCTTCGGCGGTGAGCCCTAGCCTGTCCACCACCGCCCGGCTCACGTCCGCGAAGCTGCTCCTCGACGCCGGAGGCAGACTCAGGGCCGCTGTTTGTGCCTCCCCGGACAGCAGGGGGAGCAGCCGCGGAGCCCACTCCTCCCGCGGCCATTGGCAAGCCTCCGCCGTGGCACGGAAGGTCTCCAAAAAAACCTGTGGGTCGTCCCCGTCCCCCATCCGGGGCACCGCCACCGACAGTGGCGAGGGCTTCGGCGTGGCAGCGGCCCCGACCAGCCGCTCCAGAACTTGCGTCTGCCGGTCCGTCTGCTCCCGCAGCGCGGCCAGGTGGGCACGCTGGTCGGCCGCCTGATCCCGGCTCATCGTCGCCATCTCCGCCAGCATCTGCGCCAAGAATTGCAGAGGCTGGGCGGGTGGCGCGGCCTGTGGGTCGGACATTTCCCCACCGGCACTTTCCTGGGTTTCGGCACCACTTGTGGAATACACCAGGCACAGACACACGCACACACAGGTAGGTACAGCCAACTTCCACATTTATTCAAGTGTTTGTTGTTTTGACAGCTGACTCAGTCACACAGTCTGACAGCTCACGAGCCCAGCTGATCTCTCTCCTGGCCGCTCCTCCTCGTCTCACTATAAACACAGCGGAGGGAGACCATCATCAGTCCATAAACAACATCAGCTGTTCTTACCGGCCTCGCAGCGCCGCCCTGATGAGCCTTCCGCTCCACTCCTCCCCTGCAGCTGCGCCCGGGGCCACGCCTCCGCCACATATAACAACACACTGATCTCTGATTTTTAACCTACGACCTTGAAGCATTGCATACTAAAATGGTCTATTTTATTATCTTTACCTATACGATTGGAGAAGAATTAGCTGAAATCTGAAAACTTGACATTTTATGATATATTTATGTAGTGTGATTTTACAAAACTTTATGGCATCATTATGAAGTTTTAGGCCATTGTATTGACAAAAACAAAAAGTGTGTTGTACAGCTGTCTCTTTGCCCTTTCATATGATAAAATATACTAGATATGATTTCGTGAATTTTTTTTCAATGTCAACTCTGACCTTGGGAACTAACAATTAAGGTCAAGGTAAATGCTTAGCTAACCTATCTCTGTGCTCCCTTTTTTTTCTTTCTTTCCAAGGCCTGGTATGTTGTGAAGTCTGAGGACGATCCATGGGTAATATAAAGTCTTTACTGATTGTCCAATTTGATGTGACCTTTACCCTATTGCCACCAAAATTATTAGCTCCAGCTGTTATTGGTCACATGATCAGGCAAAATTTGAACATCTTGAAAAATGTGGATGCTAGACTTATGAACAGACATACTGACAAACAAACAAGTGGAACTGTTTATATACACTTTCTCCTCGGAATGACAATTGCTAAGAATCCAGTGATTGTGATTCTATTATCATTATCATTTATTAACCAGGAGGGCCCCAAAGCCTTCGACAGGCCATCATTACTTTAAAAACAGCTAAGGCTGGCTGTTTTGAAGAATCTAAAATATAAAACATGTTTTGAGTTATTTCACACTTTCTTGTTTACTACATAATTCCATGTGTGTTTATTCATATTTCTGATGCCTTCAGTGAAAATAAAAGAAGAACCGATAAATGAGGCGTGTCCAAACTTATGATGAAGTCATTGGAAAAATAACTGCCCTGTGTTAAAGTCTGTAGTAAAAAGAAAAAGTTAAACAGCAAAAACAGATTTCTCTGCTTGTCCAAATGCAAAAGCTAATGATGCAGGTGCAGTAAAATGTTAGTCTAATCCGTTCCTGCCCGTCATGAATCTCCAAAGCTTCTGATGGAGATGATCCAGGATACAGGCCACATAAAAGTAAAAATATCTAGGAATATGGGTCCTTTAGAATCATTCATCTTGGCATCTGTATTGCTATTTTCCACAAAGATACGGAGCACTGTGCTACAGTACAGGGAAGGAGTGTAAATATGTTGACCTTCCTCTTCATCATCAAATTCAGGGGTGTTGGAGCCCAGCTACCATAGAGCAACAGCCAAGGTACTCCAGGTCACCAGCCTGTCACAGGACTAACCCACATCGTCGTCACGGACGTTAGAATGATTGACTTTTTAATCATTCTAACGTCCCCCCAGTTTACTTTTAAAAACTACAAGCAGTCTGAGAGAAAAATGCTCTAATGATATAGTACTACGAGGTCTTAAAGATCAGATTGGACCTGATTTTTCAAGACCTTGTATGTGAGGAAAAATGTCTTTAAACTTGATTCTGGGGACTAGTCAAAAGAAGCTAATTCAGGAGAAATGTACTCTCTCTTTCTAGTCCCTGTCAGTACTCTTGCTGCAGAATTTTGGATTAACTGAAGGCTTTTCAGGGAGTTTTTTTCTATTGAGAAGTCTTATTGAATTCTTATTTATTTATTTAAAAACTACCAGTTTATTTAATGTTATTGTGTCTTATCATATCTTTTTATTCGCTATTATGGCACCTAGTGCAGACATGAGAGTCACTGTTAGGGGAATATCTGATCATTGGAGTTCTCTCTTTAATTTTACAGGATTCATAACTGACACAATATAAATAAAATGAAAGTGAGATGAAATAAATAATATGTTTCTCAGCTGTGTTGATGGATTAAAATGATGAAAGCAGATACAGACTGTTACAAACTGCATTTTATTAATTTAAACATTTTCTGACTTTTTTTTTTACATAAATAAGAATAAGAAAGAAAGAAATTGCCAAAGATTTGTGGGGACACTGTGATGTTTGGGGGGGTTTCTCATTTTTTACCTTCTAATCAAAATCAAACCATTAAGCTAATGTGAGACCTAAAACCCTCCAAATGCTTCTATAAAGAAAGAAGCAGAAAGTTTTAGCTTGTACACAGTGTGACTGTAAGATTTATTTACTTTGGAAATAAAGCTTTATATTCTTTCTGCTATAAAGTGAGTAATTTAAGTGTTATACAAGCAATTTTAATTACATTGGCATTTATTAACAAGTTAAAAACATACACATTAAAAAACCAGAATGCAGGTGTGTTCAGCCTCTTAGAGCATGACAGGAAGGGCTCCAACTTTCTCCCTACAACACTGAAGTGGATAAGCAAAGATGAGTGGATGGATGCAGGGGTTAAAAAACAAACAACAGTCTGGACTGTATCAGTTTTGAAAAACAAGCTACTGTGGCGATGTCCTTTCTAGACCTTGAGGTTCCCGTTAGATAACACACCACTACATTCACTGACACTTAGAATCTCACCTCCTCTACTCACTGAATACTGAACAGCCAGTATTGAGTCTATCCAGCCATTTCATTTATACAAATGTTTTTAGCCTTCTGATTTTTTTTGTCAGCTTTTTCATTTTTATCATGTAAATTTTTTATGAAAGGAAAAAATATAACTGCCATCTGTTTAACAATGCAAAACCTCCTCTAGCTCGCATTCTCATTGTCAAAACATCTGGGTTTTAATTGATTCCTGTTTTGTGGTATTCACAGTTACTCAGCTTCCTACTTAGACCACATGCATATATACTCAAAGGTGAAGTCATACTAATGTGTGCGAGCGCAGCACTGTCACACTAATTGCTGGGCTCATATACGTGATAGGGTTACAAGCAGCGTGGAGCCAATTTTTTTTCCTCAGTTAAATAAAAGCTGCAGCCTATCTGCGTCCTTCCTCTGAGGGGCGCTGCTTATTGTTTAAACATCTGTCTTCCTATTGCCCCCGAGTATTCAGCAATTTGGCAGCAAGGCTGTGTGTGAGTATGCATGTGTATACAGGCAAACTAGACGTGTGTAAATGTGGTTTGAGCAACTAAGTTTCTGAGGAAAAGAGGTTCTTGATATAACTGTTTCAAAAAGTGAAATATAGTTGCGCCTGTGCATGTGCACGAGTTGCCAAACATACATTATGCAATATGAAAGAGAAGAATTTAAGTATATCTATAAAGTGAGCTATTGGTTTTCCATCTTAATCGGAAATTTAATGACTTGACCCTTTTCTAAAAGAAAAAAACTACTTCCACATGTACACACGATTACAGTAAGCTTGCATACAACCAGTAAGTAGATGCACAATGTACGTGCTCACTCATGTTTCCTTTTTGCCTTTGTTTAAAATGCTAAAACACATCCTGGGTAGAAGCATGCTCTCCTCTGCAAAGGCTAATCATTCACAAGCCTAATTTTGCCTGATCAGTGAAGCAAAAAGGAACCCATCACTATTTTCTCCAGTAGTACCTTCTTGACAAGACATACTGCCACATGTAGGATCATAGAGATATGATGCGCTGTTTTCCCATTGTCTACTCGGTAGAAATGAAGACTTTTAAAAATAATAATAATAATAACTGCTTTAATTTGTTTGGTTTACAAAGCTAAGAAATCTCAGTTTGTAACAGAGTTCCTCAAACTTTTCCAGAAATAGTGACCTCTAAGAACAAAAAAGTTTCTGGCTTTGGAAGTAAACAGTGACAATTATTTTCCTGTAATGCTTTGCTTAACATAGTTACAACAGCACTGGCAATCCATGGTTTTCACATGAACTCAAAGCTACTGAACATGCCTACCTATTGATGAACAACATATACATAAATGTTTGGTGGTCAGATTCTGATGGCTCATCCCAGCTGTGAAGGGGATTAGAGCAGGACCCCCGGAGCCTAGACACTGGTGGTGGAGATGAAGCTCACTTGAATAGAGCTTGAGTGATGAGAGGTGTAGATGGGGAGGAAGTGGGTCGCACAAAGGCGTCTGCGAAGGAGAAAGACAGATGTGCAGTGAGATTTAAAGTAATGCTGATTGGCCTGGAGAAGGCCGGAAGCAGGTGATTGGACTAGACCAGTAATGACACAAACAGTTTGACAGCGTGGGAAAGTGGACGTGAAAGCTTTGATTCAGCCGACAGCATCTGGGAGCAGACAGATGTTACGCCATAGATCTTCCTTATTGAACCCATTAGATCAATTTTGTTGTTTTTCACCTCACTATTTTCCCCGTCATTCTGTCCTGTCTCTCTCCATCCTCACTAGAATTGTATTCTCTGGAAAATAACAAAAATATAATCTTATGATAATTATTATAAGAGCAGATCGGGGGATCCACAATTGATATCAGTACAGCACACTGGTTAGTTATGTGAAATTTGGACTACATCTCCACTCTTATTGTTTTGGGGTTTTTTTTGCTCTCTCCCTCTCTGCTTTTGACTTGCTGTCACTTGGATCTTGAACAAGTACAAATAAGCAGAAACTTTATAAGTCACACCAATGTCTCTGCATTATCAGAACAGTTTGAACTTTTGCTATACTTCAGTTAAAGTGTGTTTTAAATCTGCATCATCATCGTTGTGTCATGAAATTACCTCTTTATCATGTTTCTGCTGCAGCCTTATTGAAATAAGCCACACTGTTGAAGCAGCAAGACCTCTGCTAGTATACTGTAACCTGTTTTCATTCTGTCCTGTACTGTTGGCATAGACAAGTTAGGAAAATACAACATTTGAATACGATAAGCAGAAAATAATAATAAAATGCGTTATTATTACTGCTATTAATATTGTTATTTTTAGGGGTGCTCTGATGAAATTTGCTTAAACACTACCAAAAAGGGTCCAAACTCACATATGGCGTAGATTATGAGACTTACATGTGAGCACACACCTGCTAATCCAGGCTATCTGTGGCAGTTCATTTAAACTGAAAGAATGATTTACTTGACACATATACTTGGTCAATTTTACTATGACACAACATTAATGTGACAAATTAATGCTGCCTGAACTTTTTTGGTCCTGCACTGTACAGTTTTTGTCCAATTCAACAAAACGTAAGATCATTTACTTTTATTTGAACTATGAACACCTCCCACACAGCAGCATCATTCACTCATTTCAATTGAAAATACATGTAGCTGTCCTCACTAGCTTTCAGGGATTTACATAAAGCTCTGGGGCAAAATATGGATCACAAGTCCCCAAAATGTGTCGTTTCTCTTCTATCTTTATTTTTCCAGCATGGATAGATGTCCAAGTAGTCTTTGCTCGAGACAGGTGAAAAAATGTATCCTGCAATACTACCGGCTGTCTGCTATTGGCCATCATAATGGATTAATGTTTTTCCCACTGGGATCATACAGTTCATTTCTTGCGTACATTTGTAGGGTTGTATACTGATGAAACTATTTGTCTCACACTGGTGCCACAGTTTCTGACATGGGGGCGGGCTGGAGGGAAATTAAGAAATTACGGTGGCTAAGCTGATACTTTAAGGAGGTGGTGCACTTGACTGACCTAATGATGTGCTGATTACTTGAGTCTGATAAATGAAAGGCCAAGGCAAACTTTCCTTTTTTTTTAGCCAGTCTTATCTGGAAGCTTTTGCAATCACAACTGTGATCTGAATGTGATGTAGTGCACCACATTTGCTTTCCAAGATGAGCTTTATAAATTCTGTCCGTCCACACTTTAGAGGGTGGGGTAATTTTGGACGGATGTGTGTCTCTGTGCAGTTTCTGTCTGTGTGTTTTTCCTTTATAAATGAACTGAGTTAGCTGGAACTACACTTTTATTTGAAGCTGTGGTTTTTAATATATTTTTTCTCTTATGAACCACTTTTTGTTGAGTTGTTTTTTTCCTTATTGCATGTTATTTAATAATCTGTCGAAAAACTCAGGGGCCATGTGACTAAGTTATGCATGAATCTATTGCAGGAGTTGATCTGAGTGTCTAACGTGATTTCTAAAGATAGGTCAAACCACTACAAGGTGTTGTATGTCATTTGAGTGTGCTTTGTTACAGGCGCAGCAGTTAAAGACCCAGCATTTTTGTTTTTTTCATCCTCGACTTCCCCCCACCCCCATTCTTTTCGCTCTCTTTTTCTATTCCTCCACTTTCTTCTTCCATCCTTTGCCTTAACACCCTGTCCACTCCAGCGCAATATTCACACAGACAGTAATGTGAATAATAAAATAAAATAAATAAATAAAATAAAACCATTAACAAGACAAGCCTACAGAGAGTCTATGGTGATCCTCTTGGAAATCAAATATGTTTGGCACAACGAAGCATTCAGACCATTATTCTGCTTACTACAACTGCTGAACAGGGCCCTGTTTCAGGAAGCCGGTTTAGTGCAAACTCTGAGTAAGTATACCCTGAGTTAACGAAAACTCTGGGTTTTCGGTTTCACAAAGCGAGTTTAGATTAATTCTGAGTGAGTTACTATGACGACACACTCCGTGAAGCTAACCTGCCCCCTAGCAGGTTTACTTCAACTAACCCTAACTTTCTCCGCCTCTTTGTCGGAAACCTGACTGTAGGAAGTGTCAGACATGGCGTGTCCCTTCCTTGAAGAGCCAGTAGATGTTGAAGCCCAAATTCTCCGCAGAGCTCTCCGCCGGGAGAGAGTGATTAGAGCGCGTTTGGACATTTTATCATTTCCTGATGATTTCCTGTGTGAACGTTACCGTTTTTCAGCACAATCTACAATTTATTTGAATAACATCCTCAGGCCTAATATTGCTCATGTGACACATCGTGGACATCCTCTCAGTTCTGTACATATTATTTGTATCGCACTTCGGTTTTTTGCAAACGGGAGCTTTCTGTATAATATTAGTGACGCTGAGCACGTTTCCAAGGCTACCGTCTGTCGGGCGGTCAGGAATGTTACAGTTGCACTGAAACGTCTCCTGTACTCGTCTGTGGTGCTCCCCGGTCATAGACCCACAAGATTTATCAAAGAGGGATTCCACAAAATTGCAGGTAGCAGGATGAACAAAACTTAATTCATGATGTGGTGATACTTGAACTACTACTTAAATTTTACATTTATTTTCACGGTTCCCAGGCGTGATTGGCTGTATAGATGGCACTCACATTCCAATCATTGCTCCTTCAGTAAATGAAGGAGACTATGTGAACAGGAAGTCTTTCCACAGCATTAATGTACAGGTACATAGTTCCCTGTAGCATTTCAAACTAACAAATTATTTCATTATAGTAATGGATGCTAATTTGTGTTCTCTGCACTGTGAAGATCATATGTGATGCTGCCAACATTATCACAAATGTGGAAGCCAACTGCTCAGCCTCTGTGAGTGGTGGTGGTGGACGACCTCCACCTGTT
The DNA here is from genome assembly GCF_041146795.1 of Maylandia zebra. Taxonomy (NCBI): domain Eukaryota; kingdom Metazoa; phylum Chordata; class Actinopteri; order Cichliformes; family Cichlidae; genus Maylandia; species Maylandia zebra. The sequence continues at coordinate 4,737,986 of NC_135172.1, forward strand.
TTTCGGGCCTCCGCTTTTTTTTCTGTTGGCTATAACGGGTCACATTTGAGCATACAGAGTAAGCAAATATGTACTTGTAATGTGCTCAGATAATTTCAATAAGTGCTTACAGAAAGAAAATTAATGTAGCCTCTAACTGCAATTGATTTACATCGGACAAACGGACCAAGCACTATGGCTCATAATACAATTACACCTTACCTGTTTGGACTATATTTTTATATTTCATTTTTACTTGCTGCCAGGAACGTTTGGGGCCTGTTGGGTTGCACCTGCGCTCACATCACATCACAAAATAAAATGTATGAAATAAAAAATAAAATAAAATATAATAAAATAACGTGTTAAATGGGTGGAAATCCCTAGATCAATGTTTAAATTAACACTCACGCATTGACTCTGTCGGCTATGTTTTGCCATGCATGCTCCCTTTCTTTTGCAGCTGAGGCTGTGTTACTTTTTTTCTGCAAAATTTGCATGTTATCGGCATATACTGCCATCAGAATTTTGGCCTCAAGCGCTGTAAAATACATTGACCGCGCCTTCTTTCCCTCCGTCTCCATGGTGACTCGCTTAATCTGTGCTCCACTAATCAGGGCTTTGTGTATCCTCGTGCGTGCGCTTAACTTGGGGTTAAAGCAACTCCGCGTTGATTGAACTAATTGTTATCAGCCTTTCTGAAACCGAATATTCTGAGTTGGACAGTTCGGGGTTACTCAACCCTGAGTATCGTTTTTCACTCTGAGTTTTCTAAACCGGCTTCCTGAAATAGGGCCCAGGACAGGTAAAAAAAAAAGACAACAAAAACAAATAAAACTAAATAGAAACTCACAATGGATCACAAACAGCTGCATTTGTAAGAAAAAAAAACATAACCATACAACACCTGGAACACAAAAAAATAATGAAAAAGCATACACCAATCAACAATCTTGTGTTTTGTGCAAGTATGCGTGTGTATTTGTGTATGTGTCTGTGAAGCCCCAGATGCAGCGCCCGTGGCCAGATGGTGAGATCGCACGGTGGCAAAATCCAAGAACTGGGCGTCAGGTGCCCAAGAACTGCCCGGCATCCGGCAGAGAGGGTGAGAGCAGGCGCACTCGCAATTCAAAATATTTCTTTTCATCGTGCACTTTCACTTTATTTCTAAAGCACTGCATAACAGCTGGCCCAAGTACTGTACCAAAATAAAAAAATAAGAGAACAAAAGAATAAATCAGTACAAGTACATACAAAGGGTAATAAGTTAAACACATATGACAACTCACACTGGGTTAGCCAAGGAGAAAAGGTGTGTTTGTGAACTAGTTTTAAAAACAGCGAGGGATGGAGCCTGCCTGACCTCCAGAGGCAGCTTATTCCACATTTTGGGAGCCAAAGGTGAAAAGGCTCAGTCCCCTCGGGATTTATAACATGTCAAAAGCACCTGGTTAGCTGATGTAACAGCATGTGACAGCATGTAAGGGTGATGCAGCAGCAGTTAATGTTTGGCAGTTACCTCAACAGAAAGAAGGACTTAACAACAGTATTGACATGTTGGTCAAGTTTTAGGCTGGGATCCATTTTCACACCTAAATTAGTAAAGCTAATGTTAGTCCCACACATCATTTGGGAGGGAAATAAGCAGATGGACACAGTCTCAGACCAATAGACCAATTGTTTGAATGGACTTCAGTATCAATGAAGGAAATCCTTCAGCGATGCAAGGTTTTGTTCCCAATCTGAAAAAAATTCCTACAATGAGGCTCCTGGGCTGCAGGCTGCTTAATCATGACACCACGACACGGCTGCACTGAGTTAAGTGATCTATAGCTACAGTAACGCCTGTTTCTTATTTTCTCCTTTCACTCTCATTTTCCACTAATCTAACATACTTCTATACATAGAACAACTAATGTTGTTTAACCCTTTAAGACCTACCATAGAACCAAGTCCGCCGGAGCTTATATTATATTTTTACATGGTGTGGTGCCATTTTTGGGGGCATTTCAAGTTGCTATACATCAATACAACAATTATAGCCCAGATTTTAATAATATGTATTCATTAAGTGCATAGTAATTACATAAATTGCAAAAAAGTGCAATAAACTACAAAAAAATTGAAAATCGTTTTTGCTTTTTTAACATATATTTCTAGTTAGAGAAATTTAAGAGGCTTATCCCTCAAAACTGTAAATACAAAAAAGTTGCACAAAATAGTTTCCTACCACAGGAAATTTATTTTGAGTGTCTTCATAGTTTTATTTTTGAAATACACCAATTTTTATATACTGCAGGAAAAACAAAAATAAATATTATACTGCAAATTTGCAAAAAAGCAGCATATGCATCAAAATAAACTATTTCCAGCAGTGCAATATGAGTCCTAAGCATCCCAGAAAAGACACAGAAAGTCATAAAGTCAAAAATAACTTTTAAAAACACCAGTATAGGCCCTGAGGCCCTGATGGTAAAAAAAAACTACATTTCCGGGAAAATGACGTCACTTCAAATCAAATCAAATCACTTTTATTGTCACATCACATGTGCAGGCACACTGGCACAGCACATGCGAGTGAAATTCTTGTGTGCGAGCCCCACAAGCAACAGAGATGTGCAAACACAACAACACAAACGAGCAAAATACAAGAATGGCCAACCTGAAACTGATAAATATATGTACAATATATAATAGTGTATGCATTTCTGGATGTGTATACTAAATATTTTCCTACGTGTGTGTGTGTGTGTGTGTGTGTGTGTGTGTGTGTGTGTGTGTGTGTATACACATTTTTACAAATTAAATAGTAAAAAAAAATAAAAATAAAAATAATAATAATAATAATAATAAAATATATAAAATATACAGAGTTGAATATGTGCAAAACAAGTGGCATTTATATACAGTGTGGAGTGCATAATGTTGAAACTTCCAGTTTCGGGCAGGTAATGGCGGACATGCAAAAGTTCGTGCTGACGTCTATTCCAACGTAGGAAGTGTTATGAACAGCTGATCGGATCGGCAAAGCGTGTTTCTGGAATATTATGTTTTTGTTGCTGCAAGTGCTTTTTATGCAGTTTTTGCAAAGCTATATGTGGAAGGAAACTGTGACCTAAGACAAGCTGATGGCATAAGATGTAAGTACAATTCCTCCAGTTTCATATGCAAAAAAAATTATTGCGCTAGCTTACGTGGTTGCAGAGCTACCGGGATTTAAAAATAGTTACGCAAAACAGAGCGTGCCTGCTCCGACCGGCTCTAAAGGGTTAATCTGTTTTTTCCTGTTGATTTTAGGTCACTTCGAAATGGTTCTTGGTCACTGTCTTATTTCCCTTGTCACAATTCTGTTTACATTATACAGAATTGTACATTATACATTATATACCCGGTTACTGCGTTTACCAGATATCAACACGATTCCGATCCACTCCTCACGTGTTAACCTCATCGACATGTCAATGGCTGTGAACAAAGAGGAACTTGTAAATAACTCATGAAAGAATAAAGTTACGTTGAAACCAAGCACACCATTGTTTTTCTTGTGACATTACCAATAAGTTTGATGTGTCACATGGCCCTCTTCCTATTGAAAAAAACCAAAGTTGTATCCAAGATGGCCGACTTCTAAATGGCCCCCATGGTCACCACCCATCTTGAGGAGTTTGCCCCCTCACATATACTAATGTGCCACAAACAGGACTTTAATATCACCAACCATTCCCATTTTATTACTGTGTATCCATATAAATGGCCCACCCTGTACATGCTTCCCTTAGGCAGTATCATACGATCCGGCCCCTAGACGGATCCTAGGCCCCTAGTGGACATGAGTGAAGCTCTCGCTCCCCCCCAAGACCCAAGCTGTGACAGGAAACAAATCAGTTCGTTACAATGTCATTTATTTACAATGTGATAAAAAAGGGAGTATCAACACTTCAGGGTGAACGAATCTACACACCCCTTACGAAAACAAAAGTCAAAAATAAAGACATAGTCTGACCTCCTTAACTTACTCAAAACAGGGGAAAATGGGTGATCAAAATAAACGGTAGCTCACCCCTACCCGCTCCACTTCCTCAACTGTCACAAAGTGACGGCAGCCAGTGGCTGTCACAGGCATACTGCTCGGACATGGGGAGAAACGCGAGAACCTCTCTCGCCACGGCACTCCAGCCTCCATTTAACAGGCAGGTCCTTCAGATGGAACCAGTCCCTCCGGAGCTGTGCACCAATCACAGTAGGGCCCCGGCACAGCTGTATTAACATAACTAGATGTGTTGATTGCACAAAACAAACACATACAATGCAGAGTCGTAACAGCATAGCATACATTTTCACTGCTATGCAGATGACACCCAACTCTATCTACCCATGAAGTCAGATAACACACACCAAGTTAAAATGCAGGAATGTCTTAAAGACTGTCACGGCTGGGGCAGCAGTCGTGTGGTGAAGTAAAGGAGGACCCAAGTTGCAGACAGTGGCGGTGATGCAAGTGAGTTTATTTACAGTAAACGACAAATAACAAAGGCGAGGGCAGAACTAAACAAACCTAAACTGGGGGAAACTAATAATAAACAAGATCCAAAACCATAACTCACAAAGTCACATACAGGGAAAAACATAAGGAGGTTACGCAGGGGATGAAAAGCTGGGAATGGAGAGCAGAATGTGGAGCAGAGAGACGCGGAGATGAGCAAATAACACAGATGAACCAACCATGAGCACAGGTAGACACGCACTATAAATACACACGGAAGGGAATAAGGAATTGCCCAAACAGGAGGGAGACACAGCTGATGCTAATTGACATCATGAGACACGAGCCTCAGACGTTCAAAGTAAAACAGGAAATTCACAAACTGTTCTACACACTAACTTAGGGACACGAACAGAGCACAGAAGGGAGAACACTAAAACACTAAACACAAGAACCAAACCCTAAGAACTAATACAAAATAAGAATTAACACAAAACACAAGGTGATACCAAAATGAAACACAAAACGCTGGGTCAAACGAACCAGGACCATGACAAAGACATAAGGACCTGGATGGCCTCTAACTTTCTGCTTCTTCATTCAGATCAAACTGAGGTTATTGTACTCTTAGAAAATCTTAGAAATATGGTATCTAACCAGATTCTTACTCTGGATGGCATTATCTTGGCCTCCAGTAACACTGTGAGGAACCTTGGAGTGATTTTTGAACAGGATATACTCAGTGCAGTGACCCACAAGCTAGGCAAGTGTCTCCAGCAGATCTGAGGAACAACATCCAATATCTCTGTCCAGAAGAGTCCAGTCCTGGGAACAACAAAGATACTGGGCAGGACCCATAAGCTCCCAGACCTCTGGTAGAGGATCCAAGCTTGAAGGATAGACCGGCCGCAGGGGCGAGAGGGGAATTTTATGCAGCTTTTTATTGTGGAAAAAAGTTATGAGAAATAACATTTCTGGTTGCACACTGGCACAAAGTTTTACTAATAGCTACACTGTACTTTCACATAATATCTGGACATTTACTTGCAGTATCTTCTTGTGACAATTTAAAAGGAGGTTTGTCCCCTTTGGAAAACCTGTATTAGAAGACGTAGATGGGGGAGTCGCGCTGGTGCGCTGGTGAAACTACGTCGGCGAGGAGTCCGCACGGCACTCCCCTCCATTCACCTCGCGAATCTCCGCTCTCTTCCAAATAAAGTTGACGAATTACTGCTCTTAAACCGGACTAACAAGGACTTTGCACGCTCTGCTGCCCTCTGCTTCACTGAAACTTGGCTCAGTGAGCGAGTCCCAGACGCTGTCTTAAATCTGCCGGGCTTCCAACTTCACCGTGCGGACCGCGAAACAGAGCTCTCAGGGAAAACAAAGGGTGGTGGAGTCTGCTTTTACATTAATGAAGGTTGGTGTACTGATGTCACAGTGTTACAGAAACACTGCAGCCCACACTCGGAAAGTTTTTTCATCAACTGTAAACGTTTTTATTCACCGCGGGAGTTTTCTTCCTTCATGCTAGTCGGAGTTTACATCCCTCCACAGGCCAACGCGAACAACGCACTGTGCGAGCTGGCTGACCAGATTACTACCCTGGAGAGGAAATTCCCGGATTCCTTTACAATTATTCTTGGGGATTTTAACAGAGCAAACCTAAACTACGAACTCCCTAGATACAGACAGCATATAGACTGCCCCACCAGGGACAACATCATACTGGATCACTGCTACACTCTAAAAGATGCCTATCACTCTGTGCCCCGGGCAGCTTTGGGACATTCTGATCAATGCATGGTCCATCTTATTCCAGTTTATAGGCAAAAACTCAAACGTGCCAAGCCTGTAGTCAAAACTGTGAAGAAGTGGACTAACGCAGCAAAGCAGGAACTGCAGGACTGTTTTGACTCCACTGATTGGACTGTTTTTTAAAGCTGCATCTGAGAACCTAGATGAGCTCACGGACACTGTGACATCATACATCAGTTTCTGTGAAGACGTGTGTGTGCCAACAAAGACCTTTTGCACATACAACAACAATAAACCATGGTTCACTCCTAAACTCCAACATCTTCGCAAGGCCAAGGAGGACGCCTACAGAAGTGGTGACAGGGCCCTGTACAAGCAAGCCAGGAACACACTGACCAAGGAGATCAAAGCAGCTAAAAGGATCTACTCCCAGAAGCTGGAAGAACGGCTCTCAGCCAACGACCCTGCGTCAGTGTGGAGGGGCCTGCAGGAAATCACCAGCTACAGACGCCCCCCACCCACTATTGAAGCAAACAAAGACCTGGCCAACGAGTTAAACACTTTCTATTGCAGGTTTGAGACGGACAGACTCCCACGCCCCACCCTCCCCTCCCCAGGGACATTGCTTCAGACATTGACCCCCAACACAGCTTCCACCTCTCCTCCCTTCACCCTCCCCCTCCCCAATCCAGTCTCAACGACCACCCCCACCCTCCCCAATCCAGACCTAACGACCACCACCACCCTCCCCAATCAAGACTCAACGACCACCCCCACCCTCCCCAATCCAGACTCAACGACCACCACCACCCTCTCCAATCCAGACTCAACGACCTCCACCACACCTCTCACCCCCCTTTCCTCCTCCCTGAAACTCAAAATACACACTCAGGATGTGAGCCGACTATTCCAGAAACAGAAGCCCAGGAAAGCCCCCGGACCAGACGGCGTCTCACCCTCCTGCCTCAAAACCTGTGCTGAACAGCTGGCTCCCATCTTTACTCGCATCTTCAACAGATTCCTGGAGCTGTGTGAAGTTCCCTCCTGCTTCAAACGCTCCACCATCATCCCTGTTCCCAAGAAACCCACCATCACATGACTGAATGACTACAGACCTGTCGCCTTGACGTCTGTGGTCATGAAATCCTTCGAACGACTGGTGTTAACCCATCTGAAAGACATTACAGGCCACCAGCTGGACCCTCTGCAGTTTGCCTACCGGGCAAACAGGTCGGTGGATGATGCAGTGAACATGGGGCTGCATTACATCCTGCAACACCTTGACCGCCCGGGAACTTATGCCAGGGTCCTGTTTGTGGACTTTAGTTCGGCTTTTAACACCATTGTGCCTGAACTTCTTTCCTCCAAACTCTCCCAGCTCAGCGTGTCACCAGCTACCTGTCAGTGGATCACCAGCTTCCTGACAGACAGAAAGCAACAAGTGAGGCTGGGGGAGATCACCTCTGAAACTCGGTCCCTCAGTATTGGTGCCCCTCAAGGATGTGTCCTCTCACCACTACTGTTCTCCCTCTACACTAACGACTGCACCTCCAAGAACTCGGCTGTCAAACTCCTAAAGTTTGCAGTTGACACCACTGTCATTGGCCTTATTCAAGATGGTGATGAGTCTACATACCGGCAGGAAGTTGAGCGGCTGGTACTCTGGTGCAGTCAGCACAATCTGGAGCTGAACACTCTTAAAACTGTAGAGATGACAGTGGACTTCAGGAGACATCCCTCAACTCTGCTCCCCCTCACCATATCAGACAGCCCTGTGTCAACTGTGAAGACCTTCAAGTTCCTGGGTACAACCATCTCCCAGGACCTGAAGTGGGAGACCAACATAAACGCCATCCTCAAAAAGACCCAGCAGAGAATGTACTTCCTGAGACAACTGGGGAAGTACAGTCTTCCACAGGAGCTGCTGATCCAGTTCTACACTGCGGTCATTGAGTCTGTCCTGTGCTCCTCCATCACAGTCTGGTATGGAGCAGCCACTAAACAGGACGCGCAGACTGCAGCGGACTGTACGGGCAGCAGAAAGGATCATCCCCCTGCCCTCCATCCAGGATCTGTACCTCTCAAGAACCAGGAAACGGGCAGGGAAAATCATCACAGACCCCTCACACCCTGGACACAGACTCTTTGATCTGCTGCCCTCTGGCAGACGGTACAGAAGCCTGCAGACCAGGACCACCCGACACAGGAACAGTTTCTTTCCCCTCGCCATCTCCCTTCTTAACAGTTGACCTGTCACACTGCTCCCACTGCCAGACTGCAGCTGCACCTTATGTACATTTTGTAGTATTCATTCCACCTCATTCATTTCTGTATTTTATGTATATAAGTTTAGATTCGTTACTTATAGTTGATTTACACAGCTTTGTGTATGTATGTGTAATGTGTATATATAGACACGTGTGTGTGTGTGTGTGTGTGTGTGTGTGTGTGTGTGTGTGTGTGTGTGTGTGTGTGTGTGTGTGTGTGTGTGTGATTTACATTGCTGTGCTTGAGAGCCACCATCTACCGGAACCAAATTCCCTGTATGTGTCTGCACATATACTTGGCCAATAAACACGATTCTGATTCTGATTCCAATCAGAACCACAGTGGAAATTGATAGCATATCGTGATTAAATACATAGTACTAATATCCTGTGAACAGTATGTCAGAGAATCTGAAAATGAAGTGCAATGGATAATAGCAAAAAGATAAAGATGCTGGGAAAGTGGATTAACTCAGTTTGTCCTTTTGAAGACAGCCTCTTGTTGAGCATTAAAGAAAAACCTTGGTTTGAGATCCTGAATGCTCTCATACATGCTGGGTCTCTGCATAGGAAACAACCGTGGTGTTATATTTTCATGTGACACTGTCAGCTGCCCAGATAAAAGACTAAACTTGTTAAGCGTTACTGTGGGGAATTTCACAAGTCTGATTGACTGTGTGTCACTGCAGAAAACTTAACATGAGCTTCAAATGACTGTCTGTTAACTGGCTTTCTGCTTCTAAACTGCTTTTTTTTTTTTTTTTTTTTTTTACTCCTTTAAGATCTTATTAGACATCACATCAGAGACTCCAGACTTACTCAGCTGTGTCACTCCCACCAGGATAGCCACTTATCCTGTCAACCCCCCCTGCCCACTGGACATGGCAGGACCCTTATTAACAGGCAAAGCTCCAGTGGGTCATACCAAAACCCCCAAGGGGGGGTGGTGGTCATCAACACTGTGCTGCTGTGCTGGTGAGTGACAACTAAACGGCTTAAAATGTCACTTTGAATACAAAGCAGGCCACACACAAGGGCTCACATGTAGTGCACACAGGAATGCACACACACACACACACACACACACAATTTGTTTTGTCTGTCTGCTGTGCGTGGTTCCTGCGGGGTGTGCACTTGTCTTTGTTCAGCCATGGAGTTCATTATTAAGTATGTAAGCAAACCACAAAGTCAATGTAAAACTAAACAGCTCCGATAAAAGTTTAAATCTCACACATAAGAAGCAGCATTTTGCTGTTTCCATTCACATGTTTTGGTTCCATGCGCTTGAGCTCTACTCACCGAACTCCATGAAGTGAGACTTCCTCTGCTGCACATTCTAAAAAGTATCCTTACTTCTCCTTGTGTTATGGCACGGTTAACCAAAGACTGGTCTTCGTTTGTTTAGTGAGTCTTTTTTTTTTTTCCTTTTTATGCCTTTTTTTCTCCCAGTATGAGTTCAAAAAGAAAAAGGAATATGAATGTTCCTTTTATTAGACAAAGAAACTGGAATGACAAGCAGATTTGACTGCAGAAGGAGAGGTTGAGGAGAGTAATTCAGGGAGCAGGGACGATTGGTACAGGTTATATGCATTCACTTTTCTGCGTAGTAGCTCTGGATTTTGTATGTATAAGAACAATTTATCAACAACAACACCTCTCTCAGCATGTTTATATTGTTTTAATTTAAGTAATGCAAAATAAAGCAGAAAAATATTTATAAACATGAACATTTATTATCACAAGCAGGATGCTAAATGATGTAAAATGTATTGTAAACAAGTTGCTAAAGTAGAAAAATAAATGCTTCACGGGTATAATTACTTCAATTTAAAAAAGTTGTGTTTGTTAGGATGCCTGGGTCGTTGACCCAGGGTTTTGAGTTTATTGTATTATTTATCATTTCTATTCTTTGGTTTCTTCATTAGAGTTATGTCTTATGGTTTGTCTCTGTGTAATCCTTAGTTGCTGTCTCCCCTGTCTGCTATATCCCCGTGTCCAGTCAGTGTCTGTGTCTGCCCTGGTCCCACGTCTCTGTTCCCTCTGTTGCAGTGCGTGCATGTTAGTCTGTGTCTTTAGTTCAGTCTGTGTCATGTTTCCTGTTTTATTTTGAAGGTCCTTGTCTGATGTTAATGTATCTGGTTTCGCTTCCCCTTGCCTGATTTGCCCCAGCTGTGTTTCCCTCCTGTTACCCATTCCCTGATTGCTCCATCTGTGTATTTAAGCCCTGTGTTTCTCTGTGTCCATGTCGTGATCTACTGTTTATCTAGCTGTGTGTTCTGTCAGTCTTCCGGTGTAAGTTTGTTTTGATATATCCAATTATGTTACATTTGAGTTTAGCATTAAAGCTGTTTTGAGTTTAAGTTTTGCCTCCGAGTGTCTGCACCTTGGGTCCTATTCCTGCCTGCACACAGCCGTCCCATAACAGAAGATCGCGACCAGAACATGGACCCAGCAGACGTTGAACTGCACGAGCGCCGGCAGGTAGCTCTCTCCCAGCTAGAGGAGGAGCTCCGGTGGAGGCCATGGCTCACCCCCGACTATGGGCACATTTTTCATGGGACTCGTTTAGCTCTGGGGGGTCCCCGGAGATGCCATGCGGCTTCACCTGCTGCTTCGCCTGCACTTGTGCTACCTACACTACAAGTGGGAGGTCTTCGTTTAACTTCGGACACGCATTCCTTGCTGGAGCCACAGTGTTATGATGATTTCTGATATGAGGTTCAGTTCTACGGTGGTGATCGCAGGGTGTGCACAGGTCAAGTGCCATTATGACCCTCCAGAAAATAACGAGGACAGGGGATGATCGTTCAGCTCTTTAATGGCAGATTTAGCGTGGGTGTGGATATGTGTGTATGTGTGTGGTTCTACAAACAGAATGGAAAAACAGAACACAAATTACAATCAAATTATAGACAACAATAATCACCATATAACATATTACAGCCACATACTTGTCTTATAGGCCCTACTACTAAGCTGGCAAACTTTACTTATAGCCTGAACCATATTTGGCAACAAAGAAAATAAACATCTTTCCATCACTTAACTCTTGTGCCCCACTCACTTATGATGCCAACTAAAGAAGGCAAATACACATAACAAATCACCAACTCAAACCAAACTCAGTATGGCCTAGGTGAACTTAGCTTAGCTTAGCCCGCTTATCTTAGCGATAACTTAGCTTATAGAAAATGTACAAACAGAGGATGTCCAGAGCGATAAAACATACAGGCTATCCTTCTTACACAAGAAATATCCTGTAACTCACCAGTCTTATGGACGCACACTCTCATTGAACCCACATAAACTGCTCCCGAGCATAACTTGTGATTCACACTGCCTTCATGAACACCATTTTCCATCCCAGTCAAAATATTACTCACAAAACGCCTGCGCCCTCTAGTGGCGAGCAGTGTTGGTCAAGTTACTTGAAAAAAGTAATCAGTAACTAATTACTGATTACTCCCCCCAAAAAGTAATCCCGTTACTTTACTGATTACTTATTTTCAAAAGTAATTAATTACTTAGTTACTTAGTTACTTAGTTACTTTTTAAAAACACGATTTACAACCTGAAGAGGTGATAAAGTGATAGATCTTTCAGCCCAATTCTACTTTTTCTACATAATCCATCATACAAAATGTAATCAAATGGAAAAGTCTCTTTTTTTAACTTGTTTTATCAGTTTTAATCTTTTAACTTTATGCATCAAGCAAAACATTTAATTATATGCAACATTCTCTGACTTGAATAAATTAGTTTAACATTTAAACCTATTTTCTACACATTCCAGCACATAAAATAAAATATTTTTTGTGTTTTCACTCACTCTTTCAAACAGATGCAAGTAAAACACAGCAGAAAATAAATAAAGTCAAAGACTCAGCGGTCCTTTTGCTCTATTTTCACCTGTAAAGCAGGAGCAGGGTAGGCGGAGGGTTACCCTGGTGTAGGTGTGCTGCGGTCAGTTGAAGAATCCGCGCGAGTTTCTCTGTGAGTTTCCCATCACGTCGTAGCTACTCGGTGCTTGTTGGAAGTTTAGGGGTTTTTTTCGCTGTAAAAAGAAGTTTTCTTCCCACGCACGATGGACGCTAATGTTTTTGTCACTTTTTATGGAATCAAACTCAAAGTAAGGTCAGTACTTCCACACTTTAAACGCTGCACGCTCATACTCTCTCTGCACTCGATATATGATCCATTGTTGATCTGCACACAGCTGCTGTCACCAACGTTGCACTTGCTTACGTCACTGTCATGAGACATTCTCGCAAAAAAAATCACGGTTTTAGTAACGCAGTAACGCAGCGTTCCTACGGGAAAGTAACGGTAATCTAATTACCGATTTTGCAATAGTAATCCCTTACTTTACTCGTTACTTGAAAAAAGTAATCAGATTACAGTAACGCGTTACAAGTAACGCGTTACTGCCCATCTCTGGTGGCGAGGCAGAAAACTGCATCACAGGCTTGCCTTCAGAACACACAGCGTTGCTCCTCCTGAGGAAAGCGGCGCCAACGCCGCCGTCATATGGACAATTCTGAGCAACTTGTAGTGGTGAGTCGAAATGACAACATTTCCCACACTCCTGAGCCAATACACAGAAAGGTCTATAATCTCACCTCAGACACCTTCGGGATCTCTTTTCTCGATGATGATTTGGATTGGGAGGCCAGTTTTGGTTTAGCTCCTAACAAGCTAGGTAATGACAATATACATTCCTCTGAGATTTTTAGTCCTAATACTGTTCATCGTGGTGGAAATAAGCTAAAACCCACTTTTGCCAAGTCTGTTTTTTCTAAACCTGGCCATGTAAAGTCTGAGACTGTGAAAACTGTTAAATCAAAGACTGTTGAGACTGTTGAGACTGTTGAGACTGTTAGACGTGGTGGTGGTGGTAGGAAGCTAACAAACATTTTAGATGAGTCTGTGTTTGCTGAGCCTGCTCTTTCGCCCCGTTGTGTTCCTGCTCCCAGGGCAGCTCGGGCCCAGCATTACCATGCACCTGTTTCAGTGCTTCCGGTGAGGGAGGCTGAGGTCCAGCTCGTCCCTGCTCCGGTGTCCAGGCCGACTGAGGCTCTGCCTGTCGCTGCACCCGTACTAGCTCCTCGGGTGGGGACAGCAGCGGCCCAGCCGTTGACGGTGCCTTTCCCGGCTCCCAAGGTGAGGATGACCGGGAACCAGTTAGCTCCACCACCCATACCTGCACCTGTTTCTGACCTCGCTGGAGGCTCAGGTGAGCCCGTCCAGCAGTTTTCTTCAGGTTCTGGAGGCTCAGGGGAACTAGCTCAGCTTACTGCTAATCCACCACCTTACCCACCATTACTACCATCTTTACAACAGTCAATACATCTTAAACTTCTCTCCATAGCTCAGACTTTAGCTCACCTATCAGCTCAGTCACCTGCTCAGTTCTCACCTCAGTTGTTTACTCAGCCGCCTGTTCCGGCTGGGGGGTCCGAGGGGCCCGTCCAGCAACCTGCCTCCACTGGGGGGTCCGAGGGGCCCGTCCAGCAACCTGCGGCTCCCACGCCATCGCCGGCAGTGCCACCACCTGCGGCTCCCACGCCGTCGCCGGCAGCACCACCACCTGCGGCTCCCACACCGTCGCCGGCAGCACCACCACCCTCGTCTGGTCCAGCCTCCGAGTCTTTACCCTCATCTGGTCCAGCCTCCGAGTCTTTACCCTCGTCTGGTCCAGCCTCCGAGTCTTTACCCTCGTCTGGTCTAGCCTCCGAGTCTTTACCCTCGTATGGTCCAGCCTCCGAGTCTTCACCCTCGTCTGGTCCAGCCTCCGTGTCTTCAGCTTCGCCTGGTCCAGCTTCAGCCTCTGCGTCGCCTGGTCCAGTCTCCGTGTCTTCACCTTCAGCGTCGCCTGGTCCTGCCTCACTCCGTCTAGCTTCGTCTGCACCTGAGGTCTCCATGCCGTCTCGTCCTGCCCGTTCTGTCCAGCCTGCTCGTCCTGTCCGGCCTGCTCATCCTGCACGTCCTGTCCAGCCACTTTCCAGGCCGATGACTGGACGTCATTGCCGTCATGGACGGCCCCCTGAACTACGTCGCCGCCGGTGCCTCCCGCCCGGCCGGCCTCCTGACCTGCTCCGTTGCCGCCGGTTGCTCCCGCCTGCCCGGCCCCCTGAACTGTTTTCTGGGCTCTTGGGCCATCAGCCTCCGGGCCGCCCCCCTGAACTGCCCGGGTTTGGACTATTGTGCCGTCAGCCTCCGGGCCGGCCCCCTGAACCTTGGGTGAACTGTTTTTCCTGGCCGCCTGCGCCTGTCGTGAGCCTGTTTTTGTTCTGTTGCTTTCCGGGCTCCAGTGTTTGCAACTTTTTTTTGTTTCTGGCTCCTTGTGTTTGGTTTGTTTTGGTTTCGGCACAGATGTTCCTGTACACTATGTCGGCCACTTGGTTATGGCGTTCCATGTATGCCTTGCCTGCTAGCATCTTGCACCCTGCTGTTATGTGCTGGATTGTCTCTGGGGCATCTTTACACAGCCTGCACCTGGGGTCTTGCCTGGTGTGATAGACCCCAGCCTCTATGGATCTTGTACTCAGAGCTTGTTCTTGTGCTGCCATGATTAGTGCCTCTGTGCTGTCTTTCAGTCCGGCTTTGTCCAGCCACTGGTAGGATTTCTGGATATCAGCCACCTCCGCTATCTGCTGGTGGTACACACCGCCTCCTAGGGTGGTGGAGAATGACCGAGCTAAGATCCTGTGAGACTTCCAGATACAGACGGACAAAATGGTGGTGGCTAACCAAGCAGATATAGTAGATAGATAGATAGATAGATAGATAGATAGATAGATAGATAGATAGATAGATAGATAGATAGATAGATAGATAGATAGATAGATAGATAGACAAACTGAAGAAGACAGCCATAGTGATAGATGTAGCGGTTCCGAATGACGGTATATCATGAAGAAGGAATATGAGAAGCTCGAGAAATACCAAGGGCTCAGAGAAGAGCTTGAGAAGATGTGGAGGGTGAAGGTAACAGTGGTCCCAGTGGTAATAGGAGCATTCGGTGCGGTGACTCCCAAGCTAGGCAAGTGGCTCCAGCAGATCCCAGGAACAACATCGGAGATCTCTGTCCAGAAGAGCGCAGTCCTAGAAACAGCTAAGATACTGCGCAGGACCCTCAAGCTCGAGCTTGAAGGATTGACCACCAGCAGGGGAGAGCAGGGAATTTATAGACCTTGAATAAAATCACACATTTCAACAAAGCTTTAACAGAGGTATGCATTTTTAAGTAAATGATGAATTATTTTCATTACTATTTTTAAAAATCTTGGTTAATGGATGTTAAAACAGCTATGCATACACAAGGCTTTAAATAGCAGACCAAAAATAGTATTTACAAATTTAGCTCACAAGCCAAATCTCACTTTGTTAATCTTCTCTTGATGTATTGGATTGATGTATAAAAAAGGCCTATACCAACCATAGACTGTTTAATGACAAACATATATTAGCTAATACTTTATTGATGATAATAACAATAATGATAACAATATTAATAATAAAATCGGAAAGTAAGTTGACATTTACAATTTAAAAAGGTGAAGTGAAAAAAAACATTTATGATAACATCATATGACCCCCTATGAGCAAGCACTTTGGCGACAGTGGGAAGGAAAAACTCCCTTTTAACAGGAAGAAACCTCCGGCAGAACCAGGCTCAGGGAGGGGCGGCCATCTGCTGCGACTGGTTGGGGTGAGAGAAGGAAGAAGAAGTGAGTGAGAAAGGTGACTGAAGAAGAAATACTCAATCCATCATGGGAATCCCCCGGCAGCCTACATCTATTGCAGCATAACTAAGGGAGGATTCAGGGTCACCTGGTCCAGCCCTAACTATATGCTTTAGCGAAAAGGAAAGTTTTAAGCCTAATCTTAAAAGTAGAGATAGTGTCTGTCTCCTGAATCCAAACTGGAAGCTGGTTCTGCAGAAGGTTCTTTAAAAAAACATTTTAAAGAACCTTTTCTGAGTGGTTCTTTAAAGAACCATTTTAAATCTTTCAAAAGAAAATGTATCAGAAATTGAATTTGAGTAGGGTAAAATAAATACGAGCACAGCATAGACATATATTAATGGTTATTGCCATTTCGTAATATACCAAAAGACAAAAAGGCATTTTAACCCTCAGCACAAATCACTACTAATACATGTCACATATTAGTCATTTAAACAATAATAATGAAATATTTTTACTACACTATAAATAAATATATATATATAAATTCTATATCTATAGATAACACAACAATTAATATATGTATTGTTAATTAATAAAACATCAGAAAGTGATAAAAACACATTAGAAGTATCAATAGCTTCATAACAGACCAATAAATCAACACATTTTCATCTGCAGAGGTTTGCATGTTCAGTAAAAATATTGAACTTCAGCCTTACATTATGTAAGATAAGTTTCATGTTGGACTCATGGTCCTTTGTTTGTCCAGTTTAGGACAATGTCTCTGACATATGTATCATATCAAATATATGTCATATCAAAACAACCCCACACCTGCCATTGTTTCAGTTTTTCACAGGTGTTTCCTGTCAGCTGGTCAACCTCACTCAGGTGGACATCCATATCAGCCAACCAAACGACAAGCTCCTCCATTTGTGCTTCAAACCCCTCCCACTCTGAGACAAGGAGCTGAGAGAGAGAAAAAAAGAATCAATTATGAAGAAGAGAGAAAACTGAAACCCTCCTCACAGGGTCTGACTCGCATACCTGCAGTTGACCTGTGATGGACTCCGGTTTGGCGTTTACGTCATCCCAGCGGCGGTTGCACTCCCTCGCCAATGCCAGCAGCCGAGTCTGCAGGGTGCCCTGGAAGAGCCGAGTTAATGTTCGACTCCTCCTGGTCAGGCTCTCCAGCTGGTTGAGCCGAGGTCTCCCCTCTTGCCGCAACCTCTAAACACACAAACACAAATTGCATCTGAAGCAGGAGGTGCAGATTTTTTTTGCTATTCTTTTCTAAATCCAAGCTTGATCATGAAAAAGAAAACTTTTTTTTGGCCAGCGGCCAACTGTTGTCTTGCAGAAAGTCAAATCAAATACATATGATACACCATCAATTCACAAGAACACATAAAGAAAGTTCCATTTTTGCCTCATTTCAAGTGAATTCTGCATCAAAACAGGGTGACAGAATTAAAAAGAGTATTTGCAGGGGAGTCCTGTGACGTAGGCGGTCAAGATGGCAGCTTGAATGGGGAAGCTCCGTCGCAGCGGCAGCTAATTTGCATTGGACTTAGAGCATTACGCTACACAGCACTTACAAAATAACCTCAGGACAGTGGGAAGCTTGAAGACTCTTTGTGAAAGCTCAGAAATGCCGAATCACCAACAAAAACTTATGCTTCGACGGCAAGAAGGTGCTAGCAAGGAAACCTCGGTGAAAGCTAATGTGCACCCGCCCTCACCTCCAATGTCGGATACTATTCAGACTGCTACAACTGAACAAATGGCCAAAGACATTGCAAGTATTTACGTGCTACTTAAGGAAACCTCCGAGACACAAGAGAGCAAGCTGAACGCTATCCAAACTGCTACGAGGGCAGGGGAGGCTAAGCTAGCGGATATGGCTACTCGAATAAGCAACACTGAGTCTCGTTTAGATTTCCTTGAGGATGCTAGCAGAGCGCTAAAGGAAAATCCTCCTGCTACTAGTGACGAGGTGAACGCTCTACGACAGAAATTAGACGACATCGAAAACAGAGGACGGAGGAACAACCTGCGCTTCGCCGGCTTTCCAGAAGGCTGCGAGGGATCGGACGCTCTAGCATTCGTGCGCAACGCGATCCCACAACTCCTGAAGGTCGACTTCCCGGGCGGGCTGGAGTTTGACCGCGCACACCGCAGCCTGGTGAGACGCAAACCTGACGGTCATCCCCCGAGGGTCATCATCGCCCGATTTCTGCGGTTCCAGGACAGGGAACAGATCATGGAAGCTGCGCGGAGGCTGGGACAGCTGAACTGGAACGGCCACCGCATTATGATCTTCCCTGACTACTCCAAACTTGTCACGGACAAACGAGCGGCATTTAATCCCTGTAACCGGCTGCTGCACGAAAGGAAGATAAAGTTCTCCCTACTGTTCCCAGCAGTGCTGGTGCTGAAAATGACGGAGGGCAGACGTGAGTTTACTGACCCCAAAAAAGCCCAGGACTACATTCTGTCTTTACCTTGAATTATTTACAGTCAGGGCTTGGATTTAAACACTACCCTTTTTTTTTTTCTATTTCTTTTCGCCCTAGCGTTAATTAACACGCTATACACGCTATACTTTGCACCTCTTAACTGTTTAGTTTCAATATTATAGAGCTTCGCAGCTTTATTTGATTTATTCAGTTGTGCTACTTTTGAGAGTACAACACAATCTGCTTGGTAGAGAAGCTCACTAAGACTGTTAAATTCCTCTTTTAGTAATTCAGTTGTCATAAAGCCCTTTTCAGTTTGTCAGGGGACAGTTCTAACCAACCTGCATAGAGGTCTGTTCAGTTAGCTAAGTCCCAGAATGACTGTTTTCCTCATATTACGATGACTTAATATGCTGCTGCTGCTGGCGACGGGTCCTGTTTATGACTGTTCGACTGGTTAGAGTCACGGACCATAAAGTTTATGTTTTGCTTTCTGGGGCTCATAGCCCACCTGAGGGTGACTAGTGTTCTCAGTTGCCCCAGACGTATCTGTTTAAATGTTTATCAGTTGTTATTTTTATTTACTTCCAAACCCCCCCAATTTTTTTACAGCCAGCCTTCCAAATATTGTCCACTCGGTACTGAACTCCTGGTTCTAATAATAAGTTTCCCCACTGCTATGCGTCTGATACGTATTGCATGATGGCGAATAAGCAACAAAGGGCCCTTACTTTGATGACCTGGAATGTAAAGGGCCTTAACCATCCAATCAAAAAAAAGAAGATGATGACATTTATCAAATCAAAAAAAGTTGAAATTGTCTTTCTTCAAGAGACTCACTTGTCTCCCCAAGAGTCAGATAAACTTTGCCGTGATTGGGTGGGTCAGGTATTTTTTTCGTGTGGCAGCAGTCAGAGTAGGGGTGTCGCAATTTTAATTCATAAGCAGTTACAGTTTAAATGCTCCCGGATGGTTAAGGATGAAGATGGGCGGACATTGCTACTCTTGGCTGAGATTCAAGGCCATAGGATGATTTTAAGCAATGTCTATGCACCAAGACTACCCAATCCTGATAGCAGGGGACTTCAATTTGGTCATGGATGATATACTGGATCGAAGCACTCCCTCACAGCGACACTCTAGATCAGCTTCGGTCGCTATAAAAATGTGTAGGACCTTGGGTTTGGTGGACGTATGGAGAGTATTCAACCCATCCGCAAGAGATTACACCTTTTATTCTGCCCCCCACAACAGTCTGTCAAGAATAGATTATTTTCTTGTGTCAAATTCTATCATGCCCTCAGCAATGTCCTGCTCTATTGGTAGTATACACGTTTTTGACCACGCCCCGGTGCTCCTACATCTGAGCTCATTTGGTACCCCCCCCCCCCCCAAGTCTCCCAGATGGAGGCTAAACTCAAGCCTTTTACATGATCCCAACTTTTTCCACTCCTTGAGAGAGCAGATCAATTCTTATATAGAAATGAACCTCTCTACAGCTCCCAGTGCGGGTGTAGCATGGGAAGCTTTGAAAGCTTTTATTAGAGGGTTCATCATCCAGCATGCCTCATATAAGAAAAGAACTGCTCTGTCCAAGCAGATAGACCTGGAGAGGAAGATTGCTATAGCTGAAGCCGCTTTTAAGGCAGACATGAGCTCGGCAAATCTGACCCACCTAACTAGACTTAAATATGAGTTTAACTCAATTTTGACTCGGAAAATTGAGTTTTGTCTATTTCGGGCTAGGCAGAAATACTTCGAAGATGGAGATAAACTTGGCAAACTGCTTGCAAGATATATTAAACAAAAAGAAGCTCAGACTATCATAGCAGCAATTAGAGCACAGGATGGCACTATGGTGTCAAAACCCTCTGAAGTGAATGAAGCCTTCAGAGATTTCTATATGCAACTCTACTCCTCAGAAATACAAGCAAACTCTCAGGAAATTAACAGTTTTCTCTCCCCCCTCAACCTCCCAACTCTCTCTAGGACACAGGTGGACTCCCTGGACGCCCCAATTTCAAAGGATGAGATCTTAAGGGTAATCAAAAATCTCCCAATTGACAAGGCCCCTGGGTTGGATGGGTTTACAGCAGAGTTTTACAGGAACTTTGCAGAGGAGCTCTCCCCTTTACTCCTGCAAATGTTTGAGGAGGCCCTGGATAAGGGCAGCCTGCCACCAACACTGTCAGAGGCACTTATTTCCCTTGTCTTAAAGAAAAACAAAGACCCGCTTGACTGTAAGAGTTACAGGCCAATAAGCTTGATCAATTGTGATTGCAAAATTTTAGCCAAGTTACTAGCAACCAGATTAGATAAGGTCATGACTTACTTAATACACCCCGACCAAGTTGGTTTTATTCGGACTCGCTGCTCTGCCGATAATATTAGACGCCTAATTGATATTATGTGGGCAACCCAGAATAAATCCCCTACGGGGGACTTTTCTCCAGCTATAGCCCTCTCCCTAGATGCAGAGAAAGCATTCGACAGGGTAGAGTGGTGTTTTCTATTTTGTGTAATGGAAGCATTTGGCTTTGGCCCAAAATTCACAAGGTGGGTCAAACTTCTCTACAACAATCCAAGAGCATCAATACTTACAAACCGTATTATATCACAGTCCTTCGACCTCCACAGGGGTACAAGACAGGGCTGCCCACTGAGTCCTCTGCTTTTTGCTTTAGCTTTAGAGCCTCTGGCAGCGACAATACGTAGAGACCCTGATTTTCCAGGTATCCAGGTCCACAATAATAATCACAAATTGATGCTCTATGCTGATGACGCCCTGGTCCTAATATCACAGCCAGAACGATCTCTACCTGCTCTCTTAAGAATTATTAACCGGTTCTCTAATATATCAGGATATTGGTCAAAGTCTGAAGCGCTCCCTCTGACAGCCTTCTGCCCCAAAACCCTGTTTCAGCCAGGGGATTTCAGCTGGCCTCAGACTGGTATTAAATACTTGGGCATTACATTCCCCCGTTTGTTACACAACATAGTCCAGGCTAATTTTGAACCTCTATTGGACAAGTTCAGAACCGACATAATTAGATGGTCCCCTTTGTTCCTCACCCTTTGGGGTAAAGTTAACATCATCAAAATGAATTGTGCTCCAAAATTTAATTACCTACTACAAACACTCCCGCTAAAAATCCCATTAAAATATTTCCATCAATTTGACAGATTATGCAACCAATTCATATGGAATAACAGACGCCCTAGAATAAAGCTTAAAAAGCTACAGCAACCAGTGGAGTCGGGTGGCCTGGGGGTCCCAAATCTACTATTTTACCATTATGCTTTCAGTCTGAGACACATGGTTCACTGGGCTCTCCCTCCAGAATGAGCCCCCCCATGGCTTAGTCTGGAGAGTACTTTGTGCTCACCACTCCCTCCGATGCACACTTTAACCACCAAGCTCCCACCAGATATACAAACCCACCCCATTCTTTCTTTCCTGCAGACGGTCTGGAAGAAGGTGGCCTTGCTACTAAATTTTGACTCCCACCTTCATACTGAGGCTTCCATATGGCTCAATCCCAAACTCTGCATTAATAAGTCGCCGTTTTTCTGGAGACTGTGGGTCCAGAGAGGGATACTTGTTCTCGGAGACCTGTATCAGGGGAGGATTCTCAAGTCCTTCAACGACCTTAAAGCACAGTTTCAGTTGCCACAAAGTCAGTTTTGGAGGTACTTGCAGCTCCGGCACTTTTTGCTCAAAACCTTTGGATCCTCCTTCACACCACCTCCAAATATTGAATATCTCAGCTACATCAAAAAAATCTTTGGGGGGGGGCGGTCATGAAGTCTCTAAATATTACTCAATGCTTGTTACGGGCACGAGTAAAGGACTACCCGCCCTCCGGTTAGCTTGGGAATCTGACCTTGGTGTGGCTTTTACAGATCAGGAATGGACTGCAATTTTGCAGAATAGTAAAAAGGTGTCCAGGGAACTTAGAACGAGACTAATCCAATTCAAATTACTACACCGAATTTACTGGTCGCCACACAGACTGTATAGGGCGAACCTCATTCGGTCCCCTGAATGCTGGAGATGTCAGACTGGGGTAGGCACATTGACCCATATGATTTGGAGCTGTCCTAAAACCCAAATCTTTTGGACTGAGATACATGACTTTATCAAATCAACCATACGATGGGATATTCCTTTTTCACCAAGACTATTTGTTTTGGGAGACCCATCACTCCTTAACTATGCTCCACCTAAGGCTGCTGAGTGGGTACAGACTGCATTGATGCTGGGGCGTAAACTCATTATTTCCCAGTGGAAGGCCCCTTCCACCCCACCTGTCTCTGTATGGCATATTCAACTAGGGAGACTTGCTGCACTAGAACAACTCTCATACAGGCTCCTGAATAAAGTGGAGAGTTTCCATCTGAAGTGGGATCCATATCTGTCCAGAATAAAACGAACAGACTAGACCTTAGAGTGGGATAGTCATTGGAATTCTGATGAAGCACTCTCAGGGATGTCAGAGTGTGGCATGCAGTAAGACCCACATAGTCAAAGGCTGGCTGTTTTTGTTTCTTTCGTGTGTTTTTTTTTGTTTGTTTTTTTTGTTTGTTTTTTTTGTTTGTTTTTTTTGTTTGTTGTTGTTATTGTTGTGGTTGGTTTTTTTCCATGCTTTTGTTTATCTCTTGCTTTTTTTGCCCCCCCCCCTCATTTTGGTTTGGTATTCTCTACTGTTCTGCTGCTATGCTGATGTTTTTTTATGTGATGTAATCTGTCTCCGCAGTGGACTGTAGTGTTCTAAAAGTACAATAAAATATTAATCACAAAAAAAAAGAGTATTTGCAGCAAATGTGAGCACAAAGCCTCACTTTGTAGAAGCCTGCTATTAAAGTTCTCCTCTATGCAGACGACTTTCCTGTTGTCAAGGCACAACTTGGCTCTATTGTACGAATCTTATGGATACACACTAAACGAAACAATAGTGTGCACAACTCCAGATTCTGATCCCTCATCCTACCAACATAGCAATAGCAATAAAGCAAATGTTGAGGCTTAAAAATACAAAGTCCATAAAGCAATGGCTGGCATGGGTTTTATCATAAGGGTGATAAATGTACAACATATGGTCTTAAGACTAAAAGTATAATACAGATTTTAGTCTAAGAGATTTTATGTTCATTTACCTGCAAATGCACTATACGTGCCTGCTCTGTGATCTTGCACAACATTTTGCAAATCGCTATTTAATACAAGAAGTAGGTGAACTAAAACATGGTCATCTTTCTTTGTGAGAGGACAATATTAATTAAACAAATCTCAGTGACATCATAGAGATTCCTAAAGATTGTCCTGAGGAGGGGTATTAGGCCCCTTATTTCAAACAGAGTGATTTGTGGCCCCAATAACTTATTCGCCCCGCTGCCAATCACATAACAAGTGGGCGGCTCCCCTCACACCCCGGCTAGCCAATCAGATACAGGTCCGATTTTTATGATCTCCCGCTGAGGTTAAGACTGGCACGGCGCTCCCACAAGACGTCTGACTTCAGCCACATCAACAACTGGCGCCGCTTAGGCTGCTTGTGAGCTCGCATAAGGACCGGCCGGTTTCAACAGCAACTGGCGCCTCTTGCCTCATGTGCATATCAATCGGTAAGTGTTAATCTTCCTTTCTAACTACATTTTGCACTTTCCTTTTTAACCATTCTCTCAAGCCTTTCATCTTAAAAAACCATGTAAATAGGGTTTTTGTCACACTTCGAATACACTTTTTAAAATATATATAAGCTCGAGTTTAACACTCGGAGTTAAAAGTGCTTTAGTATACTATACTGTAGCAGCAAATCATGGCCTCGTCAGGTACCTCATTTCTTACTCTTTGTTCATTTTAATGCTTTTATTTTTTACTGTTTTTCCATGTCTTTAAATACTCGTTAATTCTTTTTTCGACTCTGAAATAAGCGTGCTCAACTCTATTATCGGTGATTCTCTTTTGGCTCTCAGCGAAGGCGGTCGCACTTTTCTCCTCTCCTGCCCTTATCTTCCCTGCTTAGCTTCTTATGTCCTTGTCTTGTCTTGTGTTTTTACTTACTTTTCCCTGGAACGCTCTCTCACAGTCTGTTCTCTAAAACCTAAAAGAGGAATTATGGATTTGAACAAATGGTCTCTGAATGCAATTGACACCCCTTCTCAACGAGAAGTCTGGGCTCGGGTGAGCCTGAGTGCTGAAGATATCTACCTATTCGGAACCATGATAACAGGGTTCTTGCTGATTGGAGCTGGCTTGGCCCTGGCTTATCGAAGAATTAAGGAAGCGGAACCGGCTGTTCAAACCCCCACAAGGCTGTCCGCTGGGATTGAAATGATGGGATGAGGCGTGAGTTTCTCAAAATGGGCTCATTGAGTGCAGCACGGAGAAGATCTTGGAGAACGCACGGCTGCCATGAATACTCAGAACAAGACCTCTGAGTGAAAAACTGGATTACAGTGGGGCAAAAAAGTATTTAGTCAGCCACCGATTGTGCAAGTTCCCCCACCTAAAATGATGACAGAGGTCAGTAATTTGCACCAGAGGTACACTTCAACTGTGAGAGACAGAATGTGAAAAAAAAAATCCATGAATTCACATGGTAGGATTTGTAAAGAATTTATTCGTAAATCAGGGTGGAAAATAAGTATTTGGTCAATAACAAAAATACAACTCAATACTTTGTAACATAACCTTTGTTGGCAATAACAGAGGTCAAACGTTTACTATAGGTCTTTACCAGGTTTGCACACACAGTAGCTGGTATTTTGGCCCATTCCTCCATGCAGATCTTCTCGAGAGCAGTGATGTTTTGGGGCTGTCGCCGAGCAACACGGACTTTCAACTCCCGCCACAGATTTTCTATGGGGTTGAGGTCTGGAGACTGTCTAGGCCACTCCAGGACTTTCAAATGCTTCTTACGGAGCCACTCCTTTGTTGCCCGGGCGGTGTGTTTTGGATCATTGTCATGTTGGAAGACCCAGCCTCGTTTCATCTTCAAAGTTCTCACTGATGGAAGGAGGTTTTGGCTCAAAATCTCACGATACATGGCCCCATTCATTCTGTCCTTAACACGGATCAGTCGTCCTGTCCCCTTGGCAGAAAAACAGCCCCATAGCATGATGTTTCCACCCCCATGCTTCACAGTAGGTATGGTGTTCTTGGGATGCAACTCAGTATTCTTCTTCCTCCAAACACGACGAGTTGAGTTTATACCAAAAAGTTCTACTTTGGTTTCATCTGACCACATGACATTCTCCCAATCCTCTGCTGTATCATCCATGTGCTCTCTGGCAAACTTCAGACGGGCCTGGACATGCACTGGCTTCAGCAGCGGAACACGTCTGGCACTACGGGATTTGATTCCCTGCCGTTGTAGTGTGTTACTGATGGTGACCTTTGTTACTTTGGTCCCAGCTCTCTGCAGGTCATTCACCAGGTCCCCCCGTGTGGTTCTGGGATCTTTGCTCACCGTTCTCATGATCATTTTGACCCCACGGGATGAGATCTTGCGTGGAGCCCCAGATCGAGGGAGATTATCAGTGGTCTTGTATGTCTTCCATTTTCTGATGATTGCTCCCACAGTTGATTTTTTCACACCAAGCTGCTTGCCTATTGTAGATTCACTCTTCCCAGTCTGGTGCAGGTCTACAATACTTTTCCTGGTGTCCTTCGAAAGCTCTTTGGTCTTGGCCATGGCGGAGTTTGGAGTCTGACTGTTTGAGGCTGTGGACAGGTGTCTTTTATACAGATGATGAGTTCAAACAGGTGCCATTCATACAGGTAACGAGTGGGGGACAGAAAAGCTTCTTACAGAAGACGTTACAGGTCTGTGAGAGCCGGAGATTTTCCTTGTTTGAGGTGACCAAATACTTATTTTCCACCCTAATTTACGAATAAATCCTTTACAAATCCTACTGTCGCGGGGTCCTCTTTTAACCCTCTCCCGGACAACAAACACAGGCGTAGTCGGTAAGGTGTTTTAGTGTGGATAATTTATTTAGCCGGCCTCCCCAGTGCACAGAAAATTATTTACAGCAAATAGAATTGACTTGGGTCAGTGTCAACAATCATTTCTTTATTATTACTTTAATCCTCACTGTCCCCCCTCAGCTTCTTTCCCACTGTAGTCTCACAACACACATGTATATACAGACTCTTAGGCAACTTCCAATCAGCCTACAATGTTTCACAAAACATTAAAACAATCCAAACAAAGGATGCAGTTCACGTGACCGTCCAAGCCCACGTGAACCCATTATTTAAACCCCGGAACACCATACCATCGGCTTGCATCATCCCGCATCATTGGAGATCACAGCGCGTCTCCTCGACCGACTTTATTAACAAGGTAAGGGGAAATAAGTTGGCCACCCTCTATGCTGCTCCAAATCCCCCCCCCCCTTCACCCCTTTTTGTTTATTGGTGTCTGTTAGAACTAATGGTGGCGGTGCGTATATGCGCCCCGATCAGCTGTCTGCGGCTGGGCGATGTAACTCCGTCACATCATCCCCTTCCACCCGGAGGTGGCCGATGTGCGGCAACCTGGAAAGATAATCTGCCACCACATTGAGCTTGCCTGGTCTATGACGGATGGTGAATCTGAAAGGCTGCAGTGACAGGTACCAGCGGGTGAGTCGACTGTTATGATCCACAGGAGCTACTGGTGCATGTTATGGCTTTTGCTAGACAGGTACAACCTGTCTATATAAGGATATTTTTTATTTGTTTTTACCCAGTTGGTCATGTTGGAAGGAAATGGGTTAAAAATGTCCATCTGCCGTGTGTCGGTATCACAGCGAGTGATCCCGATTATTGTCCCCAGTCTTTCTTAATGACAGCAGATGGCTGACAGAGAAATGCGGTGAAGTGCAGAACTGTCTGGGCACTTTGTAACCCTTTATAAGAAGAAATATTTTTAGGCAATAACACAGAATTAAAAACAAAAACTGCACATTTCAACGATGGCAGATTTTCCTTGTTGGGCACTTCTTTTTCATTCTACACGCGTCAATAACAATACACAAGCCTACACAATGGATTGAGGGCAAATTTAAAGGCAACATCAATCAGTTTCTACTACTGTAGGATAATATAGAAAATGAGAATTAAAATGAAAAATAGTTCGGTATGCGACAAAAAAAAAGTGGTTTCAAGACACTGACCTATGAAATCAGGGTGTCACACGTCACATGGAATTAACCACTGGTTGGTTGGTTGGAATCATAATAAATAAGATGGTATGTTTGGTTCGCAGCCATCCCTTCTTCATGTGAATAGTGTTTACACTCCATCATTAAAGAGGCTGTTTGCTTTCAACATAATTCAGTGGCTTCGCCAAGCAGCCGACCTTACACGCAGACAAAGAACTCAAAGATGGAAGAATAGTCTGTGCTAGAGGGGCTCTGAGGGGAAGTGAGATGAAAAACAAAGCACAACAGTAACACATTGATATGTCTTTGAGTTTCATGTCACTGCATTTGACTAGACCTATGATCCTCTATCCAGCAGGTGCCCCTGTGTTAATCGGTTTTCTTCTCTTCAGGATCCTTCTCTCCAACGTCCTCATCCCTCTTCTTCTGGGCCCTCCAGCGCCGCAGCACGTTGCCTCTCCTCCTCCTCCTCTTCCTCCTCCTCGTCAGTCAGGCCCTCTCTCTTCGGCGCATCTATGTCATCCGAACCGTCATCAGACTCAGCTGTGCAGATGCCATAGCACATCAGGCTAATTACGCCCAGCGGTAGGCCAAACAGGAAGCAGCCCAGCAGTGGAGAGACATGTGAATTCATGGATTTTTTCTTCACATTCTGTCTCTCACAGTTGAAGTGTACCTCTGGTGCAAATTACTGACCTCTGTCATCATTTTAAGTGGGGGAACTTGCACAATCGGTGGCTGACTAAATACTTTTTTGCCCCACTGTAGGAATCGTGCGAGCCAGCAGTATCTTTGTAAAACAGACCTGCACTAAATTGAGTTTTCAGACTTTCTTCTGAGTAATTTAAATATGTCTCTATTATAGCCCTATAGGGGTGAGTTGAGCTGGCTTGTGAAATCAGTCTGTCGCCCAATGTGACGTCCCATTGCGAGAAAATGGTGTTTAAAGGGTAATTTATAATTCCAACATTAGCGTCCGCTTCAATGTCGCTACCATCTGGGTTTGTTATTTTCAACCTTAAACTCAGCAGTGTGTCATTTAAATCCAGGTAATGCAACCCATTTCCAGGCACATAAAATTCCAGAGGTCCCCGATCTGTGAGCGCTGTTACTGGTAAAATTTCTGAATAACATTTGTCCTCGATCGAAAACTGCGTGAGCGGTGCTGTAAACAGATCCAATTCGCTTAAGGTGCATTCGCTTGATCTCTCGTGAAGTAAAGACATTGCTGTTTGTTTCATAGTTGTTGTTTTTTAGAATATATCAGCTTTAGACTTGTGTCCTGTCCGTCTGACGGTTTTCCCACTCTGTCTCTTTTTGACCGCTTTCCTCTGCTTTTTAAACTCTGTCAGCCTCCGACCCGGAGGCCATTTTAAGGGTCTACGTGAAATTATGCTCAGCCCCGAGCCCTCTTGCTGTTCTGGTGTGTTCGAATGAGTCAAATTTGAGAGTGAGGAGGTGACAACATCTGAAGCAAAGCCTTTGACAGCCGCTTTCAAGTGAGGTTTTGCGATGCTCACACCCCGCTTTATGAACGGGGTTACAAATCTAAACAATTTTGAGAAAATAGATGCTATTCCTTGTCCGTAAATTACAGGCGCACCTAAAAATCAGCCTGGGTTTCGTAATACCGTATAAATCTATTATTATCCATTTTTTTATGAGTTATGCCAGATCCTTGACAAGCCAGAAATGTAGCTTGACTATTGTTTTACCGTAGGTAAAGTTTACAGGCTCCTTCTAATCGGTTTTGATTTCAATATGGATATTTTCTATGTGTTTGCGAGCCACAGAAATATAGTCTGGTTTGTTACAGCTCTGTGTGATAATATCTCCGTAATTACCCTCTATTTTGACAGTACGCAGCAGGGGCGAGTAGCTATCACCCACGAGCTGTAAGGCAGCTATATCCGAATAACAGTATTGATGATAACACCCCGCCTTTATATCTGCAGGATATGGGGCTAATTTGCGCTCGAATCGCTGCCAGACACCTGCTGGTACACCAAGCATATATGCAAGAGGCGGAAAAAACCTGAGTTGATAAATTCCCCCAGCTGTGAATTCAAACTTTTTAACAATTGGGTGATATTTTAGATAAATATCCAAGTCGATACGCCTGAGGCAGGCTTCAATCTCTGCTCTCAACGTGTTAGCGTCCTCATAAAAGCCAGCGCGTATTTTCGTTTTAACCACGTCATCAGGCCTCTGCTCAGCATCACCCTTTTTCCTCCATTCAAAATAAGCCTTATCATTCGGGAGATTAAGCCATTTATAGGGATGTGAAATTTCAGTGAGAGTCACCTCCCACGCCCCATCGAGACTGAGATGCTGGGCGAGATCCACACGGAAGCAGCTACTGGTGTTATTTTTAAATACATTCAAACTTGCGTTTGATGGAAGCGTGATGTAAAACCCCTGCGACCTGACAGTCATGCTGACCCGTTACCAAGGTTACCAAGGTGTGTGTGAGGTCCGGCGTTTGTTATGCAATGTTTTTAAGCTCACTGGCTTTACCCAGCTATTAAACTTTTCAGGCCAGTTCCTCCATTTGACCAGGAAATAAACCTGTCCCCTCTGTTTACGTTTTGAGAGAATTTTGTCTATGTGATAGAGCTTATCCTTGACAAGAGCGATTTTCTGCAGCTCATGCTCGTAAAAACTACCGATAGTTTCTTCCCCATCGTAATCTTTGATTTTATAAACAGGAGGGTCTCTAGGTATGCATTGGTCAATAGTAAATGCCTCGTTTGTGAATGTTTGCTCATACCGCTTATCAAACACACCTCTAACGTGATCTCCCTTTTTAAATTTCATGGGCTTTTTTCTACAACGAGAAGAAGTGCCATATAGGTTTTGAAATACTAATGCTGCGTTGTCTGAATTTACTTGATTCGGGGCCATTTTTATGGAACGATTATATCTACGTGTATTTGCAGCAGTGAAATATCTATACAGGGAGTGCAGAATTATTAGGCAAGTTGTATTTTTGAGGAATAATTTTATTATTGAACAACAACCATGTTCTCAATGAACCCAAAAAACTCATTAATATCAAAGCTGAATGTTTCTGGAAGTAGTTTTTAGTTTGT
Organism: Maylandia zebra; assembly: GCF_041146795.1. Lineage (NCBI taxonomy): Eukaryota > Metazoa > Chordata > Actinopteri > Cichliformes > Cichlidae > Maylandia > Maylandia zebra. The sequence goes on from NC_135172.1 coordinate 4,768,868, forward strand.
TTTTAGTTTTAGCTATTTTAGGGGGATATCTGTGTGTGCAGGTGACTATTACTGTGCATAATTATTAGGCAACTTAACAAAAACAAATATATACCCATTACAATTATTTATTTTTACCAGTGAAACCAATATAACATCTCCACATTCACAAATATACATTTCTGACATTCAAAAACAAAACAAAAACAAATCAGCGACCAATATAGCCACCTTTCTTTGCAAGGACACTCAAAAGCCTGCCATCCATGGATTCTGTCAGTGTTTGGATCTGTTCACCATCAACATTGCGTGCAGCAACAACCACAGCCTCCCAGACACTGTTCAGAGAGGTGTACTGTTTTCCCTCCTTGTAAATCTCACATTTGATGATGGACCACAGGTTCTCAATGGGGTTCAGATCAGGTGAACAAGGAGGCCATGTCATTAGTTTTTCTTCTTTTATACCCTTTCTTGCCAGCCACGCTGTGGAGTACTTGGACGCGTATGATGGAGCATTGTCCTGCATGAAAATCATGTTTTTCTTGAAGGATGCAGACTTCTTCCTGTACCACTGCTTGAAGAAGGTGTCTTCCAGAAACTGGCAGTAGGACTGGGAGTTGAGCTTGATTCCATCCTCAACCCGAAAAGACCCCACAAGCTCATCTTTGATGATACCAGCCCAAACCAGTACTCCACCTCCACCTTGCTGGCGTCTGAGTCGGACTGGAGCTCTCTGCCCTTTACCAATCCAGCCACGGGCCCATCCATCTGGCCCATCAAGACTCACTCTCATTTCATCAGTCCATAAAACCTTAGAAAAACCAGTCTTGAGATATTTCTTGGCCCAGTCTTGACGTTTCAGCTTGTGTGTCTTGTTCAGTGGTGGTCGTCTTTCAGCCTTTCTTACCTTGGCCATGTCTCTGAGTATTGCACACCTTGTGCTTTTGGGCACTCCAGTGATGTTGCAGCTCTGAAATATGGCCAAACTGGTGGCAAGTGGCATCTTGGCAGCTGCACGCTTGACTTTTCTCAGTTCATGGGCAGTTATTTTGCACCTTGGTTTTTCCACACGCTTCTTGCGACCCTGTTGACTATTTTGAATGAAACGCTTGATTGTTCGATGATCATGCTTCAGAAGCTTTGCAATTTTGAGACTGCTGCATCCCTCTGCAAGATATCTCACTATTTTTGACTTTTCTGTGCCTGTCAAGTCCTTCTTTTGACCCATTTTGCCAAAGGAAAGATAGTTGCCTAATAATTATGCACACCTGATATAGGGTGTTGATGTCATTAGACCACACCCCTTCTCATTACAGAGATGCACATCACCTAATATGCTTAATTGGTAGTAGGCTTTCGAGCCTATACAGCTTGGAGTAAGACAACATGCATGAAGAGGATGATGTGAACAAAATACTAATTTGCCTAATAATTCTGCACTCCCTGTACATTTTACTTTTAAGAGTTTTATTAAACCTTTCACAGACTGAGGCTTTTAGATCGCTCCCTGTAGCAAAATAATTTATACCATGCTTTTTCATTAAAGATTGAAAACTGGAATTAAAAAATTCCTTACCACTATCTGTTTGTAGCTTTTGAGGGATTTGGCTATCTTTTAAGACAGCCTCAAAAGCCTTAGTGACTTGAACGCCTGTTTTGTTTTTCAAGACTCTTGCATAAGCTTTTTTAGAGAAAACATCTATAACTGTAAGTAAATATTGATAGCCATCATTATGCTCGGATAACGCTCTCATATATCACAAAGGTCTGCTTGGTATTGATTAAGAGGTCTGGGGACAAACACGCGATTTCTCGGAAAGCGCAGGTGTGCAACTCGGTGTAAGGTGTAAGCATCCTGTTCAGAGAGGAGTTTCTGAGCTGTTTGCGCATTAATCTTTGTACCAGTTTCATCCTGTACGCTTTTAATCAATTTTTGCACACCGCAAAAACTACCAGGGTGAGATGGGTCATAATATGCACGTTTCAATAGATTCTGCTCTGCCATGTGTGATCTTTGAAGTTATGTTTAACTATGGTTTTATTTCATGATCGAGCGGTTAGTTATGTCATGTAACAAGTTTACAAAAATATTTTTATTTGATGTAATTAATAACATTACACTTTGATTCTAGTAAAACAAAAATAATGAGTTTGATTCTTGCAATGCTTTTCCAAAAAGGTTTTATTTCAAGTAACGGTTTTCCCTAAACAGTTTTATTTGATGTAATGAAAACAATACATTTTGAATGGGTAAAAAAACAAATAATGCGATTGATTCTTGCAATGCTTTTCGAAACAGGTTTTATTTGATGTAACGGTTTTCCACAAACAATTTATTTGATGTAATGAAAAACAATACACATGAACGAGTAAAAAACAAAAGACTGGAAAGTAAGAAAAACAACAAAGCTAAAAACAAGAAAAATAAAATATGTTAAGAAAAATGGTAATAGGGGAGAGAAGAAAAAAAACGATTACTAGGACAGCCAAAGGGAGTAATTCTCATCTAGTACTTTATCAATTATGGTCCGGGTAACTTCTGTAACGCTTGCGTCAATTTCTTACAGTGTGGTCTCTATATCGTGGGCATCTCTGACTTTAAAGAGATACGCTTGGGCCACACCTCTGACTTGAGCCGCTGGTGGTGAAAAACCCTCTAACCGTAAAATTTGTAATATTGTGTTGGTGAAATGTCCATTCCATAATCTTTTGCAGAGTTCATCATAGTACTTGAAAAAGTAAATGGCCTGTATTTATATAGCGCTTTACTAGTCCCTAAGGACCCCAAAGCGCTTTACATATCCAGTCATCCACACACACATTCATACACTGGTGATGGCAAGCTACATTGTAGCCGCAGCCACCCTGGGGCGCACTGACAGAGGCGAGGCTGCCGGACACTGGCGCCACCGGGCCCTCTGACCACCACCAGTAGGCAATGGGTGAAGTGTCTTGCCCAAGGACACAACGACCGAGACTGTCCAAGCCGGGGCTCGAACCGGCAACCTTCCGATTACAAGGCGAACTCCCAACTCTTGAGCCACGATCACTGGAAGTAATATTTTTCCAGCGGGAAAAGGCAAGAATGTCATTTCTGTGAGGGGTGGGAGACCTCACATCCTTGACAGACATCCTGTCTATGTTTCTGGAGCAGCGAGTTAATAAGGTACTTGAGAGTTAATTTTCTAAGTTCAAAAACAGCGGTGGGGAGTAGAGTCGCAGCCTCGTCGTTGTCCACGGGCAAAGGCTGTCAGCGGCTCTCGCGGGGGTGGGGATCGATGTCTTCGGGCTCTTGGAAAAGGGCCAGGCATACAGGGTCGCCCGAAGCCCATAGCGATGCACCAGAGACTGCGGTGTTTGAGGGGGTCTGCTCCGGTGATTGCCAACCGAGTTGAGGGTGGCTTGGCGAGTTCCATCCTTGAGGTGATGAGGCCGGAGACGCTGAGGCCTGATGTGGGCTCTCCATCAGCGGACTCGGTGGTGGAGTAGCAAGATCCATCGGAGGGCTTGAGGGTGGCGTAGAAGCAGCTGATGGTCGGAGGGATGATGGAGATAGAGCACAGGGGGTTCCGAAGCTGTGGTGAGTCATGGTTGTTTTTAGACGATGTGGAGGAGAGAGTGGTTGCGGTTTTTAAAAGGACAGGGTGAGGAGGAGGTGGGGGTATGTAGAGCGTTGTGTGTTATTTCCAACCAGGACCAACTCAAATGTACTTTTACTTAGCTTAAAAAGCTCTAATATTCTTGCATTCTTCTCACCCACCATCTTCAGCCAGTCCTGAGTGGGAATCCGAAGCAATGTGTTGAAAACACCGGACTGGGTGTTTGTAAGGTCCAACACAAAATCATCTGTGTGAGCATCGTCGGTTGTTTGACAACTAGTTCTACAGATCCACCTGCAAAACGGAGTGGTCTTGGTCTCCCACTGGGTGTATGTCACAGTTTTTCTCACCATGTTTAAAGGCCGGTGTCGATGGGGTTGTTGGTTGAATGGTGGAAACGCGTGGGCCTCTTTGAAAACCAGATGTGTCTGCGTCTGCTGGTCCCTAGTTCACGGTTGCGAGCTCGTTTCCCGCAGGCTCTTCTGGATTTCAGGCATTGTGATGAGGGTCAAAACAGCCCAGTCAGAGCAAGTAAAAGCGATCCGCCGTGTGAGCGGACCAAAACTTTCACCTGCTTTTAGCTGGTAGAAATAGATTTCGCTCTCTGGGAGGCTGAAAGCATAACCCCAAAACCCTCCAGTGCTGAGACGGAATCTTTCCTCCAAGGGGGTAGCCGATGTTGACTGCACTCTGCAAAGATGCAATCGTCTGAGTTCTGCCAGCGTGGCGGAGGCTCTGTAGCTAATTACTGGGGTCTGAGAGACCACAGTGAGGTTGGTAGGTCTGGCGGCCATGTTGTTTGTGAAAAAAAGAAAAAAAGTGCTTGTTTTTTCTGAGAGAAAAAAAACAGTTAAATTTAAGCTGAAATGTTAGATTATTTATCCTGAATGCCAGCAAGAGAATAAACCTATCGCTGAGAAGGTAAATCGGACCTGTATCCGATTGGCTAACCGGGGTGCGAGAGGAGCCGCCCACTTGTTATGTGATTGGCAGCGGGGCGAAGTTAGGCGGAGTTGGCCTCCGGCGCAAATTTTCAACCTGGGTAAGCCATTTTTCGGGAGCTGAGCCGGGGAACGAACAAGAAGGAAAAATTGTGTGCTGGCTGCGGTCCGGTTCGAGTGAGAGTGAAAGGAGAACTTAGGCTTTGCTGAATTTGAGACGGAGCTAGTAGAGGGCTGGTTTGAAGAAAAAAAATTAATGTAACCCATATCAACTACTCCCTGTCACATGACCCACGTCAGCTGATTTGAGGTCCCTCTTCTGATTGGCTCTGCAATTCACCACTGTCCACAATCTGCCAGAACCGTCATCCGCCGTTCCAGCCACTGAACCTTTACCATCTGATACGCCAGTCTGTGAACCTGCTACGCTCCCTTTGCCTCCTCTTGAGCCAGCAGAGAGCAAAACCCCTGACTCAGAAACCCCTGTCAAGGAGGAAGCTCCTGATACTGTGGAATCAGAGGACAGTCTGTCCTCTGCTGCTGATCTACCATCTAACTCTGACACCTCCAGCTCTGAACTAGAACCTCTGAGAACATCAACTCGGACGAGGAAACCACCAGACCGGTTACAATACTCTAAGCTTGGTCAGCCCATCTTGAAGAGTATTCAGGCACTAGTCCATGGCTTAACCACTGCCTTTACTCAAGCACTGGAGGATGAAGAGGACCATCTACTTACTGCCACTGAACAACCTGTCATCCGGAACCAACCACCATGTACAGGGACGTACATGAGATCGAGGGGGGAAACTGTAACCCATATCAACTACTCCCTGTCACATGACCCACGTCAGCTGATTTGAGGTCCCTCTTCTGATTGGCTCCTTCGACGTCGCGGCAACTCTGAAAACCGGCTGTGGAGGGATACTTCCGGGTTCGACTCCTGCTGTGGCTGTTAGCTTATGGCATTTAGAACGGTGTTGGAAAACAAAGCGTTTTCTCCCCTCAATTCATCTATAAACTCATTTCACCTCAGCGGTAAGTGTCCTTAATATCTTTCAACCTTTGGTTGTCAGTAACCAGCCGATCGTTTTCGCGATTAAAAAATGACTTTGTGCGGCGGCGTTCCCACCACGAGCAGAACTCCAGTTCAAAAACCGCTGTTTTTGAACACCTTTATTTACTTATTTATTTACCGGTAAACTGAATCGAACTTGATGTTCTAATGGACATTTTTCTGACCTACAGGTCAGGTTTTTTCCCCCCCTTTCAATTGATCTTCTTCATAGTGAAGTGGCGAGCCGGTAGGACCATTCTTTGTTTTCCCCTCTTTTCCCCCACTTAGCCGTCTTTGGATTACGGACATATTTCCCCATTGCATGAAGCTGGACCCTAAGGAGGAATACCTTGAAAGTGAACTTTAAAAAGAAAAGAACCAAAAAGGACTCTTAGCAAAAGGACTCTTGCACAGAAAAATCATAGCATTGATTTATTATTTAATTGTGGGCATTTATGTGGTGAGTGGTATTAATTATTTTGTTCCATTTCCCCTGTCCCCTATTTATTCAATATATTTTCTCATCATTCACACCATCTAGGCTCTATAAAGGACTATTTCTTCTGCGCGTCAGTCAGTAAACTCATCCATTGAAATAAACTAGTCCTTAAATAACTTAGTGTTACACTAAGGGTTTTTTCAGGAGTTTTTCCCCTGTTTTCGAATATAAGGTTTTGGGTATATTCCCCAAGTTATTCTAGGGTTTTTTTTGTTGTGCGTTTTTGGAGAAAAGACGGAGGGTTTTTCAGAAGTTTTTTGCTGGGAGCCGCGGTGGGATCGCGAGAGTCTTTTGCGACTCGGACTTTGATTCTAAATCTCCTTGTTCGTATTAAACAAATGTAAATTGAAATAAAATTTTGCCCCGAGGCATGCAACCTGTATGTCTCACCATACTGAACGTTACAAAAGCACAAGTTTAACTAAGCACTTTTACTATGGTTTAACACATTTTCACACACACAAGCACGGACCTCCGAGACACAGGCGCGTGCCCTGAGCGGGCACAGACACGCGGGCGCGCGCCCGTGCGCACTCACACGCTGACCCACCACCGGATGGCGTTTTTTAAGCATAAAAAGTAAAAGCTTTTTTAATGGCTTAAAAATAAAATAATGCTATTTGATATATAAAAAACTTTCTAAATAATCAATTAGTTCTTTTTTGGGGGGGGGGGGGGGATGAATATCATAATTTTATTAATATCATATTTTTTATGAATATCATATTTTTGTTACTGTGGTGGACCACTAGAGGGCTCCACTCACACCTAGTGTATAGGAAGTGTGTTCCTGTGTTTTGTGGCGCGATATGCGCAGTTGATGTTGGAGACAAATAAAGAAGGAGTGAGAACTGAGAGCTCTGTGTCGTTGATGCTTACCTCCACATTGGTGACCCCTGACTCGAGCATGCAACGGGCCGCAGATAACGCAGATTCCGCTATGGATGCATCAGCGGCCGCCGGACCTCCGCCTTCTGTTGCAGCTACGTTCGCTGTGGCGCTGAAACTGCTGGACTTTTGGCTCCATGACCCCCCGTCATGGTTTGTACACGTGGAGGCTCAGTTCGCCCTTCGTGGCATCTCGGCTGACGACACGAAGTATCACCATGTGGTGGCCTTGCTCGACCCGCTGGCCACCCGTCGCGTGATGGTGCTCCTCCAGGACCCACCCGCCCAAGGGAAATATGCCGCCCTCAAAGAGCTGCTTCTTCTGCGCTATGCCCTCTCCGACGCTGAACGAGCCGAAAAGCTCCTCAACCTGTCAGGCTTGGGTGGCGGTACCGCGCTCGAGCTCATGGAGAACATGCTATCGTTGCTCGGGCCGGATGACGGTGGTTTCTTCTTCGCCCACCTCTTCCTCCGCCAACTACCGGCCGCCGTGAGAGCTGTCCTCGCAAACTCCCCGCTTCTGCCTGCGAAGGATTATCGCTCCCTGGCTGAAGAAGCGGATCGCATTCTCCTGGCTAGCCGCACTTTCGACGTTCACGCCCTGGCTACGGACTCGCCGGCGAAACTGTCTGTCGCTCGGGAAGACTTTGCAGCCATGGAGCGCCTTGGCATTGTACAGCATTCGAACAGTGCATGCGGAGATTTCCGCCGTTTAAATAATGCCACGGAGAATGACCGTTACCCCATCCCCCACATTCAGGATTTTTCTGCCAATCTCGCCGGAACGTCGATTTTTTTCTAAAATTGACTTGGTGCGGGTGTATCACCAGGTTCCCGTGTGCGCCGAAAACGTTCCTAAAACCACTGTCATTTCCCCCTTCGGCTTGTTCGAGTTTTTGCGCATGCCATTTGGCCTGAAAGGTGCCGCCCAGACCTTTCAGGGGCTGATGGACTCCGTTTTGCGTGGGCTGCCGTTCGTTTTTGTTTATCTGGACGATATATTGGTGGCCAGCTGCTCAGCGAGCCAGAACGAGTCCCATCTGCGCCAGGTTTTCCAGCGTTTGGCAGCACACGGCCTGCTCATCAACCCTTCCAAGTGCCAGTTTGGGTTGCCTGTTCTGGATTTCCTCGGGCACCACATTTCCGCTGAAGGTGTGGTTCCGTTGCTCGAAAGAGTCCAGGCTGTTTCGGCTTTTCCGCGTCCCACATCGGTTAAAGCGTTGCAGGAGTTCTTGGGGATGATAAATTTTTACAACCGCTTTCTCCCCAGAGCTGCCCACCTGCTACAGCCACTCTATGCTGCCTTAAAAGGTAAAACTGCCAAAGATCCGGTTGACTGGCTGCCGGAACGCGTCCATGCGTTTTCAGCAGCCAAGTCTGCGCTGGCTGACGCCGCCCTGCTGGCCCACCTGCTTCCATCGGCGGAGATCGCGTTGACCACCAACGTGTCCGATGTGGCAGTGGGTGGGATGTTGGAACGGGTTTCAGGTCTCTGGCAACCGCTCGCCTTTTTCAGTCGTACGCTCCGGGATGCTGAACGCAAGTACAGTGTTTTTGACAGGGAGTTGCTGGCCCTGCACCTCGCGAAACGACATTTTAGTTTTTTCCTCGAGGGTCGCAACTTTACTGCGTACGCTGACCACAAACCTTTGACGTTTGCGATGTCCAAGGTCTCTGACCCATGGAGCGCACACCAGCAGCACCAGTTGGCGGCCATTTCAGAGTTTACCACAGACATTCAGCATGTGGCTGGTAAGTCCAATCACGTCGCTGACTGTCTCTCACGTGTGTTGGTTTCTCCGGTGTATGTCGGCGTCGACTATGCTGCCATGGCCGCTGAGCAACGTCCTTGCCCTTCAGTCAACAAAAACAGGCCTCCCCCAGGCCTGTTTTGGGGGGTGGGCGTCCGGGTACACACCGGCTCACTCCTTGGCGGCCGCTTGTCGGGGCCTGGGGCCTGGGGCTCGCTCGGGCCCCTTTGGAGGTGGGGTGCCCCCGGCCTCTCGGCCTGGGGCTCGGTCACTCAGGCACAGCTGGGGGCCGGCGGAGCTCACGGGCGCGTCACTGCAACTCCCCCTGACTTCTGCTCCGCGGCTGCTGGGCGAGCCCTCATCTGGGACTCTCCTCAGCTCTTACTGGAACAGTGGCGCGGCTGCCCCTCTGTTGGTCTTCCATGGTCTCTTGTATTCTGGGGGCCTCTGGATGTCTGGAGTTTTGATCTCCTCCATACCCACTTCACACCCTGGAGGACGGGGCTGTGGCCCCCCCACACTCCCTAGCAGATCATTACATGGAGAAACCTTTGGAATGCAAGCATGCTGATCCACACAGGTATGCACACATGGGTATTCACAGACGCGGACTAAAGCTTTCTTGGCTGCTGCCTCAAAGCACACTGTGCGCTGTCTATCTTGCGTGCTGCACAATATCGTTTATTATTTAGTAAATATTGATATCTATGACTAGCTAGTTTATTGTGATGGTGCTTTGTTTTCTCTATTATTATGTTGCTCTTTGTTGTTTGCTGTCTCCTCTGTTTGTTTTTTTTGTTTGTTTTTTTTTTCTCCATACAGGTGACCCAGGAGTTCTTTTTTTTTTTCTCTCTCTTCCCCCCCCTTCTCACCGTCTCTTCTCCCCTTTGGTTTTCTTTCTTTCTCTCCCCCTCTTTCTCTCATTCATTCCCCCTGTCCTATTTATTAAAAAAAAAAAAAAAAAAAAAAAGACAAAGGATGAACTGAAGCTCTGCCATCACGTAATGTCGCATACTGCTGTTTCTGATGTCATTTCAAAAAAAAAAAACAAAAAAACAAAAAAACAAAAAAACAAAAACAGGCCTCGTGCTGGAGGACACCCCGGTGTGGGACGGCGGTCCGCACCTTCTTTGCGACGTTTCCACTGGCCGCCCCCACCCAGTGGTTCCCCTTTCGTGGCGTCGTCGTGTTTTTGACTCGGTGCATGCCCTCTCTCATCCTAGCGTCCGGGCCTCGGTCAAGCTGGTCAGTGCCAGGTTTGTTTGGCCGGGCCTTCGGAAGACGGTGAAAGAATGGGCGGCAGTTTGTATCCCATGCCAACGCTCGAAAATCCACCGGCACACACAGGCACCCCTCGAACCTTTCCGTGTCGGGTAGGCGTTTTCGATCACGTTCATGTGGACCTGGTTGGTCCCTTGCCGCAGTCACAGGGTTTCAAGCACCTTTTGACTGTGGTGGACCGCACGACCAGGTGGCCAGAGGCAGTACCCCTGGCGTCCACGACAGCGGTGACGGTGGCCAGGGCATTTTTGTCAACGTTTCACGTTTCAGCCCCCTTGCTGACATTACCTCGGACAGGGGCCCCCAGTTTGTTTCTGAGCTTTGGTCTGCTATGGCTGACGGCCTGGGAGTCAAGGTCCACCGCACCACAGCATACCCGCAAGCTAACGGGATGTGCGAACGGTTTCACCGGTCACTTAAGGCCGCGCTCCAGGCTTCCTTAACAAGTGGCGACTGGGTCGACCGTCTTCCGTGGTTTTTGCTGGGATTGCGTAGCACGGTTAAAGAAGACCTCGGGGTTTCCCCGGCTGAACTGGTCCTCGGCCAGCCTCTCCGGGTCCCCAGGGAATTCGTACCTGAGAGCCCTCCCCCATGTTTCGATACCTCTTTGTTGCCTTTTCGCCCCCCAAGAGACTCATTTCCTGTTCCTGGTCCTGTGCACCACTGCCTGCCTGACACATTTGTTCCGAGTTCGTTGGACTCTGCTCGTTTCGTTTTCGTCACGCACAATGTCCATAGGACTCCGCTGCGTCCACCATATGACAGGCCATACAGGGTTCTTAAACCAGGCAACAAACATTTCATTTTGGACTTTGGCGGTCGGCAGGAGGTTGTCTCTGTTGACAGACCTAAGCCTGCACATGTTATGCAAGAGGATCAGGTGGTCCCGCCCACCTGCCACCGGGCTGATGGATTCTGTTTTTTCCCCCAGGAGCGACCCAAAATCAACGGAATCCGAGTTGTCTGCAGCTTTTTCTGACCGCCAGTGCCAGCCTCGCTCCCGGGCTGGGTTGCCCTCTGTCAGTTCCCCACCCCCCCCCCCAGTTCAGCTGTTCCGGCCGTTTGCTTAAGCCCCGGGTCCTGGACTAGTTCTGCTGGGTGTTCGGGGGGGGGGGGGCATGTGTGGTGGACCACTAGAGGGCTCCACTCACACCCAGTGTATAGGAAGTGTGTCCCTGTGTTTTGTGGCGCGATATGCGCAGTTGATGTTGGAGACAAATAAAGGAGTGAGAACTGAGAGCTCTGTGTCGTTGATGCTTACCTCCACATTTCTTCCTTTATTACTTCCTTTACTTCCTGAGCTCATGAATAAGTTCACAAATCACTCTGTTTGACATAAGGGGTTTAATATCTCTCCTGTCCTGCTGCTTCTCTTCCTCCTCATCCTAAGCTTCCTTCTCATCCTCAACTTCCATCCAATTGTAATTCAATCTAATTGTATCTCTCCCTCTCCTCTTCCTTATTTTGTTGGAGCTGTGAACAGAATTAGTGTGAATCTGAATTAATTTGTGCAAACAAGAAAAATCTACAGCTTTTCGGTCAGAGATGGTCTTGTGATTTCAGCCGGGTAGAGTAGATTTATGTGTTGATACCGCCTGCTTCAGCTCTACGACCGGCTGCTTTAACCACGTGCTGAACTTTGGCCCAGCATTGAATGAATGAATGAATGAATGAATGAATCAAGGCTTTATTGGCCACATGCAGGTTGCCCCGCAGTGGAATAGAAACCCAGAACCCCCCCCGACTTACACACACAACATAGACATCACATGGGAATACAGGTCGGAGAACGGCAGCGTTACAGAAAAACACTGAAAAAGTAAAAAGTACACAACAATGGGAATGTAGAAGAGGAAAACGAGACCTCTACTCATGCTGGGCTCCTATGGGAGGACAGCATGGGGACAGGAAACAAAAAAACTCCTCTGCACAGAGAGCACATAAATGTCCACAACACAACATTATAGAACATGTGACAAGCCACAGGTACGGTGTACATTTTAGGACATCGTCAGATCTCAGGAAAAAAGTTGTCAGGTCTCAGACTCACACGAAAAAATGTCAGGTCTCAGAATCACACGAAAAAATGTCAGGTCTCAGTCTCACACGAAAAAATGTCAGGTCTCAGAATCACATGAAAAAATGTCAGGTCTCAGACTCACATGAAAAAATGTCAGATCTCAGAATCACATGAAAAAATGTCAGGTCTCAGACTCACATGAAAAAATGTCAGGTCTCAGAATCACATGAAAAAATGTCAGGTCTCAGTCTCACACGAAAAAATGTCAGGGCTCAGAATCACATGAAAAAGATGTCAGGTCTCAGAACACGAGTAGTGTGTGTGAGAGGTAAAAGTTCAGTAGTGTTTGAGAGCGTTTCAGTAGTATGTGTGAGAGGTAAAATTTCAGTAGTGTGTGTGAGAGCGTTTCAGTAGTGTGTGTGAGAGCTAAAATTTCAGTAGTGTGTGTGAGAGCTAAAATTTCAGTAGTGTGTGTGAGAGCGTTTCAGTAATAATGTCCCTTACGGCACCTCATAGTGTTTAAATGAGACACAGAGACAAGAATGTAACTCAAAAGAACCAGCCAACTTTAGTGAAATAAACCATAAGATTGACAAGCACAGGTTAAAGACACTTTACAATGGTAGAAAGGAAACTTACAAAAATTAAAAGAAAAGTAACACACATAAACTACTAAAGCAATGACTTGGCCAAGTGTTACTTTTGGTTTTCAATGTTCGGGTTTCAATGTTTGGGTGCACCCTAGTAACTTGACTCCTTAACTCTTATAGAAACAGATTACACAAATCCAATGTACATTCAAATGAAAATCTCACACTCTTTTCACATGTGAAGAATGTTCTACACAACAGCTCATTATTTAAAGTCCCAAATAAAAAATGTCCAAGTGGTAAAGTCCAAAAAATTCCCAGGGTGTGAAAGAAAATAGGGGTGAGAGAATGTCAGTCAGTGGTCTTATGTATAACCAGCTGTGCGTGAAAGTGTAAGTGATACAGTCCTACCACACCGCAAGGTGCAGCAGATCATCAAGTGGAAAAGAAGCGACTCTCAGTCTCTCTAAGTCCAGGTGGGAAGGCTCGCCATCTATTTCACCGGAGGAATCCACCTCAGGAACAATTCAGCATACAAAAAAAACCTGACCTGTCAACAGACAGGGTCAGAAGAGCAATTCAAATATGAATTATGTTGTTCTAGCTATAATTCACAACTTGGGATTTTGTTGAAATCACATTCAACATCAATTTGCAATAAAAATACTCAAATTTGCAAAAATAAAACATTTCTCTTACACAAACTATGCATTAAACCAAGTAAAGTCAGTGCATATGCATATATGTCGCATAAGCGACAATTATTAATCAAACAATTGAGATTAATTCAGTTTGAAACAGTGTGAAACAGACGTGAACTAACTGAGACATACAACATGTGCTCACCGATCTCAGTGCATCACGGCCGAAGACAATGGCATGGTGTCTCTCGGTCGGAAAATGAGGGGCTCTAAATAACGTAGCAGGAAGTGTTGTTTTTCTCTTTAATAACCGTAATACGACGTGAAGGAAAATAAACATAAGTTGCGCTTCAAGTGTTACCTTACTTCTGGAAGCAGATTGAGATGAACTTTCAGGCAGTTGATAGCAACCAGAGCTAACAAAGGCTAACAGTTTAGCTCCACGCAGCACTTTCTAAAGTCACCAGAAAACTGCAGCATTTGCCTGTCTACTCACTGCGGCTACTTTTAACATGAAAGGTAGCTGATAACCAGTGAACTTATGTGCAGCACAGTTGGTTGCAACTTATATCTATATACTTTATACTTTTTCCAGCTCAAAAGCTTCAGTCTCTCTTTTCTCCTACCAGCACATGACTACCTCCACACATAGCAGCGAACACAGAGCACGTGGGTGAGACATACAGCGGCAGGCTGCTCTCCCATTGGTCAAAGCATACTGGGACCTGTGCATTTTAATTGGTTGGGCAGGCTGTCCATCTCTCCTCATATCAGTCCTTAAAGTGGTACCCTCATTGTATGCAGTGTTGCCAACTTAGCGATTTTGTCGCTATATTTAGCGAGTTTTCAGACCCCCTTAGCGACTTTTTTTCTAAAAAGCGACTAGCGACAAACCTGGCGACTTTTTCTGGTGTTATTGGAGACTTATTTATGACGACTTTTTGACGTGAAAGGGCGTGTTGCTCTTACTCTCAACAAGCAGCGGTTGCTGCCGTGAGCACCTCACCCGTGCTAAAGCGCTCATAGTCCTCCCCCAGCTGCAATCAGGGCAGGAGACGTTCACACCTGTGCGTCCAAACTGCAAATGAATCGCGCATGAGCGAAGCCGCTGCTCCCGCACTGACTGTAACGCAGTCAGTTCTTCTTTTACTGTTATGCTGTTTTGTGGATCACAAGGTTTAAAACTACTTATAAACACACACACTCACACACAAAGTAACTCCACCGGAGTGCCTATTTCGGGCCACTTTTGCCGTTCGAAGCCCGGATAAAGGAGCAGGGTTGGAATTGTGACATTAAAAAACAATAATTGCTAAGAGAAATTAAATTTGTAGTTCTAAATAAATTCTAAATGTATTTAGGATGTTTTTTGCTCACTTTATGTCTCTTCCACGATGTTATTTCTCTCTCCAACAGCATAGGTTACAATTATATTAGCATGACCAATTATGCAAATTAGGTGATGATGTCATTTAGCGACTTCTAGCGACTTTTAGGACAGCCAATAGCAATTTTGCTTACTGAGGAGTTGGCAACACTGATTGTATGTGGGTTACATTTGTGTCTTGTAGCATCTCATATGCTCCTGCTCAAAATCATGTTCATGTCATTCCTGGTTATTCCCAGTTCAGGTTTTAGTTTTAGTTCTCACCCCCTGTTCACGTTGCTTTGTTTTTGTTTTCATGTTTTTCAGCCAAATAAATGGCTCGCTTTTTGTTAACCTTAGTTTGTTTTCCCCCATGTCTGCTTTTGGTTCCATTCCTTAACCCTTTAAGACCTACCATAGAACCAAGTCCGCCAGAGCTTATATTATATTTTTACATGCTGTGGAGCCATTTTTGGGAGCATTTCAAGTTGCTATACATCAATACAACCATTATAGCCCAGATTTTAATAATATGTATTCATTAAGTGCATAGTAATTACATAAATTGCAAAAAAGTGCAATAAACTACAAAAAAATTGAAAATCGTTTTTGCTTTTTTAACATATATTTGTAGTTAGAGAAATTTAAGAGGCTTATCCCTCAAAACTGTAAATACAAAAAAGTTGCACAAAATAGTTTCCCACCACAGGAAATTTATTTTGAGTGTCTTCATAGTTTTATTTTTGAAATACACCAATTTTTATACACTGCAGGAAAAATGAAAATAAAGATTATACTGCAAATTTGCAAAAAAGCAGCATATGCATCAAAATAAACTATTTCCAGCAGTGCAATATGAGTCCTAAGAATCCCAGAAACGACACAGAAAGTCATAAAGTCAAAGATAACTTTTAAAAAGAGCAGTATAGGCCCTGAGGCCCTGATCGCAAAAAAGACTACATTTCCGCGAAAATGACGTCACTTCCGGTTTCGGGCAGGTAATGGCGGAAATGCAAAAGTTCGCGCTGACGTCTATTCCAACGTAGGAAGTGTTTTGAACAGCTGATCAGATCGGTAAAGCGTGTTTCTGGAATATTATGTTTTTGTTCCTGCAAGCGCTTTTTATGCAGTTTTTGCAAAGCTTTATGTGGAAGGAAACCGTGACCTAGGACAAGCTGATGGCATCAGATGTAAGTACAACTCCTCCGGTTTCATATGCAAAAAAAATTTTTGCGCTAGCTTACGTGGTTGCAGTGCTACTGGGATTTAAAAATAGTTACGCATAACAGAGCGTTCCCGCTCCGATCGGCTCTAAAGGGTTAAACACCGGCTGCGCAGCCGTGACACCCCGAGACTTGGGGCCAATCTGCATGCTCTAAATAACCCTTTACGGTGGGGACAGTGGGGGCTGACCTTGAGCACTTTGGTTCCCCAGGGTTTTGTCACTGGGTGGGTTGTAGGAAATGAAGGTCCTTATTGAGAATGTTGGTTAGCTGGCTCAGTAAAAGGAGAAGAGAACTTCTTGGTCTTCTTCATAGGGCAATTCACGTGGCTTTGCTCATGTTGCATGTTGACTCACCTCTCCTTTTTAATTACACTAGTTATTGCAGGTTTTGGGGAGGAGGTGTGGATGAGCACTGTTGAACAGCAGTCTCACCTCACATCTGTTCCTCAGTTATAAAAGGAATCATGATTCACATAGTGATACTCATCAATTTGACCCCTCTGGCTACCTATTTGGTGTGTCCCAGAGATCCCATGGGTTATGTTGTCAGGGTCCTTTTGGCCTCGTGGTAGGGTCTCCCATAACAAATTGGTCCTGGGTCAGAGACCAGACAAAGAGCGATTAAGAAGACCCCTATGGGTACAACATCAAGGGAACAGTTTACCCTGCCCAGGATAGAGTTGTGGGGGCTAAGCATGCTGGAGCCAGGCCTGGGGAGGTTGCAAGTAGGGCAAGTGCCTGGTGGTCAGGCACAGCCCAAAAAAGGGACATGAGACCATCTTCCTGTAGACCCACTATCCGCAGGGGGTGCCATAGGAGTCGGGTGCAGTGTGTGCCGGGCAGGAGCCAAGGTAGACACCATGGTGGACCGATCCCTGGCTACCAAGGCTTACAATAGGGACATAGAACGTCACCTATCTGGTGGGGAAAGAGCTTGAGTTGGCGTGTGAGGTTGAGCAGTACGAGCTATATATATTTTGGGTGGGTATCGTGGTATCCCCCCAGCTTGCTGTGTGTTTTTAGCATTTTTCATGGTGGACAAAAGAGTTTGTTCCCTGCACCTTCAGGTCAGGGAATGGCTCATGACTAGAGTTGGGTATCAATTTTGATTTCTATAACTGATTCGATTCCATTTCACAAGGTCCTCACAAAATTCGATCCAAAATATAATTTAATTTATTTTAAACACTAACAAGAGGAGCCTATAGAGACATGTTAACTCAGAAAGCGGATACAAGAAGAGAATGAAAATGCTCTGTTTCCTGAGGAAGATGAAATCTTTCAACATCTGCAGTAAAATATTTGCTCTGCTACACACTGGATATTTTTGAAAGTGTAATAGAGACAAGTTCACTAAATAAACTGTTGTCTCATTATCTTTTTCTTATTTAGCTGGTCCTTTAGAGGTCACCACAGTAGATAATCTGCTTCTATCTCACCCTATCCCTAGCATCCTCCTCTGTCACACCAAGCCTCTGCATGTCCTCTTTCACCACATCCATGAAATTTCTTTGGGATCTTCCTTTTGTCCTACTGCCTGGGAGCTCCATATTCAACAATCTTTACTCCGTATATTCACTATCCCTTCTCTGCACATCTCCAAACAATTTCAACTTTGCATCTCTAATTTTGTTTCCAAAATGCACAAGCTGAGCTGTCCTTTTGATATGCTCATGTCTAATCCTGTCCATTCTGGTAACTTCCAATGAAATTCTGTGAACATCATAGTCCATGAGACTTCCACCTGACTTCATTTGTCAACCTGTCCATCACCATTGCAAACAAGAAAGGCTCAGAGCTGATGCTAGGTATTATCCCACCCTCCCTTGAACTAATGTGTCACTCCTACTGCACACCGCACCACTGTCCTGCTCTCCTCATTCCTGCATTACTGCCACATACTTCTCTTCCACTCCTGACTCCCTAAGACACACACACAGTTCTTCTTTGCAGCGTATCATCTGCTTTCTCTAGATCCACAAACACAGGGTGCAGGTCCTTCTGACCATTTCTATAGTACTCCATCAAACTGACCAAACTGTTATCAATCATGAATAATTCTGACCACTGTCTGAATGCAGGCAGCAGCACCTTCTCTAAGAGCATGATTCAGCTCCACTGCTCAAGGACAGAAGCAGTAAATATAGCATAATACTTTTAATAATTGTCTATAATACAATTTATCTGTCTGGCAGAGCATCATCTGTCAGACAATAATTTATTTGTACTTTGAAAGTAAATATATATAAGCACAGTATACAAAGAAAAAGAAGAAGAAGAAACAGCTGAAGAAACAATAGAGAAATAATACATCATAAATAATCAATAATATTACATTATCATATTTATCCTTTCTTAAAGGTAGGACCTTATCAGGCATCCACAAGATAATCAATTACTAATGGCTTGAAAACACAGAAGTCCTCCTTTCTTTGTTTCTCCTTCTACTGCTTCCTGATAATACTAGTATTTTTGAAATGGTTGAGCTAAGTCCTTTGGCTAAGTGGATTGAATTTAACATCCTTGTCAGATGTGCTCTTTTTGTTTATTCAGGCACAGTCTTAGCTTTTCCATGGATATTTGGTTAGCTGGAAACTGTGTGCTGTCATGTTTTCAGAGGATGATCAGAAGGATGGTGATGAAATTAGAAAAAGCAGAAGAAAAAACTACTTGTGTTCCTGTCAAAAACCTCAAAGATTTACCACATGAGAAAAGAAAGAGACAAGGAGAGAGAGCGAAAAACAGGGCAGATAACTGTGAGCTTGAATGTCTGTGCAAAGAAGTGTGTCTTTGGGTGATTGGTAATGTAGGGGAACTAAATATTCTTGTGGTTATTCTCCCGTAGGAAAAAAGCAAGTCTGTGGAGTGTGTAAATGCTCAGTCTATGTGTGTGTGTGTGTGTGTGTGTGTGGTGTTGTGATTGACAGGCCATGACGAGGTGCCTCTCATTCCTATCTGCAAACTGAACCTTGTATCCGACAGTTATTTGGATCAATCAAAAACTTCCAGGATGGGAATGTTGAAGAAGCAGGCAAACATGACTTGCTTCCCTGGTTTTACACAAATCGAGACAGACAGATTGAGCCAATCTTCTCCCCTCTTCTCCACAACATTAGACAACTGTTATGCCATGCTACCAAATTCTTTTTGCAGACATTCTTCTTGAAGCCCTTCCGAACACGTCATACATATTCAGTCTTTTACTAAATGTACTCTCATGATCCCTATAGAAGCAGTAAGGGTATAGTTAGTTTTACTGTAAAAGAAAGTTATTTTCACATGACTATCATCTTAAATTAAATTAGGCACCAAGTGTGGCAGCGTGTGTGGAGTTTTGGAGCGAGTGCGGCTGAAGAGGAGTGCGTGTGTGCGGAGGAGCTGTGGCGGTGACTGTGTGGAAGAGGAAGCGTGTGTGTGGATTCTCCCCCCCCCCCCTTTCTCTCCCTGGAGCCCTGGACCCCCCCTCCCAACTCACTGTACATATAGGGCTTTGGAGCGTGATGTCACGGGGGTGGGCGTGGAAAGGATTTTGGCCCGATCCGCCATTTTGGGGGTCTAAGTAAGGAGCGAAAGCATAGACATGGTTCGTACTTGCTGTGTGGTCGGTCGGCTGCAATGTTCGATCTTACGACCGGCACGGGAATAAGTTTCGATTGTCTTTTTATGCTTTCCCAACCTGGAAGCAACATGAAGGAGCTCATGTATCGGATATTACCAAACGAAGGCGTCTAGCCTGGATAGCAGCCGTGAGACGAGCTGATATCAAGTTCTGTTACGTCTCCAGATATCAGTTGGTGCTCAAGACATTTTCATTGCGGTAAGTTCTAAATATGTTCACATCACACTTTATAGCTGAATAATATCATCGTTGGTGGTCTCGGAAGTTATAGAAATTGCGATCAAACATAGAATGGAGTGACTTGATTGGTTGATGTAAGGACAATAAATGAAATGAGACAGGAAGGACACAAATTGGCGTTAATAATTTACCCGATTATCAATGTGTTAATTTGCATGTACTTTACAATTATGGGCATATAATATGATAACGATATTTTAGCAGTTCAATGATAAATGTGTAACATTAATTATGGTGGGGGGTGGAAAATGGCTATTTCACTCGATGCACTCCAGCTGACTTACTTTGACGACGTACTCAGAGTTTGGCGGCTTGAAAATAGCCAAATCTTGCACCCAGCCATTTGTAAATTGGATGTGCGCCTCCAGTGACTTGTAATTACGAAACTGGTTCGCTGTGTAAGCGCTTACTCCACAAACAAGATACGTGAAGATATCGGGGTAGGACAGTGGCGGTAAGTCGTCTGGGTCTTTACTCCACTGCCGTATTTCATATGGGTCCAGATTTGCGATGCACTCTATTTTTTTTCTTTTTCTTTTTTTTTTTTTTTTTTTTTTTTCTAAATGACATCAGAAACAGCAGTATGCGACATTACGTGATGGCAGAGCTTCAGTTCATCCTTTGTCATTTTTTTTTTTTTTTTTTTTTTTTTTTTTAATAAATAGGACAGGGGGAATGAATGAGAGAGAGAGGGGGAGAGAAAGAAAGAAAACCAAAGGGGAGAAGAGACGGTGAGAAGGGGGGGGAAGAGAGAGAGAAAAAAAAAACTCCTGGGTCACCTGTATGGAGAAAAAAAAAAAAAAAACAAACAAACAAAAACAAACAGAGGAGACAGCAAACAACAAAGAGCAACATAATAATAGAGAAAACAAAGCACCATCACAATAAACTAGCTAGTCATAGATATCAGTATTTACTAAGTAATAAACGATATTGTGCAGCACGCAAGATAGACAGCGCACAGTGTGCTTTGAGGCAGCAGCCAAGAAAGCTTTAGTCCGCGTCTGTGAATACCCATGTGTGCATACCTGTGTGGATCAGCATGCTTGCATTCCAAAGGTTTCTCCATGTAATGATCTGCTAGGGAGTGTGGGGGGGCCACAGCCCCGTCCTCCAGGGTGTGAAGCGGGTATGGAGGAGATCAAAACTCCAGACATCCAGAGGCCCCCAGAACACAAGAGACCATGGAAGACCAACAGAGGGGCAGCCGCGCCACTGTCCCAGAAAGAGCTGAGGAGAGTCCCAGATGAGGGCTCACTCAGCAGCCGCGGAGCAGAAGCCAGGGGGAGTTGCAGTGACGTGCCCGTGAGCTCCGCCGGCAGCCAGCCGTGCCTGAGTGACCCAGCCCCAGGCCGAGAGGCCGGGGGCACCCCACCTCCGAAGTGGCCCGAGCGAGCCCCAGGCCCCAGGCCCCGACAAGCGGCCGCCAAGGAGTGAGCCGGTGTGTACCCGGACGCCCACCCCCAGACACAAAGAACCACCAACACACCGACACCTGAGGGAGTCCGCCACCGGCAGGGGAAGTGGTGGTGGGTGGAGATAGGCCTCCAAACCTTGGAGGGCCTGAGGTGTCCCCAGAGAGGTGGCGTCTGATACCCAACCTGACATATAGACACAGACATACAGGCACACACAGACACAAACATCCATTCCCACCCTCATGCTCTCATATGCACTCACTCCACACTCAACCAACGTGGAGACAGACATAAAGAGACGCTGTACACACAATCACACTCCCCAAGCGTACTCTACAAACCGGGTCTAGGTACCCTTGCCCCTGGAGGGGGGAATTGCACCCAGACCCAGGTGGTGTTACCCTTTTCCCTGCGGTGGGGAGAGGCAGACCACCCCGACTCCGCAGCAGCAGGGAGGCCCCACACCCCAGACCGCAGTCGGACGGCCAACTCCTCCTACTAGCCCTCCCGCTCCAGCAGGCCGCAGAGAATGGGGGTGGGAGAAGACTCCAAACCTCCCTCCACCCGCTCATTGTAGTGTTGATGCATATGTGTTCTAAGGTGCAATTAAAACCCAGGAGGGCATGGAGCTACCTGCCAAGGAGCAGCAGGTAAGCGCATAGTCCCTCCTGCTAACCCTCAATGACTAAGTGTATTTAAAATTGAGAGGTGGGCAACGACGTCAGGGGTGAGGTATACACCCTGATGGTGATTTGGACTCCGTGATTGTGCCCACCCCCAAGATCCTATATTTATGTGTAATGAGAGTGTGAATAATGTGAATGTCTAAGTTGTGGGATAAAATTGAGGCAGAGGCAGCCAGAAGGGGACGGGGGGGGGGGGGGGGGGGGGGGGTAGCCTCCTCTGCACCCTGGTGACATACCCCCACTCCAAGGCCCTGCATGTGTGGGTGGTTGTGGAGGAGCGGGAAGAGGGAGGCAGCTGGAGATGGGGAGGGAAGGAAGGGAGGGGCAGGTAACCCCCCGCTGACCCCAGTAGGCACTCCCACCCTCCGCGATCCGCCAGGGAAGGGGGGCCCAGGCCCATCAGACCGGGGCGCAATGCAGTAGCGCCCCCCGGCTCCACAGAGCCCTGGACAGTCCACCCAACCCCACCACAGAGAAAACTGCACCCACCCCACCAACCACACATCTTCCAGACTACATAAGACGGTAAACGCCCAGGCTGAGTTCTTCCTCCACCTCTCCTGTATCTCCCCCTCCTGCAGAGAGTTCCTGAGAGAAGAAAGCTCCTGCAAGATGTGACCATCCCCCCCACCAGTTGAAGAGCCCCCCAGGCGGCTCGATGCACCGGCGGCACCCTGCTCCAGGGCCGGGCCCCCATGCACCCACCCGCCCACAACCCCGGCAACACACCAACCAGGACCCGAGCCCCCGAGGCCCGGCCCGGGCCCCAGCCCAGAGACGGAGCGCCCCCAGAACCTCACGCCCATCCCGGACCCACCCAGGGGCAGCCAGGTTGCCAGGTCAGTAACCCACGTCCGTCAGCACAGACCCTCCCCTAGCCCCGCTGCACGCAGCCGCGAGGAAACAGTCACCTGAGAGCCAACAGAGCCCTCAACCGGACGTGACCGCTACCCCGGGTTGAGCCCCCCAAGGAAGATGCCTCCGGGGAACCCCCCGACGCCCTAAGCCTGTCCCTACCCCCTCACCAATCACAACAGTGAAGGCGGGACCAAACTATGACCCCCCACCCCCACTAGGTGATGGAGCTGATAAAAGGGGCCCAGAGCAATTGATCTAATGTGGTGGCAGAGGCTGTGTCAAGACTAATGTAATCTAATAGATAATTTCTATATTGGTTAGAATTAAGATTATTTTTATTTTTCCAGTTCATGAGGACTGTTTTCTTGGCTATGCATAGGGCAGTGAAGATCATATGGGCT
This sequence comes from Maylandia zebra, assembly GCF_041146795.1. Lineage (NCBI taxonomy): Eukaryota > Metazoa > Chordata > Actinopteri > Cichliformes > Cichlidae > Maylandia > Maylandia zebra. The sequence continues at coordinate 4,791,927 of NC_135172.1, forward strand.
ATATTCTTTTCTGAAGTGACATTATCTAAGCTGCCCAACAAACACACTAAGGGGGAGGTTGGAATGTTACATTTCAGACATTTTGATAAGTCTTCACATATCTCGCGCCAAAACTTTTGCACTGGTGGACAGAACCAAAGAGCGTGGATGTAATTGTCTGGTGTATTGCCTTGACAGTGTGAGCAGTTGTTGGAAGATGTAAAGCCCATCTTGAACATCCGATGACCTGTATAGTGCACTCTATGAAGTATTTTGTATTGTATTAATTGCAGACTGGGATTTTTAATTAATTTAAAAGTTTTTAAGCAAATCTGAGACCAGAAGTTTTGGTCTAGGTTGACTGATAAATCTGCTTCCCACTTTGCAGTAGGAAGGGATATTGATTCATCTAATTTAGAAAGTGTTCTGTATATTTTAGATAATAATTTGGGGGATTTAAGAGTAAGAAAATGTGCCGCACTTAGTGGTGTTTGTAATTCAACTTGACTGAGGTTAAATTTCTTTTTTACTATGGATTTAATTTGTTGATATTCTAAAAACCTTGTCTTGTTGATCCCATATTGTTCAACTAGTCTGTCAAATGGAATAAATTCTGTTCCCTCTAATATATGTTCTAAGTATTTAATTCCTTTACAACTCCATTCTGGGAAATTAATCATATTATTGTTTTGTAATATGTCAGGGTTATTCCAGATAGGTGTACGTTTGCATGGGATTAATGAAGACTCCGTTATTTTTAGAAACTCCCACCATGCTGTTAGAGAAAAGCTGATGTTGATACTTTTAAAGCATTCATGTCTTTTGATGTTTGAGCTAATAAATGGTAGGTCTGAAATCTCTAGATCCTAGCATAGTGCCTGTTCAACATCTAGCCAGGGCTCAACTAAGAAGGTATGTTTTAACCATTCTGAGATGAACTGAAGCCTGTTGGCTAAGAAGTATTGGTGAAAATTAGGCAGATCTAATCCTCCTCTATCCTTGGTTCTTTGTAGCGTTTTTAAGCTAATACGCGGGGGTTTATCTTTCCAAAGGAATTTGGAAATATATGAATCCAGAGATCTGAACCAATCTTGTGATGGTTTGTTAGGGATCATCAAAAATAAGTAATTTATTTTTGGCAAGATCATCATTTTTATAGTGGCGACCCTTCCCATGAGTGATATGGGTAAAGATTTCCATCTAGTCAGATCGCCTTCTACTTTCTTTAGAAGTGGGATGTGGTTTAGTTTAGTTAAGTCTGAAAGCTTAGGAGAGATATTAATACCTAAATATTTAATATTTCCGGATTGCAGTGGGGCAGAGGAAGAATTATGGAAGGAGCAGTTAATGGGGAGAACTGTAGATTTTGGCCAGTTAATTGAATAATCTGAAACTCTTGAAAACCAGTTTATTAAAGTAATTACCTCAGAGAGGTTGGTTTGTGTGTTTTGCAGAAAAAGCAACACATCATCCGCATAGAGACTGATTTTATGTTCTATGTTCTTACATTTTATGCCATTAATTGTTGTAGCCTGTCTAAATGCTGCTGCTAGAGGTTCGATAAAAATTGCAAAAAGTGAGGGGGAGAGTGGGCATCCCTGTCTGGTGCCCCTCAGGAGACAGAAGCTGGAGGATGTCTGGTCATTTGTTCTGATACGAGCCGTTGGGGAATTGTATAATATTCTTATCCAGTTTATGAAAGAGTTTCCAAAACCAAATTTGTGTAAAGTTGCGAATAAAAATTTCCAATTAACTCTGTCAAATGCTTTTTCTGCATCTAGAGATAATATTATGGCTTCGATGTTTTTATCGTATGAGTAGTCTATTAAATTAAGTAATCTACGAGTGTTTGTTGAGGAGTGCCGACCTTTTATGAAACCAGTTTGGTCAGGATGAATTAAGAGGGGGGTCATTTTCTCTAATCTCTTTTTCTCTAATTTTTTTTCAAGTACCGCTGCTTCGCCTCTGGACGCAATCGGTCTCTATACCGTCCGTTTTCTTTTGAGCTGCTTTTAAGCACGTTTCTTGTCGTCGTCGTCGTCGTTCCAACACAGTGTGTTTGTTTTGATTCGTAGACCCCGAAAATGGAGCCGTGCTCCCACAATGCATTGCGGCGTGACGTCAACTCCAAAGCCCTATATATAGCACTAAGGTGATCCCTGTTGTGAATAAATCTCCTTTTGTTCTCTTAAAAAAAAAAAAAAAAAAAAAAAAAAAAAAAAAAAAAAAGAAGCCCTTCCGAACACGTCATACATATTCAGTCTTTTACTAAATGTACTCTCATGATCCCTATAGAAGCAGTAAGGGTATAGTTAGTTTTACTGTAAAAGAAAGTTATTTTCACATGACTATCATCTTAAATTAAATTAGGGCTCCACCACACTTTAGCTTTCTACAGATTTGTACCACAGAGGTGTACCAAGTCAGTGTAACATCCAGTATGCTAACATTTAAGAAAGAGGATATATGATGGAGAGGCAGAGAAAGCACTGATACTAATGTGGAGGGATAGGTATTGAAGGTAGGTAGTGAACGACCTAAAGATTTGTCATACAACCACCAGCACCAACTCCCACTAAGAAAGCATTCTCAGTTGCAAGTACGTGAAATGATAAGAGCAAACATTGGGAGGAGCGTTCCACTGGTGGTGATAGCTCACAGAATGCAAATAAATGATAGTAAGTCAGTAAGTAAAGGAATAATGATGCTAAGCTCAAAACTGTTAGCATTAATGTTTGCTAATGTACTAAAGTGACACACTTTAGTTGATCTTCATGGGAAAGTGCTGTCAGTTATTCCCCAGGCACCTGGCGTCTGTGCTGTTCACAATTCCATTGCTGAACTTCCTCTCTGCGCCGTCGATTAGAGCTTGGCATGCTCCTTTCATCCTTCAGTTTCTGTTCCGACGCAGCTGAAGAATTAGGGTAGAGCAAGTCTTACACCCTAGTTGCCTTCCTCAACGTCAACGTCGAATCTCTTTCACTCCTTCTGGATGTTTGCTGTTCAAAGTCTCCTCTCGACGATCTTCTGGAAGCCCAGTGGCACAGCTCTCTGCTTTAGCTTCTCTAGATCAAGTGGCACAGCCCTCTGTGGGTTCTCAACTGTGCTGAAGGTGATCTCTGCTCCTCACTGATCCTCTTGAAGCCTCTCTCCTGGCCTCAGGTTCCATCTTGTGCATGATCTCCTGCAGTCGCTCCTTCTCATGGTACCTCACGACACCTGCAAATTAAAACTGAAACTCCTGTTTTGCCACATGGTCCATGCCATGCCAACTTCACATTTGCAAACAACTGCATCTCATAAGAGTAATAAAGTATTCAGCATCACAGAGATAAGTATTATTGCAGTTTTCACAAATCATTGAATGGGAGCTTTTTTGATCAGTCCTGACTTCTGACTTTTGGTGGCGCTGTCACTTGGTGTTCGCTCTCTCTGTGGTAGAGTATCAATTCCTGGTCCTGCTTAAACACAGTGGTGTTTTTGAGTAGCTTATCTGCTTAGCAATTTAATTAAAAACTTTTAGATACCTTCTTTTTTCATAGTATAATCTTAACGTGCTTCATCCGAAGCACACTGTCTGTGTACTCACTACCTAACTTATAGCCAAAGTATTCACTCACTGTGTTTTTACTGTTTCGCGAGCTTAGCTTAGCTCGTAGTCAACTCGCTAGCAGCATGGCCTCTTCACCTGTCCCTTTTGCACTTTCCTGCTCATTGTGTCAGATGTTTAGTTACTCCTTGGCCTCCTTTAGCAGTAATGATACTTGTAACAAATGTAGTATATTTGGAGCTCTGGAGGCCAGGATTACTGAATTGGAGACTCGGCTTCGCACTCTTCATTCACCCGTAGCTAGCCAGGCCCCTGTAGCTGGTGCAGCCGAAGATAGCGTAGGCCCCGCTAGCTGTTCCCCGGCAGACCCCAAGCAGCTGGGGAAAGAGGGTGGCTGGGTGACAGTGAGGAGGAAGCATAGTGGTGTACCTGGGGCTTCTGTTTAAGACTAACCTGTTCATGTACCTAACCGTTTTTGCCCACTTTGCGACACACCCGCCGGGGGTCAAACTCTGGTAATTGGCGATTCTGTTCTCAGACATGTGAAGCTAGAGACACCGGCAACCATAGTCAATTGTCTTCCAGGGGTCAGAGCAGGCGACATTGAGGGAAATTTAAAACTGCTGGCTAAGGGTAAACGTAAATTCAGTAAAATCATAATTCACATCGGCAGTAATGACACCCTGTTATGCCAATCGGGGGTCACTAAAATCAATATTGAATCGGTGTGCAACTTTGCCAAAACAATGTTTTCTCTGGTCCCCTCCCCAATCAGACCAGGAGTGGCATGTTTAGCCGCATGTTCTCCTTAAATTGCTGGCTGTCTGAGTGGTGTCCAAAAAACGATGTGGGCTTCATAGATATTTGGCAAACCTTCTGGAGGAAACCTGGTCTTGTTAGGAGAGACGGCATCCATCCCACTTTGGATGGAGCAGCTCTCATTTCTAGAAATATGGACAAATTTATTAAACCCCCAAAATATGACTATCCAGAGGTGGGACCAGGAAGCAGAGTTGCAGTCTTACACGCCTCTCTGCAGCTTCTCTCCTCCTGCTACCCCCACAAAAACCCATCTCCATAGAGACTGTGTTAGCTCCCAAACAGACAAAAAACAAACTAAAAACCAGCAACAAACAACTTAAACATAAAAAAATCACAAAGAAAGAACAATAAAGTATCCACATCTGAACCAAAGAGTAAAACAGTGAAATGTGGATTATTAAATATTAGGTCTCTCTCCTCCAAGTCTCTGTTAGTACATGACTTAATAATTGATCAACATATCAATTTACTCTGCCTTACAGAAACCTGGTTACAGCAGGATGATTATGTTACTTTAAATGAATCAACACCCCCGAGTCATTCTAACTACCAGAAATCTCGAAGCATAGGCTGAGGGGGCGGTGTGGCAGCAATTTTTCACACCAGCCTATTAAACAACCAAAGACCCAGACAGACTTTTAATTCATTTCAAAGCCTGATGCTTAGCCTTGTCCATCCCAGCTGTGAAACTGTCACGGTCGGACGGCCCTTTCCGGACGACCCTGCTTGTGTTTATGTTTTCTGTATGTGTGTTTGCTTCTCCCTCCCTGGCCCTCGGGGTTGTTTACGGAAGTGCGCGCCGTGGGAGAGGCGTGTCCTGGCGACTGTCGTCATTGGGAGTCCCTCTTCGCTGTTGCCGGCCCACCTGCAGCTGATTACCTGACCAGTGGTTGGTAATCATTCTTCCAGGCTAGAAAGGGGTATTTAACCTGGACTCGCGGCGACAGTCGACGTGGGATTATTACTCCGAACTGGTATAGTCTGTGGGAGCAGTGTGAGTGTGTTATTCGGCTAGCGTGTGGCTAACGCTGGATTTTCCTTCTTCCTCCAGGAGGGGCGAGCGGAGAAGCGAGTTGGGGAGCACACACACTAAGGGAGTTACTACACGGAACGCACTGGGAGCAAGGGACGAGCACGATTGGAAAATTGCACTTTTGAATGGATTGTTGGACTTGTCTGTTTCACTGTAAAAAAACGCACTGTGTTTCTGTGAGCAAGAACCGCGCCTGGGTCCCTCTTTTCCGTGACAGAAACTCAGAAACCAGTCTTACTTGTTATCATCGATTATCCACCTGGGCCTTACACTGAGTTTCTGTCTGATTTCTCAGACTTTTTATCTGATTTAGTTCTCAGCTCAGATAAAATAATTATTGTGGGTGATTTTAACATTCATGTAGATGCTAAAAATGACACCCTCCACATGTTATTAGACTCAATTGGCTTCTCTCAAACTGTAAAAGAACCCACCCACCACTTTAATCACACTCTAGACCTTGTTTTAACATATGGCATAGAAACTGAACATTTAACAGTGTTTCCTGAAAACCCTCTCCTGTCTGATCATTTTCTGATAACAATTACATTTACAATAATTGATTACACAGCAGTGGGGAGTAGACTTCATCACAGTAGATTTCTTTCTGAAAGCGCTGTAACTAAGTTTAAGAATATAATCCACCCACTATTATCATCTTCAATGCCCTGTACCAACATAGAGCAGAGCAGCTACCTGAACGCTACTCAACAGAGGTCGATTATCTTGTTAATAATTTTACCTCCTCACTACGTACGACTCTGGATAATGTAGCTCCTGTGAAAACTAAGGCCCCAAATCAGAAGTACCTGACTCCGTGGTATAATTCCCAAACACGCAGCCTAAAGCAGATGACTCGTAAGCTGGAGAGGAAATGGCGTCTCACAAAGTTAGAGGATCATCATTTAACCTGGAGAAATAGTTTGTTGCTTTATAATAAAGCCCTCCGCAAAGCCAGAACATCTTACTATTCATCACTGATTGAAGAAAATAAGAACAACCCCAGGTTTCTCTTCAGCACAATAGAGCTCTGACAAAACGTCAGAGCTCTATTGAGCCAATCATCCCTTTAACATTAACTAGTAATGACTTAATGAACGTCTTCACAAATAAAATTGTATTCATTAGAGAAACAATTACCAGTAATCATCCCACAGATGTAATATTATCTACAGCTACTCTTAGTACCATTGATGTTAAGTTTGACTCTTTTTCTCCAATTGATCTTTCTGAGTTTACTTCAATAATTACTTCCTCCAAACCATCAACGTGTCTTTTAGACCCCATTCCTACAAAACTGCTCAAATAAGTCCTGCCATTAATTAATACTTCAATCTTAAATATGATCAACCTATCTCTAATGATTGGCTATGTAACACAGACCTTCAAGCTGGCTGTAGTTAAACCTTTACTCAAAAAGCATCTCTAGACCCAGCAGTCTTAGCTAATTATAGGCCAATCTCCAACCTTCCTTTCATATCAGAAATCCTTGAAAGAGTAGTTGTCAAACAGCTAACAGATCATCTGCAGGGGAATGGCTTATTTGAAGAGTTTCAGTCAGGTTTCAGAGCTCATCACAGCACAGAAACAGCTTTAGTGAAGGTTACAAATGATCTTCTTATGGCCTCTGACAGTGGACTCATCTCTGTGCTTGTCCTGCTAGACCTTAGTGCAGTGTTTGATACTGTTGACCATAATATTCTATTAGCGCAATTAGAGCACCCTGTAGGTATTACAGGTACTGTGCTGCAGTGGTTTGTATCATATCTATCTAATAGACAACAATTTGTGCATGTAAATGGAGAGTCCTCTTCACACACTAAGGTCAATTATGGTGTTCCACAGGGTTCAGTGTTAGGACCTATTCTATTCTTCCCTTAGGCAGCATCATTAGAAGACATAGCATACATTTTCACTGCTATGCAGATGACACCCAGCTCTATCTATCCATGAAGCCAGATAACACACACCAATTAGTTAAACTGCAGGAATGTCTTAAAGACATAAAGACCCTGATGGCCGCTAACATACATTTTCTCTTTGTGTGTGTTTCTCATTTTGTGATCCTGACTCAATTTTCCCACTTAAAGCAGTCATTTTCCTTTTTCCCAGGATTGCTAACCCAATTTTGATTTCCCACACTAAATAACAGCCATCCTCTGTGTTCTTACCTGCTCCTCTCACTCTGTTCTCCTCTCCGACTTTACAGTCCAATGGCAGTTGGTTCACTTTAGCTCTGTCCTGTGTTTTCCACTGTTACCATTTTACTCCAAACGTGGCACATGTCACTCAGACACTACCCTCAAAAGTCCTCTTCACACACAGTGAAGTTGCAGCTTGCTGGAAACGCATCTCCATTCATTCAATCAAGATGATGGATCTTCTCTTTGTCTTTCTGATGCCGTTTGCCCATAGCGTTGCTGGACCTGTCTGCTCAGGACTCTGCTGTTGTCTCTTGACCTGCTGTCAACAGTTGATGTTCATGCCTGTGCTTCTGGAACTGCACTCCTTGTCTTCAAGGATAGGTTAGCTTCCTTGGAGCTTGCTTTTTTAGGATGAGGAACACAGTGAAGCTGTAAACACAATTCAGCCAAAAACTCGGCCTGAGTGTTTCATAATGATGTTTAACCTATAATTTTCCTCCAACTGCTGCATGTGGAAAATTGATCCAGGTCTGCTCTTCACCTGCAAGTGACACACTGAGACATTTTCATCATTCTCATCACTACTGACACAACACACATCTCCCCTCTCTGGTTTTTGAACTCTCCTTTCTTAAAAACAGAAAGTGAGATTGTAGTTGTTTTAGGCTGAGAAACACCAAACACTCTTCATATTATTGTTACTTCTTTCATCAACAACACAACTATTTTATTTCTTTTGTGTCCACTGGGGTAGTTGGTGACCTGCAGAATCATCACTGCCCCAGCTGGAGACTGCTTCACACACACACCGTGACGTCAGACACATTCACACTCACTGTTCGATCTGCTTTGTGCACAAATTCTTCAACAATTCACATACTACGTGCTGCCCGGTGAATACTTTTCAGTGTATTCCATCCCCTTTCAATGCAGTCTTACTCAGTTTTATTCCCCATTACAAGACAACAATCAGCCACACACAAACCACATCTGGTCCACACTCACTCACACGCTCGTTCACACACAAAATAGGCCTATGATCTCCCTTAAAGCGGAGTCACCAACGAGAGCTCTATCCTCCTTACATACAGCGGGGAAAATAAGTATTTGACACATCAGCATTTTTATCAGTAAGGGGATTTCCAAGTGGACTATTGACACAACATTTCCACCAGATGTTGCCATCAAGCCAAATATTGAAGTCATACAATCAAATCAGAACATATAAGTATACAAGTTAAACCATAATAAATAAAGTGAAATGACACAGGGAATAAGTATTGAACACACTTTATTCAATACTTTGTAGAAAAGCCTTTGTTGGTGATTACAGCTTCTAGACGCCTCTTGTATGGATAGACCAGTCGTCTGCATTGCTCAGGAGTGATTCTGGCCCATTCTTCCACACAAACGGTCTTTAAATCTTGAAGGTTCCTTGGGCCTCTTTTATGAACTTTAATCTTCAGTTCTCTCCATAGATTTTCTATGGGATTTAGGTCAGGTGATTGACTGGGCCATTCAAGCAACTTGATTTTCTTTCTTTGAAACCACTTCATTGTTTCCTTGGCCTTGTGTTTGGGATCATTGTCTTGCTGAAATGTCCACCCTCTTTTCATTTTTAGCTTCCTGGTAGATGGCAGCAGATTTTTATCCAGAATGTCCCGGTACATCTCTCCATTCATCCTGCCTTCAATAATATGAAGTCTGCCAGTACCCCTTGCTGAAAAGCAGCCCCAAACCATGATGCTTCCACCCCCAAACTTGACTGTTGGTATGGTGTTCTTGGGGTGGTGAGCAGTGCCATTTCTTCTCCAAACATGGTGTGTAGAATGACTGCCAAAAAGTTCAATTTTGCTTTCATCTGACCATACTATAGTCGTCCAATAATCCACAGGCTTCTCCAAATGCTGTTGCGCAAATTTTAACCGAGCCTTGACATGCTTTTTGTTCAGCAATGGAGTCTTGCGTGGTGAGCGTGCATGGATGCCATGGCGGTTCAGTGCATTGCTTATAGTTTTCTTTGAAACAACAGTACCTGCTGATGCAAGGTCTTCCTGAAGTTCTGTCCGAGTGGTTCTTGGCTCTTGGAGAACCCTCCTGATTATTCTTTGGACTCCTCGGACAGGGATCTTGCGTGGAGCACCTGATCGTGGCAGGTTTATGGTGAACTGATGCACTTTCCATTTCCGGATAATGGCCCCCACAGTGCTCACAGGAACATTCAGCATTCTGGAAATGCACCTATAACCATTCCCATCAAAATGCTTTTCAACGATAAGATTACGAAGATCTTGAGAGAGTTCTTTGCTTTTACCCATCATGAAGTCTTTCCTGTGTGCCTTCTGGGTAATGAGGAGCCTTTATAGGCCATCAATTAGGACTAAAGCAGCTGATATCAATTAGTACTGATAGGGGACAGGATTTCTCTATCAATACTGACAGATTTCAGGTGATCTCCTGGCTTTCTATGTCATTTTGCCCCTTGTTATCTCCATGTATTCAATACTTATTCCCTGTGTCATTTCACTTTATTTATTGTGGTTTAACTTGTATACTTATATGTTCTGATTTGTTTGTATGACGTCAATATTTGGCTTGATGGCAACATCTGGTGGAAATGTTGTGTCAATGGTCCACTTGGAAATCCCCTTACTGATAAAAATGCTGATGTGTCAAATACTTATTTTCCCCGCTGTATTGGTGGAGAAAACAAACACTCAACGCCCTCAGCGGCAGAGAAAAAACCGCCTTTCGGTAGCGAAACCATCCTTAATAATCCTTTAAAAAACTGGCGGAGAAACCAGGTAGCTTGCGTCTGCACGCACAGTCATGGTGATGCATAAGACCTTTTCTACTTACTGTTCGTGTTGCTTCTCGTTCACAGGAAGAGTCTCTGGATTCCGTCAATCGCCATCCAACTCGAGGGGAGTTCAGATGCTGTATAACTGGCTCGGCCACAAAATTAAGTACCGGGGCTTTCATCAGGCGTCCCGGACGTCCTGGCTGCTAGGAGACTTCGGTGTCTCGTCTCCCCCTCCTCAGTGGACGCGATGTGTTGGGCTCTGGCTTGGAGGGACAAAATAAATGTTGGGTCTGCACTTCCACAGGCCCTGCTGGTTTAGAAACTTATTCCCGTTAACAAAGCAAGGAAGCAAGACGAACAGCTTTAACCGGTTTTTACTTGCTAGCAAGGGAGGCTGGTCGGAACCAGGCTCTTGGAGCTGAACGCTCCTCACCTGTCTCCTAGCCAACTTCAAATAAACAGCCTTCCTTGAAGCCTTTTTATTGAATACAGTGAATACAAGCACCACCCTTTGTAAAAAAAAAACAACCCCTATGGTCACACAGGGTTAAAAAACTGCGTGTGTGTGTGTGTGCATGTATGCATGTGCGAGAATGTGTGTGTGTATGCATGTGAGTGTGTGTGTTTGTGTTTGGGGGTGCGTTTGTGTGACCTCCTGCCCACAAAAGGGTCATCTCCCCCACCCTGTATATGGCTTAACTTCTCTAACGGTCTCACCAAACACGAACACAGGTGAGATCATAAAGGCGGGAAGTAAAACATCCTCACTAAATAAGAAAACAGAACCCTCACATAGCATGTGCCTATAATAAAACACTGCAGCCTCCCCCACCAACAGGCTGGGGAGGTCAACAGAAACAGAAGAATGTCTTTGATCCTATAGTTTGAACCAAGACTTACAAATTTAAGTAACACAATAACAACATTTAACAATTTGACTCCAACAATAAGACATATTTCGAATTATTAAAAAATTAATTTGATGTCTTCAGTTTGTATCTACAATGTAGAAAATAGTAAAAATAAAGAAGACACATTAAATGAGAAGGTGTGTCTAAAACTTTGACTGGTAGTGTATGACAGAAACAGAGAGAGACATAGAATTATGTCTCTCTCTGTTTCTGTCTGGAGAGTTTATTTTATACTTCCAGCAACAAGTTATGTGAATGCTGGGAGGTGTTCAAGGTTGGAGGCCCTGGTGGTTTGATCCTGGGTTGAGGCTGGCTGTTGACTGCACATTAGGACATGGAATGCAAGTAAAGAGAGATACTGACTAAATATATCGATGCATGGCTTAATTGGTGGTTCGGTGTATACTTAGTTTTTCACCGGAGGGATGGCTCCAGTTATTGGGGGAATCACACTAGTCTCCCTGGGAAAAGACTGGGGAGTCTGTTCATTAGTTGAACCTGGATAGATTAAGTCTCTTGGCTGGCCAGGGTAGGCCTCACTGAAGGGGTGAAGGAGGCGGTTGTGGAGAGGGAGATCTGTGCTTCTTTAATTAGGCTCCTCCTCCTGTAACCCAGCCCTGAATCAGTGGCAAGAAATGGATGAATGGCTGATCATTTTAAAGACCAGAACAGAAAAAGGAATTAAGACAGTTTGGAACATTTCATAAATGTTTGTTGAATGGAAATGAAACTGAAGTGATGTGCGTTATTTGCTGATGCTGATTACATGTGACTGTTTCCATCACCGAACCACGAGAGCATCATAGACTCACCCTGCTGAAATGAGCCTACAGCAGCCACAAAAATAGCATAAAGCATAAATGAAAAGTTAATGCAGTACTTTTGTACATTAAAGCTGAATGTTAGCACTCGAATCGCTTGTTTGATTTAGAATAGACTGAGACTGTGTACTGAGACAGAACTACTACACTTGTGATATTGTCCAAGTGTTTATATAACTATCTGTATGTATAGTCAGTGTTTAATGGCAAGTTTAAAGAATCAAACTATAAGCAGGGTCCAGAGGTGGGAAATAATGAAGTACAAATACTTTATTACTGCACTTAGTAGATTTTTAGAGGGTAGAATTAATAAGTAGAATTTTCAGGTATCTGTACTTGAGGAGTTTTTTCTGACAACTTTTTACTTTTACTCCCTACATTTTTAAACAAATATCTATGCGTTCCTCCTCCTCCTTGTTACTTTCGGTTTAATGCATTTGAGGGGCGTTATTATTTCACGTCACTGCGAGCCTTCACACATCAAACTGATTTAAACCGAAACAGTAACACATGAAAGGCATATTAATCCACAGGAGAGACGAATCACCAAAAAGACATCCTTAAGTTGTGATTTTCATACAAGATGAGCAACCATAAAGGTGTAACATCTTGTGGCAGATAATTTTAAATGCAACCTTTCTATCAAGTTGACAAACATCACTGTTCGTGTGCAGTTTGTTGCACAGTGTGCTGCAGCTAAAGGTCCAGCTGCTGTATTTCACAGGGAGAGAAAAGAAAGAGAGCTAACTTCACTCAGAGATGGAAAGAGATAAGAAAGACAAGACAGGAAAGGAAGAAGAGAGCTTAGCTTTAAAGGGAAGGACTGCTCAGTGGGATTTGACTAACTGTGACTAACTGACTAACTGTGTTATTTAAAGTTATCAGCTGATGTAGATCAGCTGACCACAGCCTGTAAATTAAGAAAATCTATAGGAGCTCTCATTAGAAGTGATTGTGCATTATGATTCTTTTCTGCACGCTGAGCCACTTCATCTGATTTAAGGCGTCCTACAAGTGCTGAATAGCACTTTAACCTCTTGTGTACTCATTTTCTGTTTAAAGGCAAAGTCCCCCTCTACAGCAACAGAAAATAGAGATTTTTTTATTTTCCTTCTTTTTTCTCCTTGTGTTCTGCTTACCTGATTTAAGCTGAGAGTATCTGTTAGAATTAAAATTTAGACTAAAATAATTTTTGCATTCCCATCTGATAGGTGTGTGTGTATGTGTGTGTGTGTGATCTGTGTGAGGTCAAGATGTGACCCTGTGAAGAGTCTAGCGGGTCCATCTGAACAAAAGGCTCTTATACTTAAACAGATATACGTGTGTTTGCTATGCCATATATCAACAAGAGAAGATACGGATCTATGCCAGAACACTCTGTAGAGGAGTGAACGCACTCCCCTCTTCATGCTGCACAGAGTTGTTACAGACCTCCTAGGATGAGACATTCTTTCAATCTACAAATGATTATACACCTCTAAGCATATATGGTTAAATATTTCTAAGCATAAATGACAATGAACAATACAAAACCTAACACCATCTATTAATATTAATTTATTTTTACATTAATATAGGAAGGTTCCGTTTGCTTTCCATAAAAATAGGAGGTTGAAACATCCCCCAAAGAGCTGTTTCTTACTTTCTTACTTTGAGTATTTCTTTGAATTTCACAGCAGGTACCTTTTCACTTTTACTTAATGATAAAGAAGTTGAATCAGTACTTCAACTTTTACTTGAATATTTTTAGCATTAGTATCTGTACTTCAAACTGAATGTCTGAAAAGCAGTCTCTTAGAACTAACAGGGCATGCCTCACAGAAACATGCAGATGTTCAAATAGACTTTTGTGTAGTGAATCGTTCCACAATATGCCAGCTACCTTCTCTTCAAAAAACTCATTTGAGAGGATTGTTGAAGGTGGTTAAGACGACAGAAATGACTCTGACCTCTTAACACTCGATTAGACTGTGTGGAAATGAGAAAAGACATCAGCAATCAGTGATCTGTCAATATAGGAAGTGTTCTATGGTTATTTCCAACAATTCCAACAACTGAAGTACTGAATCTATTTACTTTTGCCACCTCTGGCAGGTCTATGTGTTTTTGTGCTGGTATTTAAAGGTAAAAAAAAAAAAAATCAAATAAAGTTTCCTCCAGTCTGGTAAATTAATTGTATTGTCTTCTAGATGAACAGCTAGCCTTGCCATAATAATGCTTACTATCACTCTTTATCTTCTCTCTGCAAAACACTCAGTAGCATCCTCAGAATTAAAGCTTAAGGGATGTTCTGTTGCCGTTTTTCTAGGGCCGCACAGGATGGTGTCTAGTAACTTAGATGAAAATTAGAGCTGCTTTTCAGACTAGAAAATGTTTGACTGTTACTTTATTGTACTTGTGTGTCTGCTAATGTAGCCAATATTAAAGGAATTTAGCTGATTCAATGATCCCCTCTCATGTGCCACTCACTCCCCATAGCTTAAAACAAACAGCAACAAATTTGACGCTACTAATTAACCCAGCAGGTCAGATAAAAAACTGCTAGTACAAACATAAAAACTGAGATACCACCTGCTGTTTAACAGAAAATACAGTCGCAGACATCCAGGTTCCCTCGCAGTGTATTAACTTTCATCAGTCAACCATAGAAGAGGTTAATGCTACCAAACAATGGTCTGAATCTAAAAAGCTCTTAGTCAGAAGACTCAGCCTTACAGAGCAGATATGGGCTGAAGGTTTTCCAAAATATTGTTATGACCATTTCTCAAATGTTGTTTTTTTCCTGAACAGCGCACTTTGTTATGGCAACTGTCTTAGCTCTGCATGTTATGGTAATTCAACGGTGCAGGGGCCCAGCTGCAATTGGTGCCCGGATGTACGGGCGCCACCGGGAGGGCCCAGTGGCGCCAGTGTCCGGCAGCCTCACCTCTGTCAGTGCGCCCCAGGGTGGCTGTGGCTACAATGTAGCTTGCCATCACCAGTGTGTGAATGTGTGAGTGAATGGGTGGATGACTGGATATGTAAAGCGCTTTGGGGTCCTTAGGGACTAGTAAAGCGCTATATAAATACAGGCCATTTACCATTTACGGCTCCTGCATGACTGGTTCAAGCCTGAGGACATGCCTTATATATAAAGCTTGGAAGGCTGCCTGCCAGAGAGGTTCATGTGCTTCCTGTAACGCCTGATCACCCAAGCCTGGAGTAGGTAGGGGGGAGCTGCCATTACCTTTAACACATCCTTTTCTCCTGTTTTTGATTAGGACAAGGAGGTCAGACTCTGTCTTTGTTTTGGTTCTTTTCTCCATGAGGTCATTCGTATGGGCATCGGAGCTTAGCTTTGTTTTGTTTATTATTTTGGCCTCGGCTCACCCTGAAGTGTTAACACTCCTGTTCTGTTGATTTTTCCTCACTGCTTTATAATAAACCACATGTAATGACCAGTGATTGTTTCCTGTGGCTGCTTGGGTCTTGGGGGGGAGCAAGTGCGTCATCCATGCTATGACCTGGCCCGTAGATGGGTTATAACAACATATTTAGCCCACAGCTTCCATGACATTATTACAAACTATAAAGAGTTGCTTCCCAATTTTCATTTAACTCATATAGATATCATATTAAACATGAACGCCTTCAGTGTTAAAGCCAGTAAGAATCCTTTTTTTTTAAATTAATATTTAAATGAATAAAACTGATGCTAAAAGTCTATGTTGCACTGAGTTTGATGACGACCACAAGCATGATCCTATCATTTTGTCATTTTTTATTCAGACCACGAGATGGCAGCATTGAGTTTTCCTTACTCAGTAGTTGCTGCACAACTGCTGGGAACAGTGCATCACAATAAAAACCACTGGTGCTCTGTGACAATTCAATTTGTTTCAGCATAAACATATGATATATAAATAAATATATAATATATTTTTGTTTAGCTCTGGCAAGTACTTCTTAACATCAGTAAATAGTAGTGTTAGGCTGGTAGGTGTACACAATATTGAATGCAAATCAACTAATGTAATATTTGACCTTCAAGTATTAGAGTTAAATGACAGCATTTAGTTGTTTTTATTTTTGACTCCTTAGCTATTCATTTGACAGTGAAACCTGTCTTTCTTTTGGAAAGCCAGTCATCTCTGTTGGCCACAGTTTTGTTTGAGTAAGAGTTGTGATATTGAAGTATCTGGAAGTATTTTAGGCTTTGAGTTGTTCAGCCTTTGTTTTCTTGAGCGACAGTGTGTTGCTAAGCACCCTAAGCTGGGGCAGTTAGTTGTGATTTGGAACCTTTAAGTTATCGAACTCAGGAAATGTAGGGGCCCCACTGAGGGCTGACCAGACATGGAGGAGGTAAACACTGGTCGTGAAAACAAAGAATATTGTAATATGATCAGTTTTTATAGAACGTTTTTCTTTTTGCAGTACTGTATACTTACATTTTGTGAATCATGGGATTTCTTCAGAATGAAAAACAGTCTTGTAAAAAACAAAAAAGTTAGACAGTGGTGAGATAAATGCAGCCTCAACAGAACAACATATTACATATTACATACATATTAATTTTTTAACAAAAACTAAGTTATACAACTGCCAATGAAGGGGACAGTCCAGGAAATATAGCCCATGGTCAGAGAATGCAATGCAAAAAACAAAACAAAAAACCTACAGTCCTCGCCAAGTGTTAAAGTTCATGACAATATAATTAGAAAAAGACTAATTGACCTTTAAGTATTAGACTTAAATGATAGCTTGTTTGGAAGGATTTCCAATGAAGAGCTTCTTTTCTCTTAGAAACACATGGCAGCACAGTTTAGCTTTGCAAAGATGCATCTAAACAAAGTACAAGACTTTTGGCCAAGCCCTCTAGACAGAAAAAACCAAAGCTGACATTGTGGCCTTGACACACAGCACTATATTTGGAGGAAAATAAACACCAGTTATTTCGGATTTGACTTCTTTTATAGCCAGAGGATCTGAACATTTTGCAGCCATTGAGTCAACTGAGTGAACTCCTCTGCATATCAAAGTACTCTGGAGTCAAATATCAAGATAGCTGGAGTTTGGCCAAAACTGGGTTATATAAGTGGAAAATGATCCCTGGCACACCAGCAAATCTACAACAGAATGGCTGAAAAAGAAAAGAAAGTGTCAAGATAGTCCAGTCAAAGACCAGACCTCAACCCAATCGAAATACTATGGTGAGAGAGCTGTTCATCGAGCTGTTCAAACCTATTCAAACCTCACTGTAAAGAAGAGTGGATCAACTGGTACAACGTAAAGAAATTTCACAAATTTCACCACAGAGACTGATGAAGTCAAAGAGAAAATGATTACTTCAAGTTATTGCTTCTAAAGGTGGTTCGACAAGCTACTGAATCATGGGGTATGCATGTTTCTTAACAAGTTGCTTTTGAATTTTGGCGATTATTTTAATTTTGGCAGTTATTGAAAAGTATTATGTCATGTGTTCTTTGTTAAATTGAGGTTAAAAGGTATTTCTTTTTTTCTTGCGTGTCCCATTAGCAACTGTAGCAATCAGAATTTGTTAGGTGTCTCTAATAGGTTGATATAGTAGTATGAGGTGCCGTAAGGGACATTATTACTGAAACGCTCTCACACACACTACTGAAAAACCAAGGCATTTCAGTTGAACAGGAAGGCGTTTCAGTTGAACAGGAAGGCGTTTCAGTTGAACAGGAAGGCGTTTCAGTTGAACAGGAAGGCATTTCAGTTGAACAGGAAGTTAATTCTTGACAAGGAAACTGAAGGAAAAAGTGGTAGATTTCAAACAAACCACTACACAGATGTCTACTCAGCAACCTGCTAGTAGCCTAAGTGAAACAGCTGCATTACTTAACAATATGTTAGCCTCAGCATAAGTCGAAATTTAGAATAGCAGGAGACGGGCATTATCCTGTTGTTGTTGTTTTGTTTTTTTGCATATGTGCTTTATGTCTTTTTTAGCAAAGAAAAAAATATCTTAAAATCATCAATAAAACCAGGGAGAGAAGGCTCAGAGTTCCTCCATTTAGCACAATGGATATGATATTTACTCAAAAGTATGATAATGTTAATAATGTCTGAGACACCCAATGCTAGATGATCCATATAAAAAAAAGTATATATGATGTAATTCAAATAGTGGCACATCATTAATATTTAGGGAAATCCATTTTTTTAAGTTGCACCAAATGCATTGTGTGATAGGGCATAGAAAAAAAAAAAGATGTTCTAGGGTTTCATTTTCATCAGTACAAAAAGAACACCGATCCACCTCAAAGCCAAATCTCTTTTTTTAGAAATTCTAATTTTTATTTTTTCTATTTTTTTAGATATTATCAGCCCTATATATTTAACTTTAGATTCAACTCTAACCAAAGCTATTGAGGAGTCAGAGCTTGTATGAATCGGGAGAAGTTCACATTTTTTGATACTGAGAGATAAATGAGAAGCTTTAGAGAAAATTTAGTTTTCTCTGCCACGTATTTATCTTTCAAAAAAATAGATGTATCATCTGTGAATTGACTTATTTTGAAGTCCATCCATCCATCCATCCATCCATCCATCCATTCGCTTCCGCTTATCCTTCTTTTTTCAGGGTCGCGGGGGGCACTGGAGCATATCCCAGCTGTCATAGGGCGAGAGGCGGGGTACACCCTGGACAGGTCGCCAGTCTGTCGCAGGGCCAACACACAGGGACAGACAACCATTCGCACTCACATTCACTCGCACATTCACACCTAGTGGCAATTTGGATTATCCAATTAGCCTATCCCCACATTATTTTGAAGTCTTTATTAAAAATTGATATTCCTTGTATGTCGTTAGAATTTTTGATTAGCACTGTTAACAACTGAGTTGCCAATATAAAAAGCTTAGGGGAAACAGGACATACTTGCCGAATTCCCTGTTGCACCTTGAATCAATTCCTTGATTCAAGGAAGCTAAAATATTGTTAAGTAATGCGGCTGTTTCACTTAGGCTACAAGCACAGCCGTCCCCAACCCCCAGGTGAGTCTGTGGTACCGGGTCGCAAGAGTTGAGGCTTGAGTTTGAAATTAATGGATTTCAGGGTATTTATCTTTTCTTTTCTTTTTATATCGTTTACGTGGTGTAAAAAAGGTTGGTGACCGCTGTACTAGCAGGTTGCTGAGTAGACATCCTTGTAGTGTTTTGAAATATACCACTTTTTCCATCAGTTTCCTTGTCAGGAAACGCCTTCCTGTTCAGCGGAAATGCCTCTGTTTTCAGTGGAGTGCGTGAGTGCATTTCAGTAGTGTGTGTGAGAGCGTTTCAGTAGTGTGTGTGAGAGCGTTTCAGTATTAATGTCCCTTATGGCACCTCATACTCACGTGCTCGTGCACATAGACACAGAGTTTGCAGCACACCATGGGGGGTTTATGATGGGGTCACTTCTATAAAGCTGGCTGTAACTAACAAAGAGGTGAAGATTTTGCAGAGGGGCACCGGCCTGGCAAGTCTTCCCTTCTAGAAGAATGCATGCTTAAATGAGGATAAATAAAGATGAGTAAAGATGAATAAAGACGAATAAAGTTTTTGTGAAAATGACCACTGTCTCTGGATGCTCGAGGAATAAAAAAGAACCGGGGTAAAACTGATTTTCCAACAAAACACACACGGGCTCGGGATTGCGGTGACTGCTGTTTTATTTACAGTGATATTTACAAGGTACGGGGCTATGTACAGTGATTGGGTAAACGTGCGAGGAGATGGAGCTTAGGGGATGGAACAGAGCCGAGATATGCGGGGGGATAGGTGGGCCCTGGTGCGACCTGAGGATGAGGGACAAACAGAGTTAGGGGATAGCGCCTAAAGTTGAGAGTTACATTTAGGTAAACGGGGAGAGTTGAAAAGCTTACTTGAAACACAGAAAATACAGGTGTGGGCAGTGTCACAGGCAGGCGCGAGGTAAATCTCTGTCACCGATCCGAAAAGACCAAGTCCAAACAAACAGGCAGGCGAGCAGGCGGTGAGACAGGCTAATGCAGAGGAAAAGCAGGCAGGGAGACGGATCTTGATCATAAAGCTCAGTAGCATTAATCTGGAGACTTGTTCTGCAAATCACGTTACCACTTGTGGAAGCGACAATACTCTGACACCAGACGTCCATCGCACAGCTCTTTAAATGCTCCCTCTGATGATGTCTGATGCACCGCAGGTGTGCCGGAACGCCATCAACCACTGCCCCACCTACCTGTGCCGAAAAGGGGACACAAAACCCAAGAGCACAACACACGTGCCCACCAGCTCCTAATAGTATCACTCTCCAATGAGGGCTACCAAAAGGAGCGTCTCAACAGGGAAACCGTACGACACACACCAGGGTGACAGGCGAAGCAAGACGTGTGCACCCAGTGCAGGACGTGTGCGCACATGGCAGACGGGGCAAACAGCCTGCCAGGTGGACCGGAACCAGGGTCTGGTTCATTCCATTATGCACGGCACACCAGGCTCTCGATTTCAAATAGACTATTGACTATCAATTATGATTCAATGCAGAGAGGTCTATTAACCAGAGTTGGGACTAACGCGTTATTAGGTAATGCGTTACAGTAACTACATTATTATTGTGGTAATGAGCACGGTAACTAGTTATTATGCCAAAAACAGGAACGCGTTAATCGTTACTGGGATTTAGATAGGCTCCTTATTCATTACTTGGTGTGGTGGCTATCGCGGAGCTTTCACAGATTCAGTAACATTAGCAGGCGGTTTCATTCAAAGGCTTTATGATTTTTCCTATAATGGCGGGTCGGTCAGTCGAAACGCCTGGGCCGTTTTTTATTTTCCCAGTCCAGCCCTGTATGCAGCTCATCTGCAGTCTGGTGTTACCTACATCTTCCTATTCAGAAGGCAGAATTTCCGAGTTCTGAGTACAATCGAAAGCACCACGACTGCAGTTTTTGTGTTGAATGTAATAAGCGCACATGACGCTGTGACGTAGGTAGGCTAGAATCATGGCGGTGGTCAACGACGGTCCAGGCATGGGATTTCTCTCGTGGAAATGTGCACATTATCTTTTCCTTTCTATTGGTAGGTGGCACAGTGCACTTGTGGCAAGTAAGCAAGCTAGAAGACTGGCAATCTTGCTGGGTATCCAGTTACGGAAGCAACACATTACAAAGAGAATTCAGAGTAAAAGCAAAGTTACTTTCCCCTAGTAACCAGTTACTTTGAAAGTAACGAGTAACTTGAAGTAACGGAGTTACTTTTGATAGAAGTAACTAGTAATGTAACTAAGTTACTATTTTAAAGTAACTTACCCAACACTACTATTAACACATAGTGAGTGAGAAAGGTGACTGGAAAGGAAAAACTCAGTGCATCATGGGAATCCCCCGGCAGCCTACGTCTATTGCAGCATAACTAAGGGAGGATTCAGGGTCACCTGGTCCAGCCCTAACTATATGCTTTAGCAAAAAGGAAAGTTTTAAGCCTAATCTTGAAAGTAGAGATAGTCCAGTCCGCGAGATCTTCAACGCACACCTCCGGCAGAGCTTCAACAGCATTCCGAGGGAGACTGGGGACATCGAGTCCGAATGGAGCATGTTCAGCGTCTCCATTGCCGAAGCTGCTGCATTGAGCTGCGGCCGCAAGGTGGTTGGTGCCTGCCGTGGTGGTAATCCCCGAACCAAATGGTGGACACCAGAGGTGAAGGGAGCCACCAGGCTGAAGAAGGAGTGGTTAGCCTGTGGGACTCCGGAGGCAGCCAACAGGTATCGACAGGCCAAGCAGAATGCGGCTCGGGCAGTGGCTAAAGCAAAAACTCGGGTGTGGGAGGAGTTCAGAGAGGCCATGGAAAAAGACTTTCGGACTGCCTCGAAGAGATTCTGGCAAACAGTCAGGTGTCTCAGGAGGGGAAAGCGGTGCTCTACCTGCACTGTGTATAGTGCTGGCAGAGCGCTGCTGACGTCGACTGAGAAAATTGTCAGGCGGTGGAAGGAATACTTTGAGGACCTCCTTAATCCCACTGACACGTCTTCCGAGGAGGAAGCAGAGTCTGGGGATGACGGGAATGACCTGCCAATTTCCGGGGGTGAGGTCACTGAGGCAGTTAAACAACTCCTTGGTGGCAGAGCCCCTGGTGTTGATGAGGTCCGCCCTGAGTTCCTGAAGGCTCTGGACGTTGTAGGGCTGTCCTGGTTGACACGCCTCTGCAATGTTGCGTGGAGATCAGGGGCAGTACCTGTGGACTGGCAGACCAGGGTGGTGGTCCCCATCTTTAAGAAGGGGGACCGGAGGGTGTGTTCCAACTACAGGGGGATCACACTCCTCAGCCTCCCTGGGAAAGTCTATGCCAGGGTGCTGGAAAGGAGAGTTCGTCCGCTAGTCGAACCTCGGATACAGGAGGAACAATGCGGTTTTTGTCCTGGTCGCGGAACACTGGACCAGCTCTTTATACTCTCGAGGATACTTGAGGGTGCATTGGAGTTTGCCCAACCAGTCTACATGTGTTTTGTGGACTTGGAGAAGGCATTCGACCGTGTCCCTCGGGGTGTCCTGTGGGAGGTGTTGCAGGAGTATGGGGTGTCTGGCCCATTGCTACGGGCCATTCGATCCCTATACAACCGTGCAAGAGCTTGGTTCGCATTACCGGCAATAAGTCGGACTCGTTCCCGGTGGGTGATGGGCTCCGCCAGGGCTGCCCTTTGTCTCCGGTTCTGTTCATAATTTTTATGGACAGGATTTCTAGGCGCAGCCAAGTGGCGGAGGGCTTTCGCTTTGGTGGCCTCAGAATCTCATCTCTGATTTTTTCAGATGATGTGGTTCTGTTGGCTTCATCGGGTGAGGGCCTCCAGCTCGCACTGGAACGGTTCGCAGCCGAGTGTGAAGCAGCAGGAATGAGGATCAGCACCTCCAAATCTGAGGCCATGGTTCTCAGCCGGAAAAGGGTGGAGTGCCCACTCCAGGTCGGGGATGAGTTCCTGCCCCAAGTGGAGGAGTTCAAGTATCTCGGGGTCTTGTTCGCGAGTGATGGGAGAAGGGAGCCGGAGATCGACAGACGGATTGAGGGTGCAGCTGCAGTAATGCAGACGCTGCACCGGTCCGTCGTGGTGAAGAGGGAGCTGAGTGTAAAAGCGAAGCTCTCAATTTACCGGTCGATCTACGTCCCTACCCTCACCTATGGCCACGAGCTGTGGGTAGTGACCGAAAGAACGAGATCGCGGATACAAGCGGCAGAAATGAGCTTCCTCCGAAGGGTGGCTGGCCTCTCCCTTAGACATAGGGTGAGAAGTTCGGCCATCCGGGAGGGGCTCAGAGTAGAGCCGCTGCTGCTCCACATCGAAAGGAGCCAGTTGAGGTGGTTCAGGCATCTGACAAGGATGCCCCCTGGGCGCCTCCTGGGTGAGGTATGTGGTTCCTCACAGTGTTACTGAAGGCCAAGGTAATGCCACCCAGAGTAAGAATCTGGTTAGATACCATATTTCTAAGATTTTCAGGGCCGAGTACAATAACCTCAGTTTGATCTGAATTAAGAAGCAGAAAGTTAGCGGCCATCCAGGTCTTTATGTCTTTAAGACATTCCTGCAGTTTAACTAATTGGTGTGTGTTATCTGGCTTCATGGACAGATAGAGCTGGGTGTCATCAACATAGCAGTGAAAATGTATGCTATGTCTTCTAATGATGCTGCCTAAAGGAAGAATAGAATAGATCCTAACACTGAACCCTGTGGAACACCATAATTGACCTTAGTGTGTGAAGAGGACTCTCCATTTACATGAACAAATTGGAGTCTACTAGATAGATATGATACAAACCACTGCAGCACAGTACCTCTAATACCTACAACGTGCTCTAATAGAATATTATGGTCAACAGTATCGAACGCTGCACTAAGGTCTAGCAGGACAAACACAGAGATGAGTCCACTGTCAGAGGCCATAAGAAGATCATTTGTAACCTTCACTAAAGCTGTTTCTGTGTTGTGATGAGCTCTGAAACCTGACTGAAACTCTTCAAATAAACCAGTCCTCTGCAGATGATCTGTTAGCTGTTTGACAACTACTCTTTCAAGGATTTTTGATATGAAAGGAAGGTTGGAGATTGGCCTATAATTAGCTACGACTGCTGAGTCTAGAGATGCTTTTGAGTAAAGGTTTAACTACAGCCAGCTTGAAGGCCTGTGGTACATAGCCAATTATTAGAGATAAGTTGATCATATTTAAGATTGAAGCATTAATTAATGGCAGGACTTCTTTGAGCAGTTTTGTAGGAATGGGGTCTAAAAGACACGTTGATGGTTTGGAGGAAGTAATTATTGAAGTTAACTCAGAAAGATCAATTGGAGAAAAAGAGTCTAAATGAATATCAATGGTACTAAAAGTAGCTGTAGATAATATTACATCTGTGGGATGATTATTGGTAATTGTTTCTCTAATGAATACAATTTTATTTTTGAAGACGTTCATGAAGTCATTACTAGTTAACGTTAAAGGGATGGTTGGCTCAACAGAGCTCTGACTTTTTGTCAGCCTGGCTACAGAGCTGAAGAGAAACCTGGGGTTGTTCTTAATTTCTTCAGTCAGTGATGAATAGCAAGATGTTCTGGCTTTGCGGAGGGCTTTCTTATAAAGCAACAAACTATTTCTCCAGGCTAAATGATGATCGTCTAAATTTGTGACACACCATTTCCTCTCCAGCTTACGAGTCATCTGCTTTAGGCTGTGTGTTTGAGAATTATACCACGGAGTCAGGTACTTCTGATTAGAGACCTTAGTTTTCACAGGAGCTACAGTATCCAGAGTCGTACGTAATGAGGAGGTAAAATTATTAACAAGATAATCAACCTCTGTTGGAGTAGCGTTCAGATAGCTGCTCTGCTCTATGTTGGTACAGGGCATTGAAGATGATAACAGTGGGTGGATTATATTCTTAAACTTAGTTACAGCGCTTTCAGAAAGAAATCTACTGTGATGAAGTCTACTCTCCACCGCTGTGTAATCAATTATTGTAAATGTAAATGTTATCAGAAAATGATCAGACAGGAGAAGGTTTTCAGGAAACACTGTTAAATGTTCAGTTTCTATGCCATATGTTAAAACAAGATCTAGAGTGTGATTAAAGTGGTGGGTGGGTTCTTTTACAGTTTGAGAGAAGCCAATTGAGTGCCATGTTAAATGCCATGTTGAGGCTGTCATTTTTAGCATCTACATGGATGTTAAAATCACCCACAATAATTATTTTATCTGAGCTGAGCACTAAATCAGATAAAAAGTCTGAGAAATCAGACAGAAACTCTGTGTAAGGCCCAGGTGGACAATAGATGATAACAAGTAAGACTGGTTTCTGATTTTCACAGCTGGGGTGGACAAGGCTAAGCATCAGGCTTTCTTTTTTTTTTTTTTTTGTTTTTTTTGTTTGTTTTTTTTTGCGTGTCCCGTTTGGCTCTTTTGCCATCAGAATTGTCATCTAAAGGCAAAGAAAGATGCCCAACGGATTTACTTTACCAAATTGACCATCCCAGCCTTGCCGTAATGGTCCATTTGATTCACCTTTTATTGTTTATTTTATTTTCACTTACTGAATACGGGACAGACTTGACTGGGGGAAAGAAGGGGAGAAAGAAAGAGGGAAAGAGAAACAGCTGAGAAGAGGGACGGGGGAGAAGGGCAAAAGACAAAAACCAACAGAACGGGCAGAAAAAAAAAAAAGAAAAAAAATGCATATATCAATCACCTGGATCACCTGCTGAGAAAGAAAAAAGAAAACAAGCAGAAGAGAACAAGAGTAATAGAATAAACAACATCACAATGATATATGGGAATATGACAGTAAATACTAAATATTAAACATTATTGTGCAGCACATAAGATCAACAGAACACAGTGTGCTTTGAGGTAGGAGCCAAAAAGGGTGTAGTTTGTGGGTGTGATCACCCGTGTGTACACCTGTGAGCATGGACGCGCTTGTTTTTTTTTTAAAAGGTTCCTTCATGTAATGATCTGCTAGAGGGTGTGGGGGGGCCACAGCCCCGTCCTCCAGGGCATGAAGCAGGTATGGAGGAGATCAAAACTCCAGACATCCAGAGGCATCAGGCTTTCAAATGAATTAAAAGTCTGTCTGGGTCTTTGGTTGAGTAATAGGCTGGTGTGAAAAATTGCTGCCACATCCCCCCCTTGGCCTATGCTTCGAGATTTCTGGTAGTTAGAATGACTTGGGGGTTTTGATTCATTTAAAGTAACATAATCATCCTGCTGTAACCAGGTTTCTGTAAGGCAGAGTAAATTGATATGTTGATCAATTATTAAGTCATGTACTAACAGAGACTTGGAGGAGAGAGACCTAATATTTAATAATCCACATTTCACTGTTTTACTCTTTGGTTCAGATGTGGATACTGTATTGTTCTTTCTTTGTGATTTTTTTTATGTTTAAGTTGTTTATTGCTGGTTTTTAGTTTGTTTTTTGTCTGTTTGGGAGCTAACACAGTCTCTATGGAGATGGGTTTTTTGGGGGGTAACCGGAGGGGAGAAGCTGCAGAGAGGCGTGTAATGAGACTGGCTACCTCTCTCTCTTTCTCCCACTCGTGAAGGCGATTGTCGATATGAATGGCCAGGTTAACAAGGGCCTCAAAACTCTTGGGTTCGTCACAAGTGGCAAGCTCATATTTCATGCGCTCATTTAACCTGCTGATGAAAGCTCTGTGCAGTCACTTGGATGAGTGACAAAACGTTTCTCCGACAAATCGTTACGTCCAGATGAATAGAATCAACTTTTGGAGATTTACTTACCTGGATGATTAAGCATGTATCAAGACAACAAGTGACCTGCATTGAGGGGAGCAAGTTGTGGAGCCCACATTTGAAACCTTCGGTGAAGTTTAGTCACGAAACGGTAAGTTCAAACCTACATTGGTTGCATGTCCACTGATAGGTGAAGTAACTAATTTAATTATTGATAAGTTAGCAAGTTAACCAGCTAACATCGCCCGATGCTTTCATAGCTAATGTTAGCTATAAATTCACTGGAAATGTTAGCCAGCTAATTTAGGGCCACAAGTTTTTTGTTTTAAATCCGATTTCACCAGAGCAGCTCTGTAGTACACATGAAAATTGCATTAAAGAGTAATAATACAGTCTGGGATAATGCATAAAAAGATCAAACTATAGTCAGCTTATCTGAACCTGAACATGTTTTGCTTTTACATGTTTTAGGTGTGCCTGAAGTTCAGCAGTGTGCTTGGCAAGACCCTGACACAGAGGTTCTACGAGGCCCTTGACCATCACAGTCCTAGGCTCATGGAAAGGCAAAGAGGGATTTCACTGGGCCAGTGTTGGCTGACCTGATGCAAAAAACAAAGGTGAGTTTATTTTCAATTCTATATTATATGACCCTGTTTGAAATGTGTGATCTTCTCTCTCCTCCTTCATTCCACCAGACTTCGGATGTGACCGAGGTCAGAAGCCTTGTCTTCAGGGGGGCTTCCTGTCATTCTCATCAACTTTGATTTTTCTTTACCTCATCTCATCCCCCCATTCCCTTCTTCCACCTGTTTACTGCCTCTCAACTTTTCCCTCGACCTCCCTTCCCCTCTCTCTACCATGCATATTATTTTTAGGTTTGGACATGTTAATAGTTACTTTTTTAATGTTATTGTTGTCATTGACTGTTCTGAGTGATTTTCTGTAGCGTTTGCCGCCCTGGGCAGTGGGTGGACACCGGACAGGGAAGACTGTGTAAATATAGAGCCTGTTTGTACCACTGTGTTGTCATGTTGATGTGATCATCCTGTGTTCCTTTTTCAGGACATTGATGATGAGGAACATTTGTACAATGATGTGCCAGTGGGGATCCTCTGCCCCGAACAAGAAAACATTTCTTCATGATCGAAAATAAATGAGGCGTCTCTGCTTCGTTATTTGATTCGAGCTGTTGAAAAGATGTGGGAATTTGTTTTTTGCGTGAAGTGGATCTGAGGTGGTTAT
This sequence comes from Maylandia zebra, assembly GCF_041146795.1. Taxonomy (NCBI): domain Eukaryota; kingdom Metazoa; phylum Chordata; class Actinopteri; order Cichliformes; family Cichlidae; genus Maylandia; species Maylandia zebra. Next base: position 4,819,929 of record NC_135172.1, read on the forward strand.
CACCAGCTTGCACGAAAATTTTAAGCACAATATGGAGCCACCAAAAAAGTAAAAAATATCAGCAGTTGGGGAGCATTTTCACATGCTATTGCTCAATAATATCACAAGTCTTAAATCAATCTGAGAGCAAACGGATAATTAGGTGTGTGTGTGTGTGTGTGTGTGTGTGTGTGTGTGTGTGTGTGTGTGTGTGTGTGTGTGTGTGTGTGTGTGTGTGTGTTTTTACATTACACAGGACCTCATATGGATATTCTGCAACTGATATTTCATTAACTTTACATATCCATTGGGCATGCAGCCCACATGTATTATCAGAGCAGGGCTGCTCTACATCAGACCAGCAGATGTCAGTACTTCCTAATGAGCTGTTAAACGGGGCTGCATGTAATCTGCCTTTTGGAGAAGCAATCGGACAGAAAGATTCGACACATTCACAGAGCTTCATCACATCATCACTATTTAATACTAAATATGCAGAAAACAGGTAAAGTGAACTAGGCAGACTTTTGGAAGCACTACTACAGGAAGATTCTAAGCAGACAAGACACAAACCTAGAAGGAGCTTGCAACACTGAACAGAAGGAGACATAGACATTATATACACAAGAGGGAATCAGGGCAGAGAGGAAACACCAGGAAACACGGCTGGACATAATCTAACTGACGAGACAGGGAAGCAAAACTGAGCATGATGCACATAGGATGAGAGACGGTCAGAACAAAACAAGAAAGACGAAAAACTTTCTCTGTATGTAGACCGACTACATACAGAGAATGGTGGAGGTAGCGAGGGACACCGAGAGAGGGAGAGAACAGAGGAACCAGATAGACACACAGAGACATGACTGGGAAACAGAAAGGCAAATAAGCATGGAGATGGAGGAACTGAGTCCAGACAGAAAACAAGGAGCAGAATAATCCAGAGGAAACCATTTATAGGTCAGTGGCAGAGACAGAGCCGTTCTGAAGGGCATCTTAGCAGGTGGCCAACGCAGGTGGTGACAGAGACGGAGACCCTCAGACAGGTTGGGCGCAGTCTCAGGCTGCAGTTCAAGACCGGGTGCTAGACGAGGCAGTGGAGCAGTGACCTCTGGCAAAAGGTAAATGAAACTATAAAACCAAGAATCAACATAGAATTTTCAAACAGTATAAAGTCCAGAAATGTAAAACTCCTGGGTCAACAACCCAGGACCATGACAGATCTTAAACAGCTAACTGAAACATAGCAAAGTCTACTCTTTAAATGAAAGTCAATTAAGAACCTGCCCTGTTGTACAAACTGAATCATGAAGCCTTTGAAATAAAATGTCACAAACAACATTTTATTTTATTTGTGTTGTATCAAAAACAGCAATAAGATGAAAGTTAACTGATGACTTCTGTAAGAACTAATTCTGTGCTGTGATTGGATCTGGACCCTGATTTGTACTTGTGAAAACTGTAAGTTGAGAAGTATTCATTCAGTTACTTGTAAAGATTATTTTTCAAATATGTTCCCGAGGAATAAAAGATCACAAATAGGTCTGAAATTATTAATTTATACTGTATCTGTCGTGGTCTCTGAGAGTGTCTGGGAGGTTTTTGTTGTTGTTCCTAGAGTATTTAAAAGTAGTATGGGAGGGAGAGCATTCATTTTTCAGGCCCCTCTTCTGTGGAACCAGCTTGGATTCGGGAGACAGACACTATCTCTACTTTCAAGATTAGGCTTAAAACTTTCCTTTTTGCTAAAGCATATAGTTAGGGCTGGACCAGGTGACCCTGAATCTGTCAGGGCTCTGTGTGCGGGCAGGCGGAGAGGAGGATCCAAGCCCACACAGAATTGTAAATCAAAACCTCAGCTTTATTGCTGACATGAAAACCAAACATGAAGTGCCGTGAATACAGAACCCAAAAACCACACAGGCATAATCTGAGGGTACGACGCGACACTGGGTTGAGGACAACACAGGACTAATATACACAGGGTGGTAATCAGGGAATGGGTAACAGAAGGGAGACACAGCTGGGGGAGATCAGGGCTAACGAGACGGGGGAGTTAAGCTGCACACACTAACATAAGACAAAGACTTTCACAATAAGACAGGAAACAAGAAACCACTAAACAAAGATGCAGACACGACACAGAGACAGACTAGACACTGAACAGAAACTGCAATACACATGAGAACCCAAAACCTAAGAACTGATACCTCACCAAGAATAACAGAAACAGATCTATAATGATAATAATAATAATAAACAAAGCACCAGAACATCAGAAAATAATCCATAATGCAAAAATAGACCAAAATATAAGAAACTCAAAATGCTGGGTCAACACTGACCCAGAACAGTGACAGAATCCTCCCTTAGTTATGCTGCAATAGGATGCTGGGGATTCCCATGATGCATTGAGTTTTTCCTTTCCAGTCACCTTTCTCGCTCACTATGTGTTAACAGACCTCTCTGCATTGAATCATATCTGTTATTAATCTCTGTCTCTCTTCCACAGCATGTCTTTCATCCTGTCTTCCTTCTCTCACCTAAACCAATCACAGCAGATGGCCCCGCCCATCCCTGAGGCTGGTTCTGCCGGAGGTTTCTTCCTGTTAAAAGGGAATTTTTCCTTCAAACTGTCGCCAAAGTGCTTGCTCATAGGGGGTCATATGATTGTTGGGTTTTTCTCTGTACCTATGAAGCGCCTTGAGGCGACTTTTGTTGTGATTTGGCGCTATATAAATAAAGTTGAATTGAATTGAATTTTCCACCAGTGGCAGCTGGCCCTCGCCTTTTTGGGTGGAACCTCCAGCACATCACCTGCACTTCATCTGCAAGCAATCAGCAGGAGAGCTTTTAGACTCTCTGGAAATTGCCACAGACCTCCCCTCCTCAGAGCTTGCAAACCCAGACCTGCAAAGTAAGAAAATCACTCACCAGCAAACGTCTCTCAGGTTGCCTTTTACCCATGCAATAACTCCCTCTCCGTATGTTACAAAATCTCTCCCACACCGTGACCACTTCGGTGACCCAGTTTGCTAGGGTAATCCTTCCCTGCTCCAGTCGTCAATTCCCTGTGGCCCTTGCTATCCTGTATCTCAACCTGCTAAGCATTTTCTGTCACCAAAATAAACTTTCTTATAAATAGTCATTTTACGTGTGTTGGTGTCTTCATTTGGGTCCATTCCTTGGGTGAACCTTCAGTTCATGACAGTATCTGGGTTTTTTGGGGGGTTTTTTTCTTGAGTAGTGTCTATTGAATCTCTGTCGAATGCATTACCCTCTGGGGTCTAAGGTATAATCGTCTGTTTTTGACACTTTTGATTTGATTTCTATATTTCACCTTTAAAAACTGTTTATCTCGCCTTGTTTGGTATCATTATTGTCATCACAACCTCAATTGGAGTTATTTTTTCATTATGACATGTTGTTTTTTTGGAGCAACTGTGACATTTACTAGTATTACTAACACACAAAACAATGACTACACTACACACTAACTATAGCCTCCAAACATACTAAACATCAGTAATCTCTCACATGTGAAAACTTGCTCTCTCTCTTTCTTTCGCTCGCCCACCTTCTCTCACTTGCATCACTCCTAAAACTTCCCCCTCTTCCCAAACAACCAAATGCCACATGTTGCAATATCATTTTTTGATTGGTTGACATGGCACAATTTAACACAAATAGGGAAGGGGTGTTTTTTCATTTTCTTTTTTCCCTTGCAGCAGAGAGTGTTTGCTAGTGCTGTCCTTAGAAAGTGCTGTTTTTACCATTTCTTCCCGCTGTAAACATCACTGTTTTATTCAGAAAAAAAAATGCATGTATATTACAACACACAGTGGAGTATTTGTGTAGTGTCTGTATAGCCAGCTTCATTTAAAACATATAAACAATGTGTTATTTCATATTGTAATCTCCACCAATGTTCATGTGTCTAATTGTTTTTCCCCACTCAGATGTTTAGTTACTCTTCAGTCTTCTTTAGCAATAACACTACTTGTAATAAATGTAGCATGTTTGCAGCTCTTTAGGCCAGGATCACTGAACTGGAGACCCGGCTTTGCATCCTTACCTAGCCATGCCCCTGTAGCCAGTGTAGTCGAAGGTAACATTGGCCCTGTTAACTCTCCCCAGCAGCTTGTCCTGAGCAGCCAGGATGACTGGGTGATGATGAGGAGGAAGCGTAGTCCTAAACAGAAGCAGCCAGTACACCAACAAACCCGTTCATGTGTCTAATCGTTTTTCCCTATTCAGCAAGACACTCACCCGGAGGAGAAAAAAAAAAGCTTGTAAATGGTAATTCTGTTTTGAGATATGTGATGCTAGAGACACTGGCAACCCTAGTCAATTGTCTTCCAATGGCGAGAGCAGGCGACATTGAGGGAAATTTAAAACTGCTAGACTGTCACGGTTCTGGGTCATTTTGACCCAGCATTTTGAGTTTCTTATGTTTTGGTTTATTTTTGAATTATGGATTATTTTCTGATTCTCTTGTTGTGTGTTGTTGATTATTATTATTAATCTATGTTTCAGTTATTCTTGTTAAGAGATTAGTTCTTAGGTTTTGTGTCTCATGTTTAGTGTAGATTTAGTTCAGTGTCTTGTCTGTGTCTTGTGAATTGTCTTTTGTTTCCTGTTTTACTTTGAAGGGTCACGTCTGATGTCAGGGTATTCTGTTTTGCTTCCCCTGTCTCGTCTTGTCTATTACTCCCAGCTGTGTTCCCCACCTGTTTGTAATCTCCCTGTGTTCTTCTGTGTATATTTAAATCATGTGTACCTGTGTACTAGTTGCTGGTCTGTCTGTGAATCTACCGTGTTTCATCCATGTGTTCTCCCTGCTGTCTATGCCTCAGCTCACCCTTCATCATGTCCGTGTTCATGTTTAGTGGTTTAGTTGTTCCCAGTTTAGATTGTCTTAAGTTCCGTTTGCCGTTTTCACCTTGTCTTTTATTTTTCAATAAACCACCTTTGCATCTCAGCGAGTGCCTGCGCGTGGATCCTCATTTATTTCCTCCTCACGGCAAATGGAGTGAGCCGTGACATAGGCTATCAGCAAACGGAAATTCCGTAAAATTATAATTCACGTCAGCAGTAACACAGCAGTGACATCCAGTGACAACTGTTGACGTCAGTCGGAGGTCACTAAAATAAATACTGCCTCAGTGTGTAACTTTGCCAAAACAATGTTGGACTTTTAGTTTTCGACTGGACCAGAAAAAAAGAAAAGGAACCCAGTCAGACCAGAAGTGACACATTTAGCAGCATATTGTCCTTCATCGGGTGATTGCCTCCGGCTGCTTGGCGGGGCCTGGCACCCGTGGTTGGGCCCCTTCCAGGGGGCAGGGTGCCCTCAGACCTCAGGCCTCTGGGACCGGGGCTCGGTCCACTCTGGCGTGACTGGCTGCCAGCAGGGCCTGCGGGCTCATCACCGCAGCCCCCTGTGGCTTCTGCACTGTGGTTGCTGGGTGACCCCACGTCTGGGGGTTTCCTCAGGTCTTTCCGGGAAGGTGTCGTGGTTGCCTCTCTGGTGGTCCTCCTTGGGCTTTTGCACTCTAGGGGGGCTGTGAATGTCTCGGCCTGGGTCTCCTCCGTGTCTGCTTCATGCTCTGGGTGGCTCCCCACATCCTCTAGCAGATTGTTACATGGATAAACCTTTTGAATCCTCTTGTTGTTTGTTTTCTTTTTTTTTCTTTTAACAGGTGATCCAACGGATTGTCCCAGTGTCTTCTCTTACTGTCCCCCCTTCCCCTTTCTTTTTCTTTCTCCCTTTCTGTCTAATTGTCTGTCCAATTTGTAATAACTTAAAATAAAACAAATAAATAAGCAATACGAGCTGTGGGTAGTGACCGAAAGCACAAGATTGCGGATACAAGCGGCAGAAATTAGCTTCCTCTAAAAGGCGGCTGGCCTCTCCCTATAGAGACAGGGTAAGACAATGAGGACCTAATGCACTTACGCATCAGGAGCTGACATGCTAGAGAAGCAGTCTAGCTACTCTACAAAATATACACAAGTAATTATTAGTTAAGTTGCTGTAAAACTTGCATGCTATAACTACTCCAGTCACTTCCACTCAGGCTCAGGACTCGTGTGACGGTGTGACGTTAAAATGATTATTAATGTCACACCAACGACCTCCTTAACTTAAAAGCATACTAAGCTTTCCAGGGATACTGATTGGCTGTTTAAGCAGGTGTTATCTGCATTCATTCACTGATCCCTCTTAGATGACACAGAGTCTGCTCTGCAATCGCTGCGTTGGAGCTTGGCACACTCTTGTTGGAGGAGGGCGCTCTTTTCACCCCTCACTCTCTCGTTCCAACGCAGCTTTATGGTTATTGCTGTGGTTCTGGAATCTTCTCATGATGACTAGTAGGGCTCCAAAACACACGGCCTTTGACCTCAACCACTGCCTAGGCTGTCAGCTATGCCAGGAATGATCCCTACTTCTTGCTGGGTCTCTGAAGACTTCTGATCAGCACCCAGTCTCAATCTCAGTCTGGAGATTCCACCCTTGGGATGATTTCTTCCAGCAATACTCTGGCTGCTGCACCCGTATCTCCTTACTAGAAGGAAAAACTTCTAACTATTTGGAAAACATGTCAACCATCATCAAACCACATTTTCCTTTCAGTTCCGTGAAGTTTACTTATAGGTCATCAGAACCTTATCTGAACATGGATTTACTCCCTGTAGAGGTTTAATACCTGTACATGAACTGTTAATCCCACAAATCACAGTAATAAGCCATGGAAAAAATCATCATGAAAAAACTCATGGAAAACATAGAAAGCATTGTTTCATGTTAAACCTGGAATCCCTCCTTTTGACACATGGTCTCGTCCATGAGTCAACTCAGAACTGGGAGAATAACAAAAGAAAAGGGTAGTTAGATCATTTCTCAGACAACATCAGGGCTTCTCCTCTGGAGTAATTTCGCTGTGTTAGAGAATAAAATCAGCATTAATGTCATGTTAAGTGGGTCTAACTCTTGGCTCTGCCTGGAGCCTGCATCCACACCACAATTACCTAGAAACCAAAATCAGTGAATAAATACACACTTCACATTTGCAAACAACTGTAGGGTCATAGGAGTAATAAGGTGTCAAAAGAAAATTGTACATAGTGTGATCAGCTACATGAAATGTGTCTTTTTATGGATCACTAAGCAATCCACATGTCTACGTGACTTTTCAAATAAACTCTTGTGTGATAAACTTATTTAGCAACTAACAGCTTCCTGTTTTCTAAGAACATACAGATTTAGAAAAGGGGAACCTCAGCTCTAAGTTCTTGGAATAACTTTGTTACCTTTGTACACACACAAGCTTGTATAAATAAAGAACGCAGACAGTGACAGAGCACGAGTCCGTGAGTGTCTCCTGCAAGTATGAGCGCTCTGTGACCGTCCTCGCGAGTAAAGACAACTGCAGTGTTTGTGTTTTCTAACTCAGGTGTCTCAGCTGAAGAATTGTGGGGAAATTCTTAGAAATCCCCTGTCATAAGGCATCCAACACCACAGACACAAGTGTGCCATGCACAGTTTATTTCCCCAAATCATGGATCATCCCATGTGTTTAATCAAAACTACTGTAACCAGTGACTTTTCTTAGGTAATGTCACTCACTTGTTTTCACACTATGAGGTCAACAGTGATGTGATAATGAGCCCAACACTAAGTTATTCTGTGTTCACTGCACATCCTGCTTCATCTTCACTCATGTCTGTATGTCTCTGTGCCGAATCCTCCGCAAAGACCCTCAGAGAAAAAAAAAAACATTAGCAGTGGAATGTCTGGAAGTCAGGTCTGGATAAACAGATTCCAGAGGTGCTTCTGTAAATCATGTGGTCAAACCTCCTCTGTAAAAGGAGTGATACTGATTTTAACACAGTATGTGTTTCACATTGAATACACATTTCCCCACAGTAACATTTAACATTTTCCCAACAACACAGTGTGTTACTATAACCAACAAGCAGCCAGTAAACAGTTTCCTTCACACAAAATCAGTAACACAGAAAAGTAGCAGCTAAAGGGTCAAGTCTGACTCATGTCCCAGACTCATGTGAACCTGCAGTCGTCTCCCCTCCTCTGATCTCTGTCATCCTCCTGCTCCTGCAAAAACAAGCAAACAAAAAACACATACATCAACTCAAATACAAAACTCCCCCCAAATCAAAAACAGCTCTCCATTGCAGATTCTTTTTCCATTTCTTTCCTCATAGTTCGTTAATTTCCTGCATGTGTGAGTCCCTGAAGGCTTCTCGCGGTTCCCCCTTTTGTGAAAACAAAAGAACGGTGTGACTGGGGCATTTTTCCCCCAGGATCGCCAGTCACCGCGTACCTACGATTCAGTGAAACTCACCTGAGGAATCCTGTTTGTTGTGCCAAATTGTTGTGTAAATTTTAACAATAACCCAGTGAGCTTGATTTGAAGTGGGTTTAATAAACACATTGCAACGTGGAGAGAGCATCCCAGTGAAACACCAGGATCATCTCTGAATTGTGGCCACCGCCCTTACATATTATTTACAGAGACACAGAGAAAGAACCTTCCCTCTCATTGGGGGGGGGGGGTATACCTCCTCCCTCACAGAGAAAATTATGACCTTGTTTTCTGCTTAGCCATCACCTAAGGATTTACATCCCTGATAAGCAGAAGGAGTCCCACTATCTGTTTAACGTCTCCCATTACAATGGCCTCACTGTGTTAACATTCCACATGCATGCAAACTGGTGACAGGAGTGCTCTTACTATAGTAAAGTGAGAAAGTGATATTACTATAACTAATGTGATATGATTACATATGTGATTAATACATGAGAAAATAAATCTGCCTCCACACTCACTACAAACTTTAAGCCTGATTCTGCTAGAGGAAACATGGCTATACATTTTCTGGAAGTACAGGAGAGGTCTTCTCCAAGCACGATATCCCAATGTACTTCAGACCCAGCCACACACTCAGACAAAAACTTTATGGGCTCAAAACGTGGTCATAAATATTTTGTACTTGTAAATCAGTTTTGTATGTGTAAAAAGAATTTGTGTGTGTGTAAAAAAGATTTGTATGTGTAAAAAAGATTTGTATGTGTAAAAAAGATTTGTGTGTGCGTAAAAAAGATTTGTATGTGTAAAAAAGATTTGTGTGTTCAAATCAGTTCAAAAAAGCACCCCTCCGACAGCCAAACCCATCTGTTCTCTGATTGGATTGTTACATTTGTGATTGACATGACATTGACCAATCAGATGAAAGGAAGAAAAATACGGTCAAAATTCGTACTTGTAACTTGCAGGGTTTGTTTTGGCTAAGTCCACACACAAATCTTTTTTACGCACACACAAATCTTTTTTACGTACACGCAAATCTTTTTTACACATACAAATCTTTTTTGTGCACACACAAATTCTTTTTACACATACGAAACTGATTTACAAGTACAAAATATTTATGACCACATTTTGAGCCCATAAAACTTGTTCATCCCAAAGACAAAACTCTTAAACACAAACTTAACAACCTAGTATATGCTGTAGAGTGTAGCGAGGAATGCTCAGACCTCTACATTGGAGAGACCAAACAGGCACTTCATAAGCACATGGCACAGCATAGAGGAGCCACCTCCATGGGACAAGAGTCAGTGGTCCATCCTGTATGTAAAGGACAAAGGTCACTCTTTCGACGATGCCAATGTTCATATTTTGGACAGAGAAGACAGATGGTTTGAAAGAGCAAAAGAAGCCATTTATGTCGACTGTGAATGACCATCTTTGAACAGAGGCGGTGGCTCAGAACACCAACTATCTGCCATCTATAATCCAGTTCTGTGATCCCTTGCCAGACGCCTTAATCAGAGGTGGGTAGTAACAAGTTACATTTACTCCATTACATTTACTTAAGTAAGTTTTTGAAAAAAATGTACTTTTAAAGTACCTTTTTTGCACAATACTTTTTACTTTTACTTGAGTACATTTGTGAAGAAGAAACGGTACTTTTACTCAGCTACATTTGCAAAATTCGACTCATCACTTTAAAAAAAAAATAAAAATTATCTTAACACATAGATAACATGCCGCCAGTGGAGTTTCCTGTAACTTTTTTACCAATGAGATGTGGCCATGCAGTCACATGACCAGTTTGAAACTGTGGCGGACAGAGCGGCCCAAGCGTTTCAAAGTAGCAGGGAAAGAAGAAACACGTGAAAACATGGCAGAGCCAGTCATCTACGCTAGAGCTGAAGAGGATGAACACCCTTGGCCTCACATACAAAGAATGTTTTGCTTAAAAGCAGTACAAAAGAGCAGCTATGTCTTCAGTGAGAGCCAAAACAAACCAACTTTTCAGCGTGAAACAACTCAACTTGTGTAACCTGAGGAAACGGTAAGTTTTCTGTAAATATCTTTTTAGCTGTGGTTAGCTAGATGTCAGTCTTATGTTACAGCAGCTGTGTCAAGCTCGAGCTGCGAGTCATATTTTCGACGCTACGCTAAGTTTGTGGGTGTTTTGTGCAGCTTCAGCTGTCCTTTTAACTGTTCGCTAGTTAGCTAGTGTGAGCTATAAGCTAACACCTAGCCTGGTTAATGACACTAGAGTTCCACGCACATGCAAACAGCTCGTCTCTACTGCTTTAACTGTTAAAACAGAACACAATACTGCGGGTGACAGGGTTTAATATGTGAAACAGCACCTTGTTCAGTTTAAACAGTCTGCATTAAGCTGGGCAAACACTGTGCAATTTTTTTCAGTCACGTTATTCAGCTCCTGCTCAAACTGTACAATTAAATTGCAGAGGTTAGAAGTTCATAGGTCACGATGCAGGGTCTCACACTATACGGCCTGATGCTCTGATGCGACCTGAGTGCTCAAACTGTGCGTTCATAACATGAAGCTTATCATACAAAATCTGTCTCTCGCTCTCCCTCTTTGTGTCTTTCACTCACTCACACAGACACACACAGACCATCAACTTCGCTAAATTACTAATGAAAAACATTGACCAGGCAGCTGCAATTGAGCACCAATGTCCATCCAACTCTTTTCATGGTTGTTGTAGTCATGATAACTTTGTGAGGCCACATTGAAAAGCCTCGGAAGCTACACTGTCATAACACATGTCTTGGGGGTGGGCACGCTACACGGACTCCAAATTACCATCAGGGTGTACACCTCACCCCTGGCATCATTGCCCACCTCTCAATTTTAAATACATGTAGACATTGAGGGCTATCAGGAGGGGCTATGCACTTACCTGCTGCTCTCTGGCAGGTAGCTCCATGTCCTCCTGGGTTTTAAATGCACCTTAGAACACACATGCATCAACACTACAATGAGCGGGCGGCGGGAGGTTTGGAGTCTTCTCACACCCCCGTTCTCTGCAGCCTGCTGGAGCGGGGGGGCTAGGAGGAGGAGTTGGCCGTCCGACTGGGGTCTGGAATGTGGGGCCTCCCTGCTGCTACGGAGTCTGGGTGGTCTGCATCTCCCCACCGCAGGGAAAAGGGTAACACCACCTGGGTCTGGGTGCAGTTTCCCCCTCCAGGGGCAAGGGTACCTAGACCCGGGGCTTAGAGTACGCTTGGGGAGTGTGATTGTGTGTACAGTGTCTCTTTATGTCTGTCTCCACGTTGGGTGAGTGTTGAGTAATTGCATATGAGAGCATGAGGGTGGGAATATGTCAGGTCGGGTATCAGACGCCACCTCTCTTGGGACATCTCAGGCCCTCCAAGGTATGGAGGCCTATCTCCCCCCACTACTTCCCCTGCCAGTAGCAGACGCCCTCAGACACCGGTGCGTTGGTGGTTCTTTGTGTCCGGGGATGGGCGTCCAGGTACACACCGGCTCACTCCTTGGTGGCTGCTTATCGGGGCCTGGAGCCTGGGGCTCGCTCGGGCCACTTCGGGGGTGGGGTGCCCTCGGCCTCTCGGCCTGGGGCTCGGTCACTCTGGCGCAGCTGGCTGCCGGCGGAGCTCCCGGGCACGTCACTGCAACTCCCCCTGCCTTATGCTCCGCTACTGCTGAGTGACCCCTCATCTTGGACTCTCTTCAGCTCTTTCTGGGATAGTGGCGCGGCTGCCCCTCTGTTGGTCTTCGTTAGTCTCTTGTGTTCTGAGGGCCTCTGGATGTCTGGAGTTTTGATCTCCTCCATACCTGCTTCATGCCCTGGTGGACGGGGCTGTGGCCCCCCACACCCTCTAACAGATCATTACATGTAGGAACCTTTTAAAAACAAGCGCGTCCATGCTCACAGGTGTACACACGGGTGCTCACACAAGAATTCTGATTGCTACAGTGCCAGACAGGACACAAAAAAAAAAAAAAAGCCTCGGATATGGAAGCGTAGTACAGAAGCATAGAGCTGCCACCCAGGCAAAAGACAAATAGAGCTATATCACGTTATAACATGAAAAGTATATTATTGTTGTTCTAACAATATACTTTTCATGTTTGTACAATATACTATCATGTTCGTACAATATAACTTTCACGTTTGAACAATATAATATCACGTTATTACAATATACATAATTATCACATTCATACAATATAAATATTATATTGTACGAACGTGATATTATATTGTTCAAATGTGAAAGTTATATTGTACTAACATGATAGTATATTGCACGAACATGAAAAGTATATTGTTATGACAATAAACTTTTCACGTTCTAACATGTTATAGCTCTATTTTTCTTTTGCCTGGGTGGCAGCTCTACGCTTATGTACTCGGATGAGCTTGCCTCATCCTACAAGTTGTGCCTCCATCTCTTGTGTCCTGATCACACGCTGCACTGTCGTGCTGCTCCACCTTTTCACTTTCATTTCTGTGTTTGTGCCTGCGCAGTGTGAGAGGCTGCATTGAGGGGCGACAGGATTTCAAACAGGTTTGATTATCTTGCGACAATACGATTGATGATTGGAAGCTGGTCGTGAGGTGTTAACTGCTTTTCGTTTCCCCATGTATACTACACGACACACAAAACACGGACCGATCCCCAAAACGGTTGCACGACTGAAAAATCGGCTCAAAATGGGCCAAAAATTGCACAGTGTATGCCCAGCTTTTGGAGGCTAGCTCCAAACAAATATCCGCAGCTTGGCAGTGTATACAGCACTATAATAACCAGACCTAATTCTTTTGTAAACCATACATCTTTCCACAGGTCTCAACTTCATCAGACATCACCTAGACACAGAGCTGGATGAAGCCAGCACAAACAGCGGCCTAACCAACTAAGATGATGGATCCATGGGGTCAGGAAAGCCAGAAGCAGGGGAGCTGGAGAGATACCTTTCATGTCCATTCACTGGAGGTGTGGATCTATTGCATGGCGTTCCTCACATCAACAAGCTGTCAATCAAAATCAATACTGCTCTTCCTGCATCTGGAGCTTGTGAAGGACTTCTCAGTCATGCAGGACTCCTGTTCACTGCTGAACAGTTACAGCTTCTGTTGAGAATAGATTCCTTAATGTACATCAAAGTTAAAGAGAATATAGTTTGTGATTGCTTGCAACATTATAATATTGCAGTTAATGAGTGTAAGAATACAAAATAGAAAAAAAGGCCTGGGATGGGAACAAAGAACTGAGGTACAGGGCAGGAGGACAATCAACCCCCACCCCCAGGACAGTAGCAAGAGTTACTGAGGGCGAGGAGCAGACAAAGGGCAAACGGGCACTACCATAAAAGGAGATGGGGTCAGGGTGTCAGCACCCTTGGACACTGTACTAGTGTATTTCCATTGTGGGGGTGTTTACTGTAGGGGGGAGGAGACCAGAGGTTATAACTGTAACTGTTGTGTGGAGTTCTTTAGATCAGCCTTTAGCATAGGACTGCATAGGAATGCAGTGTGCTGATCTCCAGATGCTTCTTTAAGAATAATGGGTAATAAAAGGATTGTGTAAAACATGGAAACATCTCAGCGTGATCTCTACCAGGACCAAAAGAATTGCAGAGACCGGCGTTCTCTCAACAATTTGGTGCCGTGACCCGGATCTTGGTAGTTGATCTCCATTTGGACCTTGGCTGAAGTTAAATGGGCACTGAGGGTATTGCCGGCAAAAAAAACAAGGTAAGCAGAACCTGTTTAATCGAATCTGCATATTGGAAATTAAGCTAAATTTCACCCAAAAGTGTCCTGAACGCAGAAGTCCGTAAATTTGGATAAGAGATATGTGTAGAAGAGAGCAGCTTTCTCTAAAAGTGAGGGGTTGGAGTCCCGGAAAGCAGGACTTTCTAAATTCCATTGTCCTTGGATGTGGCTGCCGCTCCTATGAGTTGACGAATTCATAGGCCCAGACGGTGTTTCTGGAGCTAGGTTTGAGGCCTGGGAAATTCAGATTGGTTAAATATTCCTCCCTAAATTCTACTTTGTTGTGAGTTTGTGTTGCAAGAAAACTTAGGTTTGCAAAGTGTGATTGTGGACATGTGCAGAGAGTAGCGTGTGGCTGAATCTGAAGAACAAAAGGTGTGTGTGTGGGTGGTGCTCCTTTGAGGACAAAGGAAAGGTCTGTAGGTGTGTGTACACTACCTGATGACCAAAATGGAGGAGGTGTGTGTGTGTTTTCTTTTGAGGGGCAAAAGGGGAGACAGAGCGGATTACAGGGGATTGTTGGTGAAACAATAATAGTAATAAAATAAGAGAAGATGAACTAAAATAAATAAATAAATAAAATAAACAGTGGATTAGTGATAAGTTAATGATAAATAAATAAATAAAATTAACTGAGATTTAAAGGTGATCAAATATGGATGGAGAATTTGATCAAGAACTACAGGGTGGGCCATTTATATGGATACACAGTAATAAAATGGGAATGGTTGGTGATATTAAAGTCCTGTTTGTGGCACATTAGTATAGGTGAGGGGGCAAACTCCTCAAGATGGGTGGTGACCATGGTGGCCATTTAGAAGTCGGCCATCTTGGATACAACTTTTGTTTTTTCAATAGGAAGAGGGCCATGTGACACATCAAACTTATTGGTAATGTCACAAGAAAAACAGTGGTGTGCTTGGTTTCAACGTAACTTTATTCTTTCATGAGTTATTTACAAGTTTCTTTGTTCACAGCCATTGACATGTCGAAGAGGTTAACGCGTGAGGAGCGGATCAAAATTGTGTTGATATCTAGTGAACGCAGTAACCGGGTCATTGCAGCAGATTTCAATGCAAGACACCCTACGAGACCTCCCATCTCCCATGCTGCAGTTAGCAAACTACTTGCTAAGTTTCGTGATATTAGCTACTCACAAATGGCACCCTTACAAACTCCAGCTACTGCAGCATCTCAACAAGGATGACCCAGATCGGCGCACAGAATTTGCAGAATAGGCAAAACAAAATTTGGTCTGACACTAACCCACAATGGATGGATCCCTCCAAGACTGTTGGAACAACAAAAGTGATGGTTTGGTGTGGTATATGGGGTACAACGATAGTGGGTCCATTCTTCATTATGGAAACCTCAAGGCCACTGGATATTCGAAATTACTACATGATGTGTTTCCCTCTTTATGCACTGAAGCTGGCACGTTCCCTGAGTTCTTCCAGCAAGATGGTGCACCACCACATTATGGGTGCCAGGTCCAAGCATTCCTAGATGAACAGTTTCCTGGAAAGTGGATTGGTTGTCGTGGGCCAGTTGAATGGCCCCCAAGGTCTCCCGATCTGACCCCTTTAGACTTTCATCTTTGGGGTAATCTGAAGGCAATTGTCTATGGTGTGAAGATACGAGATGTGCAGCACCTGAAACTACGGATACTGGATGCCTGTGCTGGCATTTCTCCTGCGGTGTTGCTATAAGTGTGTGAAGAGTGGGAGAAGAGGTTTGCATTGACAATCCAACACAATGGGCAGCACATTGAACACATTTTATAAGTGGTCAGAAACTTGTAAATAACTCATGAAAGAATAAAGTTACGTTGAAACCAACAGGAACACACAGGGTGGGAACACAGACGACGCGACACAGACTAAATGAAACACAGAGGCTGTGTCCCAATTCAGGGTCTGCACGCTTTGAAGTACGCATTTTAAGTGCGATTACGTCACCGCCACGCGACGACGGCTGTCCCAATTCGAAGTGTACTTCAAATGCATACTCCAAATGCGCCGTCGAGTCCTCCAAATATCAAGCATGGTCCAGTGCACGCTTCATGGTCCAAAATATCCCACAATTCATAGCGCGGCGGTGGGTGTGGATAATTTTCCCGCAAAATACAGCAGAAGGGAGCGGCCGAAGACTGAACTGTCAAAAGTAAGTACTGAATATGATGTCAGTCATTTATGTCCGAATGTTTAATAATGAAGAACATTAAAACATTGCTGTTGGCCACATGTCGGCAAAGTTATGTGACATTAGTGATGTTTGTACTTTCAGCGTTAACTTGGTTTTAAAGCGTCTACTTCTAAATATATATATAGTCGACCTTAATCTTACAGAGAATGTGATGATTTTATGGATAATTAAAGTCAGTCATATATCCACAAACACAACAGGCTGAAAGTCAGTGATGCTGCTCGGTTTGCAGTCCTGAATATCACAGCACAAGCAGGATTCACTGCACTGTTAATGTTAATGTTAGCTATGTTATATTGCTGCCTCTGTTCGGTGGTGTCGAGCTGTCCTGCACTCTCTCTCTGTTTCTTTCTCTCTGATTGTGGAATAAAAGTATGAACATGTATTTATAAGTTACACTTGTGTTTGAATCCTGCAGCTGATCACACATTTGATTTCCATGTGTGACAACTGCAAGTGTCCAGAGTGAGGACAGACTGAGGGACCCACTGCTGCACATCATCTGTGAGGCTTTGCACCCCTGATGATCCACCAGGACAAACACAGCAGTGTGTGAGGAAGAGGAGGAGGAAGAGCCAGCAGCAGCTGACAGATGGAGAGAATAGACAGACTGTTCCCTGTTTGTGAAGGACTGCTAGAAAAGTTTAACATAACTAATTGTTTGTCCTGAATCAGTCTTATTAGGTAATGTTCAAATAATTTGATCATTCCAGTATTTTCAGTGTGGGAGAAAGTACTCTGGGCCTTCAAGTTACACACTATGAAAGGCAGCAACAAGATTAATATTCAGAAACCTAAAGTATGTATCAGCAGCAGAATGGAGCTAAAAATAAATGTTTGTTCCAGTTCTATGAAGCTTTGAGTATTTTGGATTAGTAGCACTGCTGTGTTTGTTGCATCATATTGCTGTAATTGTTTATATGCTTTATATATTCTGAGCTAAGTTGATCTATAGTGTTACATCATATTCTATAAGGATGTTATGTGTTTGTATACTTTCTGCCCAGTTTGACCCATTTAGCAGAAGTCAGCCTGTTTAAGGCTCTGATATCTATTCTGTATGACTTACAGCAGTTATGACATGGTCTGATTTTCACACCCAATAAAGAAATATTTCATATATCAATCTACTCTTCATTCTATCAGAAACAGTTTTCACAGGTCGTACATTTTGTTTTTACACACATATGTAAGCATTGAGCCAAATGTAATAATGCCAACATATTAAACGAACAAAATTTGTCTCTTCTGTATAATACATATATATACACTTTTGAGTGAAGATTTAAGGTGATAGGAATAATAAATAACTGCAACTTGAATCTTTGACCCAGAGTTCAAGCTCACTGCTGTAATATATATATATATATATATATATATATATATATATATATATATATATATATATATATATATATATATATATATATATATATCATGATAATCTGACAATACTATAATATTGTATTGTGTGTATTATATTTACATTACCACAGTGAGATGATTTTAGTCTCATGAACAACATTAGCTAATTGTTATTTACTAACTACTCTTGAAATGACTGTTCAGCACAGAAGTGAAGCCCAACAATCATGTTTTACAGTTCCGTGGTCTCAGCCTCAGATACTCAACTAATCAAAGTGATGTCATGACAAAAAAATTTTCTCCTTCATTTCTATCACACAAAGCTGCATGTAACGTTTCTCGCGGTTAGTATCATGGTTGCTAATCAACCTGAACAGCACGACGAAGGCTAGACCGTCCCATTTCACAAGCATCTCACTTCCGCGCTTCTCGTACTTATAGTACGCACCGTATGTAGTACGCGTAGTGTGCGTACTTCAAGCGTGCAGACCCTGAATTGGGACACAGCCAACGACTAAATACACATAAGGGATGATCAAGGGAAGTGGAAACACATGAGGGGAACAGCTAATACACATGAACCTAATGACAGGACAGGGAAAGTGAAACTACATACACTGACATTAGACACAGACTTTCAAAGTAAAACAGGAAACATGGGGATTAGACGTGACCTGAACTGAACATAACTACACAGAACATAACTACACACTGCACAGTGTTGGGGAGTAATGGAATACATGTACCGCCGTTACATATTTAAAATACAAAATATGAGTAACTGTATTCCGTTACAGTTACCATTTAAAAAGGTGGTATTTAGAATACAGTTACTTTGTTGAAATAAATGGATTACACGGCAGTATTTTCCTGTTTCATATGGCGGGTAAGGACTGTTTGGGTTTTGTTTGATAGTTATGTTCTGTTGTTCCAGGCAGCAGCGTTACGGTTGCCATGGTGACGCGCTCTCTCTGCGACTGTGTGTTTCCTGGGTGAGAGAGCGCCTTTTTGTTGTTGTTGTTGTTGTGCTAAGCTGAATGCTACAGGCATAGCCCTAAAGAATGTAGCCTCATGGGCAGTGTAGTCCGTGCTGCAGGGAGAATGGACTGCCCCGCTATGTGTCTGTGAGTGCAAGGAGGGAGAAAAATGAGAGTGGAAAAGTACGAGTTGTCACCAAGCAGAAACGGGAGCTGGAAGCATGTAAATATAATAATAACCACTGCAGCCAAGAAGAGTGCCTGACGAGCCCAGTTGTAAGTACGCTATTAAGACTCGACTGTACACTGTGTTCGTGTTTTCCTCCGAAACAATAAGTTTCGTTGCAGCAGCCTTTCAATGCCTCTCTCCGTCTCTCGCTAGCAAAGTTGACCCAGACAACAAAGTAAAGCTAGTTTTCGACTACGAGCCCAACACGGAACCCGACGTATTAGCCAGAGGTCCCTTTACTATGGTTCGGAGCCGCTGACCTTCAGTAATAGTAATAAATCATACAGAAATAGTACATTCATGTAGTTGTAAAAAGCATGATAATATATTAAGTAATCCAAAGTATTCAGAATACGTTACTCTCGATGCAGGAGGAGACGGTAAGTGACGGACGTGACGGGTAAGGTAAGCGACCCATGTTGTAGGTGACATCAGACGCCGGAGATTTGGCGGAAAAAAAGTGAATGGTAGCATAGAGTTTAACAAAGTTTTTTCAAGCTTCAGTATTACCAAATATACTAATCAATTGTCATATAACTAACAACATCTGTCCTATCATCTCTAACACCCTGGAGGACAACGGGGAGAGTTTAGACGCTCTCCAAGATTACATCGACCGCTGTTTTAGTAATGAAGAAGGCCCAGAGTGCATCTTCCCCGGCCAAAATTGAGACGCCGACATCAAAGAGATGTCGCCCGGCAGACTCCCCCGGTACAACATCGCCTGCCGGCAAAGACATCGCAGACATCCTGGAGTCAATCGACAAGCGATTGTCCAGTTTCGATGCGAGGCTGTCCCTGGTGGAGATTTTACACCGGGAATTTAAATCTCTGAGAGAATCCCTGGAATTCAGCCAGCAGCAGGTGGAAACGCTTGCCGCTGAAAATACCACGCTACGGGAGTCGGTCAAATCTCTCACCGATAACGTGACCCAGCTAAACATTGAAAATAAAAAATAAAAAAGAGTCCGTTATCGATCCACAAGCCCGTAGCATGAGAGATAATCTTGTGTTTTCTGGTATTCCAGAATCTGCCGGAGAGGACGCGGAGGCAACGGTGAAAAGCTTCATTAAAATCCACCTGAAGCTGCCGGAGGACACCGTAGAGAACATTGACTTCGATAGAGTGCATCGCTTGGGGGGCGTGAGGTCGCGGACCGGGAGACCACGGCCTGTTGTGGCCAAATTCGGTCAATTCAAACAGAAGGAACAGGTGAAGAGTCGCGGCAGAGAACGGACTTCAGCGTGAACGACCAGTTCCCCAAAGAGACCCTGGAACGACGCAAGGTCCTGTTCCCAGTTCGACGTAGCTTCATCCAGAAAGGCTCCCGTGCTGTCATCGCCGTGGACCGGCTCTACGTGGACGGACAGCTCTACCGCAACCCCGGCACCACACCGTGGTTATATTGACTGCACTCCAGATAAGAACTCGCTACACTCTTTTCTTATTCATTCACACTTTCTCCTTTAACATGGGTTTAACCTGGTAATATCAATATGATGTCATAGCAGATATAACCGTCACCCTCCGTCATTACTTTAATTGGAATGTTTCCGTTTCGTTTCTTTTTTTTTTTTTGTCGCTCACAGTTCATGTGGTTTCTTTCTTTCTCTTGTCTTTCACTGCTGTGATCACCTACTTCCCCACTCACCTACAAACAACACCCTCTATTTCTCCATATTTTCACACCACAATCACGCAAACACATCCGCTCAACGGCAGCACATTCACAACAGCCTCACAGCACGCACAGACTTGCAGGACACATAAGCAAGCCGGCTTGTTCATATTAGTGAATATTCACACACATAATCAGACTTATGGAGCCTCTCACCACACTTTTTTTTCTCTTTCTATTTACAAACAAGTAATGTTTCCACATTCTCTCCACCTGTCTAAACGAAACACCCAGCGTACATCATTAGACATACACACGCAATTATGAGCATGCTGAGGTTTGTCACATGGAATGTAAATGGAGCTGGCTCCAGAGGAAAGAGGTTAAAGATATTTAACCAGCTTAAAAAACTACAGGCAGATGTTGTTTTATTACATGAAACTCACAGACCTGTCACAGGTTTAAATGAACTTAAAACACCTGAGTTTCCTAACGTGTTTGCAGCCTGTTGTAATTCTAGACAAAGGGGAGTAGCAATTTTAATACATAAAAATGTACATTTTACAGTATATGCCGGCTTGTACACATACACGAGAGACACGAGAGTTCTTCTTTACTGATGTTTACTGTGCTTCTCTTAACGTATAGGTACACCGTAGAACACTTTGGCCTGCAAGTAGACAAACCGGTGTAACTGGAACTTAGGGCTTATTTCTTCTTTCTTAGCTTGACTTTTACACGGCTAGACCGTCACCATGCGCAGCTTCTCTGACCTTACTTCCCAAAACAGGAAGTGACCTCTGCCCTTACCTTATACTTACAAAATTAACTAGTTACTTTCCATGTATCAAATTAACTGTACACCAATCCAGTAGGCAAAAAAGGAAAATGTTAACATGCTCAACACAAAAATAAAATGTGTTAGTTACATTATTATTACAAGAGCTCCGCCTAGTGGTCAAATACTAACATTTCACCAACTGTTACACTCCCACCATCACACTATCGCACCAGCATGTGTGATCCTAAAGGAATTTGACCGAACAATGAACTTAGCAAAGGTTAACCAATAAACATTATGTTGTCTTTACTCTGCTTCAAGTAAAAGTACAGTCTTATGTATGGGTCTCTCTAAAATCGTCTTAGTTGTGTGCTTCCCCATATTGTCTCTAGTAGAGTCACCGATGAGAAGCTTAACTTTTCTGACTCTGCCGTCAGCTCCTGGAGTGACTTCCACAACTTTGGCGAGTTTCCATTGATTTCTTGGAAGACATTCTTCTTGTAATAACACAATGTCATTTATTTTTGCATTTCTTCTGTTTTTATTCCATTTGCTTCTCTGTTGCAAGTTTAACAGATATTCCTTTCTCCACCTTGTCCAAAATACATTCGCCAAATATTGTACTCGTTTTCATCTTTTCTGGAGGTAGAGATCTTCTTTAGCGAATTCTCCAGGTGGTGGTGAGATCACTGCTGACTTCATCGTCAAAATATGGTTGGGTGTCAATGGCTCCAGTTCTACAGGGTCGTTGATAGACTCTACAGTTAGTGGTCGACTGTTTACTATTGCCATAGCTTCATACATGAACGTTCTCAATGATGAAGTGTCTAATCTTGAAGCTGACTGGTCAAGAATGGATTTCAGAACATTTCTTATTGTCCGAATCTGCCTTTCCCAGACTCCTCCCATGTGGCTAGAAGCAGGTGGGTTGAAAACGAAAGTTATTCCCAGCTCACCCTAGATGGTTCACCCTAGATAACACGGTGAGGAAGTCCTGCAGTTCATCTAAACAAAGAGCACTTAGACTAAAACAAACGTAACTACGTTAATCCTGCCATAAAACAATAAAACCAGGTACAAGCTCTCTCGTGCTCCCAGGACGTGGGGGTGCATTCCTGGGGTGCACCCCAAGCCTGCAGCCTGTTAGTGATCACACACAATTAATTATATGCCTCTAAGTATACATGGTTGAATATTTCCTAATACAAATAACTACATGCAGTATTCTACCATATGCAAACTTATATCACTAAAAGATTATACTGACTACTAAATACAATTTTCCATTGACAGTATCACTCCGCGAGGCTCCACCTACGATAGCCGTAATGCTCCAACAATCCATCAAGCGGTGCGGCTTCGTAGCCGTACTGAAACATCTGACAGATTTTCGAGCGCCGTGTACATAAAATCGTTTCGAGGTCAGTAAACACAACCAGAATTCATACATAAGGCACACGGGATTTAAAGGGGCTCTGTCAACTTTCAGAAAAATCAAAGGATTGATCAGTGCTTTGTTGTGTATCTGACGGACGAAAAGCTAAACCAGTTCCACACCACTGAAGTCGCAGCATTTTTACAAACCAATTCTGGTTCATCGTTTCATTCAACGATCCACTTTCGCCCTTCTCGTTCTCCTGCTTTTTCCGCCATGCGCGTATGAAAACAAAGGCACTGCGCATGTGCGTTTTACCCATATTCTATCGCGATATTTCATTTTCTTATTGTTGCCCAACATTATACCAGTATTACTGTGAATGGTATGATATGGCCCAGCCCTACTTGTCGCCCTTACAGGGTGAAGAGAAATCTGCCAAAATCTGGAGGTTGCGTCTAGTAATGAAAACATTATGGCCCACTCAGTTTTGCAGTAATTTCCTCTGCATTCAGGAGAATGTATCTCTCTTTCTTTACTGCTTTGTTTAAATTCTTCAAATCCACACAGATGCAAATCATTTTTCCGAGGAACCGGCACCATTAGTGCGCACCAGTCTGAAGGATCAATCACAAATTCAATAATACAATTCTCTTCCATTAGCTTTAATTCCTCTTTTACTTTTTGCAAAAGAGGCAAGGGGAACACATGAGCAGTGTGCACTCTGCATGGCTGAGCATTTTTTTTTTTACTAGATTTTAACAGGTTCTGTTTTAAGTGTTCACCAGCCCTGTCTTCATTGTTGTGTTTCTTCTGAGCACATTGTTTGTATTTTGGCCACTTCTGACATATACTAGAAATAACAACTTTTCTTTATATTTTATAAATATAAAGAAAGCCTGAAACTTACCTAAATAGACCAAATGACCACCCGGGCTGCACATTGTAACATTAGGCTTTATTTCCATCTTGGGAGTTAATTTATTAAGTGTCTCTTGTCCCATTATGTTTGCATCGACACCTGTGTCTATTTTGAATTTCACTTGTATTGCTCCAATTGTAAACTGTATTGCCCATTGTTCATCAAGCCCTATTTCTTTTTGTGGCTGCACCCAGGAAATAAGGTGTCTGTGCAGCAGTCTCCCTTGTCACTTCTGTAAATATTTTGCTGTGACGTTTCCGTTCTCAATTACCCACCTTTTAACACTTGTTGCATTTTGAATTCTTAGTGGGGCACTTTTCTGTGCCTTTGTGCTGTATTTTTTCACATCCTCCACATTTTGAATCTCCATGCTCTTCTCTTTCTTTCCTTTTGGGTTTCCACTTGGCCTTTCCCCTGTCTGTTCTTTTCCTTGTACCCCTTGCACTGCGGTGTATGTCTCCCCCTGCTGGCACACATTGAGCATAACTTCACAGAGTTCACTATAGCTTATTATAAATTATAAATATCCAGAATATTATGATGAAACATATATATATATATATATATATATATATATATATATATATATATATATATATATATATATATATATGGCTTTTTACTCTAAACTGTGAACTTGTGAACTGTAAAGCTTTATTTATGGTAAGAAGATGTGAAAAAGGATGTATAAATCTGAATGTGCTCCTGTGACTGGCCAGCACGTCATGGAGTGGGTGGGAGATATTGTCCAACATTGGCCTTATCTTGGACAACATCTCTCCAACACCACCTCTCTGGCACCACCTTGAGAGAGTGCAGCTCCATCCCCTTAACATTACTGGCCTTGCGGATCAGTTAATTGAGTCTGTTGGCATCTGCAACCCTCAACCTGCTGCCCCAGGATGCATGGGTAGGTAGATGATGGTGTCCTCAGCTCCAAGGTGGGGCTGGTAACCTAACTGAAGGGGATCCTGATGTGGCCTTGCAATAGCTCGGAGATAGTCAAGCATGACTTTTTAAGCAGACTTGCCTGAGTGGAGTCTTCTAGTTTGTCTCTGAACCTGGTCATGAGTGAGAGTGGTAGGTGGGGGAAGGATGTTAGGACTTTCATAGGTGCAATGTGGAGACAGAGGGAGAGCAGGCTGACTACAGGTGAGAGGTGAGAATTAACTGCAGTGCCAAATCTTTTGAAAATAAAAAAATCAACTCATTGACTCCTCTACTGTTGGATGGCCTGTATCCAGTCTGTATCCAGCACATTCTCTTTTGAGATTGGTGAGTAGTGTTTTAATTGTTCATTGTTTATCTGCACTTTTCATGAGTCCATTGTAGGCAAAGTGTTCTAGTGTTTATTGGAAAATTGTTTACAAACACTTTGTGGAAAACTTTATTCAATCTATTGGGGGAAAAAGCATTTGAAGCTGATGCACAGATTATTGTGTGTTTTACTGTTAATTTTCAATTTGTAACATGGGTAACGTTGCAAATAATACATTTTAGGTGATAGTGAACTGTGATTATATGAGAACTTAATATGTCCTATGACACTGTCGTTGACAGGTCAGGTTTTTTTTGTTTCCCTTTGTGTCTTCCTTTTGATGCATTGCAACAAATCCTGTAATCAATGGCGAGCCAACCCCGTTGACGGACCAATTGACTTTGTTCTGTGCTGCACAGCAGAGTGTGGTAGGCCAGCTGCAACAAAAAAAACAAACTTGCTGTTCCCCTTCTTCACACACACCCCCCTGGACTTGCGGACAGTTTATTTTAAGGACTTTTTATGGACTCTACACATCCCACAAACAGGAAGGGAAGTGGGTGTGAGCGGTTGAATCTATTTTTCCAGCTCAATGGTTGTTGCAATTTGTTAACAAAGTCTATAAAGTTGCAAATGAATGTTGCCATTTGGATTTTGGTAATTGAGATTGTGGTTCATTTTGAACGTGAACTTTGTACATTTAGAAGGGTGCACCCAGGTAAGGTTTTTTTTAAAGTGATTACTGTGATTGAACCACAGAGTTGTCACTGAGGAAAATACTGGTACCAAAAAGAGATACTTTTATTTTATCGGGGCGACCATGGCTCAGGGGGTTGGGAAGCATATCTGTAACCGGAACGTCGCCGGTTCGATCCCCAGGCTCTCTGTCCTGGTCGTTGTGTCCTTGGGCAAGACACTTTACCCTACTGCCTACTGGTGTTGGCCAGAGGGGCCGATGGTGCGATATGGCAACCTCGCTTCTGTCAGTCTGCCCCAGGGCAGCTGTGGCTACAACTGTATCTGCCTCCACCAGTGTGTGAATGTGAGAGTGAATGAATAGTGGCATTGTAAAGCGCTTTGGGTGCCTTGAAAAGCGCTATATAAATCCAATCCATTATTATTTGTAAAGTTTTTGTATGTTTGTCATTTTCTTTCTTTTGCTTTCTGGGTGAGTAAAATACAAAAGCCGGCATTTTCAAAAGTCACAGTTGCCTGAGTCTCATTCAGTTTGCCTCTCCTGTACGTAGTCAAACCTACTGGTCCAAAGCAGTAAGCTCTTTCACATCAAAATTGGGTGTAGTGCATTTTTTGCTCACTCAGTTTTAATTGTTGTATCAAATCACTTTCATCAGTGCTATTTGTAGATGACTACTATTACAGCTTTCTAATGGGCAGACAAAGACGGCATATTTCTTTATATTGCCTTATTTGGAAAATGACAAACATCTAGGGAGTTAGCCTTCTTTTTTTGTCTTTGCTGTGTCCCTTACACCTTTTCAGACCTTTTATTTAATCTTTCAGAATATCAGAATAAATAGGTGCACCATGCATCTCTTCATTATGATGTTTAGCATACATTTGGAAATGGTGCTGAAAGCTATATCACTCTATTACACACACAGTACTTTAATAAAGTGAATCAAGATGTCAGATATTTGATATGAAGACCTTTCTGAACCGAGACATTCTCCTGGGCTCCAATAGACCCATCTGAAAACATTCAATGATGTGAGAGGTGATCTGCCATAAATAAAGACCAGTTTTTATTAAATATTTCATGCTCCATGTGATTGACTGTTTCATTTCCATGTTTGGAAGTCAGATTAAATGACCTTATATAGAATAGTGTGGTTTTTTTTTGTTTTTTTTTTTTAAGGATTTAATATTAGCTGGGCCAAGGATCTGCCAGTGCTGGCGGTTACTGTGTTTTTATAACCAGAAGATTGGACTAGCAGTGCTGCCTCTTTGTTTTTGTTTCTCTGTCATATACACTCACTATACCCAGGAGGGCTTCAAATGTGTTACATAAAAAACATTTTGGCTGATAGGCACCCCATGTGATAAAAGCATGTTCAGGGTTAGTGGAAGGCCAGGTGGTGCAGAGGTTTCAGCGGTGTAACAGATTTAGATACACTTTATACTGAATTTTTACTGAAACTCCAACTGACCAAGCACATACCATACCTCACCTCCCTTTAACTTTGTACAAAAAATTGACTTGAAACGTTCCTTTTAAATATACTGTGGTTATGACTAGGGCTGCCACAAACGATTATTTTGATAGTCGACTAGTCACCGATTATTTTTGCGATTAGTCGACTAATCAGATCCATTAGACGTAAAACTACAGCTTATTGCACCAGCAGCATCTGCTCTTATATAACTATCATTAGCTTACAGCTTTAAGTGTTTAAGGTATGTGCTCACTAAAAGTAAAGACAAGATGATAGTTTGTTAAATTTTTATGAAATTTGCAGATTGTTTCGGTGAAGTTTAATAAACTCCTTGCTATCTAAAATATAACAGGACACCGGAGTAAATTCTTGAGCATCTCACACTTCTGATAATCAGCTGTCTGCTTGACGTTTATTCAGCTGTGTAAAAACTATAACTTTAATCTCAGACTGATTTACTCAGGAACAAATAAAATACTAAAAAAAAAAAAGCCAAACAATAACATTTTAAGTTATCTAAGTGACTCATATATATTTAACCTGAGTAGCGAAAGACAGCGGTCGGTTTGAAAACGATTTGTGGGGAGTCCGGTGTTCTCACGGCGCTAGTGAGCCTAGCCCCCGGCTCGCTAACGAGCTAGTGGGTAACAGACGTCTCCGAAAACGTCGTAGCACTTTTGCAAATATGTGATGTCTTAATAAACTAAGGAGATATTTAAAGTTTTCACGGCTACTTTCTCGCCTGAAAATATGTTAAAAGTTTATTTTGTGACCCAGAAAGTTTAATAAGAGTAATATTAAAACTTAGTAGCAGCCGCCATTGTTGGAAACTGGAATTGGCTGGGCCGCGCTATGAATCCTGGGATATGGTGGGCCACGAAGGAAACACCCGACCCATCCTTCAAATTCGGGGAAATGAAGGACGCATTTGTCGGCTGCATTTGAAGGAGTCGATGAATTGGGACAGCCTTCGTCGCCTGGCTGTGACATAATTGGCCTTCAAATGTGCATGGGTGGATGACTGGATATGTAAAGCGCTTTGGGATCCTTAGGGACTAGTAAAGCGCTATATAAATACAGGCCATTTACCAAATGTGGTTCCTTAACATAAAGGTCATTGTTGCAGCACTAAAGTGATCCCATTAAACTGATTTTAAGTGTCGTTATTTTCCTCTGAGTTATCCATTATGTCACTAGTTAGCTGACATAAACTAATGTAAGTTTGTTAGCCACAACCAACCAAGCAAATGATGCCACATTCTGTACTGACAGAAGATGGCGCTAAACATGTTTTTAAAGCTTTAATTTTAAGCACTAATTTCTTAAATCCGGCCTCACAGTCAGTTACATCTCAAATTCAAATTCAAATTTTATTTGTCACACACACAATCATACACAGTACAACATGTAGTAAAATGCTTATTGCTGTGCAATGTCCAAACATTATACTACAGTAAAGAAATTTACAGACTTTACAAATTTTTAATTTTAGAAGTTTACAATAAAAAATAAATTACAGTTCGAAAAATTAAAGAGAAAGAGGTAATAGTGGGTGGCTGTAGCTCAGGTGGCAGAGCAGGTCAGCCACTAATCAGAAGGTCTGTGGTTCGATCCCAGGCTGCATGCTAAATATCCTTGGGCAAGATACTAACCCCATGTTGCCTACTGGTGGTGGTCAGAGGGCCCGGTGGCGCCAGTGTCCGGCAGCCTCGCCTCTGTCAGTGCGCCCCAGGGCAGCTGTGGCTACAATGTAGCTTGCCATTGCCTGTGTGTGAATGGGTGAATGACTGAATGTAGTGTTTGGGGGACCGCTTTGGGGTCCTTAGGGACTGAGTAAAGCGCTATACAAATGCAGGCCATTTACCATTAATAAGAGTTGCTTAATAGAAAAAAAAAAGTCTAACAGATGTAAAGAATAAATAAAGAATTTAACCTAACAAGTAAAGACTAAACTAAGAGTTACAGGTAAATTATAAGATAAGAAAGTAGAATGTGCAAATAGAAAATTTAAGAAAGAAATCGTAAGAAGTGTGCAAATAAACAGTGTGCATGCGGTGAAGTGATGTATAAGAGTCCAGACTGCCCCTGGTTCAGGGCCCGAATAGCCTGGGGGAAGAAGCTCCTCCTCATTCTCTCTGTTTTTGCCTTAAGGGAGCGGAAGCACTTCCCAGACCTCAACAGTGAGAAGAGTCCATTGCTGGAATGGGAGAAGTCTATCATGATCTTCCTGGCTTCGGTCTTGCACTGTTTAGTGATGATTCAACAGCAGGTCAGGAAGCTCAGAGTGAATGACGCGTTCGGTGGAGTGCACCACTCTTTGAAGAGCTTGTCTGTCCTGCTTGGTGTTGTTCCCAAACCAGGTGCAGATGTCTCCCATTAGGAAGCTCTTGAGGGTGCAGCAGTAGAAGTTCTTAAGCACCCTCAGCGGCAGATGGATGCCCCTAAGTCTTCTGAGGAAGAAGAGACGCTGGCGGGCTTTCTTGACCAGGGTGTTGATGTGACAAGACCATGACAGGTCCTGAGTGATGTGGACACCCAGGTACTGGAAGCTGTCCACTCTCCACTGGTGCATCGCTGATGCTTTGTACTTAAGTCCACGACCAGCTCCTTCGTCTTGCTGACGTTTAGGAAGAGGTTGTTCTTCTGGCACCAGTTCTCCAGGGAGGCCTTCTCGATATTGTCGGCGATTGGGCCCAGAACAACAGTGTCATCGGCAAACTTGACAATGGAGGTGGTGTCTGTTGTGGCTACACAGTCATAAGTGTGAGTACAGCAGGGGGCTTAAGTGAGATGGAGGTACTGAGTGAGATGGAGGGAGAGACACGTTTTCCCACCCTCACTGATTGTAGTCTGTCTGTGAGGAAGTTGAGGATCCACTGGCATAGTGATGAGTTGAGTCCTAGATCCTACAACTTGGTGAAAAGCTTTGAAGGGATTATTGTGTTGAATACTGAACTGTAGTCCATGAACAGCATCCTAACATAATTGCCAGTGTCCAGGTGAACCATCGTCTGTGGAACGATTAGTCCGGTATGCAAACTGAAGTGGGTCAATGGTGGCAGGAAGTGAAGAAGTGATGTGGTCTCTCACCGGTCTCTCAAAACACTTCATCACTGTTGAAGTCAGTGCTACTGGGCGGTAATCACTGTCGCAAGCGGGTTGTTGTTTCTTAGGAACAAGAACAATGATGGACTGTTTGAAGCATGTGGGAACTGCTGCTTGGGCCAGGGAGAGGTTGAAGATCTCCGTGAACACTGGTGCTATCTGGTCAGCGCAGGCTCTCAGGACCCAACCAGGGATTGCATCTGTGTCATTTTTTTGAGAGCAGGGCTCAGTGGTTTAAATTAGCCTTTGTATGTGTAGCATTTCATGGCCCCTTTAAGTACATTCTCATGATTACCTACAGCAATCATGATTTAATTAAAGACTTGTGCACTTCAGTTGAGTTTGAGAGCTTACTACTCATGTGATACATAGCTAATAAGGAGAAAATTATTTTTGTTAAATGAATTTGTCACTAAATCACTCAATCACAACAGATGTGATCATGTCAAAGTTAGCATTAACTGCAAGTGGACAGGGTCTCCTCCTACATCACCTTCTTTGAGGAAAACATGATCCCCTCTAAAACTGTCACCATCTTCCCTAATAACAAACCCTGGGTAACAAAGGAGTTAAAGGGGAAAATAAATAATAATAAGAAGCATCTTCTTCTCTGACTCTGAGCTTTAAAAGGAGGTCAACAGAGATTCCAAGAGAGCCATTAAGCTCGCCAAGCTTAACTACAGAAACACCCAGTGGAACCACCAATCAGCTTAACCTCATTACATGCATCACTCCAGCATTTCTTCACCAGGTTTGAGACCAACATATTTACTTAAATAGCCAATCAAGCTTGGCTATTCTCCAATCAGATTCCAAACCAACGTCGTGGTGAGGGCCCTCAAGAGGACCAAAGCTAATAGTGCACCTGGTGCAGACAACATTAGTGGCCAGGTCCTCAGACACTGCACTGACCCAAGACCCTGAAAAAAAACTTCACCCTGTGGTCCTCACTTCCCTTGTGATGAAAGCCATAGAGAGAATCATGAAAGAACACATCTTCTCTTTTGCCAACTCACAGCTCAGCTGGCTCCAATTTGCATGTCGGACAGGTAGAGGTATCAATTATGTCAAAGCCTTCATCATCGACACCTTTACCCTGGATGACTAGCTCATTCTCTGGAGCCTTGACTTTCTTACAGGCATCATAAAGAGAGTCTGGGTCAAAAAATAGACTCTACTTAAAGGAGTTCAAGTACATGGAGACCATCTTCAACACCCACCTGGGGTTCTCCTCCAACGCTGAGGTGATCCTGAGAAAGTGCACCCAGGGGTTGTACCTCCTTAGAAAACTGCTTTCTCTGTCAGTAATAAAATTCTACTGACCTTCCACTACACTTTCATTGACAGTGTCATCACATTTTCTACTGTCTACTGGTGGATAAAAAAAAAAAAAACTTACACAAGAATGTAAAGCTGTGTTCTAAGATTACTGGACTTCCTCCCCGATTCCTGGCATCTATTTAAGAGCAGCAGGTTTGCGGCCTGGCTGTCCCAATTCTCAAGGACTCCTCCCATGCTCCTTTTCCTTCATTTGAGCAGCTGCCATCTGGTTACAGAGTCCACTGTCCAGCCTCCTGGACCAAGAGGAGAAGAGTGACCTTTGTTCCTCTTTCTGAGAACAGAATGAGTTAAAGCTGTTCACAAGGGTCAATAACAATAAATGGGTGGTTTTAGTGTTGTAGCTGGACAAAGTGTGTGACTTTTTTATTACTTGCCACATCTGTCTCTACTTTATGATTTAAAGTTACTTTTGCAGTTTAATTTTGGATTAAATTTCTGTTTAAATGTGTTTGAATCTAGTTGGTATTTTGTAATGTCAAATATGTATTTGTTTCCATGAACTTATAAATCCATTTAAGTGAATGTTGTAAAAGATCAATAGTATAATCTTGTGGTTTTATTTTATGTTTGATCTGCTTTTTGAAATGGAACAACAGCAAAGAGTCCAGGCGCCATTGAAATTTTTGGTATATATGTTATGTAAGCATAAACTATAAGAGGTCATTCACTTTTAAAAGCGCATGTATATCATGGACATACATACTTGAAGTGTTTCATTCTATTGTTTATCTAAGCAACTGACACACCCAGTACCCCCATTTCCCTCTTACATGGTAGCACTCTCTCTCCCTGTCATTAACACACACTGACAAACACACAAATGTCATAAGTCAAAGAGGATTTTCAATGGCAGGAAGGGAGTGGGATTGTTAATACTGGACTTTACAGTAATATATGGTGTGAACAACTTTCTCTTCCACCAAGTACAGAAAGTCTAACTCCCCTCTACACACACACACAATCACAAATGCGCGCACACAAGCACACACACAGACATACACAATCACAAATGCTGTGTGCCAACATCTTATCGCTTCATCAGCAGACCTGGGTAGTTCCATTAGCTTCCTTCCCTATTATGCTATTATGGAGAGTCATGTTTACGTTTGTGTATGAGTTGTGTGCACTGCGCTGTTTGCTGGAGCCTCTACAATTGTCCCACCTTTACTTCCTGGAAACTACAACAAAAGCAAATTTATAAAACAAAAATACCAGAATCTAATCCCTAAGATATCCAAAAGAAAAACATAACATATAGACCACTTTTCACGTTTTCATTTATTATTTAATTTATTCATTGCTCAGAAGGCACTTTGAGACCTGTTCATAGTTTGGTGGGACAAACGCACACACCTTTTTCACACCAAAATTAGTGGATCTGTGCAGGTGTTTTGAGCACTGGTTACTGCTTTATTTGCTGTTTGATTTGTGATCACTTTAGCTAAGGGCAGGTCATTTACTAATCGGAAGGTTGGTGGTTTAATCCCTGGATGCTCCAGTGTCCAGTCTGGATGCCTAAGTGTCTAAGTGATAGTGACTTCCAAGTTGCTCTCTGATGCTTTCATTAGAGTATAAATGCGTGTGACTGTTAGAAAAACCTTAGGTGTAGAAAAAAGTGCTTATATGAATGGGTGTGGATAAGGTACGTTGTATAAAGCACTTTGGGTACTCAAGTAGAAAAGTGCTATATAAGAAGCAGTCCATTTACCTTTTGATTTCACAAATTATCTGAAAAACAGGGTCTATCAATGAAAAAAATAGCAGTGAGACCAGAACAATAGTAGTCATTAAGAGATATTTTCAAAATGTATTTTATTTAAATCTTTTCTAACTTGTGATGATGGAAGTAAGTATAATATACATAAACTCCTAATAATATTTGGGTTCTCTGTTTATGTCTGTTTTTTGACTAAGATTTGGCTGTAAAGAGTTTTTTTTTTATTTTTAATTTATCTAATGTTTTAGTTGCATACAACAATTCTTGTTTGTGCAAGAAATACATCATTAGTACAAATACTTCACTATTGTACTTAAATAGAACTTTCAGGTATCTGTACTTTCCTTTAGTCTTTTTTTGTCTGACAACTTTTTACTTTTACTCCCTACATTTTTAAACAGTGTGTGCCATAGTCAGGGGTTAAAGTGGGCCGGTATTTTTGTTTTGTTTTTGTTTTTTTCTTTGGCACAACACCGGCACTGGACTCCAGGTTAAAGTTGCAGTTGCGGTACTTCAGCCTCTAGCCAGCCATATAGAAGATGAGCAAGCATAAAGGTGTAACATGTTGTGGCAGATGATTTCAAATTTAAGGTTTTTATCAGGTCAACAAACATCAGCAAACACACAAACTGTCTGTGTGCAGTTTGATATACATTTTATTTAAATTTTATACATTGATTAATGACCTGCAGAATCTCATCATATTAAGTGATTCATAATTGTCACTTTATGCTTTCTCCATCTCTAAAGTGATGACATCCTTGCATTACATACTTTAGGTTCATTTTCTGCAGGCAGGTTTCTGACAGAGAACAGGCAGATTTACACTATAACATGCAGCGTTCTATAGATGGACACATAAAGAAATGAAAAATTACATGTATGTGCTAACTTTCTAAACACTTTGTTACATTTATGATAAAGTAGATTAAACACATTTATGTCGGCCTTGGCTCATAGTTCTTGTCTGTAAATTAACTTTGTCTGTGTGTGTTTCAGGTACTGCACTCTCAAAGACTGAATGAACCAGCATTGCAGCCTTGGGTCATGGTGAGCATCACAGGGAAGGTCGAAGCCGCCCACTGCACCTGTAAGGCCGGAGTCGCGGAGACCTGCATCCATGTCACTGCTCTTCTGTTTAATGTAGAAGCCGTGTAAATAATTTGCATTTACTGAATATGTACTGACTGAGTCCCACTGTTCAAAAGTTGAATAAAGAAACAAACAAATGTGTGCCTCTTTTTTTTTTTTTTTTTTATTATTAAAACAATTTTATAGAACATCACATCAGTTACAGTGTAGAATCCATGTAATTTATAGTTTACAAATGACAAAATGTTTACACAAAATCATGACA
This sequence comes from Maylandia zebra, assembly GCF_041146795.1. NCBI lineage: Eukaryota > Metazoa > Chordata > Actinopteri > Cichliformes > Cichlidae > Maylandia > Maylandia zebra. The sequence continues at coordinate 4,854,431 of NC_135172.1, forward strand.
GTGTTTACATGATATCACCCACTACTAACATTTCATTGGCTGGTTTGCTGCAATAATGCCAAATAATTAGCAACTCTATAAATAGGAGGTAGTTCTGCAAAATCACTCAGTTTGTTCTAATTTGCTATGAGCTCAGAGCGCATCACAAATAAAACTAATAGGCTATAAAGAGTGATATGAACATATTTAGAACTTACCGGAATGAAAATGTCTGGAGCACCAACAGATATTTGGAGATGGAAGAGAACTGCACGTCAGCTCGTCTCACAGCTGCTATCCAGGCTAGACGCCTTCGTTTGGTAACCGATACACGAGCTGCGTCATGTTGCTTCCAGGTTGGGAAAGAATGAAAAGACAAACCCTTTTCAAGCTTATTCTCTTGCTGGTCGTGCGATCGAACATTGCAGCCGACCACACAGCAAATACAAACCATGGCTGTTGCGTGTCTTCACTCCTTTTTCGCTTGCGCTTTGTTTAGAACCCCAAAATGGCGGATCGGGCCAAAATCCTTTCCACGCCCACCCCCGTGACATCACGCTCCAAAGCCCTATAATGTATGCAAATAGACCCTGTGCACGAGAAAATGCTGACTTCCTGGTTTGAGATGGGATGTGGGGTTGTACATTTTCGGTAGCTTTACTTTGCGGTCAATCACTACTGCGAAGATATCCTCCAAAATCATGTCCAAAACTCGAAAACGGAAAGATCGCGTTAAGTTGCAAAGAGCAGAAGGTGGGAACACTCACCACTGTTGTGTCAAAAAATCTAATGATCAGTTTTGACGTTTAAAGCGTTTAGATCGATCAGTTGTTTACATCACTCAACACAAGCAGAACTGCATCACTGCAGCAGAAGACACATCGTCCACATTCAGAAGCACATCTCTGTGTAGTGACTGGTCTCATGATTTAAACAGGCAAATGTTCAGCGTTCAAACTACAGGTGAAGAATAGTCAAACCAGATGTTTCCCCCGTTATGTCGAGATCAGCTCGTCAAGTACACACCTACACAGCATGTTAACAAACCCTGAAAAAAAGCCACACAAAAAATGAATGATTGCTGGTAACGGTTTCTATACGTTAGTATTTACGAAGGCTATGTTGTGACTTACCTTCAAAATTACAGCGGTTCACCTTTCACCTCGCTGTTTCGCAGATTTTTTAGTGCAAGTTTGCATGCTTATTTTTTTTTACATCACATTGTGTCCTGCGTCCTGATCGCTGCAGACGATCTCCTCCGTGACGTCTCTCCTGTACAGTACAGAATCGCTGCATCGATCTCTGGCAGTGTGACTCTGAAGTGCAGTACTGTATGTCCACGATGTCCATGAAACGTTTTGCACCGTCAAAAAATAAAATTGGCTACTTGATTTCACCTATCACTGGTTGTTTTTAGGACATAACACCCGCGATACACGAGGGACAGCTGAGAAATATAACATTTGAATCCCTTTTCTCTTTTGCTCTGAGGCGCGGGGGAAAAAATATCGACAAGTCGATGAACATCATTTACAGAGATATTGGATAAATGCCCGAGACATCTATAGAAATGTAAATCACTGCTTGATTCATTCATTTGCTTAATTTGTTTTGGACCGTAAACAGGGCGCGAATAGGACACCGGAAACAAAGCTCCCCACAGGAGTTTCCGCACCGGAAGTAGCATATGCTAACGTGCACATAGTCTATACATGCGGGTCGAAATTCTCTCTCTCGCCATTACCATCAGATAGCTATCTGATGGTAATGGCATCCTCCACCGATTTGCTCTGTAAGCAAACTGTTGTGGGTTAGGGGAGGAGGGTAGACAGTCTCTGATGGTGCTGACACACTATCTGCTCAAGGTACTTCATGACTAAAGACATGAGGGCTATAGGTCTGTAGTCATCAAGGCTGTCTATGCCAGTCTTTTTGGGAATGATGGTGAAGGCCTTCAGAGAGGTGGAGACCGTCTTCTTCCCTGCCAGTTGGTTGCGAGTTTGAGGCTGCTGTTGGGGTTTGGGGGGTTCTATCCTTTGTAGTTAGTGAAAGTTTGGATACCTCTCCACACCTGGCGGGGGGTTGTTGTCAGTGAGGAGTCCCTCTGGCCTCCTTGGCCTGTTTGATGCTCTTACTCAGATTGGCTTTGGCAAAATGTTGTGCAGAGAACTTTTCCTCAGCCTGAAGGCTGAGTTGCGAGTTCTGATCACTGTCTGGACTTCACTCGTCATCCAAGGTTTTCGGTTAGGAAAAACCCAGATGGTTTTTGTCAGTGTTACATTTTCTACACAACACTTAATGTAGAAAAGGACAGACTGAGTGAATGTCTGCAGGTCCTGCTGTTCACAGACGGACCATTCTGTCAGATCGAAACAGTCCTGTAGTTGGAGGAGAGCATCATCTGGCCATCTTTTAATGACCCTGTTTCTTGGAGGATTTTGTTTCCTGAGGGAGATGTAGGCAGGGATGAGGAGCAGTGAGAGGTGGTCAGATTGTCCCAGGTTGGGGAGGAGTGTCTCTCTGAAGCGACCAACATGTCACTTAACATGTTGGTGGAATTTGGGGAGTACAGGTTTTAACCATACCTTAATATATCCCCTGGAACAATATGGATGCCCTCTGGGTGCTCTCTTTGCTGTTTGCTGATGATAAGTTGGAGGTGATTGAGTCAGGTGAGCTTAAGTCAGGTGAGCAGTGACTGTCTATATTTCTTCTATTATGGCACCAGTCCTGAAGCACATAAGCACAGAACCTACCACCCCTTCCCTTACTGGTTTCTTTGTTGCAGTCCTGGCAGTGTAATGTCCAGCCCAGTAACTCCATTAATGGCCTGCGGATGTTTGGATGGATTTTGAATTTAGTTACAATCAGTAGACTTCGAGACAAAGCACAAAGCGGTTGTACTAAATCTCTAATTGTAGCTCCTCGTTTTGTTTGCGAGGGTTCTGGCGTCGGTGAGGAAGATGGAGGCAGGGATTTGTGCTGTTATTTTTGCAGCTGGATGCAATAGCCAGCTCTGCATCCTCACTTTTGTTTCCTCTTCCTGCACCATCTGCGCTGCTTGCTGTTCCCGACAATAACCCACAGAGCATTAGTTAAGAGTGCTGTGCAGCTGCATACATCCATACAGAACCAAAATATGTGTGCCAAGAGAGCTGAAATCGGGATACTGACAAGATGATGGGACAATATGAAGCATTGCCCTGGTTATTGAAAAGCAGATTGTCCTGGATGATGTCTGTGACTTTCAAACTGTATTTGCCCTTTTGTTTGGACTCATCTATGCACTTAATGTGGACTATCCAGAGGACTTTTGAAGTAATTCAAAGGGTGTTCATTGGTCTTGGTACCCATTGCTCTGCCTGGGTTAAGACGTTAAAGAATCATTTGCTGAAATAGCCTGTCAGCAAAGTGCTCATGATAACAAAGCCTGTTCTCATGCTGGATTTTTTTCTTTTCTTTTTGTTTTACTGACCAAGTGATATGATTTGACTGTAACTTGGTCAATAAAGTAATGATGAAATCTTAGTGCATACACTGCAGTTATTTATTCTATGTTCATTCTAGAATGGAAAAAAAGCAATATCTGACTAATATTTCAGAAATGTCCCATTTTGATATTGTAAAGATAAAACATATTGGTAATGGCATTTTTATTTGGTATCTTAGCAGTTCTTGTTGAGGTAATATCTTTTTAACTTTGTTGCAGAGCTTTTCATGTGCACTACACTGAAGGGTAAAATATTAAAGTTTTATTCAGGAATGGTCAGTCACGCTACCTGTGGTCTTTGAGCAACTTCGTTTTGTTGTCAGATCATCCAGGGTTAGGATACAGTTAGATGCGATAATATATACGACATACGATACCATTTCAATGGAATGTAGTTACTAGAGAACGAGTGTGAAATAAATCAGGAAGTCCAAAATAGTTACTGGGCCTGAATTATTATGTAATAAGTTGTTCATAATTGTCTCTTTCTTCTTAAATGTAATTCCACACAGAAAAATACAGAAAAGTAACTGTTGACTTTGAAGTTATTATTGAAGTACTTATGAAAGATCCAACAACTAGGAGGAGGTTCCTAATTCATACCCATTCTTTAGTAGATGTGTATTTGCTTATTGTAACATGCTAGCCGATATGTCTGGTTCTGCGTTCAGGATGTATTAGAATTTAATGTTGGGTTTTTTGTTGTTGTTTTGCTTTCATGTACTATCAAATAGGTGTTCTTAGGTTGTTGGGGTTTTTTTTATTCACTTTGCATGGCAGAACTTTAGGGGTGACACAGGACTTTGTATTGCTAGAAAAACTCATTTTAAGGATGTATGTAGACCTAATAGAAATGGTATTTTTGGTTTACAGAAAAGTTTGCAAATTTTGATATTTAAAAGCCCATTGTGGAAAACTTTTCATGGTCCTTTTGTTTCAGCTTGTCCACAGCAAAACTGTACAGTTTCTAACTAAAAAATAAGGGCAACACAGCAAAAGATTTTTGAATATACTTAACTATCGAGCAGTGAAGCTAAACTAACAAAATACTTTAAGTTAAAAGTAATGTTCTCTTAACTAAAAATATGCAGTGCTGTTGTCGCATGTTGTCAATTTCTATACTATATATATATATATATATATACTATATATATATATATATATATATATATATACTATATATATATATATATATACTATATATATATAGTTCAGTCATAATGTTATGCCACATTTTTTATTTTTTAAACTTAAGTCGACACAACATTATAGCCCTTACTGGAGTGAACTCAAAAATCCTTTGTTGCTTTGCTTTTTTAACTTTATTCAAACTTTCTTCTACAGTGTTGTACAGTGTTGCTACAAAAGAATGGATCAGTGTTTAGGTTCGAGAGGTAGGCATTAAAGGTGTGAGATTACAAGGAAATAACTGGAGGCTTTGACAGTGTTTGTAACACTCACTATATTTTGCAATGCAGGAGCACAATAAACAACTTAGAAGACTACATTTACTGGGTAAAAATGAACGGTGATTCCAAACCAAATCAAATGTAAAAAATTTTTTAAATGCCACTACAAAGTAGGTATGGGTAGGATTTATACAAATAAAAACGTAATAACACAAGTTCTTTAAGTCTGTTCTCTCAAGTTCAAATTCGCTTCTTTACACTCAACTCCGGTCCAGTCAATACTTAGTCTGGCAACTTAGAAGAGGCCAGCATTGCGTTATTATCTTCTCCAAGATGCAGAGTATTCAGTATACCCAATGGTATTCGTCGTCAATGATGTGTAGGCTTCGTTTGCGTGGCCGGGGAGAGGGAGGTCTGGGCTTCTCTGCTTAGGGTGCTCCCGGAACCTAGCCCCGGATAAGGGGAAGAAGATGGATGGATGGATGGATGGATAAATAAAATTGAATTGACTTCAACATTTAATATGCTAACTGAGGTCTGCGTTTTTTTTTTTTAATGTAACTCTTGGGTTTTTGGAAGTTCCTTTGCTAATAGTAAATAATTTATACTTTATTTTTAATCAAAGATAAAATAAAAGTTAAATGAAAAATGAACTGAGTAATGAAAGTATTCTTTCTGGATTTCGTGTGCATAGACATGATCCAGCTTTGACCTAGGTAGATTAGTGTATGTGTAATGCTGCAAGAATATGAAAGATAAGACAAGAGAAATGGTATTAAGTGTCGCAATTGTTGAACATAGAACAATACTTCAAATGTGATTTTGCTCATAGTTAATTGATGCTTAGTTGCTTAATCTAGATCAGAGAATAACCAGGTATAGATTTAACAGATATAACAAAAAAGAGAAATACAGTAATGACTCTAGGATAGGCCTCACACTGAGTCTGTGTGAAGACGGCCTTGGAAGGATGGGCGGGGTGATTGAGCGACACCAAAGAGCCACTAATCTAAAACAATGTATGACTTTTTAAATGTATGTATTTTAATAAAAGAAATTGTATTGAGCATATTGTGATCAACAAACTCAGTTTCAAAGACAAGTAAAAGAAAGTATTGTTATATAACTAGATTAAAAGGAGATTATGTAGAAATTGATTTTCATGTGAGAATGAACTGAGGATAGATCTAATTGAAGATAAATTGTATGAGCTTAATGAAACATGAAGTAAAATATAATATTATGTGACTAAATGTTCGGATAACGGAATTTTCTATGTTAAGAAAAACATAGAAAAGAAGAAAATGTGATTATGTGATTTTAAAATGTAAACTTTGTTTTAAATTATGCATGCGGAAAAGTCAGATAGTCAGATTATAAGGTGTGGCTGGAAATCAGGTGATTAGATGTGATTGGATGTCATCATAGGTGAGGTGTCAACTCAGAGGATGTGACATCCAGTTAGAAAGCAGGGAGAAAAGATGACCAGGTATAAAACTTTGTGCAGAAGAGATAAGTGGTTCTTCCCTTCATTTTCTGTAAAATGAGCATTTCAGACGATTGGACCTAATATGTTGACAGTTTGAAATGAAAGCCGAGCCCCAGAGGCAATCCCTGCCCAAACTGTGAACCTGCAAATTGGCTTTTTCTCTGCTCATTTTTTATAGAATCAAGAGGATTTGGATTTCTAAATAACAGAAAAGACAGAGATAAGTGTGATCCTCCTCACAAGATCTACTCAGAGTACGTTGATTAGATACGGGCAGAATAAATGCCATTGCCAGAGTATACAGTTTACATTTCATTTCAACAACTGCTCTGTAAAATATCTACATAATATCTATCAAACATGCCTTGCATCCTCAGAGTCACTAGCTGCAGCTATTGTAATTGGAAAAACATGGTTCTTGATCATAATGTCTGTGTTTAGACATTGTAACAATAACACAGCGCTGCCACTATGGTTTGCCAGAGAGCTTATTTGTGGAGTTTGAGTGTTCTCACTGGAACAGTGTGGACTTCTTCCGGGTATCCTCCCATAGGACATTCATGCTATGTAATTTAAAATGACCAGTTACTATGAACATTTAAGGCTGTCTGTCTGTTTGTGTTAGCCCAGCAATAAACTGGTGATCTGTTCTGCTGTGAAAGCTGAGATAACAGACTGGATAACAACCTAAATTAACAATATATAACATTCAGTATACTTTATTTCACATATATATTTTATATGATACAAAAATACTGATCGGTGTATTTTTATGAAAAATACAGAAATTGCAAGAAAGTTGAAAAATAACCTTTAATAAATTATATAATCAATATCTGACATAAGAATACTGCGACATAATTGATACAAAAACCCCTCAAATATTTTAAGAGAAATTACTTAGACAGTATCTTAGAAAAAGTGTCTTTCCTTCCAATGTTCATCTCAGATCAGTCTCCCATAAAAATATCTTTATATCAAAATCAGTGCATTTATCACCTTCAACTCATCAGTTTCCCATATCTTCATCCTAATCACTAAGGTTTCGCCACATTTTTTAGGGCCCACACACGTAGCTGCCCCCACATCTAATAGGGATACTTATGACCAGTAGATCTGAGGAGAATGGGTGATAAATAGTTTTTTTGTTTTTTAAGTTTAATATAATCTTGTTAATGTCCCATAGCATGGAGGTTAGTCTATCCTTCTCCAGTGGGATGGAACGCAGCGACATATTTCATCGCTGAAGAAGAAATCTGGTTCACACCTTCGCCTTCTTACTTCACAGGAAGGCCTGACGCAACTGCAATGAAAAAAAAAAAAAAGACAGGACAGGATTAGCTTCAAAACCACTAACAGTCCAGTGTAGGTCAGGATATGTATTGTACAGTTTTAGTTAGCTGTTTACATACACTCATAGGCATATATCATGCCTATATATACAGATACATATATATATATAGATATATATATATATAGATATATATATAGATATATGTATATATACACATATATACAACAGGGCTCGCAAAATCGCTAGCCCGACGTCCCGGGGCTAGCGATTTTTCCAGTCAGGCTACCAAAATCTATCTCTGCCCTGCCCATCGGCCTATCATAGGAAGGAAAAATATATGTCAATGCTTTTGCATTCTTTCGGAAATGTAGCTGGGTAATTATGTCATTGGCATCGGTGAGCCACTGTCAATATGTGACATATTGAAATCGCGTTTGAATTTGCGCTTGTTTTTTGCTTTCACTTTGCAATCGCGCGAACTGTGTATAGAGAGCGACAGCACTGATCTGTGAGTGATGATAATTTGCGCACCAATTCCTCTGACATCGTCTTATCAATCGTTAGCTTACTATGCAAACATGACAAGTGAAATCTCCCGCAGCTTAAACATGTGAGAGGTTGATCGCGCAGAGAATCGCTGAGCATTATGTGAGTGCGTGTGTGTAAAAGCAGCAGCATATATATTTTAGTTCTGCTGAGCCAAATAAGACAGGTCAGGGTGAAGAAGTGACAGCCAAAGAAAAGCTTACCACAAAACGGAGAAGTTATGACAAATCAGACTATAAGGCAAAAAGAAAGTGCAGCTTTATGGTTTCATGGACAAAAGAATTTCTGTGGCTGCGATATGACAAGTTAAAATAACCAGGGCTGCACATAAGTGGTCCACAGGTGCGCATTCGCTGTCAAAATAAAAAACGCGCACAAGATAAGAAGTTGCAATGCGTGTTTGCATACATAGGATTTTCTGGAGGAGGACAGACATTTGTTTAGAACTCTTAAAGATGTCGAAGAAGCTCCTTTAAGCAATTACTGTGATGTTCCTCCACCTCCAAAGAAATGTCAGGAGTCCGAACCACAAAAGAAGCGCGTATTCTCGGAAAAGTGGTTGCAGGAGGTGAGCTGGCTTCAAACAAATGATGAACGCACAGAGATTTGGTGCAGAATGTGCCCTGAAAATCCCACTCTAGCGGACAAAAACAGTGCTTTTTATATGGACGCAAACTCGCGTTGCAACTTCTTATCTGGTGCGCGTCTTTTATTTTGACAGCAAATGCGCACAAGCGGACCACTTATGTGCACCCGTGTAAATAACATAATGTTCTGCCGAGTGTGTTGTTGGTTTTCCCTCGATTTCTCGATATTTCATTTTCTTATCGTTGCACAAAATTATACCGGTATTACCGTGAACTGTATGATATAGCCCAGCCCTACTGACTACGGATACTGACTACAGAATGGAGCAGTTGTCAGCCAGCTCCTCTACATGAATGACATCGAGCTGTATACCAAGAGTGAACATCGATTCAGTGATATAACCTACTAGGATCTACAGCAATAAAATTGGAATGTCGGACTGAAGAATTGTAGTCAGATGGTAACGAAGAGAGGGAACATAGTCTGAGGGGATTGCACTACCAGACTGAAGGATTGGAAACATCGAGGACAGCTACAAGTACCTGGGAATACCTCAGGCAAATGGGAACCACAAAGAGGCTACTAAGAAAGCCACAACCACCAAGTACCTGCAGAGGGTTAGGCAAGTCCTGAGGAGTCAGTTGAATGGGAAGAAAAAGATCTGGGCAATCAACACCTGCGTCCTGCTGGTGATCAGGTACCCTGCTGGGATGATAGCCTGGCCGAAGGAGGAGATAGAAGCCACTGACATCAAGAGAAGGAAGTTCCTTACCACCCATGGAGAGTGTCACCCCATAAGAAATGGAAGGACTAGTGAGTCTCAGAACCACTGTTCAGGATGAGACAACAAACATCCATGAAGATCACCACAATCGGCTGTGTGCTTAGTAAATACCTCAGGCAGCAGAAACCTGAGAAATAAGAGAAGCAAGGAGAAGAACCATCATGGAAGGACAGGCCCTTGCACGGTATGTACCACCAGCTGATATAGGAAATAACTGACATCCAGAAATCCTACCAGTGGCTGAACAAAGCTGGACTGAAAGATAGCGCGTAGGGACTAACTATGGTAGAACAGGAACAAGCTCTGAGCACAAGATCCATCGACACTGGGATCCACCCAGCAGGGCGCAAGATGCTTGCAGGCAGGAAATACATGGAATGCCATAACCAAGTGGCTGGCATAACATCTGTGCCGAATACGGCCTGAAAGTCCCGAGGTCAAAATGGGAGACACCCCAACGGGTGGTTGAGAATGACCGTGCTAAGATCCTATGGGACTTCCAGATACAGATGGACAAAATGGTGATGGTTAACCAATCAGATGGGGAGATATGTGACACACATAGTGGGTAAAATTAAATAACTGTATGGCATGCTCAAAGTAACTAAATGAGCATGTCAACTTTTTTCTATTGACATGACATTTTTTCCTAATGTCAATAACAACCCATCCAATCCGCACATAACAAAATCAAACCATAGATGTCCATAAATTCAGATGCCCATAAATTATGTGTAATAATTAGAAATGACATAGGGAAAAGGTACTGAACACACAAAGAAAGGGAGGTGCAAAAAAGCACAGAAAATCATGGCACCGGCTGAAATTTATTATCAGAACTAAAATCAGCTGGTTCTGTCTAATGGCCTCCAAATAATGGCCTATAAAAAGTGCCTCTTTACCAAGACACAAGAAACAGCTCATGATGGGTAAAATCAAGGCCATCTCTCAAGACCTTTTCAACCTTAGTTTTGCAAAGCATACTGATGGCAATGTTTACACAAGAATTTCTCTTTCCATAAAACTATTAAAAGAGCCATAATTCAGAAGTGGTAAGAACATCATTTTACTATAAACCGGCAACAACCAGGTACTCACTGCAAGATTTCAGACAAAGGGTTTAAAAGGAATTATCAGAAGAGTTGTCCAAGAACTAAGGATCACTTGTGGTGAGCAACATAAAATCCTGGAATCAGCAGGTACAATTGTTTCAAAGAAAACAATAAGTAATATGCTAGTTGCTATGGCCTGTATGCACGCTCACTATGCAAGGCTCCATTGCTAAAGAACAAAAGGGATGTGGAAGGGGGTTTAAATTTAGCTGAACAACATTTAGATAGGCCTGTGAAATACTGGGAGAATACAGTCTGGTAGGATGTGACCAAAGCTAAACTCTTTGGATGCCATAATACTCACCATGTTTGGAGTTCACAATATACTGCATATCTACAAATATACTTGGGCTCATACAGTCCCAATCAAAAGTTTAAGACCACTTGAAAAATGGCAAAAAAAAATATCATATTTTGCATGGTTGCATCTTAACAGTGTTTTAAGTAGAGCTTCTACATGCAACAAGAAGAAATGGGAGTGAGACAAAACATTTTTAACAACCCCCCCAAAACAGAAATCAAAGTTCCAAACATGACCTCAGTAATGAGTAGCTCCACCGTTATTGTTGATCTCTTCAAAAATTTGTTGCAGCATGCTTGATGCAAGCGTTTCCATGAGGTGAGTGGGGACATTTCTCCAATTGGTGAAGACAGTCGCATGAAGGGCATTTACTGTCTGGAACTGTTGTCTATTTTTGCAAACTTCCATTGTCATCCATCCCCTAAGGTTCTCAATTGGATTTACATCAGGGGAACATGCAGAATGGTCCAAAGGAGTGATTATTCTCCTGGAAGAAGTCCCTTGTCCTGCAGGCATTGTGTACTGTAGCGTTGTCTTGTTTAAAAACCCAGTTGTTACCACACAGTCATGACGGATGCTCTCTGCAACATCTGCAACATCAGCAGCTGTTTGATGCTCCTGCACCTCCTGAAGCTCTATTGTTCCACTGAAAGAGAAAACACCTCCACTGTGGTGTGTGGAAAACATCTCAGGTGGGATCTGCATGTCATGCCAGTAACACTGGAAACCATCAGTACCATCAAGGTTACATTTTTTTCTCATCAGAGAATAAAACTTTCTTTCACCTTTCAGTGTCCCATCTTTTGGTGCTCTCTTGCAAAGTCCAAACGGTCAGTTCAGTGGCACATTTTTGCACAGATTTGACATTTTAAAGGTATGTGGTCCTAAACTTTTGATCAGCTGTTAATCAGCCTGTTTCAGTTTAAGCGTTGTTTTCAATAAATTGCATGCTCAAAAAAATGTTTTGTCGCACTCCCATTTCTTCTTGTTGCAGGTTAAGATCCAACCATACAATTTTTTTTTTTGCCTTTTTTCAAGTGGTCTTAAACTTTTGATTGGGACTGTATATATCCCTGTACATATGTGTAATAAATGTTCTGTGTTCTGTGTCCCAGAAGCCTGCAAGTTCTCACTTCAGCCAACACGGCTTTAAGACAAACACTTTCCTGTATGTTAAAAAGGTCAAAGGTTACAAATAGTAGCCCAAACTACTCCCTTTAGAGTTACCAAATGATTTATAGCCAATGCCAGATTTACCAGAGCTTTCAACACAACAGAACAATGTGAATGTTTAAATTTCTTACTTTCCATCTTGATGCAATTAATCTTCTTTGAAATTATCTGGAGTTTTTTTTAGCCTAATAAGAAAAAAGTCAAATAACTGACTACTTAGCTATTTTGGAAATAAAAAAAATGTTCATTTCTCAGTCATAATTGGCAACAGAAAAAGAGCTTACATATCTTAAAATGATATGTCCTAGCTCATGTTTGGTTGACTATAACCTAAAACGTAGGCCTCATTGTCCAAACAGACAGACAAGCCTTGTAGCCAAGGAAGTTTAAGGAACAAACAATGATTTAATCCTTTATTATACATACTTTATCATTATAAATTCTGCAATCGCCCATGCTTTTTCAGCTGCACAGGGTCTCACGTGGTGAATGACAGAATATTTAGTTGCTGTTACTTAATACGACCAATAAAGCCCCTTTGAAATACACAGATGAGTTCAAATGGACAAGCATAATTTCTTTTAGACGCATGTTCATAGTTACATATGCATAATGATCAGATCCCAGACACTAGATTCCTACTGTTATGTTCTACTCATAAATCACACTCAGACAGGGTCACAGTGGGTTGAAAGTGGACCAGATGGAAGGATGTGTGTGTATGTGTGCACGTTTCCTCCTGTGCCATAGAGGAAATGGTTAACTGACAGCTAGGAGAAGTCATTAGCACACTAGGGTCTTGTGTTACACACCGTTGTACTGCAACAAACCCCTACATACTGGTGTGGGATCAGTGCCTTACACAGTGCCACTAACATCCTGAAGGTTTGAGTGTGTGCATTTATGTGTAGCTGTAGAGATCTTTTCCATGAAAGTGAAAAAAATGAATTGCAAAGTACATCATTAGTTAAAAAATACTTGGTACATACAGTAAATTTGCTAAAATGTTTATACTAGCATGCTTCACCTACCAAGTCAGTAAGGTAAGGAGTGAGGAGTCACAAAACACTGACCAGAAAATAGAAAAGAAAGCTTTTATTATTGCATGTAGAGGGCTGGCCATACACTGTACAGCATACACTACATTGTTAAGTTTCTAAACACAAACTTAACAATGTAGACATAGAAGAGCCACCTCCACAGGACAAGACTCAGTCCATCTTCATCTAAAGGACAAAGGTCACTCTTTCGAGGATGCCAATATTCACATTTTGGACAGAGAGGACAGATGAGTTTGAAAGAGGAGTGAAAGAAGCCATTTACGTCCACTGTGAACGACCATCTTCTCACCACATTCCCAAACCAGAAACCGTGGATGGACAGATCGATCCGCACTGCAGTAAACGCCAGGACCGCCTCCTACAACGCGGGTCTCGCCACTGGCGATATGAGCGCCTACAAAGCGGCCTCATACGGCGCGCGGCGCGCGGTGAGAGATGCCAAACGCCGGTACCGGGAACGTGTGGAGTCCCACTTCCACCAGGGCGACACACGGAGTATGTGGCATGGACTACGCACCATTACGGACTACAAAGCCAGGGACACTGCGCTGATCAACGCGGACTCTGCATTCACCAACGAGCTGAATCAGTTCTACGCCCGTTTCGAGGTTAGCCAGGCAGCTAATGCTATCTACCGCCTGACTACCGAGGACAGTGACGTCATCAGCGAGAGACCGGTGACCAGCATCGCGGAGCATGACGTCCGAGCGGCACTGAGGAGAGTGAACACAAGGAAAGCGGCGGGGCCAGACGGCATCACCGGCCGTCTGCTGCGCTGCTGTGCTGACCAGCTAGCAGGTGTGTTCACTTACATCTTCAACGAGTCCCTGGCGAAGTCTGTGGTCCCCACATGCTTCAAGAGATCCACCATCATCCCTGTGCCCAAGAACAGCAAACCCTCATCCCTGAACGATTACCGGCCAGTTGCACTGACCTCGGTAGTAATGAAGGTGTTTGAGAGGCTGCTGAAGAACATCATCTCCTCCTCCATCCCAGACACCACAGATCCGCTGCAGTTCGCCTACAGATCCAACAGATCCACAGAGGATGCCATCGCCCACGTCCTACACACCACTCTCAGCCATGTGGACAAGAAACAGGGTAACTATGTGCGAATGCTGTTTGTTGACTACAGTTCAGCGTTTAACACAATAGTGCCCTGCAGACTGTTCACAAAGCTCAGGGATCTGGGACTTAACATCGTGGTGCCAGGACAACCACCTCCAGCTGAACGTCAGCAAGACCAAGGAGCTGGTGGTGGACTTCAGAAGGGGTCAGCACAGAGACAACAAGCCCATTATCATCAATGGAGCTCCAGTGGAGAGGGTGCAGTCCTTCAAGTATCTTGGTGTCCACATCTCCTCAGACCTGACATGGGCTGCCCACATTCAGGTCCAGACCAAAAAGGCTAGGCAGCGCCTGTATCACCTACGACAACTGAGGAAGTTCAGGGTCTCTCCAAAGATCCTCAGGATTTTCTATACAGGCGCTGTGGAGAGCATCCTCACACAGAACATGACATCGTGGTTTGGGAACAGCTGTGTGAAGGACCAAAAAGCTCTCCAGAGAGTGATCCGTACAGCAGAACGCTGCTGCAGGATTGCTCTCCCCCCGTTTCAGGACACCTACACCAGGAGATGCCGGACTAGAGCAGCGCAGATACTGAAGGACCCGTCCCATCCTGGCAACAAACTGTTCCAAGGACAGAGAGACTCCTATCCCCAAGCCATCCGTGCCCTAAACACACACACCCGCCCTCTCACATCATCTATAATTGACTGAGTCAGGACTCTTCCAGACACTAAACCAAGGCACAATGTACATTTCAATTCCTTTAATTTTAAATATGTTTATATTGTCTATCCTGTAAAATAGTCAGATGTCTATTCATATTAATGTACAGAATTCACCTGCTTGCTGCTACTACTGCACATTCACCCAATGTATATACTACATATATATATATATATATATATATATATATATATATATATATATATATATATATATATATACTACATATATATATATATATATATAACAAAAAAAAAAACACCCAGCACGCCCCTGCGGGCGGTTTATCCTTCAAGCTCGGGTCCTCTACCAGAGGCCTGGGAGCTTGAGGGTTCTGCGCAGTATCTTAGCTGTTCCCAGGACTGCGCTCTTCTGGACAGAGATCTCCGATGTTATTCCCGGGATCTGCTGGAGCCACTCGCCTAGCTTGGGAGTCACTGCACCTAGTGCTCCGATTACCACGGGGACCACCGTTACCTTCACCCTCCACATCCTCTCGAGCTCTTCTCTGAGCCCTTGGTATTTCTCCAGCTTCTCGTGTTCCTTCTTCCTGATGTTGCTGTCATTCGGAACCGCTACATCGATCACTACGGCCGTCTTCTTCTGTTTGTCTACCACCACTATGTCCGGTTGGTTAGCCACCACCATTTTGTCCGTCTGTATCTGGAAGTCCCACAGGATCTTAGCTCGGTCATTCTCCACCACCCTTGGGGGCATCTCCCATTTTGACCTCGGGACTTCCAGGTTATACTCGGCACAGATGTTCCTGTACACTATGCCGGCCACTTGGTTATGGCGTTCCATGTATGCCTTGCCTGCTAGCATCTTGCACCCTGCTGTTATGTGCTGGATTGTCTCTGGGGCATCTTTACACAGCCTGCACCTGGGGTCTTGCCTGGTGTGATAGACCCCAGCCTCTATGGATCTTGTACTCAGAGCTTGTTCTTGTGCTGCCATGATTAGTGCCTCTGTGCTGTCTTTCAGTCCAGCTTTGTCCAGCCACTGGTAGGATTTCTGGATATCAGCCACCTCCTCTATCTGCCGGTGGTACATACCGTGCAGGGGCCTGTCCTTCCATGATGGTTCCTCGTCTCCCTCCTCTTTCTTGGGTTTCTGCTGCCTGAGGTATTCACTGAGCACTCGGTCAGTTGGGGCCATCTTCCCAATGTATTCTTGGATGTTCATTGTCTCATCCTGGACTGTGGTGCTGACACTCACCAGTCCCCGGCCCCCTTCCTTCCGCTTAGCGTACAGCCTCAGGGTGCTGGACTTGGGGTGAAACCCTCCATGCATGGTAAGGAGCTTTCTTGTCTTTATGTCAGTGGCTTCTATCTCCTCCTTTGGCCAGCCTATTAATAATAATAATAATAATAATAATGGATACTTTATTGATCCCCATGGGGAAATTACTTGTTTTTCTCTGCATTTGACCCATTCACTCAGTGAAGCAGTGGGCAGCCCACTAAGCAGGCGCCCGGGGAGCAGTGTGTAGGGACGGTACCTTGCTCAGGGGTACCTCAGGGTAGCCGTTAAGTGGATTCGAACCGCCGACCTTCCGATGATGGGGCGACCACTTTACCTACTGAGCTATCCCTGCCCAGCAGGGTACCTGATCACGGGCAGGGCATACGTGTTGATGGCCTGGATCTTGTTCTTACCATTCAGCTGACTCCTCAGGACTTGCCTGACCCTCTGCAGGTACTTGGTGGTTGCAGCCTTTCTAGCGGCCTCTTCATGGTTCCCATTTGCCTGCGGGATCCCCAGGTACTTGTAACTGTCCTCTATGTCTGCAATGTTGCCTTCTGGTAGTTCAATCCCCTCAGTTCTGACTACCTTCCCTCTCTTTGTTACCATCCGACTACACTTCTCCAGTCCGAACGACATTCCAATGTCTGTGGCAACCTGCTTGAGACCAAGAAAATTGCAACTAGGTTTTCACTGCACTACCAGGAATTTCACACTAGTGACTGCCAGCAACCACTTGCCAAACACTTGCCAACCAGTTGGGGAATATAGATTTTTCCCTTGCAAAGTCCTTCTCTGTGAGGTTGAAAGAGCGGCAAAAAAAAAGAAAAAATGTTTGGACTTTTCTCAGAGGAACCTAATATTATTCTTTTTTAAACTTGCTCAGTCAATCCTATCTGAATCCATTATCACCATAGCTGTTATTGTTCCTGCTGTTTTGTTTTTCAGTGTTCCTACTCAAAAACTGTTCACACCTGGCCCTTATATATATATATATATATATATATATATATATATATATTTTGGAACAGAGGATCGCAAGTTCGATTCCTGCCTGGGGCGTCTGTATCCAGTAAGGGTCCTAAGGCTAGACCCCCTATGCTAAGCGAGCCTACCGCAGACATGAGCGAGACAGATAAATATGAAGGCATGCCGGCTCGGACGTCGCCCGGATCAACAAGGTCCGCGTCAGGTGTTGAGGAACCAGGGCACCCTGACGAAAAGTGGGCTACTGGAACAAGAAGGCATCGGTGGGCAAGAGACGAAAACAGGGCGTTGTTGGAATGCTACTACGCAAGTAACCCCGGCGGAAGGGGCTACATGAATAGGATGAGGGACCTATGGATTCTTCGATACCCAACATCCACAATGACGGCGAAACAACTAGTAGCTCAGTGTTCCAACATTCGAAAGAAGGGACTGCTCTCACAGCTAGAGATTGACGAGGTACAACACAAATGCTACGGCAAGGAGGAGTCAGGACGCCAGGTCAGGGGGGCGATATCATCACCCCCACCCGAGATTGGGTACATAGCCCCAAGTGCGATAGGAGAAGGATCGTTGAGTGCGAGAGGAACTGACCTGAAAAATAGGATCATGGCCAAGCTTGAAACCTGGATCCCCCGTAGCCGGTTACCAAGATTACGTGAAGTACCCTCAGAAGGTCTGCTAGATGATGTTAATGCAGCACTACGGGCAATACCTACAACCACGATTACCGACACTAACAAGCTGATCTACAATACGGCAGCAGTGATCAGTGAGATGCTTGGCTACAAGTTGAACAGCGACAAGGGGCAGTACCCTCCATGGAGAAGGAGGCTAGAGGGCAAGATCAAAGTAGCACGGAGGGAGGTTAGCCAACTAACGGAGTTGCAGAAAGGTAAGACAAATAAGGTGCCTAAGAAATACAGCAAGCTGTCCATACCTGAGGCCTTGGAAACTGCCAAGCAAAGACTCACAGCCTTGGCCAGCCGCTTGAGGAGGTACACCAGAGAGATAGAAGGCAGGAGAATAAACCAGCTGTTCTCCACAGAACCAGCAAAGGTGTACTCTCAGTGGCAAGGGAACAATAAGAGAACAGCACCACCAAGGCTGGAGACGGAGCAATACTGGAAGAGCATATGGGAGAAGGATGCAACCCATAACGGCAATGCTCAGTGGCTAGAGGATCTGAGGGCAGACCACAGCGACCTCCCCGAACAGGGTCCAGTAACCATCACAGTGGCAGATATCCAAGAAAGGGTCTCCAGTATGAAGAGTTGGACAGCACCAGGGCCCGACATGGTTCACGCCTACTGGCTGAAGAAGCTGACTGCACTCCACGAGCGTCTGGCAGCACAAATGAACCAGCTGCTAGTTAACGAGAGACACCCGGAATGGCTAACTGAAGGCCGGACGGTCCTGATCCCCAAGGACCCCAAGAAGGGACCGGTCCCCTCCAACTACCGACCAATAACCTGCCTCAGTACTACATGGAAGCTCCTGTCAGGCATCATATCAGCTAAGATGAACAGGCACATGGGTCAATACATGAGCGGGACACAGAAAGAAATTGGCAAGAATACCAGAGGCGCAAAACACCAGCTACTGGTAGACAGAACAATCAGCCGAGACTGCAAGACCAGACTGACCAACCTGTGCACTGCCTGGATTGATTACAAGAAGGCCTATGACTCAATGCCCCACAGCTGGATACTGGAATGCCTAGAATTGTACAAGATCAATGGGACCCTAAGAGCCTTCATCAGGAACTCAATGGGGATGTGGCGTACAACACTAGAGGCCAACTCCAAGCCCATAGCACAAGTCACCATCAAGTGCGGGATCTACCAAGGAGATGCTCTGTCCCCACTGCTGTTCTGCATAGGCCTGATCCCCCTCAGTGAGATCAAAGAGAGGGAAGGTAGTCAGAACTGAGGGGATTGAACTACCAGAAGGCAACATTGCAGACATAGAGGACAGTTACAAGTACTTGGGGATCCTGCAGGCGAATGGGAACCATGAAGAGGCCGCTAGAAAAGCTGCAACCACCAAGTACCTGCAGAGGGTCAGGCAAGTCCTGAGGAGTCAGCTGAATGGTAAGAACAAGATCCGGGCCATCAACACGTACGCCCTACCCGTGATCAGGTACCCTGCTGGGGTAATAGGCTGGCCAAAGGAGGAGATAGAAGCCACTGACATAAAGACAAGAAAGCTCCTTACCATGCATGGAGGGTTTCACCCCAAGTCCAGCACCCTGAGGCTGTACGCTAAGCGGAAGGAAGGGGGCCGGGGACTGGTGAGTGTCAGCACCACAGTCCAGGATGAGACAACGAACATCCAAGAATACATTGGGAAGATGGCCCCAACTGACCGAGTGCTCAGTGAATACCTCAGGCAGCAGAAACCCAAGAAAGAGGAGGGAGACGAGGAACCATCATGGAAGGACAGGCCCCTGCACGGTATGTACCACCGGCAGATAGAGGAGGTGGCTGATATCCAGAAATCCTACCAGTGGCTGGACAAAGCTGGACTGAAAGACAGCACAGAGGCACTAATCATGGCAGCACAAGAACAAGCTCTGAGCACAAGATCCATAGAGGCTGGGGTCTATCACACCAGGCAAGACCCCAGGTGCAGGCTGTGTAAAGATGCCCCAGAGACAATCCAGCACATAACAGCAGGGTGCAAGATGCTAGCAGGCAAGGCATACATGGAACGCCATAAC
The DNA here is from genome assembly GCF_041146795.1 of Maylandia zebra. Taxonomy (NCBI): domain Eukaryota; kingdom Metazoa; phylum Chordata; class Actinopteri; order Cichliformes; family Cichlidae; genus Maylandia; species Maylandia zebra. The sequence continues at coordinate 4,874,405 of NC_135172.1, forward strand.
CAAGTGGCCGGCATAGTGTACAAGGAACATCTGTGCCGAGTATAACCTGGAAGTCCCGAGGTCAAAATGGGAGATGCCCCCAAGGGTGGTGGAGAATGACCGAGCTAAGATCCTGTGGGACTTCCAGATACAGACGGACAAAATGGTGGTGGCTAACCAACCGGACATAGTGGTGGTAGACAAACAGAAGAAGACGGCCGTAGTGATCGATGTAGCGGTTCCGAATGACAGCAATATCAGGAAGAAGGAACACGAGAAGCTGGAGAAATACCAAGGGCTCAGAGAAGAGCTCGAGAGGATGTGGAGGGTGAAGGTAATGGTGGTCCCCGTGGTAATCGGAGCACTAGGTGCGGTGACGCCCAAGCTAGGCGAGTGGCTCCAGCAGATCCCGGGAATAACATCGGAGATCTCTGTCCAGAAGAGCGCAGTCCTGGGAACAGCTAAGATACTGCGCAGAACCCTCAAGCTCCCAGGCCTCTGGTAGAGGACCCGAGCTTGAAGGATAAACCGCCCGCAGGGGCGTGCTGGGTGTTTGTTTTTTGTTTTATATATATATATATATATATATATATATATATATATATATATACATAATGTTTTTCCTCTACACCCCCCCCCCCCCCCCAATTTTTTTGCACATGTCGAGGAGCGTGTCAGGCTACATTTCACTGTGTGTTATACTTGTATAACTATGCATGTGACAAATAAAGAACCTTGACCTTGACCTTTGGTGGTTTACAACACCAGCTTTCTGCCATCTATCCAGTTTTGAGATCCTTCCCAGATGCCTTAACGCCCACTCACATCCTGGGCCATCTGACCTCAGGAAATCACATGATAGGGTGGGGCTAGGTTTCACAATGAGCTCACCTGAAACCTTGGCTGACTGTGACCTACACCCGTTTTCACACCTTGGCTCATGTGATTAGGTAGAGGATCATTAGGGGGTCCTTTTGTCCCTCTCAGGGGGATTATCCCACAGGGCTTAAATCTGGGACTCCCCATCATTTGACCCTAGAACTGAAGAAGCTTCTCGGATGAGAGGTGAAACGTCTTCAAGCAACTTAAAGAAGTCCAGACGGTTTTCTTTCCAAGCTCCTCAGACAACAGGGTAACACAGCTGGGCCTAATCTGACATAACAAGACAGGGAAGAAGCAATACACTAACACAGGACACAGCTCTATCAAAATAAAACAGGAAACATGAGACAGAGGGTAAGACGCAAACTTTACACTGTGATCAGTGAAGAACAGACATGAGAACACAACTAACTTGACATGACACATGGAACACAGGGGAGGCACAGTAACAAAACTAACAAATATAACCGGGGCATAACTAAGGAACCTCGAAATACAAATGACCATACCAAAAATGATACCAAATCAAAGATAATTCAAAATCAGAAACTGTCATAAACACTGGGTCCCCAGACTCAGGACCATGACACAGCCACTATAAAACTTATGATTTTATAAAATATGATGCAATGCTGTCGATTAAATCAAGTATTAAGTGCTTAAAATAAACTCAATCTAAACATCTGCAACAGTAATATTAATCCATATAACACTGATGGTAACACCTTGCTGCAAAATAATAAAGATAGAAAATAAGTACTTTTACTTTTGATCATTTATGGAAAATAAATTTATTGTAGCCATTATCTAACTCTCTGTGAATAGTACTCATGGTCATTGATCAATGGTCATATTAATAATAATGAAAGTGAGCTTGAAACTCATTGTTAGCTAGTGATCTGATCCTAGTTTTAGTCATTGTGCATCTGGACCATGTATAAATCCAGGCATTTTTCCTACTGAAAATGCAAATGATTTTTTGTGATTTGGCACTATATAAATAAAACTGAATCAAATTGAACTGAAAACACTGCATCCAGAACAACAAAAACAACTTTCTAGGAAACCCTTCCCTAGTTTATTGACCATGAATCAAAACTAATAAACTGATGTTTTCTTTGAAGTTATTTTGGTCCCTGTTGGTTTCTTCTTCAGTGTGCATCACCTGTCCCTGAAGCAATAAATCATTCCAACTTATACTGCTACCTCAAGCCTCGACCATAGGTACAATATCCTATTTTTGGACATCTGTGTTTGGTTTATGCCTCATGTAAAAGAGCTTTCTGTCATACTGTTAGGTTGTCTGAACATAAATCTTGTCCAAATGTATATAAAGTCTCTGAATGTTGATCTAGGAAAACCTGTAGGCTTATATTAACTTTACAAACCTTTCCAAAATGATCTATTTTCTATCTATTTTTGAATATTTTGCATCTGGTGATCTCTTTTAGTCAAATCTGTCATGATCCTGGGTCTTTTGACCCAGCATTTTGAGTTTTAGTTTATGTTTAAGCCCTTCAGGTTTTCTAAGTTCATTTTTCATCATGCCTAGGTTGTTATAGTTCTTTGTTATTAGATTCCCCTTGTGTCTTCCACCCATGTTAAGTCTCCCTTGCCCTTCATGTGTTTCATGTCTGTGTCTTACGTTGTCTAGTTCAGGTTGTCATGTCAGCGTCTTATGTTTCCTGTTTTATTTTGAAGAGGTCTGGTGTTCCTGTGTTCCACTGTGACGTCGTTATGTTCATGTGTGTCAGCCATGTGTTCCCACTTCTCTCATTAGCCTCCTGTGTGTATTTAGTCTGTGCGTTCTCATTCAGTCTTTGTCGGATCGTCTGTGTTGTTCCCATGCCAAGTCCTGCGTTCAGGTTTTCATATATATATGCCCGCCCAGCAGTCCTCCCTGTGTTCCAGAGGCTCAGGAGAGTTCAGTCCACAACCATCATCTCCACCATTACTACTGCATGCATTTCAGTCTATAGCTCAGTCATTAGCTCTGTTAGCAGCCCAGTCCATAGTTCATTTTCCTGTGTTTCCGTTAGCTCAGCCATCTCCCCAGTGTTCAGCTCCGTCATTTGTTCCACCACCCGCTCAGCCTTCTGTTCAGCCAGTGGTCTCTGCCCCTACTGGTCCTGCATCTGCGTCAGCTGGAGGGCCCGAGGAGCCTGTCTAGCCACCTGCAAGGCCCGAGGAGCCCGTCCAGCTACCTGCCACGCCACCTGCGGCTCCGTCGCCTGGTCCAGCTTCTGCACCGCCTGGTCCAGCTTCTGCACCTCGGAATCGCCAACCACTTTCCGGGCCACCAGCTGGACGTCGCTGCCGTCCGCACGGTCGGCTGCCAGAACTGTTTCCACACCGCTGCCATCCGCACGGTCGGCTGCCAGAACTGTTTAGACTCTGGTGCTGCTGTCCTCCGGGTTGGCCCACTGAACTGAGCTTTGGACTGTCCCCTGTGCTTCTGGTGGACATTTTGTTTTGGACTTTGTTTGGACTTTAGTCTGTGCGTTCTCATTCAGTCTTTGTCGGGTCGTCTGTGTTGTTCCCATGCCAAGTCCTGCGTTCAGGTTTTCATATATATATGCTCATCATCATTGCCATGTTTAGAGTTTTGTTTGTTTTTCTGTTTGCCAGGGTTTTTCATAGTTCGTGCTTCCTTTCTAGTTTACCCAGTTTAGGTTATTGCTTAGTTTGCATTGTTTTTGCCCTTTTATTTTGTACTGTTCTGTCTGCCTTAATAAACAGCTAATCATCAGTTAAGTTTGAGTTTTAGAATGTCTGTACCTGGGTCCACTCTTCACACTCCACGCAGTTTGCCTCGGCAAACTGTGACAAAATCTATGCATCTAAAACTTTAAAAGACGTTGATTTAACGTGGCTGATAACAGTCTTTGGTGTATCTAATCGGTTATGTATAAGCTTAGATTTAATATTCACGCTGTTGATTGAAGACAAGGTTCTATCTATTCCAATCCCATTATTCTTGCCAACAATGTTATTTTAAATGAGTAAACGGCAGATGGAAGGTAGTGAACTTCTGACATCTTTCCTTACCTGCATGTGGCTTGGTGGAACCTCCTTCCTTTCAGGAAGCACTTATTTGGCGACTCATTGCATTCACAGGAGCACTTTGTCTTGTTGAGAGGCTGATGTCTTGGGCATGTCTTGCTGCATGTGCACTGACAGGTCTCCTTGTTGAATACATGGCAGGATAGGCTAGGTGGCAAGTTGCAAACACACTGGCAGGTATTGCGATTCAAGTGATGGTTAGGACCACAGTCTTGAGTTTGGTGGCACACACACTGACAACTTTCCACGTCCAGTTTCTTATTGGGGCCACATAAATCTGCTGAGAATATGTCTGTAGAGTTGGAAGAAAGAGAGACACTGATGAAGTTGGTTACTTAAACTTAGCATGAACTACATAGATCAGCACAAACTGATGGCCAAACATTCTACTTCAGGATTTTCTGGTACAGAGCAGAATTACTTTCTCACACAGATCCAGGTAGAATAGAATAGATTGAATAGAATTTTTTTTCCATTAATAGATTTCCATTAAATACACTGCAGGGTCCTGGCCTGACGAGGTAGCTCTTCTGTGTTGTGCCATCCGCTTCGCCAGAGGTTGTTTGGTTTCCCCGCTGTATAAATCCTGGCAATCCTCCTGGCAATTAACAGTGTACACTATATTACTCTGTTTGTGTCGGGGGACCCGATCCTTGGGGTGGACCAATTTTTGGCGCAGCGTGCTTTGGGGTTTAAAAGCCACAGAGACCTGGTGTTTAGAAAAAATGCGTCTCAACTGTTCCGATACTCCTGACACATACGGGATCACTACAGATTTTCTCTTAGGCAACGGTTGTCCATTTTTACAAGAAAAGGGAAAAGCCATCTCTGAATCGAGGAGGGGGCTTAAGGGTACATCTTTCTAGTGATGGGATTTCCGGCTCTTTTTAGAGAACCAGCTCTTTCGGCTCCGAACCGGCTCTTGAGGTTGTTTTGTTGCTTTAATTAATTTATTATTAACAATAATATAAAAATATGGAAAAGGAATTACTGATGTAAAAAAAAGTGGTTTTATTTATATATGCTTAAATATAAATATATGCAGTGGCCCGTAGAGACAAAGCACGTACAAACTCCAAAACACATTTCTAGCGTTAACTGAACTTCCAAAACAGAGCTACTATACAATTGAAAGCATATGTATATTGTTTGTGTATTTATACACAAGCACTCATATATATATTCAAATGATTTTAAAAAAAAATGTTAATTTACCTGTTACTACCACACACCAAATCCGGTCGTTGGTAGGTCCTGGCTTGTGTAGCCACTAGGTAACAAAAGCTCAACACTGCGCTCTAGCATCCTGGAGCACTTCTGTTGTCTTTTGTACATGTTTTGGAGTTTTTACGTGTTTTGACTCTAGGGTACCGTAAATATACTTTTATTTATTCACTCCACATAAAATGTAATAAAGAAATCTTTTAATACAAAAACCAACTATTCACATTTCAGCTTTTAAATATTTAAATTTTCAGCTTTTTCCTTTTACAAATTTAAAGTGAAACAACACAAAACACTGCAAACCACAACACAATTAAATAGAAATTACAATATGAAAACAAAAAGAAGATGCACATTCTCTGTCATATGGGCCTGCATGAATAAACTTTCTGAATCCTTTATCATCTGCAACTGAAAATAGTTGTGGATGATTACTATACCTTTATAATGTGACGTTGTTGTCCCTGGCTCTCTTTCTCTCTCTCTCTCCCTCCCGCTCTGTTCCTGTGCTACTGCCAGTGTAACTACTGCCCCTCCCCCCTTTTCCCACCGACACATCACTATTCCTCACCCATACAAATCATTGAATTCAGATGTTCTAATCACTTACATGGCCACAGGTGCATAAAATCAAGCACCTAGGCATGTAGACTGCTTCTACAAACATCTTTGAAAGAATGGATCGCTCTCAGGAGCTCAGTGAATTCATGAGTTGTTTCGTGATAAGATGCCACCAGCAACATAAGTCCAGTCGTAAAACTTCTTTGCTACAAAACATTTCAGTCAATTGTTAGTGGTATTATAGCAAAGTGGAAGCAACTGCGAACAACAGCAACTCAGCCATGATGTGATAGGTTCGTTAAAATCACAGAGCAGGATGCTAAGGTGCTGGCCAATTTTCTTACACCAAATCATAACAGACCTCCAAACTTCATATGGCCTTCAAATTAGTTATAGAACAGTGCACTGAAAACTTCATGGAATGGGTTTCCATGGCCATGAAGCTGCATCTAACTCTTACCCAATGCAATGCAAAGCATCGGCTGCATGGCATGAAGCATGGCGACACCGTACTCTAGAGCAGTGTAGTGATGGATCACGCTTCCTTGTCTGGTTATCCAATGGATGAGTCTGGGTGTGGTAGTTGTTAGGTTTAATGTATGTGTTGTAGGTTTCCATTTAAAAAGCTAGAATGCTTCTGTTTGCTCTCTATGTAACCCACGCATATGAGTACGTGGATTATTATACCTTTCTAATGTGACGTTGTTGTCCCTGGCTCTCTTTCTCTCTCTCCCTCCCGCTCTGTTCCTGTGCTACTGCGAGTTTAACTACCGCCCCTCCCCCCTCTTCCCAGCGCAAAGCACAAGGCTCGCATGCAGAGTGAAGCGGAAAAAAAGTGCGAGAGGGAGGGTGAGAGAAAGAAAGAAAAAAAAACAACAACCCACGGCTCGCGATGAGGAGCTGGCTTGCGTCGTTCACGTCAAAGGTCCCGCTCTAAGAGCCATTCCGTTCGCGACCAACACATCACTACATCTTTCGCCATCTTACAATGCTGTGATTGCAGCCATTCTCCAACTCTCTGTGAATGGTACTCATGGCCATTGATCAGTGGTCTTTGATCAATGGTCATGAGAATTTGCATAATGATGAAGGAACTGACTTCCCAGCCCATTGTTCCTTCAGTGGTGCTAGTTTCAGTCATAATGCAAATGCACTGTTTACAAGGTTGGATGAAACCTGCAGTCAGCTGAGACTGAAGAAGTCACTTGGATGAGTGACGAAACGTTTCTCCCACTGAAAACGCTACGTTCAGATGAACAGAATCAACTTTTGGAGATTTACTTACCTGGATGATTGAGCATGCATCAAATAATAAATTGTGTTTAATGATGACTTAAATGTGATATATATGCAAAAAAAAAAAAAAGAAGAAAGAAGACAAAAACTATCAAATCAGAAATGGGACAGAAGCTTTTACATCACATGGGACAACACAGTGAAGAGCAACTACCTGAACTGTGCTCCCATCGAGGTCGATTATTTTGTTAATAGTATTACATGTCATTGCGTATGACTCTGAATACTGTGACACCTCTTAAAAAAATCAAAAGTACTTGACTCTCTAGTATAACTCTCAAACATGCCCCTTAAAGCAGATGAACTATAAGCTAGAGAGGAAAGGGTGTCTCACTAATTTAGAAAATCTTCATTTAACCTGGAAAATGAGTTTGCTACTCCACAAGAAAAAAAGCTGCAGTAATTAAACCATTGCTTAAAAACCATCTAAGCTAATTATAGGTCAACATATAGACTCTAAAACAGCTAACTCATTATCTGCAGAAAAGTGGTTAATTTGCAGTTTCAGTAAGGTTTCAGTACTCATCACAGTACAGAGACAGCGTTAGTGAAAGTTACAAATGATCTGTTTATGGCCTCTATGAACTCATCTCTGTGCTTCACCTGACCTCAGTGCAGTGTTCTATACTGCTGACCATAATATTTTATTACAAAGATTAGAGCATACACTAGGAATTAAAGGTACTGAGCTGCAGTGGTTTGAATCACATCTATCCTAATAGACTCCAATTTGTTCATGTAAATGGTGAGTCCTCCTCACAGACTGAAGTTAATTATTTAACAAATTTAACATTCTGCTCCTCACATACAAGGTCTTAAAACAATCAGGCCCTTAACCTTGTACCATACCATCCTATTAGAGCACTTTACTATACAGTATAAAGCACCTTGAGATGACTGTTGTTGTGATTTAGCACCAGAGATGGGCAGTAATGCGTTACTGTAATCTGATTACTTTTTTCAAGTAACGCGTAAAGTAAGGGATTACTATTGCAAAAACGGTAATTAGATTACCGTTACTTTCCCGTAGGAACGCTGCGTTACTGCGTTACTAAAACCGTGATTTTTTTGCAAGAATGTCTCATGACAGTGACGTAAGCGAGTGCGACGTTGGTGACAACAGCTGTGTGCAGATCAACAATGGATCACATATCGATTGTGGGAGAGAGTATGAGCGTGCAGCGTTTAAAGCGCGGAAGTACTGACCTTACTTTGAGTTTGATTCCATAAAAAGTGACAAAAAATATTAGCGTCTGCTGTGCGTGGGAAGAAAACTTCTTTTTACAGCGAAAAAAAGCCCTAAACAAGAACAAAGTGCGCAACGACGTAATGGGAAATTCACAGAGAAACTTGCGGATTCTTCAACTGACCGCTGCGCACACCTGCACCAGGGCAAACCACTCTGCACACATACATAAAAAAAGACATCCTCATTATTATGAGTGAATAGTGTTATCATGTAAGGTTACTCTGAATTTCCTCTAATAGTTTTATCTAATCTAATTGAATCTCTCTACTCTAACCTCAAATACCAACAATAATATTTCACAGCCCAAAGGCTTCATTATAGTCATTAGATTTCTAAACAAGGCTACAATACAGTCAACTCACAATAACTTACATGACATGAAAGAGGTTGTATAGGAATTTTGGTGTTGTAGTTTACCTGCACTATAAAGCCTAGCTTTCTGCCATGAACCTGGCTGCAGATGAAAATGAAACTTGTCTTTTCGATTCTAGAACTTTGCAACTGGTCTCATAGAAACTGCTAATTTGTCCTTTTTTCAGTTTATTGACTTTGTTGAATTTTTTGGTCTCAGTTGAATTTGCTTGTGTTGTTGTACATGTAGTGTTTTGTCAGTGACACCACTTTTGTAATTTTGCTCCGTACCCTGTGTCCAATTATTATGTGATTAAAATACATGCTTTCAATAGGTATTTTCAAAAGTACTGCATGAACTGTTTAGATATTACAGCTGTATTTACATATTGTTCCCATTTTTAAAGGTTCAACAGTCACTGCACAACATATTGTTCAATGTAAGGATTGTTATTGATGCTTGGATGAAAATCTATTTCACTTATTGTTTGGCTGAAGTCTACAACCCTGTGCCATCACAAATGCAGTATCTCCTCCATTGAGACACTGCCAGGCCTTTGCAGTCTGCCATAGTGTCAAGTACTACCCAGTGGGGTCCAAACCCTTTTCTAGGTCTCCGCAAAATAAACTGGACAAGCTGAGAGCCAGGATTACAACACAATGAGAAATAAGAGAGCTCTAATTTTCACTGAGACCTGGCTTTCAGAAAAAGTTCCAAGACTGCCGTTCAGATACAAATTCACTCCGTAACTTAAGTACATGCCACACAGAAACAACTATTGTCACGGCTGTGGCAGCAGTCGTGTGGTGTAGTGAAGGAAGGACCCAAACTGCTGGCACTGGCTGTGATGCGAGTAAGCTTTATTGCAGAAGGTGAACACAACAAAAGCAAGGGCAAAACTAAAACATAACCTAAACTGGGAACAGCTAAAGAACAAACCTAAAATCATACAAACACGGGATGAAGAGCAGAAATGGCACAGAGGATGTTGGGCAGAGAGACACAGAAATTACACTAGGCTACACAGACGACTTGGCTGAGGTGTCCTGTGGGAGCAACACCAGAGCTGGTGATACCACAAAGTAAACAAACTGATCAGGAAGACTTTATTGTTGGCTGCAAACTGGAAACCTTTGGAGATGTTTCCAAAGGTTCTGGCTCTGTTTCCTCAAGGACAGATTCTTTTAGATCATGTTCAATAGTTTTTTACAATATATTTATCATATCTTCATCATATATATATCGTACATATATCATATATATATGTTATATATCATATAACACTTTTGTTATTGTGACGAAAGAATTTCCCAAATATTTGATAAATGAATTATTTTCTATCTCATCTTAAAGTCCTGGCAGAGTATCTCAACGGGGGAGATACGCATTTATGATAGCACAGGGTTGTAGACTTCAGTCAAACAATGAATGAAAAAGATTTTCATCCAAGAATCGTGGCTCAGGGGGTTGGGAAGCGTATCTGTAACCGGAAGGTCGCCAGTTCGATCCCTGGGCTTTCTGTCCTGGTCGTTGTGTCCTTGGGCAAGACACTTTACTCTACTGGTGTTGGCCAGAGGGGCCGATGGCGCAATATGGCAGCCTCGCCTCTGTCAGTCTGTCCCAGGGCAGCTGTGGCTACAACTGTAGCTGCCTCCACCAGTGTATGAATGCGAGAGTGAATGAATAGTGGCATTGTAAAGTGCTTTGGGTGCCTTGAAAAGCGCTATATAAATCCATTATTATTATTAAAAACCTTTAAAATGGGAACAATGTGTAAATAACTGTAATTCCTAAACAGTTCATGCTGTACTTTTGAAAATACCCTTAAGCCACTGTGGGCATGTAGCTCTTGTAGCCTTTTGAAAAAGGCTACATCAAGGCTAACAAGGCTTTATCTATCCATGATGCCAGATGACTCACAACAATTAGTTTTACTGTAGGTTCATGTTAAAGACATAATGATAGGTTTGTAGCTTGAACCTATTCGCTGGAACATTGAAGGCAATATAATTACACATCAAAAGAGGGTAGTCTCACCCTAGATAACACGGTGAGGAAGTCCAGCAGTTAAAGCACTTAGACTAGAACAGACGTAGCTACGTTAATCCTACCATAAAACAATAAGACAAGGTACGACCTCTCTCGTGCTCCCAGAGTGCTCTCTAATACACACAAAGTTTGCAGACTATCACTACACAATTGATTATACACCTCTAAGCATATATGGTTAAATATTTCTAAGCATAAATGACAATCAACAATACAAAACCTAACACATAAATTCTAAATTCAGATAAAAATTAGGTTATTGTACTTGGTACTAAACATTTTAAAAACATGGTATCTAACTAGATTCTTACTCTGGATGGCATTACGGTCTTTTTTGACCAGCATATGTCCTTCAATGTACACAACAAATATGCATATCTCTAAAATTAGAAACATTTTCTTCAGAGCCATAATGAAAAACTAGTTTATGCATTTATTACTTCTAGGCTGGACTGTTGAACAGTAGCTGATTTAATTAGAGTACTTTAATTTCACATGAATTCGGTGATGAGGTTTGATTTTAAGTAGTGCAACTACATGCAAAATTAAGAACCCCACAGTACCATTAACACTGCTTAGTACTGCAGATTTAACTTTGTGGAAGCAGATGATAATCTTATGCCTACTGCATGCCTGTCACCAGCTATAATTGTTGTTTTTCTTACTCTCTCTTTTTTTTTTTTTTTTTTCAAAATTGCTTGGGTAAAATAACCAACTGTAACTTTGCAGTATTTTCTTAAAAAATGAAAAAAAAAGATACACTCACCAGTGTGCTGCTGGGAGGGCTTTGTAGGGAACACTAGTGGAGGAAGAGGATTGACATGCATACTGGCAGTGATACTGATGCACCTACATTGCCTGTTGCTCCAGGTTTGACCAAGAGGACACGTCCTGTTGGCTAATGGACACCTTCAATAGACGGAGACAAAAAAGATTGATAGTACTTAGTTAATCCACATGTTCTGACATTTTGTTTCCTTTTTTCTGTGTTAGGCAATATAGATGTGCTCACTGGTTCACTCAGAATGCAGCAAAATGCAGCATCAAAAGAAAAGCCCATCACACAAACCATTGTGCAAGGTCTTTCTGCACCTTTGTGCTAGCAATATGCAAGAAAATCCTGAATTTAATTTTCTTGAATATATTAAATGACTTAATTCAACCTTATGTATTTTATATGATCATCAGTGATGAGCAGTCCTAAAACATTTTTAATGAGAGTGCCTTTGTTTATTTGTTCTCCCAAGTCTGGGTAATTGGTCAAGAGGAAAATAATAATTTGGACACGCATTATGTGTATATATGGACAGAGAAGAGACAGATTATGATGGAAATGTCATGGATTTAATTATTATAACAAATACATTCCTCCTAATAGATGGTTTATGCTTTTTCAGTGCTGGGGAAAAGTATTTGTATATTTATCACTCTAATAAATGTGTAAGATCACCAAAAACATCTTACTATTAGATTGAGATAACCCAAGTAAATATGAAATACAGTTTGTAAATGATGAAATACACCTTGACTTGGTCCCTAATGCTCAATGTAGCTCCTCTGTCGTAATTCCACCCCATTCTCACTTCCTCTCTGTTTTTCAACTTCTGTCTTTAATTGATATGCTGATCTCATCCACAAATCAAAGCCTTCTACCTGCCAGTTTGATCCTATCCCCACTGTCCTTGTCAAAGCCTGTTTACCCTCTCTCCTTCCCCTCATATCTGCTATTATTCACTCTTCACTCACCACTGGAACTGTTCCTGCTTCTTTCAAAGTTGCCGCCATTACCCCAATCCTGAAAAAAACAGGTCTAGATCCCAACAACTTTAACAATTTTTGTCCTATCTCCAATCTACCATTCCTCTCAAAATTCTTGAAAAAATAGTTGCTTCACAAGTCCATCTACACCTAACTGATAATAACCTTTACAAACAGTTCCAGTCTGGTTTCCGTCCTCTGCATAGCACCGAAACTGCTCTTATAAAAATAACAAATGATCTTCTTATGGCAGCTGATTCTGGTCTCCTCTCCATCCTTATTCTCCTTGATCTGAGTGAAGCCTTTGACACCATCTGTCATCCCATTCTTCTTAGCAGATTAGCTTCTATTGGTCTCTGTCATACTTCATTAGCCTGCTTTAAATCATACTTGTCTGACCGCACTCAGTTCATTCAATTAAAATCCTTCACTTCTCAGCCTTCTCCTCTATTTACTAGGGTGCCCCAGGGATCTGTCCTCGGGCCCCTCCTTTTCATCCTTTACCTTCTTCCACTCGGACACATTTTTCATAAGTATAACATTCAGTTCCACTGCTATGCCGATGACACCCAGATTTACCTCTCTAAGTTTCGCATCCATTTTAAAATAATCCTTTATACATTTAAGGCTATTCATTCTCTCTCTCCACCATACCTCTCTGATTTAGTACAGATGAACTTCACATCTGTGAAGTTCATCTGTACTAAAGAAGAGAAGATGAAGATGTGAGGCACCGGCCTCACATCTTCATCTTCTCTTTCTCTATCTGTTCCTTCCGCTCATCTGATTACAATGGGGAGCAGGGCTTTTAGTTGCTCTGCCCCTCGACTTTGGAATTCCTTACCCCCTGACCTCAGAAATATTAGTTCATTCCCTCTTTTTAAGTCCACCCTCAAAACTCATCTGTTTTAAATTGCTTATGTTTAAACCTTTGTATGCTCTTAACTTTTATCTGTTATTCTTATTATTGTGTATATTTCCAGTTTTTGTGTTTTTATTTGTTGTACAGTGTCCTTGGGTGCTTTGAAAGGTGCTATTTTTAAATAAAATGTATTATTATTATTTTTATTATTATTATTATTATTGTTGTTGTTGTTGTTGTTGTTGTTGTCGTTGTTGTGTGGATGCTTTAAGGCATCCACACTATTGAGTTCCTGTTTCTCTTTATTCTTTATCCTTTATTGTTCAAGTTGCTGCTTTCTTTGCCGCTTAACTACTCCCTCAGTTTTCAGCCGTTTTTCACCGTTCAAACTCTCAACTGTTCTGCTCTTTCTGCTAATGCTTGCTATGACTTTTGGTACTTATTACTATTATACTTTTTTAACTTTTTAACTTCCAAAATTCTGCTAAAACTTGCTTGATTTTGAAACTTAACTACATCCTCATACTTTCACGTAGAAACGCCATTCAAACTTTAAAACGTTCTCAAATTATTGGGCTATCCATGTACGATTCAGCTTTTTCATATCTGTTACCGTTTTAATTTAATGCCTCTTCAAGTTTTCAGTTGCAGCTTTGTGATTTTTCAGAAAATACATGCGTCGTTATGGTTGCTATGCAATTAACTTAGAGTGGACACTTGAGCTTTTTGAATTTTCTCTTCATGTCCGAACAACTTCTTGCTACTCGCTCAATTTCTACTCAAACCCCACAAATTATACATCAAAACGTAGGTATTTTTGCTGGCTTTCAGAAAATGTCACTATCATTGTTGTGGGAGTTACAGGTTTTTGCAAATCTCCTCAGAGCAACACAAAGTCTGAATACTCTCCATAGACGGTCAATGGAGAGCTTGTTCAAAATCAGCGCTGGAATTCTCTAATGAGACGCATTTTCAAATCGTCATATCTCCTTAACGAAGCAAAGTTAAGACATGAAGCTTGTCTTGTGCCAATATATCTTCAGACACTCCTGAAGACACTCACAATTCAAGAATTTTTCATTAACCTTTTATCATTTGGCCATGAACTCTCTCTGTGCCTGTGTGTGTGTAAAGGGCTGCACCAGGTGCAGCTGTTTAGGGGGGTAACAGGCAGCCTCTCTGATCAGTGGATTCAAATTGAGCAGCTCCAGGCTGTTTGACTGACCTGGAAACGTAGGTTGTGTCCAAATTCATGGGCTGCATCCTCCTGAGGACCCGGCCTTCGCGGTCTATGTGGGCCGGGTCCTCAGAAGGTCGGGTAGGCCGGAAGTAAATGGCTGGCGAAATTGGACGGTCTAGCCTTCTGATTAGCGTCACCGCTGTCTCGGCGGAGTTTAATAAACTCGGTCGTCTGCTCCTTGCTATCTAAAATATAACAGGACACTGTTATATTCTCGACCGTCTCATACTTCTGTTTAATCAGTTTTCTGTTTGACGTTTAGTCAGCTGTGTAAAAACCAAGGAGGAACCCACCTAAAGTTTTATTTTATCTAATCTAATCTTTACTCACAAACAAACAAAACACTGAAAAAAGCCCAACAATAAATTTTTTAGGTTGTCTAAGTGACTTATATATTACGTTTAACCCGAGTAGCGAAAGTCTGCAGTGATCTGAAAATGATGTGCTGGGAGTTGTGCCGTTCTCGGCGGCTTCAGTGACTCTCGGGCTCCCGGCTAGCTATCGAGCTGGTGGGTAGCAGACATCTCCGAAAACGTCGAAGCACTTTTGCTAATATGCAATATCTTGATAAACCGAGCAGATATTTGATGTTTACACAGCTACTTTCTACCCTGAAAATATGTTAAAAGTTTATTTTGTGACCCAGAAATAGTAGTATGAGTAATTTTAAAACTTAGTAGTGACCACCATTGTTGGAAACTGGAGTTTGGCTCGGCCGCGCTATGAATTCTGGGATATGGTAGGCCACAAAGGACACACCCGACCATCCTTCAAATTCGGGGAAAAGGAGGACGCATTTGTCGGCTGCATTCGGAGGAGTCTACGAATTTGGACAGCCTTTGGCGCGTCGCTGTGACGTTGGTTTACAAATGCGGCCTCAGGAGGATGCAGCCCATGAATTTGGACACGACATTAGAAGAAACACTATTAACAACCCCTATTCACATCCTCTCTATCTCTCTGTGTTTGCGTGTGTGTGTGTGAGTATGAGAGTGAGAGAGAGAGAGACCGTTTTTAGGCCGCATCTCATTAGTGGATTCAAATTAAATATATTCAGACTGGTTGACTGGCATAGATCCTGTATGTGTGTGTGTCTCTCTGTACATGTATTTCCATATGTGCCCATAGCTCTAATTTTGCGTATCTGCTGGCTGTTTTTCTAAAGTTTGTGAAAATTTGTTTTAGTTAAACAATAAGTAGTTTTGAGGAAAATCCACCTTGTTAAGCTGGTAATATTTGTTTTCCAATATTTCTATTTAAGTTATTAATATTCTGCTAACTCATAGTATTTCTGCTATCACATAGTATTTCGGGTATTTTTTAGTATTTATGGTAAATCATAGTGTTTTTTCTAAATCATAGTATTTCTGCTAAATATAGTATTTCTAATAAATATAGTATTTCTGCCAAATCATAGTATTTCTGCCAAATTATAGTTTTTCTGTTAAAATATCATGTCTTTGTTAAGTCACAATATTTTTGCTAAGATGTTATGTTTGGGGGGTTTTTTTGGGTTTTTTTTTTTTTGGTTTTTTTCTTGCCTGTCCCGTTTGGCTCTTTTGCCATCAGAATTATTGTCTAAAGGCAAAGAAAGATGCCCAACAGATTTACTTTACCAAATTGACCATCCCAGCCTTACTGTAATTGTCCATTTGATTCACCTTTTATTGTTTATTTTATTTTCACTTACTGAATACGGGACAGACTTGACTGGGGGAAAGAAGGGGAGAAAGAAAGAGGGAAAGAGAAACAGCTGAGAAGAGGGACGGGGGAGAAGGGCAAAAGAACTAAGATGTTATGTTAATGCTCCATGTCAGAAATATTTTGCAGAAAGCCCATGTCTCTGTCTATGTTAGGAAGGGGTGCAGCTGTATTGACAGGAACAACTACACAGCCTGACAAAGCAGACAGAAGCAGCATCTCTGATTGGTGGATTCAAATTGGGCAGATCCAAGCTGTCATAGATACAGTTGAAAATATAAAGCTGAAAAAAGCTGATGTCAGTATTTGAAAAAGGTTTTGAACTTGTAATAACTTCACAGAAGCACTGTGTTTGTGTGTGTGTGTCAAAGTCAAAGTCAACTTTATTGTCAATTCTGCCACATGTACAGGACATACAGAGAATAGAAACTTCGTTACTCTCAATCCCTAGATAAAATAGAAAATGAACATTTAAATATAAGAGTGATTAAAAATGCAAGTAAAATATTTTAAAGTAAAAAAAATTAAATAATATAATACAATTTTACATATAACAAGAAAGCTATACAATATACAATATAAGGGTAAATGACATTGAGTGCAAACCAGGCAGAGTAGTGCAAATAGGCAAATAGTGCAAATGGAGATTTGGTAATGTACGGTATGAGATAGTGTAACACAAAGTTAATGTGTGTGTGTGTGTGTGTGTGTGTGTGTGTGTGTGTGTGTGTGTGTGTGTGTGTGTGTGTGAGAGAGAGAGAGAGAGAGAGAGAGAGAGAGAGACCCTTTCTTGGCAAAATCTCATTGTAGGATTCAAATTGAATATATTCAGACTGGGTGACTGGCAGAGATCCTGTGTGTGTGTGTGTGTGTCTCTGTGCACTTGCTTTTCCATATGTGTCCATATTTGTAATTGTGTGTATTTGTTGGCTGTTCTTTCTTGTTTTTGTTTTTTTGTTTTTTTTTTATTTCTGCTCATTTGTCACAGGTGAACAACAATTAGTTTTGAGGGAACTTAACCATGTTCAGCTTTTTTCAGCTGGTCATTTTGCTTTTCCAGTATTTCCAAGTGAGTTATTACTTTCTGCTAAATCATAGTATTTGTTCTAAATCATATTAATTCAGCTATATCATAGTATTTCTGCCAAATCATAGTGTTTCTACTAAATTATAGTTGTTGTTTTTTTTTTACTAAATATAGTATTTCTGCTAAATCATGGTATGTTATAATATTTGTGCCAAATCATAGTTTGTCTGCCAAATTGCAGCATTTCGGCTAAATCACAGTATTTCTGCTGAATCAGAGTATTTCAGCTATATTGTAGTATTTTCCTAAATCATAGTATTTCTGTAATGTTTAAGTATTTTTGCTAAATATAGTATTTCTGTTATCTTATAGTATTTCTCCTAAATTCTTGTATTTCTGAGAAGTTACCATGTTCCTGCTAAGTTACAATATTTACAATATAACTTCTGCTCTTTTATTGAATATCTGCCAAGAATCATGTTTCTTTTAAGTTATTGCAGTTCTGCTAAGTAATTACATTTTTTGCAAAGTTCTTATGCTTCTGCAAAGTTTTTACACTTTTTGCAACTTTTCAGCTTTTTCAGCTAGTTTTAGCAAACAGCTTCAGCTTTACAGCATCTACACAGCATTTTCACAGGAAATGCCAATTTTTCTATTTTTTATTTCAATATTCTACACAGAATACTCCATAATGACAATGTGGAAAAAGCTTGCTTGAATTTCTTTCAAAGTTATTACAAATAAAAACAAAATATATCATAAATATTAGGGATAGTTGAGTTGGGACATGTGCAAAACAGTGGCATTACTGTACAGTATGTAGTGCATAATGTTGAAGTTCCAGTAGTGAAGGTGAGGTGTCTATGACGTGTTCAGCAGTCTGATGGCCTGGTGGAAGAAGCTGTCTCTCAGTCTGCTGGTTCGGGACCGGATGCTGCAGAACCTGCTTCCCGAGGGAAGTAGTCTGAACAGTTTATGGCTGGGGTGACTGGAGTCCTTGATGATCCTCCCCGCTTTCCTCAGGCAGCGCTTCCTGTAGATGTCTTGGAGGGAGGGAAGCTCACCTCCAATTATCCGTTCAGAGCACCGCACTACTCGCTGGAGAGCTTTGCAGTTGTAGGTGGTGCTGTTGCCATACCAGGTGGTGATGCATCCAGTGAGGATGCTCTCAATGGCACAGTGATAGAAGGTCCTGAGGATGCGGGGGCTCATGCCAAATCTTTTCAGTCTCCTGAGAAAGAAGAGGCGCTACTGCGCCTTCTTCACTGTTTTGTTTATGTGTACTGACCACGTAAGATCCTCAGCCAGATGTACACCAAGGAACCGGAAGCTGCTCACTCTCTCCACAGCAGCGCCGTTGATGGTGATGGGGGTGTGTACTTCTCTGCACCTCCGGAAGTCCACTATCAACTCCTTTGTCTTTGCGACATTGAGGGTGAGATGGTTGTCTTGACACCAGTGGGTCAGGGCGCTGACCTCCTCCCTGTAGGCCGTCTCATCACCATTGGTGATAAGACCCACCACTGTAGTGTCGTCCGCAAACTTCACAATGATGTTGGAGTTGTTAGTGGCTGTGCAGTCGTAGGTGTAGAGTGAGTACAGGAGAGGGCTCAGTACACACCCCTGTGGAGCACCAGTGTTCAGTGTGATGGGGGATGAGGTGATGCTGCCCAGTCTGACCACTTGGCGTCTGTCAGACAGGAAGTTAAGGATCCAGCTGCAGAGGGAGCTGCTCAGTCCTAGATCCTGCAGTTTCCTGTCCAGCTTCGAGGGAACGATGGTATTGAATGCTGAGCTGTAATCTACGAACAGCATTCTCACATACGTGTCTCTCTTCTCCAGGTGTGACAGGGCAGTATGTAGTGTCAGGGCTATGGCATCATCAGTGGACCTGTTGTGGCGGTATGCAAACTGTAGAGGGTCCAGTGAGTCGGGTAGTGCAGAGCAGATGAAGTCCCTGACCAGCTTCTCGAAGCATTTGCTTACGATGGGGGTCAGGGCTACAGGTCGCCAGTCGTTCAATGAGGAGATGGTGGAGGATTTGGGTACAGGGAGGACGGTGGCTATTTTGAAGCAGGCTGGGACTACAGGCAGAGAGAGGGAAAGGTTGAAGATGTGCGTGAACACTCCAGCCAGCTGAGCCGCGCATGACTTGAGGACGCGGCCGGGAATCCCGTCCGGACCAGTAGCTTTGCGCGCGTTCACCTTCCTGAAGCACTTCCGCACATCCTCCTCAGACACAGTGTGCGCACTGACGTCATCCGCGGTGCGCACACTGTCCGGTCTCATGGTGTTCGCTGTGTCGAATCTAGCGTAGAATACGTTTAGATCCTCACACAGAGAGGCCGTGGTCTGCGGTGTGCTGGTTTCCCCTCTAAAGTCTGCGATCGTGTTTAGTCCCTGCCACATCCTCCGAGGGTTGTCAAACTGTTGCTCCACCCTGTCCCTGTACTCACGTTTGGCTGCTTTGATCGTCTTCCGGAGTTGGTAATGTGCGTGTTTGTAGTCCGATGTGTTCGCGGAGGCAAAGGCGGTGCTCTGTGCCGCGCGAACATCTCCGTTAATCCAGGGTTTTTGATTTGGGAAGGATTTAACTGTTCTGGATGGGACGACATCTTCCACGCATTTCCTGATAAATCCGCAGACTCAGTCTGTGTACTCATCAATGTCCCTAGCAGCCACGTGAAACATTTCCCAGTCCGCGTGATCAAAACAGTCCCGCAGCGCAGACTCCGATTGGTCCGTCCAACGGTGCACCGCCCTACGGGTTGGAGCTTCCCGTTTCAGCTTCTTCCTGTAGGCGGGCAGGAGCAGGATGGAGCGGTGATCTGATTGGCCGAATGGGGCGCGGGGGAGGGCTTTGTACGCATCCCGGAAAGAGGTGTAGCAGTGGTCAAGTAGCCGGTCTCCACGAGTGTTGAAATGGATGTGTTGGTGGAGTTTTGGTGAGACTTTCTTCAGGTTTCCCTTATTAAAGTCCCCGGCTGTGATAAACGCCGCCTCTGGGTGTGCGGTTTCCTCACTGCTGATCGCGCTGTACAGTTCCCTGAGTGCTCGGTCAGTGTCGGCTTGTGGGGGAATGTAAACAGCCGTAATAATCACTGCTGTAAATTCCCTCGGTAGCCAGAATGGCCGGCACTTAATCATCAGGTACTCCAGGTCCGGTGAGCAGAAGGATTTGACCGGGTGCACGTTCGCATAATCACACCAGCTGTTGATCATGAAACATACACCACCGCCTCTGCTTTTCCCAGTAAGATCCTGTAACCTGTCCGCGCGGTGCACAGAGAACCCCGGTAGTTGTATTGCGGAGTCCGGTACCTTGTCCGATAGCCAGGTTTCTGTGAGGCAGATCACGCAGCAGTCCCGCATCTCTCACTGGAATGAGATCCGTGCCCGAAGCTCGCACAGCTTGTTCTCCAGAGACTGCACATTAGCCAGTAATAAACTGGGTAACGGTGGTCTGTTAGTGCGCCGTCTCAGTCGAACCAGAACGCCAGATCTTCTCCCTCTGCGTCGGCGTTTGCGGCCTCCAGGGACAGAGAACAAAGGCGTCTCAGGTGAGATGAATGGGGGGTCTGAAAATGGAGCGTCCGTGTTGCAAACCTTGAACTCCGGAAAGTTATAAGAAAGACCGTCTTTTATGTCCAGTAAGGTTTGTCGGTCGTACACAAGGAGGCATGTGCTACTCGCGAAAAAATGAAGGAAAAGTAAAATTAAACACAGAAAAAAGCTGTTGCTTGGGGGAGCTCGTGACGAGGCTGCCATACTTGGCGCCATCTTAGATCCCCATTTTATTTTATTTTATTTTATTGTTTACTCTATTTAATTAGTAAAATATGTGTACACACACACACACACACACACACGTAGAAACATATTTAGTATACACATCCAGAAATGCATATACTATTATATATTGTACATATATTTATTAGTTTCAGATGTAGCCATTCTTGTATTTTGCTTGTTTACGTTATTGTATTTTGCACAACTCTGTTGCTTGTGAAGCTCGCACACAAGAATTTCACTCACGTGTACTGTACCAATGTACCTGCACATGTGATGTGACAATAAAAGTGATTTGATTTGATTTAAATAGGTAACAGTCTTTGCCATGACTCTCAAAATTGAGCATTATGTTTCTGCAGATCATCTACAACTTGATTTCAGTCTACCTGTGCTAAATTCAGTTAATTACACATGATTTGGAAAGGCACACACCTGTCTTTAAAAGGTCCCATAGTTGACAGTGGATGTCAGAGCATAACCCAAACCATCAAGCTCAAAGACTTGTCAAAATACAATCTGAGATAACATTTTATAAAGCTCTTTTTTCAGCCCTTGGTACTTCTCGAGCTTCTTACTTTCCTTTTTTCTCATGTTGCTTTCACTTGGTATAGCTACATCTATTACTGTGGCTATCTTCTTCTGCTTATCCAACACTAGGTTAGCCATCACCACTTTGCCCATGTGTATCTGGAAGTCCCACAGGATCTTAGCTCAGTCATTCTACACCACTCTGGGGGGCATGTCCCACCTTGGCCTTGGGACTTCCAGGCCATACTTGACATAAATGTTCCTGTATACTATGGCGGCCACTTGATTATGGCATTCCATGTATGCCCTGGTTGCTTGCACCTTACTGTTATCTGCTGGATTGTCTCAGAGGCATCTTTACACAATCTGCACCTTCATCTTATTATCCCATCTGATCACTGGGAGGGCGTAGGTGTTGATTGCCCAGATCTCGTTCTTCCCGTTCAGCTGACTCTTCAGGACTTGCCTTACTCTTTGCAAGTATTTGGTGGTTGCAGCTTTCCTATCAGCCTTGCCATGGTTCTCATTTTCCTGTGGGATTCCCAGGTACTTGTAGCTGTCCCCGAAGTCGTACAATCCCCTAAGTTCTACTTTCCCTCTCTTTGTTACCAGTCGACTACACTTCAACAGTCTGAATGACATTCCAATGTCATTGCTATAGATCCTAGTGGTTTGAATCAGTGAATCAATGTCTCATCCACGACTGGCATAAAGTTTGAGGTCATCCATGTACAGGAGGTGGCTGACGCATGCTCAATTCCATAGTCGGTATCTGTAGCCAGTCTTGTCAATGATCTCACTTAAGGGGGTTCATCCCTATGCAGAACAGCAGTACGGACAGAACACCTCCTTGGTAAATCCAGCACTTGATGGTGACTTGTGCAGTTGGCTTGAAGTTGGCCTTGAGTGTTGTTCGCCACATCCCTATTGAGTTCTTGAGTAAGGTTCTTAACGTCCTGTTGATCTTGTGTAGTTCTAGGCATTCCAGGATCCATGGGTGGGGCATTGAGCCATAGGCCTTCTTCTAGTCAATGCAGGTGATGCACAGGTTGGTGAGCCTGGTCTTGCAGTCTTAGGCGACTGCTCTGTCTACCGGGAGCTGGTGGCCCCTTCTGGTGTTCCTGCCAGTTCCTTTCTGTGGCCTGCTCATGTATTGAGCCATGTCCCTGTTCATCTTAGCTGCTATGATGCCTGATCATGTGGTACTGAGGCAGGTTATTGGCTGCTAGTGGGATGGGATCCTTGGGTATTAGGACTGTCTGGCCTTCAGTTAGCTATTCCAGGTGTGTCTCATCTACTAGCAGCTGTTCCATTTGGCACAGTCTGCCACTGTGATGGTTACTGAATCCTGTTCAGGGAGGTTGCTGTAGTCAGCTCTCAGAACCACTAGCCACTGAACACTGTTGTTATGGATTGCATCCTTGTCCCATATGCTCTTCCAGTATTGCTCTGTCTCCAGTCTTGCTAGGACTGATCTCACATTATTCCCCTGCCAATCCAGACTCCACCAGATTATCAGCTCACCTTGTGTGGTAAACAGGCCAGTTTGTTTGCTCTTTCCTTGCTACTTGTTCCCGTGTGATACCATACCTTTTTTTGTCTCCAGTGTTAACCCTGCCTGCCTCAGAAACTATTTCCATGTGCATTCACCAACCTCTGCTGGATGCCATTTATCTCCTGTTGCCTGGCATCCCAACTAAACTGTATGTTTAGTTAGGAGCCACTCCACACAGCCTTCCTGCTCTCACAGGAAGCCTGTGGAAAATGTTGCTAAACTCACCTCCCTCTCCTCCCTCCCAGATCTTGCCCAGCTTCTCACTGCCAGTTTCCATTTTCTCTCGTTCTAGTTAATGTAATCCTTGTGTTAAGTCAATCTCTGACTCTTGCCTAAGTAAAGGCTCATTCATGAGTTTTTGTTTGTTTGTTCATCTCTGTAAACATTTGTATCATTGTTTGTAAACATATCATGATTGAATAAAGTCTTTAACTGATTCGTGTGCCTAATTTTTTTGCCTGGGTTCTGCATTTGTTTGCAATACCACAGTAATAAACATTACCCTGTATCACAGTATTTCATCAAATTCAAAATAATAATTAAAATAAATTGTACTTCTTCTCAGTTTGACTGTTGGATATGTTTTCTGTGTTCTATTGTGAATAAAACATTTGTTCGTGACATTCAGAACTCTATGCATTCTGTTTTTATTTACATTTTAACACAGCATCCCAATTTCTTTGGGATTGGGGTTGTAAATTATTGTATAATAAGAGACTAAATGGCAAACAGATGCAGAGGCGTTAAGACTGGTGGCAAAACCCTTTTCTGGCTGTAAGGGAAGGTATCAATTTATAATGATGCTACTCCTACATATAATGTAGAACACTTGTAAGCCATTATGTTATAAGTAACTAAATATTGTTATTAATCTTTTAATATTTATGTAACTGAAAATAAACTGAACTGTGAATTACTCTGGAAATCAGATACCTAGTTTGGATTTTTAGAAAATGCCAACAAAAAAATATATTACCCTTGAAAACATTGTACATAGAAACACACATGATCAATTATAAACCACCTGAATGTAAAAATTGTTGATCTGAAATGCCATATTTAGGGGAACCATTGACTTAGACACAGAGATGGACAACAGTGTGTTTGCAGACAGGGAAATTGTTTGAAGTCGTGAAAGCGTCTGGCAGTGAAAAAAGACCCAACATGGTTTCAATTAGAGCTGCAGTGGTTTGGATGCACAAGCACACATACAAAGTATTAGAGGATGAAGTGGAAAGGGAAAGGAAAAGTTTAAGAGAGTGATAGAAAGAGAGAGATAGCTTTCTGGCGTGAGCAGAGGGGACTTCACCTAATGTGAAACATATCTGTGTGCTTCATGTTGATGCATGAGTTTTTGCAGCTATAACCTGTTTAACTTCACTGTCTGCGTTTGTGCACATATATGTGTCTCCATATTTGTACAGAAGAGTTACAACAACCTCCAGACATGAAAACAAATTCACCATCTACTGTTCAAATATTTATGGACTAAATGTAAAAAGTTGGTTAATGGGTTTGAAGTCTAAATATACGTGATTTATATTTTGTTAGTAGATCTTTGGGCAGATCATCATATTATACACTTACTACTTTTTACCTACAAACATAATCTTAACTGTCTTACTTTCCCGAATTTAAATCTAGTCTTGAGGTATAGGAGACATATAACTTCGCCTTCCATATCTGAGCAAGTCATTACTCTCCAATTTGTAGTGTATTGGTGTATTTCAAGCAGACACACACCTGAAGAGGGCTTCTTCCATTTCCTATTTCGATTTCATTCTCACAAGTCCCAGGAAAACTGTTGGCCATCACAAAATGTGTACGCAAGCCAGTTCTGTTCCTATGACCTCATAAATATAAGTGAACAATAATCATTCTAATTCAAAAAATT
The DNA here is from genome assembly GCF_041146795.1 of Maylandia zebra. Lineage (NCBI taxonomy): Eukaryota > Metazoa > Chordata > Actinopteri > Cichliformes > Cichlidae > Maylandia > Maylandia zebra. The sequence continues at coordinate 4,899,417 of NC_135172.1, forward strand.
GAAGGAAAAAAGAAAGAAAAAGAAACATTAAAGTTAAAGTGAAAGAAGAACAAGTTTTCAGACCATTAGAGCAAATATTAGAAAAACTGTGCCATCCATTCATCTATCCATCCACCCAATCCAGGCTTGGGTTGGGATAGAGGTACCTAGACCTTTGCCATGCCTGCAGTTGTTCTGGAGGGATACTGAGGCACTCCCAAGCCAGCCAAGAGATTTAATCCCTCTTTCCTGGGTCTCCTCCTCCTCCAGAGCATATCTGAAACACTTCACCTACTAGGTGCTCAGGAGTAGTGATATGCGAATCATATCATTCAATACTCGAGAATCACTTTACTGACTCGTGAATCATGATTCACAAGCCCAAATGACTCATTCACTGACTCATCCCTGTTGCTGTTAGCAAACTAATTTCAATAGTAGAAATATATCTAGCTTGTAATTAAAATTGTGCGGAAAAAAACAACAGCCAGTTTCTTAACAGAAACATTTCTGCTCTGAACTGGAAGAAAAAACCCTGAGTAGAAAGTTCACATCAAGACAATAGCAGGATAGACGAGATCTGCAAAGGGTGGTGCGCTCGGCAGAACGCATCATTCAATCAGAGCTCCCTGACCTGCTGTCCATCTACACCAAGCGGTGCAAGTCCAAAGCTAGGAAGATTATGATGGACCTCTCCCATCCCAACAATGGACTCTTCTCACTGTTGAGGTCTGGGAAGCGCTTCCGCTCCCTTAAGGCCAAAACAGAGAGAATGAAGAGGAGCTTCTTCCCCCAGGCTATTCGGGGCCTGAACCAGGTGTAGGACTGGACTCTCCCAAACACGTCACTATAAGACTGGACTCTCACACACGTCACCACACGCACCACCACACATTTCCTATAATCCTATAATTCCTATAATTTATAATCCTTATCTTTATAATCTCTTCTGCTATTTGCACATTCTTTACTGTAAATTCCTAAGTTAATTTGTAAATTTTTGTAGTAAATTGTAAATATTGTAGAACTTTTCTTCTGTCATTTAATGGTCGGGCATTGTACAGCTACAAGCATTTCACCCCCATGTCATACTGTGTATGGTTGTGTGTGTGTGACAAATAAAATTTGAATTTGAATTTGAATTTGAATTAGCTCCTCAGTTCACAGTAGCATCGCTCTGCTAACAGCACATTTGAGTTACTCACCCCCTCCTTTCCTGTGCTGAATCGTAGCATAAGCGAATCCCTCACTCACTCACCCCCTTCCCTTGCTGTGCTGAATCGTAGAATGAACGAATCACTCACTCACTCACTCACCCACCCCCTCCTTTCCTGTGCTGAATCGTAGCATAAGCAAATCTCTCACTCACTCCCCCCCCACCCCCCTCCTTTGCTCACAGCTTCTTCTTCTTGGTTGTTAAGGTGCATTACCACCCCCTGGCTCACAGCTCAGTGGACATTTAGATGAGAAAATATATATTTGACACATTTGAGGAAAATACTAATAAAATAAAAATAAAAATAAATAAAATACATTTTCCCTGTAGAAATCTAAATTTTTTTGCTCTTTTTTGCTCTATAAAAATAGTTGTTTTTCTTTTTCAATCATCTTAGCAGTAGGATATACATGAAAAGAGAACCAAATTAAGTTTGAGTGAAAATGTAAATTTTTTGCACTCTCTGGGTAACTGACTCAGTGACTCAAGTGACTCAAAAAACACGATTCATTTTGGTGAGTGACTTATTCAAACTTGTTTCAGTAAAAAGAATCGAATTTATCATCACTACTCAGGAGGTCTCCAGGAGGTCTCAAATGCCTAAACCACCTCTACTGGCTCCTGTTTGACATTGAGGAGTAGCGGCTTTACTGAGTGTCTTTTCTTATTATTTTTTTTCAACAAAAATAAGCACATTATAACAAGAATCAGGCAAGACAAAGAAACAGTCAAGATAGTCATTTACCAGCTCATATTTTAAAAAGCCTCGTAAGGCTATGTTAATGCAATTGGGTGATTTTCTCTCATTTCTGCATTGTAATTTGGAATCAAATGGATTTAAGGAAATGGCATTTCTTTATTTCTAAGCCAGAGCTGCTGAAAGTTCATCAAATTTTTTTACGCCAATGGACCATTGTTTTTACAGCAATGGTGGATCATGGAGCTTAGCAATATTTTTTATAAGCCAAGCTTTCCGGTTGGCTGTCTTGAGCCAATCTCTCTTTCGGCTTTGTCATGTGACAAAGTAAAAATACAGATTCAAACGGATGAAGAAAGACACAGGTGAAATGACCATGGAATGTACCAAAAACTGATCCTACACTATCTTTTGGTCTTTAGATAGAGATAAACAATGGCTTAGGTTTTGTCTGAAAATATACCCCTAATTTCCTTCAGGATTAATAAAGTATTCTGATTCTGATTCTTTCTCCTGATTATGAGAGTGATCTTGTTTTTATGGGGTTGTAAAAGAAACAGTCCACCAATCTCCACTGTTTGGGCTGTTTGAATGGGTGCAAATACATTGAGATTTTTGCACATTACATGTAGCACATTAGAGCCTCTGTTGTGGTGGTTCATTGTCTTAGATTCTGGCATTAACACAATTACTATTTATTCCTTCTAAATAAACAAATTTGTAAGTATTGTTTTAGCACAGGAAATGTGGTTGCAGGATATGGAATTCAAGAGGCTAGAGTTCATATTTTGAGGCAGGAGGTAGTCAGTGGGGCAAACTTTTGTCCAAAGGCTTCCTAGCAGGTAAATTGTCATGCTGGTTTCTGTCATCTAGTCACTTCTATGACTAGAAGTGACTGTCTTTTAAAAAGCATACACATGACAATCATAGATACATTTTTCTGTTACCGTAGCATGATAAAGAATAAAAATGGTACAGTGTACAATAAATAAACGCCACATTCCAAGTGCTATAGGCCTTATACTATGACAATTTTTTCCTGAGTGATGAGTAAAAGGTAGGAGTGCAACCGAGCAGTGCAAATTGCATTAACACATAATATGTATACCATAAAGAAGAAACAACTGCAAAAGGGTATAATGCAGAAATACATGGGGGCAGGGATACCTCAGTAGGTAGAGTGGTCGCCCCATGATTGGAAAGTCGGGGGTTCGAATCCACTGAACGGCTACCCTGAGGGACCCCTGAGCAAGGTACCGTCCCTACATACTGCACCCTGGGTTCCTGCTTAGTGGCTGCCCACTGCTTCACTGAGTGAATGGGTCAAATGCAGAGAAAAACAAGTAATTTCCCCATGGGGATTAATAAAGTATACATTATTATTATTATTATTACATGTATGAAAAAGTATGTGTGAAAACATTTGCCTAACAGGTGTGTTCTGTCGGGCATACGTTTCTGTGGCATGCCTGTCACAGAAAGAAGAATTATGTTACAGCTTTACAGAGAATGGTGGGAATGATTTCCTGAGGTGTTCTTTTTAGTAGCAGGGTTAAATCACAAGTGGGAAGGATTTCTGATGGCTCAGTAGTGTTGAATAGAGTGGTTGAGATGAATTGTCCATGAGGGAGAGCAGTTTGTTCAGTGAACAATGATAGTTTGCATGTGACTGGACATATGCAGACTGCACAAGTAACTTACCCCACCTTTTAGTGGTCATAATTTTGGCTTATATGTGTGCATTTAGCCAATTTATTATATAATATAATATGTAAACAAATAACAACATGTAATGAACATTAAATAAAAAATTCTGATATAATGTTCTCTAGGAGAACTTTAAAATGATTTTGAGGGAGGCTGGGGACATTGAGTCCAAATGAACTATGTTCTGCACCTCTGTTTGAGGCTGCTGTGAAGGAGTTGGGGCTACAAGGTGGTTGGTGCCTGTCGTGGTGGTAATTCCTAAATGAGATGTGGACCAGCAGGCCAAGCGGAATGCAGCTAAAGTAATAGTTTAACCAAACCCCAGGTGAGGGAGGAGTTTGGTGAGACAAGGAAAAAGACTTTCAGCCTGCCTCAAAACAATTTTGGGCAAACCATCAGGAGACTCAGGATGGGAAAGAGGTGTTCTACTCACATGGTGTATAGTGTAGGTGGGATGTTGCTGACTTCAACTGACAAGACAGTTGGGCGGTGGAAGGGAGTATGGGGATGAGGGGGAAGACTTGCCCATCACTAGGGCAAAATCATTGAGGCAGTTAAACAACTCATTGGTGTTTGGGTTTCTGGGGTGAATGAGGTTTCTGTCAATACAGTTTCTGAAGGCCCAGAATGTTGCAGGGTTGTCTTGGTTGACGCAACTCTACTCCATCATGTGGCACTCTGGAGTGGTTCCTCTGGATTATCAGACTGCTGTGGTGGTCACCATCTTTAGGATGGGGTATCGGAGGGTTAACTACAGGGAAATTATACTCTTCAGCCTCCCTGGGACGGTCTATGGCAGGGTACTGTAGAGGAATGTTAATCCATCTTTCGAACCTCAAATAAAGGGGGAACAATGCGATTTTTGTTCTCTGGTTGCTGAACATTTGATTAGTTCTTTATCCTCTCAAGGATATATAAGACTGTGTGTGAATTTGCCCAACCACTCTACATGTGTTTTGTTGATTTGGCGAAGGCACTCAATTTGGTCCCATGGAGTATCCTGTGGGAGGAGCATGGGAAGCATGGGGTGTCTGGCCTGTTGCTATTAGCCATTTGAGCTCTGTAATTGTTGCAGGAGCTTGGTCCACATTGTCAGCAATAACTCATTTCTGGTGGGTGTTGGACCGAGTGAGGGCTGCGCTTTGACACCAGTTCTGTTCATAGAGAATTTCTAGGCATATCCAGGTTGATGGCCAAGTGGCTTCAGAATATTGTCTTTAATTTTGCAGATAATGTGGTTCTGCTGGGTTCATCAGCTGGTGGCCTCCAGCTCGCACTGATTAAGGGGAGAAAGGAAGAGGAGATTGACAGGTGGATTGGGGCTACGGCTGCAGTGATGAGGACATTGCATCAGGTTATTGTAATTAAGGGAAGAGATGAGTGTAAAAAAGCAAAACCCTACCCTAGCCTAGCTTATTATCACAAGATCTGAGTACTGAGATCTGGTGAACACAATAAATGAGATCCTGGATACAAGCGGTGGTAAATAAGCTATCTCCGAAGGGTGGCTCTCCCTTAAAGAAGGTGAGGAATTCAGCCATCCAAGAGTGGTTTAGAGCAAATTCACAACTCCTACACATGGAAAGGTGCCAGTCAAGGTGGTTCAGGGATCTGACTAGAATCCCTCCTGGATGAGGTGCTTCGGGCATGCCCCACCAAAGGAGGCCATGGGACAGACCCACGACACGCTGAAGAGATTACCTTTCTCAGCTGGCCTGGGAATGCCTGGAGGTGTCTGGGGAGAGGGAGGTCCTTGCTTAGGCTGCTGCCCCCACGACCCAGCCCTGGATAAGCAGCAGAAAATAGATGGATGGATTGATGGAAGAAATCTTAGTTCTCACCGTCAATCGTTTCCAATATGAAAAGTACACCTCTGTTTCAGGTAATGCTCCACAGCGTAAGCCACTTTGTCTGCACCTAAGTAGATCACACTTGGCTGAACAAAGTAAAAAACATTTGTCACTGTAAATATGCGGATTTGTGTTAAATTATTTGCCATTTTATTCCATTCTATAACAGCAGTGTTTTCAGAGGACACAAACTGGCAAGAAGAACTTGCTAAGAGAATTCCAAGGGTCAGCTGGTCATAAATCCCAGCATGTATCATGCAGGTATAAGCACAGGAACATACAAATGCCATAGTTAACCTAGAAAAGGTTAAAGGTCTTAAATAATCAGGCCCCATCTTATCTTAATGACCTTGTAGTACCATATCACCCTATTAGAGCACTTCGCTCTCGCTCTGCAGGCCTACTTGTTGTTCCTAGAGTATTTAAAAGTAGAATGGGAGGCAGAGCCTTCAGTTTTCAGGCCCCTCTTCTGTGGAACCAGCTTCCAGTTTGGATTCAGGAGACAGACACTATCTCTACTTTCAAGATTAGGCTTAAAACTTTCCTTTTTGCTAAAGCATATAGCACTTTATATAGCCTCTGTAGAAATTATCCACATATCTCACTTATCTTAACTGCACTACTGTATAGCTCTGTAAATAATCATTCTGTACATACGATAATTTTTAACCCTACAACTGTTTACAACTTGCATAGTTCCCATTTCTGTATAACTGTATATCTCAGATTTCTGTAAAGTTATTTATTTCATATTCTGTATAGTTTTTCATATTTATATCCTGTTCATAGCTTGTACTCACTACAGCCTGTACATACCTATAGTTATAGAATATTCACAACATACTTCATACCGTGTACATTATAACATACCATAATAGACCCATTCTGTAATATACTTACATATCTATACTATTGCTAATATATATTGTAATATATCTATATCACTAAAGCACTTCTGGATGGATGCAAACTGCATTTCGTTGCCCTGTACCTGTGCATGTGCAATGACAATAAAGTTGAATTCTATTCTAATTCTATTCTATATAGTTAGGGCTGGACCAGGTGACCCTGAATCCTCCCTTAGTTATGCTGCAATAGACGTAGGCTGCCGGAGATTCCCATGATGCATTGAGTTTTTCCTTTCCCGTCACCTTTCTCACTCAGTATGTGTTAATAGACCTCTCTGCATTGAATCACATCTGTTATTAACCTCTGTCTCTCTTCCACAGCATGTCTTTCATCCTGTTTTCCTTCTCTCACCCCAACCGGTCGCAGCAGATGGCCCCGCCCCTCCCTGAGCCTGGTTCTGCCGGAGGTTTCTTCCTGTTATATAGGAGTTTTTCCTTCCCACTGTCGCCAAAGTGCTTGCTCATAAGGGGTCATATGATTGTTGAGTTTTTCTCTGTACCTATGAAGCTCCTTGAGGCGCCTTTTGTTGTGATTTGGCGCTATATAAATAAAGTTGAATTGAATTGAATTGAAAAATTTGCAATGTGTTGAATTGCAACACCTGCTGTAGATACACACAGTCCAGGAACCAACCATCGTCATAATAGAATGAAACCACCACTGGAAAAGCAAAGGCTGTTTTATTCCTTTTCACACACAAACACACACACACACATATGCGCGTGCGCCGGGTTATTAAGTCAGATCTTGTGATAATTAGCACATACAGCTAATCTGTGTATGTACATTGACAGAGACTTACTCAGGCAATGCTCTTCTGATGATGCTGTGAACTTGCTTGTAGATATCCAGTTTGGACAGACAGCTGCACTGGGTGTGGTTGGCTACACTGATGGTCACTGGTTTCGTCCCTTGGGTGATTGGCACTCTGATCTCAAACAGCTGCAAAGAGTTGTAAAGAAGCAACGTGAATTAAAAGAATGTATATTGATATGCACTGTAAAAATAGCAATGCACATCCTATCAATTTGTCAAAGAGAGTATCTCAAAAAAGTCAATACAATGGTACATTACAATGTGAAATAGGTGAAATATGGTAATGGTCTATACTCACTGAGAAGATAAGGGCCTTCTCTAAACAACTATTCAGGAATGGAAACATAGTCTAAGGCCTAAAACCTATTAGCTTTATTTTTCTTTTACTAGTTTGGGGATCACAATATAACTAGAGAATAACTAGCCCGTGTTACATATGGTTTATGTGTTTTGAAAATGAATTAAAAGAAAGAGAAAAAGTCTAAAGCCCCATACACTTATAAAATAATTTGCTTGCCAGACATCACTTGGTAGCTAGTGAACATTCAAGGCTCCAGTGGCGTAGGTAACCCTCAAATGGATTTACCACCCAGTCAAATGTCAATCAGTGTCATCCTTCACTCCCAAATATAGTCTGTTCAGCTGCTCCATCACACTTAAACTTGCACATCAAAGGTTCAGTGTGTAAAATATCACAGCTAGATCCTAGTAGGTTGCAGATCACAGTTAACTGAATTCTTTTTTCATACACCTCAGATTTCAAGTGCATTAATGCTGAGCACATTGGGCACTGTAAGACAAACACATTTCAGTCAGCCAAGAGAGATCAAGAACATTACATTTAGACTGTAACACCTGCGGTTGGCCACTTTGGATTTCCCTATAGCAGTGCTTCTACTGCTTCTACAAAGATCACCAAAAAAAATTTGGCTTCAATTCATTACCAGTACTTTGGTTTGGATCACTTTTTTCTCAGTATATAGTAGTATATCATATATATCATGTATCAAATCACAGAGTACAAATGAGTAGAACTGTCCAAACTTTGACTGGTACTGCATTTGCATCACCTTATCCCCAATCTCCTCTAAACTTCCTTTCATTGTGGCATTGTGTGATTCTGAGTGAGGCAGTTTAGCCAGCTTTACTTTGCTAAACAGTCAATCTGGTGAGCATTCTGGTACAGCATACCCAGTTACCAGTAAGTACTTTTCTACACTGCCAGTTGTAGTGTTGTAAAAAAAATTTTAAAAAAATATGATTCAGTGAATACAGTGAAGTATCTGTATAACATCTTTTGCCTGGTCAATGCACAAAGTTGCAATTTGACCGAGAGAAGACAACAGCAATAAAATGTTAGTTTTCACTGGCTGAAAGAGGGGCCAAGTGCAAATTATACTGGCATTTTAAAATAAGATTTGCTCTGATTATGCAGTATGAAAGCTCAATGTGTGGAGAAGGGCGTAGTGGACAATTTTAAGATACCAATTCCACAGCCACAATTTGTACAGCGGGAATGGCTTCTTAATTTTTTACAAGAGAGCAAAAAAGAGCAAAAAAATGTTTTCTGTAAAGGAAACATTTTGTTCTCTCAGCTTTTGAACAATGACATTTTTTATTAAATTGTGCCTTTTGTATCAAAACAGTGGATTTTAATCCAATCAAAGATGTGCAGATTCTGCAAACAAGTGCAGAATTTCAGCTTTAGTTCAAAGGTTTAACAAAGCATTTGCATTATTATAGAATTTTTTATACATCTTTAATCACAAAAAAAGTATTTTTGATTGCAGACTCTGACAATGTAGGCAAGGAATCTGAATTTGTGTTATTTCAGTTATTACATTATATATAGTATAATGTATATATATATATCTGATGATGTCTAAGGCAGGAGAAGGAGGGGAAAAGAGGGGTAGGGGTACAATAAAATGATAGAGTGCAAATAGAAATACACAATATATTGCCAACTGGTCCTGTAAGAAAAGAAAGCAAAGAAAGATAGAGCACCAGGACCACAGAAATTAGAAAATACACAGATACATAAATCAAGAGTCTTGTTGTAGTGTGAGTGGGAGAGAGTTTGTGTTAGAATGCCTGTCTTTGTCACAAATGTACTTAATAACAAGGGTGGGAAGCCTCAACAGTGCCCCCCGGAAGCCAGAGGCAGACAGACATGGAACCAGGACAACTGCACCATCCGCAGCCTCCAAGAGTACTGAAGACTCAAGGCCACACATCTTGGTGACAACCGCACACCCGTTCCAGCAGAAGAAGGAGGGAGGCCCCGATGGGCTTCCCACTGCCAAAGGGCGAGAATCCCAGAGAGTCAGGGGCAATGGGCATTCAACCCTGCTAGAGCCTAGCCACCCTGGTACGAGTCGGAAAGGACCACCCAGCACCCGGCAGCGTCAGAAGGTGATTTTTTTCAGGGGCTCCTCCATTGCGTTTCCCTGTGTAGACCTGCAAGTTACATGCATAAGATGAACCTGCATCACAGGCGCCCAAATCTTTATACCATGCTTGGCAGGCTTAGATGGTATATACTGGGCAGCAGCCCTGAAATGGCATCAGCTGCTCATCAATGATGACATTGGGGCCAGGGTTGTAAAACAGTTGAGACCGGCCGCTCATTTGCCCCACACCATCCTGATGGCAGCTAGCTTGTCTCTCTGCCGTCAAGCTGGTCTATGATCATGGTCATCAAAACGGATGGTCCTGGAAATTATTTTGAAAGTTTTCAGAGACATCCTGGTCCAAAAAAGATCTCTGCCAGTTTCTTCATCCTGCAGGGATTCTGTGGTCTCCCATTTGGACCTGAAAACACCAGCAAGGATAAGAACCCCAAAGTAAGCATCCAAATCGGTTTTGTCCAAGACTTTCCATGTCTTTCCAAAAACTCTGCTTCCTTTAAATTGGTGCAATCCAGGATGATTTTCTTGATAGGGTATTGCATGCAAAGGTCAAAAGAAGACTTGATGTTTTTTGCATGACTGCCCAGCGTGTAGGTTCTGGTATTATTCGAATCACATTGGTTCACATTGGTTCATTTCGTAAGCAGGAAGACCATTCAATTTTGCCATCTTTTACCATCCATACGGTGTTATTTGCAAGCTGCTGACAGTCTGCTCACTGGTCTTGGGGCTGGCTGCTCCCTGCTGGTCTTGGGGCTGGCTGCTTGCAGGCTGGTCCTGAGGTTTGAAGCTTGCTAAACTTTAGAGCTGGCCGATGCTCATCGTCCTCTTCAACCCTCACATTCTTAAACTTTTTCCTCTGCATCGCCATCAAAACCCTCTGTCTCTTCCAATAGCAACTGTAAGGCAGTCTGAACAGAGAATCGCTTTGCCATCTTGATCAGGTGTGGAACCACAATGAGATATTTATAGTGTCAGGTCCCCAATATTCATTCCTGCAAGACAAAGGGTGAAACGTGTGGGAATGTGTGTGCAGACAGTGTTGGGTGCTCCAATTTTGCAACCTTGTGCGGGAACAGCACTGCTGGGTCACACCTGGGTCAATTCGCAATGCTTTACTTTCTCCTTCTCTCTCTCTCTCTCTCTTTCTCACACACACACACACACACACACACACACACACACACACACACACAAGCCCAGAGAGGAGGAAGGAGAAATGAGGGTACACAGGACCTATGATTTCCACACTTCCACTAGCCACGGGTCCAGTGGACCTGAAGACCTTGCCTGTTTCTTTCTGACTGCCCAGACTCATTCATGGCCAATTTACAGTACCATGCATCAGCTGCACATGCTCGCAGGTGCTGGAGCTCAAGCAGATATCAAAGACGTTTAACAGGAACGACTACTCGGTCACTGAATCCCCAGGTGTCCGTGTCCATGTCTGAGTATAATCTAGGGTTAAGTGTTTTAAAGTATGTGTGCTCATATCTGATGCATCAGAAACTACAACACAGTTTCTCTATATGGTTAGTGGTAATGCAACAAGGTCCTGACTTTGACTCCACCATCTGGCTGTGGCCTTTCTGCGTGGAGTTTGCATGTTTTCCTCGTGTTTTTGTGGGTTCTCTTTGGGTACTCTAGCTTTCTCCCACAGTCCAAAGACATGCAATTCAATCCATCAATCAGTCTTTATTAACAGACCTTATGTCCATAGTTAAAGCCATAATATACATAAAATTAATTTTGGTTTAATCAATTTAACCAAAAATCTATTTCAATATAACCTAACCCCAATTTAAAAAAAAAATGGGGTTAGGTTAAATGATGATTCTAAATTGCCCATAGATGTGAATGTGAGTGCAAACTGTTATTTGTTTCTATGTGCTAGACCTGTTCAGGGTGTACCCCCCTCCCTCTCGCCCTATGACAGCTGGGATAGGCTCCACCCCACTCCACCTCTCAGACCCTGATAAGTAAAAGCGGAAGAGAATGAATAAATTATTTATGTCAACATGAAATTTATCATACTTGCAGTGATAACAGAGAAGCAATTTACTTTCATATTTATGACAACTATTCATTCATCTGGGCTTAAAATAAACTAATGAAAAGTTGCATGAAAAAATGGCATACAATATACACCCAAATACAGTGAGCAACAGTTACATTCACATTCTTCTGTGGCATAGTTAACTTAGTTAACATAGTTAACTTAAATAGTTAACTTCCTGTGCTGAGTGAATCCACTAAAACAGTTCATCTGACTCAGAATGCTACCCCCCGTTCATTCAAGCAGTAATGAATAGGAAATGAATAACACAGCTGACTTAAAACTTAAAACTTAAAACAATAAGCCATCCTACAATTCATAACTGAGTCCATAAAAACAGCTATGTGACAATTAGAAGGTGAGGGAATATACTCTTTGTTTCAAGGTAAGTGAAAATCCAATGAACCACTTGGTGCCTCTGCTTTAACACAAACTGTGTGACTTTTGATCAGCTGCAAGCCCTCTGTTTTATTTGGGGTTTTTTGCCCTTCCATGTCTGCATACAAACACACTGCACCCACTTTGCTATGGTTAAGGAGAAACAAGTTCAGGTAAACTTTTGCAATTCTGGCACATTTTTTAAATATAAAACTCTTCTTGACTTTTCAGAATCTTAGAATCTGAAGGAAGGAACGCCTCAAAATTACAACATCAGAAACATATTTATGCTATGCTTTTTTCAGTTTGCAAAGTGCAATTAATCAATGGACATTTAAGTATCATACAAAAGTCCAATTTTTGTTGTGATTAATTCAGTCCCAACGGAGGAACAACAGAAGTCCTAAATAAGTTGATTGAATACATCAGTTCGAATGATAAATACCATAAGTACCATTGTTTTTCTTGTGACATTACCAATAAGTGTGATGTGTCACATGGCCCTCTTCCTATTGAAAAAACAAAAGTTGTATCCAAGATGGCCGACTTCTAAATGGCCACCATGGTCACCACCCATCTTGAGGAGTTTGCCACTCACATATACTAATGTGCCACAAACAGGACTTTAATATCACCAACCATTCCCATGTTATTACGGTGTATCCATATAAATGGCCCACCCTGTACAGTCTCATCATGTACTTAGCTGTGCATGTCCTCATGGTGTTCTAATGTTTTGCACTCTGCTCCTTGTCGAGCTGCTAGAGAACTACATACTGCATGATCTGCCTCTTCAGGAAATGTTTAAAGACAACATAATCTAATCTGTACAACTTCCACATTTTTGAAACACTGGCCTGGATCAGCAGCAAGCAGTAACATTTACTTTACTCCAAATGAAACATTATCATGTTATATGAGACATCAGCCTCGAACGACTGCTTGCATGCCTCGGCTCCTTGTGTGCATTCTCCATGCGAAACATCATTGTTATCTGTCACAGCTGTCTGTGTTCTGAGCAGTGTCGGTCAAGTTACTTGAAAATAGTAATTAGTTACTAATTGCTGATTTCTTATTTTCAAAAGTAACTAGTTACTTAGTTAGTTTTAAAAAGCATGATACAAAACCTGAATAGGTAATAAAGTAATAGACCTTTCAACCCAGTTCTATTTTTTCTGCATATTTGAGTATATAAAACTGAATCAAATGAAAAAGCCTCTTTAAAAAAAAAATGTTAATTTGAATCTTTTAACTTTATGCACATTGCATCAAGCAAAAAATAATTCATATGCAACAGTCTCTGACTTGAAGAAATGTGTTTAACATTTAAACCTATGTTCTGCATATTCCAGCATATAAAATAAAATAATGTTTTTTTGTTTACACTCACTCTTTCAAATAGATGCAAGTAAAACACAGCAAAAAAATAAATAAAATCAAAGACTCAGCGACACTGAGTCCTGTCACTCTTAAATCTATTGTCACCTGTTTAGCAGGAGTGGGGCCGGTGGGTGGAGGTTTGCCCTTTGCGGTCATGTCAGTGGGGGATCCGGGGGTTTCTCTGTGAACGTCACATTCCCGTGGCAGCGTGCAGGGTGCTCGCTCAGATTTGAAGTTTAATTTTTCACTTTGGAAACAAGTTTTATTCCCACGCAGAGTGTACAGCAGACACTAATGTTTTGTCACTTTTTACAGACTAAAACTCAGTAACCCGTTGCTGCCCATATCTGGTCCTGAGTGTCTTTTAATTTCAAATTCAAATTCAAATTCAAATTCAAATTCAAATTTCAAATTTCAAATTCAAATTTTATTTGTCACGTACACAGTCATACACAGTACGATATGTAGTGAAATGCTTGGACAACTGCTCGTGACCTAAAGAAAACAAAAAAGGAAAAGGCTATGAATAAGATAGGAAATAAATATGAAAGATTAAAAAGGGTAAATTTAACTAGGAAGGAATAAAATATAAATTAAGGTTAAAAATGAAATAACTGTACAACACAAATTAGAATGAAGGGTAAATTTAACTGGGAAGAATAAGATAAAATATATAAATTAAAGTTGAAAATAAAAAAAACTGTACAACAAAATACACAATATAGAACTATATAAGAATGTATGAAGAAATATAAATAAATATATACACAATAACAGCAGCATATACACAATAACAGCAGCGTGATTTAAGTAATGAAGTGAAAACAATGTCCAGAAAGTCCAGTGTGTGTGTAAGAACTATATGTGTGGGTCAGGACTGTGTGGTGGTGTGATTGAGAGACCGTATCGCCTGCGGGAAGAAGCTCCTCCTCAGTCTCTCTGTGTTGGTCTTCAGGGAGCGGAATCGCTTTCCTGACCTCAACAGTCTGTTGTTGGGATGGCTGAGGTCCTTCACGATCTTCCTGGCCTTGGTCCAGCACCGCCTGCTGTAGATCGAGTGCAGGTCAGGGAGCTCGGAGCGGATGGTGCGCTCAGCTGACCGCACAACCCTCTGTAGAGCTCGTCTGTCCTGCATGGTGCTGTTCCCGAACCAGGTTAAGATGTTTCCCGTCAGGATGCTCTCTATGGTGCAGGAGTAAAAGTTCCTGAGCACCTTGGAGGGCAGTTGGAAGTCTCAAGCGTCTGAGGTGGTAGAGACGCTGTCGGGCCTTTTTCACCACGGTGTTGATGTGACAGGACCATGACAGGTCCTGCGTGATGTGAACTCCGAGGTATTTGAAGCTGTCCACTCTCTCCACTGGGCACTCGTTGATGACGGGGGTCTGGTAGTTCCTCTCCTGCTTAGTGCTGAAGTCCACTATCAGCTCCTTTGTCTTACTGACGTTTAGAAGGAGGTTGTTCCTCTGGCACCAGTTCTCCAGATTCCTAATCTCCTTCAGGTAGGCCGTCTCGTTGTTATCAGAGATCAGGCCCACCACGACGGTGTCGTCAGCAAACTTGATGATGGTGGTGGAGCTGGTAGTGGCCACACAGTCATATGTGTACAAAGAGTACAGCAGGGGGCTCAGGACACACCCCTGGGGGGCTCCAGTGCTGAGAGTGGTGGAGGCTGAGACATGTCCGCCGATCCTTACTGCCTGTGGTCTGCCAGTTAGGAAGTTGGAGATCCACTGACACATAGATGAGCTGAGTCCCAGATGCTCCAGCTTGGTGGTGAGTGTGGAGGGAATTATGGTGTTAAATGCAGAGCTGTAGTCTATGAAGAGCATTTTAACATAATTCCCCCTTCTAGTGTCCAAGTGAGTGAGTGATGTGTGGAGGAGATGAGAGATGGCATCGTCTGTGGAACGATTTGGACGGTAAGCGAACTGTAGTGGGTCCAGTGTGTCTGGTAGTGAAGAAATGATGAAGTCTCTGACCAGGCGTTCAAAGCACTTCATCACTACTGAGGTGAGGGCTACAGGGCGATAGTCATTGAGAGAAGCAGGGTGGGGTTTCTTCGGGACAGGAACAATGATGGACTCTTTGAAGCATGTGGGGATCACCGACTGAGATAAAGAGATGTTGAATATCTCAGTGAACACAGGAGCTAGCTGGTATGCGCAGTCTCTTAGGATACGACCTGGGATGCCGTCTGGTCCTGCTGCTTTCCTGGTGTTCACTCTCTTGAAGGCTCTCCTTACTTCATGCTCGGAGATGACGAGCACGTTTCCGGTGCTGGCAGTATCTTCCTGTCTGCAGCCGTTAGCGCCGCTAACACTAGCATTGTTGGAGACCTTAGCTGCAGCCTCGAAGCGAGCATAGAAAGTGTTCAGCTCGTCTGCCAGAGTCACGGCCGCGTTCGTCATACCGGTTGTTGGTGCTTTATAGTCCGTTATTGTCCTTAGTCCCCGCCACAGGCTCCTAGAGTCACGCTGTTGGAGTTGTGACTCTAGTTTCCTCCCGTAGCGCTGCTTCGCCTCTTTCACCGCCCTCCGCACGTTATATGACGCGGCTTTGTACGGGTCCATGTCCCCCGTCGTGAGTCCCGTGTTGTAGGCAGCGGTGCGGGATCTCAGAGCGTCGCGGATGGTTTTATCCACCCACGGCTTCTGGTTGGGAAACGTTGTGATAGTCTTTGTCTCCACGGTATCATCCGCTAGTTTCCCGATGAATCCCACAACCGCTTCCGTAAACACGTTGACATCATCATCGGAGCTGTTTCTGAACATGCCCCAGTCTGCGTCATCGAGTGCGTCCTGTAACGCGGCCACCGATTGATCCGTCCAGCGCGCGACCTTCCTCTGAACTGGAACTTCCGGAATTTAACAGTGGTACTGAATAATTAAGCAAGTCACTTTGTAAATGTCCCAAAAGGCTGGTTGACATCTTCCACCTACCCTACCATAATCAATGCATAATCGATTTCTATAATAATCAATAAGAACAGGTTAATCTGAGAAAATATCTTATGCTGACCCAAGCCACTCTGGATGTCATTCTAAGAAGATGGAAGAAATGAGATCCACAGGTTTAGTGCCCTCGATGGGGAAATGCAGAATAGAAAACATTTGTCTGCTACGCACAAGAGATAGAGAGAGAGATGCAACAGCTGGCTATGAAAGCTTGTTTCCTACGCGCTCCTGGCATATGCAATGAAAACAGTTCTCCAGTCTTTTTGAGGGACATTTGAAAGCTCTTCTTTGGATGTTGGCTGACTTTTGGTTTCGATCCCTGTCAGGATGATCCTGCACTGCTTAAATAACGTTAAGGTCCATCAATATGCTTTTAATGTATTGGCAGTATGTTTGGGATCACTGTCACGTTACAAAAGAACAAAAAAAACAAATCACACACTTTCCAGATGGAAGTGGATCCAAATATGACAATACTCAATTTTGACAAGATCCCCAACACTGCTGGCTGAAATGCAGCCCTAAACCACAAGTGAGTGGCTGGAATATTTTTCAGTCATTACTCCATACAACCTGCTGCCACTGATTTTAAGTCCAGTTCTTCTTTGGCATACCTCAGTTTCTTCTCCCTGTTGTTTTCCTGTAAATATGAGATTCTCGGTTTCAGATTCCCAGATTTCTCCGTTCCTATGTAAGGTTTTTGCTGGAATTTTTCCTTTTTACTAAGACCATGACTTTCAGATACTATTCATCTACTTTAGATATTTTTTAGGCCTACCACGTTTTTGCATTTTTTTCAATTTCCTCACTATTTTTAAATTCACACCTTATACCATGCTGGCAAGGTTTGGGGTAACAGCGCTTTGAATATGACTATTTTATGCCTATCAAGATGTGTTATGTTTTGCATTTTTCCTAGATTCAATTAAAGAAATGGGAACAAATGTGTTTTAGTGAGAGGCCTGTTAGGTTTTGTATTGTTGATTGTCATTTATGCTTATAAATATCTACTTATACATGCTTAGAGTTTTATAATTAGTTGTAGATTGGTAGAGGTTTGATCCTTGATAGTCTGCAAACTTTGTGTGCATTAGAGAGCACTCTGGGAGCATGGGAGAGGTCGTACCTTCTCTTATTGTTTTATGGTAGGATAAACGTAGCTATATCTGTTTTAGTCTAAGTGCCTTTTCTTTAGATGAACTGCTGGACTTCCAGACCAGCAGGTTTAGGGAAGTCTTTATGGGGTCACACTCTGACCACACACACACACACACACACACACACACTAGTATTGTTCACATGTATACCTATGTAAGATGTTATATGTTAATGACCCTATGCATATTCATGTAACCACAATAAAAGGAGCGCTATGGGGAACCTGGCTGAGAGTCTGACGGAGGTCAAGTGGTGGAACAACACTTGGCTCCAGGCAGGTCTCCCTCATGCACGAGTAACACGAAGAACTTTGCCTACTTGGTGTTCAATGCTTTTGCTGCGTTTTTAAATTGTCTCGTTCCAGCGGTGGGCCTGTGCTAGACAGACCCAACATTAATTGGTCCTTCAAAGCCGGATCCCTAGAATTGACATTCACTGAGGGGAAAAGGAGACATGCCGAAAGACGTCAGCCAAGACGTATAGAAGTTCCTGTAGTAAAGTCCCGAGACATGAGAATTTGTCATCGGGCCGGTGGATTAGCTGTCTGTTTTTTCTCCTCGCTGGATGGTGATTGACGGGATTCGAGATTAATGCAAGAACAGCACCAAGTAAGTACTGTTCAAAGAAGAGCGCTGTAGCTGCGCGGGTTCACGCGGACCTGAGCCGTGCAGTTAATCGCAGGCTTATAAACAAAAGAGAGCAACGCCTATGCTGTGCGGTTTCACGCAGGCAGGTGCAGCTCAGTGACTGCGCGGGTACACGCGAGTCCAGGAGCTCAACGGCCGTGCGGATTCACGCAGGCTGGGGAAAGTTATAGGCCTATTTGTGTTGTTTGTGTACGTCTGTGTCAGTTGTTAAAAGTAATCTGCATTAAGCTTAGGGTTGCTCAAATTCAGTACAATGACATATGAGGTGAAGTGATAGATGAAAAAATTGTGAATGTGTCTGACGTCACAGTGTCTTTGTGCACTGTGTAAAAGTAATTGCCTCCGATTGTGAGAGCGGTGATGTCTTAGTTTGTCACTTTCAGATGAAAAGCAGACCTGAATCAATTTTCCACATGCAGCGGTCGGAAGAAAGTTATAGTTTAACATCACTGGAAACGTTCAGGCCAAGTTTATTATTTACAGCTCCATGTGTCCCTCAACCTCACAAGCGAGCTCTCACTCCTCCCTGAAGACAAGGAATGCAGCTCCAAAGAGCAATAACATGGCAGATAAAGAGACAGCAGCAAAGTCCTGAGCAAAGAGACCCAGCAAGCAGCAGCAGTGTGGACAAACAGCATCAGAGAAGAAGGGCAAACCCACCATCCTGCCTGACTGGATGAATGGCACTGTGTTTCCAACAAGCTGCACCTTCACTGTGCATGTGACAAGAACATTTGAGGAGAACTGAGGAGACTGTTGGAGTTTGACATTTGCCACCTTTGGAGTAAAATGGCAAGAAGAGACAGTGGAGGGACTCATACCAGGTTCCCCCCCTCGATCTACACACAGCTTGGAGTGATCACACACCTGTTCCTGATAACCTTGCCTGGCTGCCACTACTTAAGGGATTCCACCATCTTTGGAGAATCATTGGAGAACTAACAGTTAGTGAGGCCCCCGTTCTGTCATCTGTGATCACTCTGGTCGTCTTTTTCTCTAGAATAAATACCCCTGTCTACCTGTGCACAGATTCCTGTGGCAAAAACTGTTAGTGAGAGTGGTGAGTGGATCTGTTTTTGTGAGAGAGATTCTGTGGAGAGACTGGACCCTTGGAGAACCTTGCCCTGTGGAATCAGGACCATCCCTGATATTGTTCTTGTGTTTTGGATTGTGCTTTACCTTCACCTTGTAAATAAACATTCTGCAATTGAGTCCTGTTGACCTAGTGGTCCGTTGATAGAACAAATCAGCAATTAACATCAGAATCTGAATCAGAATCAGAAAGGGTTTTATTGCCAAATGTTGAGCAGGTTTACAACATTAGGAAATTGCTGCGGTGCTTCAGTGTAAACATACTGTCATAAATTACGCTTAAATAGACATGAAAATAAAAATAAGAATAAGAATTAAAAGTGCTACGTAGATAGATAGATATATACATGATATATACATGAGTGCAGGTGGTGATCAGTGCCAAACATGGAATGATGCAGTGAACACAGCGTAGGGTCATGTGTTAGTGGTGGGAACAGTCATACGGTTATTGTTCATGTGTCCAACAGCAGAGGGGAAGAAACTGTTCTTATGGCGAGAGGTTCTGGTGCGAATGGACCGGAGCCTCCTGCCTGAGGGGAGCAGGTCAAACAGACTGTGTCCAGGGTGAGAAGGGTCAGCTGAGATCCGAGCTGCACGCCCCAGTGTCCTGGAGGTGTACAGGTCCTGCAGAGATGGAAGTCTGCAGCCAATCACCTTCTCAGCAGAGCGCACAACACGCTGCAGTCTGTTTGTCCCTGATAGTGGCTCCAGCGTACCACACGGTGATGGAGGAGGTGAGGATGGACTCGATGATTGCAGTGTAGAATTGCATCATCGTCCGTGTTGGCAGGTTGAATTTCTTCAGCTGCCTCAGGAAGTACATCCTCTGCTGGGCTTTCTTAATGATGGAGGTGATGGTGGGCTCCCACTTCAGGTCCTGGGTGATGGTGGTACCCAGGAAGCGGAATGAGTCCACAGAGGTGATGGGGGTGTCAGTCAGGATGATGGGGGGGAGTGGAGCTGTGTGTTTCCTGAAGTCCACAATAATCTCCACTGTCTTCTGGGCATTCAGCACCAGGTTGTTGTGGCTGCACCAGGACACCAGACGTTCAACCTCCCTCCTGTAGGCAGACTCATCCCCGTCAGAGATGAGCCCAATAACGGTGGTGTCATCTGCAAACTTGATTAGCTTGACAGACTGGTGGGTGGAGGTGCAGCAGTTGGTGTACAGGGAGAAGAGCAGAGGAGAAAGAACACAGCCCTGAGAGGAGCCGGTGCTGATGGTCCGGGAGTCCGAGACATTCTTTCCCAGCCTCACATGCTGTTTCCTGTCGGTCAGGAAGTCAGTGATCCACCGGCAGATGGGATCAGGCACATTCATCTGGGAAAGCTTGCCTCGGAGATGGTCTGGAAGGATGGTGTTGAAGGCAGAGCTGAAGTCCACAAACAGGATCCTGGCGTAGGTTCCTGGGGAGTCCAGATGCTGCAGGATGAAGTGTAGGGCCATGTTGATGGCGTCATCTACAGACCTGTTGGCTCTGTATGCAAACTGCAGGGGGTCCAGGAGGGGGGCCGTGAGGGTCTTGAGATAGGAGAGAACCAGGCACTCAAATGACTTCATGACCACAGATGTCAGAGCCACGGGTCTGTAGTCATTTAGTCCAGTGATCCTTGGTTTCTTGGGGACAGGGATTATGGTAGAGGACTTGAAGCAGGCAGGCACATGACATGCCTGCAGTGAGGAGTTGAAAATGCCAGAAAACACTGGGGCCAGCTCGTTTGCACAGTGTCTGAGGGTGGCAGGAGACACACCGTCTGGGCCGGGAGCTTTTCGAGCATTCAGACTCTTAAACTGCTTCCTCACATCTGCTTCATGAATATGAAGAGTTGTGGTGGGAGGAGGTGGTGTGAAATCCTCTTTTGTGTGGGGTGAGGAGGGGGATGTTGTAGGTGAAGTGTTTGATGATGGTGATGGCTCTATGGAGGGGGGAGAGGTGGGGGAATTAGTGTCCAAAGTGTCTCTATTGTTGGGGCCGTTGGAGGTGTGAAGGCTGCCTGATGGCTCGTCAAAACGGCAGTAAAAGTCGTTAAGGGTGTTGGCCAAGAGCAAGTCATCAGTGGAGTGGGGGGTTTTAGGCTTGTAGTTGGTGATATTCCTAAAACTTTTCCACACAGAGGCAGAGTCATTCTCTGAGATCTGCTGCTGCATCTTCTCAGAGTGTTGATGTTTAGCAATGTCCACTTCTTTAGTGAACCTGTACTTGGCCTCTCTGTAGCAGTCCCTGTCTCCGCTTCTGAACGCCTTTCTCTTTTCCAGCCACAGCTTTTTGAGTTTAGGAGTAAACCAGGGTTTGTCATTATTATAACTCACCCTGGTGCGTGATGGCACAATGCTGTCCTCACAGAAGTGGATATAGGAGGTGACGGTGTCCGTAAACTCGTCCAAGCTTTTAGAAGCAGCCTTCATTGTGTCCCAGTCTGTAGACTCCAAACACGTGTGAAGCTCCTCCTCAGCCTCGTTGCTCCACAGTTTTTTGGTCCTCACAACAGGTTTGGAGAGCTTCAGCCTCTGTCTGTACGCGGGGATTAGGTGGATCATGACGTGGTCAGAAAGTCCGAGTGAAGCGCGGGGCACCGCACGATAGGCCCCGCTGATCGTGCTGTAACAGTGGTCTAATGTCCTCTCCTCTCTGGTCGGGCATTTAATATACTGCTTGTATTTGGGAAGCTCATGGCTCAGATTGGCTTTGTTAAAGTCCCCAAGAGCAATAATGAGAGAGTCCGGGAATGTCCGCTCCATGTGCAGTATCTGCTCCGCGAGTGCGCACTGAGCTGCCTGCACATCCGCATCTGGCGGGATGTAAACAGCGGCCAAGATGAATGAAGCAAACTAGCGCGGAGAGTAAAACGGTTTGCAGTGAATAAAAAGGTATTCCAGAGAGGAAGAGCAACATGGAATCAGAGTTAGTTTGTAGGATCCTCTCAATTCACAAAGCTTAGCTCAGAAAACATGAAAATGCTCTGGAGAGCAGGGCACAATTGTTCAAAAGCTTGCCAAATTAAAAGATATGATGAAACCTCCAAATTTTGAACCAAATGTTAACCCTACTCCATCTTTGAGTTCCACACAGGTACTGCATTTGGAGCTTCCACAGAAGCCACTTTTTCTGGCGAGCTAGAAAATAGTGGTGGATATCTCACACAGTGTTTTTTAGCTTTTCGGGAACGCAGTAGAACTTTTTCCTCAGGCTGTGTAAAATTGCCTGCATGGTTGAGCTATTGCCTGCAAGTGTTTTGAGAGCTCAGGCAGAGTATAAATGCACTATATAAGAACCAGTTTATTTACCATTTACAAGCCCTGAGATGGGCTCAAGCTGTCCTCAAGTCTAATCGAAAACTCTTTTTTGAGCACTTCATCGCAGAGTATAAAATTTCTGACAAGGGATTGAACCCTGATCAAGGAGTCGAGGAGTGTGGTAAAAGGCAAATTAGCTACAAAGGATCTTAATGACTCACTTGATGCCTTACTTTCTGTGTAAATGTATCAGAATGGATGACCATATATGGGAGCATAGGAGAAGACACTGCAACTGCCATGGATCATCGGCCGAGCCATTTCTGGAACTGAAGGGGTTGCCCTGCAAAAGCTTGGCCGTACAAGAAATGAGTCAGAGGAATTCTGTAACATTTCATTGATGCCTGACCTGTGCCACCAAAAAAGCAGAGCCTGTCAGTAACTGTAGGGATATTGGTGGGTAAAATAAACAAAGCTAACTGTCAACTCTCAGACCCACTCACTTGAAGCATTAGTTGACTCAGACACCGAACAGACTTTTATTGATCAGACTCTGGGTAATGATTCAGTCATTCCCCTGATCACACTTCCCAAAGGATTACAAATTTCTGCAATAAATGGCACGTGGCTCCCACAAATAACCCGTAAAACTCAACCTGTTTCTCTCTCTCTCTGTCTGGCAATCACCCAACACTGAGGCAGGCAACACTGCCCTGGTTCTCAGAAACCCTTGGCTCAGCACACATAACCTGAACATTGATGGAACACAAACGGTATCTCCAGTTGGAGTCTCAGGTGTCATCAGTCCATTTAAGTAACTGGTATTGCCGTTTGGGACAATACCAGTTGTCTTTCAGACCCTAGTCAGTGATGTCCTGTGTGACTTCATCAATCACTTCTTTGTGTACCATAATAACGTTCTGATTTTTTTCTAAGTCAGTTACAGAACATGAATGTGATGTCTGCCTTCAGCAGCTTCTGGAGAGCCGCCTGTATGTAAAAGGTGAGAAATGTGAAATTCATGTCGAATCAGTGTCATTCCTTGGGTTTCATTGTTGAAAAATGCCAGTTAAAAGTAGATGCCGTGAAGGTGCAAGCAGTGATTGTGTGGCTAGTTCTCTTGAACAGGAAACGGTTTGGTTTTGCAAACTTTTAGCGCTGTTTCATTGGTGATTTCAGTAAAGTCACATTACCATTGAATCAGGTGAGCTCTATTTTTTACCAGATTCAACCTTATCTTAACCTATAGACCCAGTTCCCGTCATGTCAAGCACAAAGTCCTGTCCCGGAAATTCGACACCTTTGACAACTCCTGACAATGTTGCCATCCTCCTGTATCACTGGTTTGTTCACTTGGCAGACTGATCACTAATCTGAGCTAACACAAACGTAAAATTTACATGTCACCCTGAGAAAAACCGCACCATCTTTTTTCTGCAACATCTATTTGGAGGCCATTTCTTGCTAAACATGTCCAAGAATATATTTCTGCCTCTGTGTGTGCAGAAATAAATCCTCCAGCTCTCTTCCTGCAGGGCTGCTAAGACCCTTTCTCATGCATGATTGCCTGTGGTCATACATTATCCTGGACTTTGTTACCGGCGTTCCTCCATTTTCAACAACCCTAATACTGTTGTACTTACATAACTGATTGCTTTTTTTTTTTTTTTTTTTTTTTTTTTTGTGTCCCGTTTGGATCTTTAGCCATCAGAATTGTTGTCTTAAGGCCAAGAAAGATGCCAAGCGGATGGTGAGAAGGGGGGGAAGAAAGAAAAAAAAACAAAAACAAAACAAAACAAACAACACACCTGGGTCACCTGTATGGAGAAAAAAAACAGAAGAGAAAGCAAACAACAAAGAGCAACATAATAAAAAAAAAAAACAGCACCATCACAATAAACTAGCTAGCAGTAGATATCAGTAGATACTAAATAATAAACGATATTGTGCAGCACGCAAGATAGAAAGTGCACAATGTGCTTTGAGGCAGCAGCCAAGAAAGCTGTAGTCCGCGTCTGTGAATACCCGTGCGTACACCTGTGTGCATACAGTACCTGTGTGGATCAGCATGCTTGCATTCCAAAGGTTTCTCCATGTAAAGATCTGCTAGGGAGTGTGGGGAGCCACAGCCCCGTCCTCCAGGGCATGAAGCAGGTATGGAGGAGATCAAAACTCCAGACATCCAGAGGCCCCCAGAACACAAGAGACCAAGGAAGACCAACAGAGGGGCAGCCGCTCAGCAGCCACCGAGCAGAAGCCAGGGGGAGTTGCAGTGACGCGCCCGTGAGCTCCGCCGGCAGCCAGCTGTGCCTGAGTGACCGAGCCCCAGGCCGAGAGGCCGGGGGCACCCCACCTCCGAAGTGGCCCGAGCGAGCCCCAGGCTCCAGGCCCCGATAAGTGGCCGCCAAGGAATGAGCCGGTGTGTACCCGGACGCCCACCCCCAGACACAAAGAACCACCAACGCACCGATGTCTGAGGGAGTCCGCCACCGGCAGGGGAAGTGGTGGTGGGTGGAGATAGGCCTCCAAACCTTGGAGGGCCTGAAATGTCCCCAGAGAGGTGGCGTCTGATACCCAACCTGACATATAGACACAGACATACAGGCACACACAGACACAAACATCCATTCCCACCCTCATGCTCTCATATGCACTTACTCCACACTCAACCAACGTGGAGACAGACATAAAGAGACGCTGTACACACGATCACACTCCCCAAGCGTACTCTACGAACCGGGTCTAGGTACCCTTGCCCCTGGAGGGGGGAACTGCACCCAGACCCAGGTAGTGTTACCCTTTTCCCTGCGGTGGGGAGAGGCAGACCGCCCCAACCCCGTAGCAGCAGGGAGGCCCCACACTCCAGACCGCAGTCGGACGGCCAACTCCTCCTAGCCCCCCCGCTCCAGCAGGCCACAGAGAACGGGGGTGAGAGAAGACTCCAAACCTCCCTCCACCCGCTCATTGTAGTGTTGATGCATGTGTGTTCTAAGGTGCATTTAAAACCCAGGAGGACATGGAGCTACCTGCCAGAGAGCAGCAGGTAAGCGCATAGTCCCTCCTGCTAGCCCTCAATGTCTACGTGTATTCAAAATTGAGAGGTGGGCAACGACGCCAGGGGTGAGGTGTACACCCTGATGGTAATTTGGACTCCGTGTATCGTGCCCACCCCCAAGATCCTATATGTATGTGTAATGAGAGTGTGAGTAATGTGAATGTCTAAGTTGTGGGATAAAATTGAGGCAGAGGCAGCCAGAAGGGGACAGAGGGGGGGGTAGCCTCCTCTGCACCCTGGTGACATACCCCTACTCCAAGGCCCTGCATGTGTGGGTGGTTGTGGTGGAGCGGGAAGAGGGAGGCAGCTGGAGATGGGGAGGGAAGGAAGGGAGGGGCAGGTGACCCCTCCCTGAGGCCAGCTCCCCCGCTGACCCCAGTAGGCACTCCCATACTCCGCGACCCGCCAGGGAAAGGGGGCCCAGGCCCATCCACACCGGGGCCCAGTGTAGCAGCGCCCCCCGGCCCCACAGAGCCCGGGACAGTCCACCCAACCCCACCACAGAGAAAACTGCACCCACCACACCATCCACTACATGAGACTACATGAGACAATAGACGCCCAGGCTGAGATCTTCCTCCACCTCTCCTGTATCTCCCCCTCCTGCAGAGAGTTCCTGAGGAGACGAAAGCTCCTGCAAGATGTGACAATCTCCCCCACTAGTTGAAGAGCCCCCCAGGTGGCTCGACGCACCGGCGGCACCCTGCGCCAGGGATGGGCTCCCATGCACCCACCCGCCCACAACCCCGGCAACACACCAACCAGGACCCAAGCCCCCGAGGCCCGGCCAGGGCCCCAGCCCAGAGACGGAGCGCCCCCAGAACCTCACGCCCATCCCGGACCCACCCAGGGGCAGCCAGGCTACCAGGTCAGTAACCCACGTCCGTCAGCACAGACCCTCCCCTAGCCCCGCTGCACGCAGCCACAAGGAAACAGTCACCCGAGAGCCAACAGAGCCCCCAACCGGACATGACCGCTACCCCGGGTTGAGCCCCCCAAGGAAAATGCCTCCGGGGAACCCCCCGACGCCCTAAGCCTGTCCCTACCCCCACACCAATCACAACAATGAAGGCGGGACCAAACTATGACCCCCCACCCCCACTAGGTGATGGAGCTGATCAAAGGAGCCCAGACCAATTGATCTGATGTGGTGGTAGAGGCTGTATCAAGACTAATGTAATCTAATAGATAATTTCTATATTGGTTAGAATTAAGATTGTTTTTATTTTTCCAGTTCATGAGGACAGTTTTCTTGGCTATGCATAGGGCAGTGAAAACCATATGGGCTATATTATTTTCTGAAGTGACACACTAAGGGGGAAGTTGGAATGTTACATTTCAGACACTTTGATAAGTCTTCACATATCTCGCGCCAAAACTTCTGCACTGGTGGACAGAACCAAAGAGCGTGAATGTAATTGTCTGGTGTATTGCCTTGACAGTGTGAGCAGTTGTTGGAAGATGTAAAGCCCATCTTGAACATCCAATGACCTGTATAGTGCACTCTATGTATGGAAATTAATCATATTATTGTTTTGTAATATGTCAGGGTTATTCCAGATAGGTGTACGTTTGCATGGGATTAATGAAGACTCCGTTATTTTTAGAAACTCCCACCATGCTGTCAGAGAAAAGCTGATGTTGATACTTTTAAAGCATTCATGTCTTTTGATGTTTGAGCTAATAAATGGTAGGTCTGAAATCTCTAGATCCTTGCATAGTGCCTGTTCAACATCTAGCCAGGGCTCATCTAAGAAGGTATGTTTTAACCATTCTGAGATGAACTGAAGCCTGTTGGCTAAGAAGTATTGGTGAAAATTAAGCAGATCTAATCCTCCTCTATCCTTGGTTCTTTGTAGCATTTTTAAGCTGATACGCGGGGGTTTATCTTTCCAAAGGAATTTGGAAATATATGAATCCAGAGATCTGAACCAATCTTGTGATGGTTTGTTAGGGATAATCAAAAATAAGTAATTTATTTTTGGCAAGATCATCATTTTTATAGTGGCGACCCTTTCCATGAGTGATATGGGTAAAGATTTCCATCTAGTCAGATCGCCTTCTACTTTCTTTAGAAGTGGGATGTGGTTTAATTTAGTTAAGTCTGAAAGCTTAGGAGAAACATTAATACCTAAATATTTAATATTTCCGGATTGCAGTGGGGCAGAGGAAGAATTATGGAAGGAGCAGTTAATGGGGAGAACTGTAGATTTTGGCCAGTTAATTGAATAATCTGAAACTCTTGAAAACCAGTTTATTAGAGTAATTACCTCAGAGAGGTTGGTTTGTGTGTTTTGCAGAAAAAGCAACACATCATCCGCATAGAGACTAATTTTATGTTCTATGTTCTTACATTTTATGCCCTTAATTGTTGTAGCCTGTCTAAATGCTGCTGCTAGAGGTTCGATAAAAATTGCAAAAAGTGAAGGGGAGAGTGGGCATCCCTGTCTGGTGCCCCTCAGGAGACAAGCTGGAGGATGTCTGGTCATTTGTTCTGATACGAGCTGTTGGGGAATTGTATAATATTCTTATCCAGTTTATGAAAGAGTTTCCAAAACCAAATTTGTGTAAAGTTGCGAACAAAAATTTCCAGTTAACTCTGTCAAATGCTTTTTCTGCATCTAGATATAATATTATGGTTTCGATGTTTTTATTGTATGAGTAGTCTATTAAATTAAGTAATCTACGAGTGTTTGTTGAGGAGTGCCGACCTTTTATGAAACCAGTTTGGTCAGGATGAATTAAGAGGGGGGTTATTTTCTCTAATCTCTTTGAGAGAGCTTTGCAGATTATTTTAAGGTCTACATTTAAAAGAGAAATTGGACGATAGCTTGAGGGAAATAAAGGGTCTTTGCCTGGTTTTAGCAGGAGACTAATGTTGGCAGAATTCATATTTGGTGGTAGTCTGCCATTTTCCTCGATTTCCTGCAACATGTCGTGGAATACTGGTGCCAAAATTGTCCAGAATTCTTTGTAGAATTCTGCAGGGAAGCCGTCTGGACCTGGAGCCTTATTATTGGGCATACTTATCAGGGCTTCCTGGAGTTCACTTGGCGTCAGTGGCGAATCCAGTTCCATTGCTTGACTCTCTAGTAATTTTGGAAGAGTTACGTTGTCAAGAAACAGATCAATTTCATTTTTAGATGGGTTTATTTGTGGTGAGTATAAAGTTTCATAGAAATCCCTAAAAATGTTGTTTATTCTTCCAGGGTTATATATTGTGTTCCCCGATAAATCTTTAGCAGCACATATAGTTGTTTTTTCTTTCTTTATTTTTAACTGGTTAGCTAGAAATCGACCTGATTTGTTACTGTGTTCAAAATTCTGCAAGCGAAGTCTTTGTATAAGGAATTGTGTTTTTTTTATTAATAGTTTCATTTAATTCTAGTTTTGTCTTGCGTATTTTGTTCAATGTTTCCTGATCTTGGTCGCACGCGTAGGCTTCTTCTAGTGATTTGGTGTTTTTTTCTAATTCCTGAATATTTTTGTTTTCTTCTTTCTTTTTGTGTGATGAGAAAGAAATTATTTTACCTCTCATCATTATCCTGGACTTTGTTACCGGCGTTCCTCCATTTTCAACAACCCTAATACTGTTGTACTTACATAACTGATTGCTTTTTGAAGGCTGCTCGTTTTATTGCTCTTCCAAATCTTCTTTCTACTTTCAAGACTGTAAATAAGTAAGTAAAGTTTATTTATTAAGTGCTTTTCACAGACAGGCAGTCACAAAGCGCTGTACACAAAGATTAAAATAAAAAGTACAATCAATAGACATTATGCACAATGTAAAAGGTCAAATATAACTTAAATAATGTGAAGAATATAAAATACGTAGATCAACAAAAGGCTTGTTTGAATAGAAAAGTTTTTAACTGCTTTTTAAAAGAATCCACAGAGTCAACCAAACGTAACTGGTGGTAGACTGTTCCACAGCCTTGGTGCAACAGACTGAAAGGTTCTATCCCCTTTTGTCTTCAGTCGTGTTCGGGGAACAACCAACAGACTCTGAGTCTGTGAGCGGGGACGACGAGCAGCAGTGTATTTTGTAAGAAGCTTGGATAAATAATCTGGGGCCGTTTAATGCTCTGTATGATAAAACAACGCTTGCTAGAACGAGTTAGTAGTCTGGCTGCTGCGTTTTGTATTGCCTGGAGGAGAGAGAGAGAGATGATTTATCCAAGCTGGTAAACAGGGAATTACAGTAATCTAAACGCGATGACACAAATGCATGAATGAGTTTTTCCAGTTCAGCTGACGAGACCATATGTCACAGTTTAGAGATGTTTGTTAAGTGAAAGAAACACTGCCCACTTGCTCACTGATCATGTACTCTGGCTATACGACATCCCCTTGGACATAATCTTTGACTGTTGGCCCTGGTTCACCTCGCAGGTATAGAAACAACACTGTTCAGCAATTGCAGCCAGGTCAGTCTTTCATCCTCAGAGTAAGTGTCAAACTGAGTGAGTAAATCAGGAGCTGGAAGCCAGCTTTTGCTGTGTCACTTCGGCTACTGGACGGTCCCCATTTGAATCATCACTTGGGCATCATCTTCCACTATTCCCCACTACAAAAGGTGAGCTCTCTGTCCCTTCCATGCAGCACCACCTTCACCACAGTCGCACCTTCATATCCTCCAGGTCAGAAATTGGTTTTCTACCAAAAAATGTTTCATTGCATACTGAGTCAAAGAAATGATCTCTCAACTTCGTTGGATCTTTTAAAATTAAATCCATGACCAACCCAGTGTCTGCTCACCTGAAACTGCCTTGTAACTTGACGATTCATACATTTTTCCATGCCTCTCAGTAAAAACCACTCTGTTATGTCTAGGCCCCCCACGAGCCCAGTTCAATGACAGCCAGCCAGCCTTCCCTGTAACACGAATCCCAGACACTATGGGAGAGGCTTCCAATATGTGGTTGACTGGGAAGGTTATGGTCCAAAAGAACACTCCTGGGTGTCACAGATAGTCAGGGAATTCCACCGTAGGCATCCCAACAAGGTTGGAGTGTCGCCATGAGGCCCTGTGGAATCAGGACTTTTTCTATATTATTATTGTGTTTGAATTATTGGTTTATCTTCACTCTGTCCTCAGTAAACCTTTCGATTGAGTGCCTCCTGCCTAGTTACCCCTTGACAATACACAAACATAGAACATAGAAGCAGGTTAAGATGTACCTGATGTTAACACAGAAATGCCACCAAATAATGAACCAGTTAAAATTGGATTCACCAGGCTTTATTTCTTCATTATGAAAGCAGGTTTAAAGTAAAAAACCAAAAATGCAGCGACAAACTACAATACGGGATAATCTGTGATTTATTATAAAATTAGTATAATAAAACCTTAACTTTCAGTTATTTTTGTATCAAAGAAAACTGTCATTACACAAGCAGTTCAAAGGATTTGGGTTTTGTTTTTGTCTATTTCCACACTTGTACTTCCATATCTTTTTTGTTCTCCGCAGGCAGAGTCATGGCTGAAGCTGTCATCTCAGCCTGCCCTGTGACCGCACTGATGACTTTTGCACTTCTGCTGAATCTGAGTACAGTACTTTACTGGGTAGATGGCAGAATTCCATCAGATCATTTAACCTCCTTTGGCACTATGTGGATCCCAATGAAAACCTGTTATCACTTCACAGCTTTCCTTAACTCCTTGTTTCAGTCTGTTCCACAGCTCCTCGTTTCCTGAAATCAAGCTCATCTGCTGTTCTGATTTACCTGCTTGTCGGAAGAGCTCAGTAGCCATCATCAACCTCCCTCACCTGACTGCCCACTCTCTGGCACTACATGCTTTGCCATTCATCCATTCTCTTCTGCTTATCCTTGGGGGTGCTCTAGTCTATCACAGGGTGAGAGGCAGAGTAATCCACCAGCCAACCAGACTCCCCCATTGACTCAAACCTGGACCCCCCCGAGGATAACTCCATTCCTTGTCCTCTGACAACATTTTCATTCCAACGTTGACCTTGAGTAATCTTGCCTCTTTTCTCTCACAGATAGCACTTCCATGCTGCCCACCGGTTCCCAAGGCCATTAACTTAGTGCTCAATAAAGCTTTTAAATCACTATCAGTGTCCTGAATCTGTCTATTGTGTCCAAACATTGTAGGTAAATGGCCTGTATTTGTATAGCACTTTACTTGGTCCATAAGGACCCCAAAGCGCTTTACACATTCAGTCATCCACCCATTCACACACACATTCACACACTGGTGATGGCAAGCTACATTGTAGCCACAGCTGCCCTGGGGCGGACTGACAAAGTGGTCTTAAGGTGTGCTGACTGGGGACTACTAATGCTTATCAATAATAATAATAGAAGGAAACATTTTAAAAGATATAAAACAATGTGCTTACATTTTTGCTGAGGTAACCAGTGGAGATATTCCTGCATTGTTTGTCCTCAGAGTGGCAGCATCCTCCACATCTGTAGACGGACACACATGGTGGCTTATAGAAGACGTTGGTAGGAGCACCAAACTCTCTCCCCACATCAATACACACTTCTCTGGGAGAACACTGAGTCTTCCTCCATTCTGACTCTATACCTGCACACAGAGAGACAGTCAGACCACTGTTACGGTGACTTGTTGTTCTTCCTAATGTAGTATTTATCATGTATATTGTGGAGAGAAAAGCAGACCTAATAACAATCATTTGAATAGATACATTTTGTTTTATTACAGTGGCTATGATTTCTGTGCAAGATGTCAAATCCTAGTTGACTCATTCAATCTCAAATGAGCATGGGCCTTGGATTAGATTTAGAACTGGATACATTCACTAAAGCTTAATTATAGTAATTCTAGATGATCCAAAATCAAAGAAGACTCACTCTCCTCTTTATGAAACTGAAAGAATTAAGAAGTAGAATTTGAAGAAAGAACATAATAAACAAAACATAAACATACTTTTCAGGATATCCAAGTTGAGGTAGACAGCAGCAAATGTTGGCTCTTCTGTATCACCCAGTGGCCTAAGCTGACGGACCTGTGACTGCTGGGAGAGTTTGGAGGATGAAGATGCAGCAGCAGAAAGTTTGGATTTACACTTCACAGCAGCCCAGTATGAAGGATAGATGAGACTCATCAGCTCATCTACACTGGAGGCTGAACGCAAACTCTGTTCCAAGTCTGGCGTTGGTGAAGTGTCCTAAAAGTGAAAACAGACACCTTTACTCAGAACACTGCTTTCACTGAGAATTATTACATATTTTATAATAGTCAAATGAAGAGGGCTAGAAACACTTTTCTACCTAAATGAATGATCGTAAAATTGTATTTTTGCAAGCTAGAAATTTCAATGAGGTAACAGTCAAGGCCAAAGACTGGTTTCAAGTTTGGATCAACACAATTCAAATCAATATTGGAGTTAAGGCAAACATCCCAAACTAATTCATTTCAAATTGTCCAAAGCATGCCCTAAAACTTAAAGGTTATTTTCTTAAACGCAAATAAAAATTTCCTACTTTTTAATGTCAATGTTAAATACCCCTAAATTCTTCACAACAAAATCTTTAATCAGAGTCTCAGAAATATGACTCTGACAAGACTATCAGCCTAATGACTCAAAGCCTTTTCCTATGTAACCTATGTATACTGGGGACCTTTATTCATTTTGTAAATCACCTGTTTTTGTGGGAGCACTTTAAATGGCTTTGACTTTATGACTTTTATGAATATAGAAAAGGATTCTTCAGCATTCTTCAGCACTGCAGCTTTCTTACTGCTGCCAGTTGGAAGACTCGAGGGTGAAACCACAGGAACACTGGGAAAAAACACTTTTCTTTTCTACTACAAAAGTATCTGAAGTAACAAGGCATTTTTGTTGCATCAACAACAAATAAAGTTTGTGCAAGATCAGTGAGGCAGTTCATCTTATTGGTTTACCATGAGCAAACACTTGCTTTGGATATCACAAATGAAGAACACGTGCTAGTGGTTACTCACTGCCAAATGTCTGTCAGTATGACGAGGATCTTAACCAAAGGGCAGGAGGGTGGGAAGAATTACAGTATGCATCACTTATAAGGTTTCCAGTCTGATGGAGTTATTGAATAGATAAAGCAATTTACTGCTGTGAACGTAGGCAGCCATACAACATATTTAAAACACCTTAAAAAAGCCCACTGAAAAAAGAAACAATACAAAACAAAATGCAAAAAAAAAATAATAATAATAATTAACGGAGAACTGGAACATCAATTCTACCTCAAATAACACTGGAGCTGCTAGTCCATTACTCCGTCAGTCAGTTTGTGCGTTTTGGGTGACTTTGACATATCAATGCATTAGTCCACAGGTGAGCCCATTTTAAATGGCTAAACTCCATTTAGCTTTTCAGAAGTGTTTGGTTAACTCATTCTTTTGGCTGCTTCTCCAAGCTTGGGTGTTTGTGCAGATCCCATCTTCTACTGCAGATAATATGCTGTTTATGGATGACATATTTTGATTTTTCATTTACTCTGTGGGGTACTAAAGACTTCCAGTCTATTGGTGGAAACAGACTGGAAACAGTCTTTAGTCTTTTTTTCTTTTTCTTTTTTTGCCTGTCCCGTTTCGTTCTTTTGCCATCAGAATTGTTGTCTAAAGGCAAAGAAAGATGCCCAACGGATTTACTTTACCAAAATGGACCATCCCAGCCTTGCCGTATTGGTCTATTTGATTCACCTTTGCTTTTATTGTTTATTTTATTTTCATTTGCTGAACATGGGACAGACTTGACTGGGGAAAAGAAAAGGGAGAAAGAAAGAGGGAAAGAAAAAGAGAGGGGAAGAGGGACGGTGATAAAGGGCAAAAACCAAAAACCAACAAAACAAACAGACAAAAAATACAAATATCAATCACCTGGATCACCTGTTGAAAAAGAAAAAAGAGAAAACAAGCAAAAAAAGAGAGCAATATACAAAATAACATCATCGCAATGATCTATGTGAATATAACAGTAAATACTAAATATTAAACATTATTGTGCAGCACGTAAGATCGACAGCGCACAGTGTGCATTGAGGTAGAAGCCAAAAAGGGTGTACTTTGTGTCTGTGAGAACCCGTCTGTACACCTGTGAGCGTGAGCGAGCTTATATTTAAAAGGTTCCTTCATGTAATGATCTGCTAGAGGGTGTGGGGAGCCATAGCCCCGTCCTTCTGGGCATGAAGCAGTTATGGAGGAGATCAAGGCCATCAGAGGCCCCAAGAGCAAAGGAGACCAAGGAAGACCAACAGAGGGGCAACCGCGCCACTATCCCGGAAAGAGCTGAGGAGAGCCCCAGATGAGGGGTTGCTCAGCAGCTGCGGAGCAGAAGCCAGGGGGGGTTGCAGTGACGTGCCCGTGAGCTCCGCCGGCAGCCAGCTGTGCCAGAGTGACCGAGCCCCAGGCCGAGAGGCCGAGGGTACCCCACACCCGAAGGAGCCCGAGCGAGCCCCAGGCTCCAGGCCCCGACAAGCAGCCACCAGGAGTGAGACGGTGGGTACCTGGACGCCCGTACCCGGACACAAAGAACCACCAATGCACCGATGTCTGAGGGAGTCCGCCACTGGCAGGGGGAGTGGTGGGGGGAGATAGGCCTCCATACCATTGAGGGTCTGAGATGTCCCCAGAGAGGTGGCGTCTGATACCCAACCTGACATATAGACACAGGCATACAGGCACACACAGATACAAACATCGATTCCCACCATGCTCTCATATGCAATTACTCAGCACTCACCCAACGTGGAGACAGAAATAAATAGACACTGTACACTCAATCACACTCCCCAAGCGTACTCTATACCCCAGGTCTAGGTACCCTTGCCCCTGGAGGGGGAAACTGCACCAGACCCAGGTAGTGTTACCCTCTTCCCTGGGGTGGAGAGAAGCAGACGGCCCCGACTCCGCAGCAGCAGGGAGGCACCACACTCCAGACCCCAATTGGATGACCAACTCCTCCTCCCAGCCCCCCCACCCCAACAGGCAACAGAGAACGGGGGTCTGTGAAGACTCCAAACCTCCCTGTAGTGTTGATGCATGTGTGTCCTAAGGTGCATTTAAAAGCCAGGGGGGCATGGAGCTACCTGCCAGAGAGCAGCAGGTAAGCGCATAGCCCCTCCTGATAGCCCTCAATGTCTACATGTATTTAAAATTGAGAGGTGGGCAACGACGCCAGGGGTGAGGTTGTACACCTTGATGGTCTTCTGGACGACGTGTAGCATGCCCACCCCCAAGGTCCGATATGTATGTGTTATGAGAGTGTGAGTAATGTGAATGTCTAAGTTGTGGGATAAAATTAAGGCACAGGCAGCCAGAAGGGGACAGAGGGGGACATCCCCCCCAGATGTCCCCCTGCACCCTGGTGACACACCTTTGCCCTAAGGTCCTGCATGTGTGGGTGATTGTGGTGGAGCGGGAGAGGGAGGCAGGTGACCCCTCCCTGGGGCCAGCTCCCCCGCTGTCCCCAGTAGGGAAAGGGGGCCCAGGCCCATCCGGACCGGGGCCCAGTTCAGCAGCGCCGCCCGGCCCCACAGAGCCTGGGACAGCCCACCCGACCCCACCACAGAGAAAACTGCACCCACCCCATCATCCACTTATCTTCCAGACTACACAAGACCATAGACACCCAGGCTGAGTTCTTCCTCCACCTCTCCTATATCTCTCTCCACCTGCAGAGTCAGTTCTTGGAGAGAGGAGACCTCCTGCAAGATGTAACAGCCTCCCCCACTAGTTGAAGAGCCCACCAGGTGGCTCGATGCACCGGTGGCATCCTGCACCAGGGCTGAGCCCCCATACACCCACCCGCCCACAACCCCGGCGACACACCAACCAGGATCCAAGCTCCCAAGCCCCCGAGGCCCAGCCAGGGCCCCAGCCCGGAGACGGAGCATCCCCAGAACCTCCCACCTGCCCCGGACCCACCCAGGGACAGCCAGGCTCCCAGGTCAGTAACCCACGTCCGTCAGCACAGACCATCCCCTAGCCCCGCTGCACGCAGCCACGAGGAAACCATCACCTAAGAGCCAACAGAGCCCTTAACAGGCCATGACCACAACCCCGGGTTGAGCCCTCCAAGGAAGACGCCTCTGGGGAATCCCCCGACACCCCAAGCCTGTCCTCACCCTCACACCAATCACAACAGTGAAGGTGGGACCAAACTATGACCCCCTACCCCAATAGGTGATGGAGCTGATCAAAGGAGCCCAGAGCAATTGATCTGATGTGGTGGTAGAGGCTGTATCAAGACTAATGTAATCTATTAGATAATTTCTATATTGGTTAGAATTAAGATTATTTTTATTTTTCCAGTTCACGAGGACTGTTTTCTTGGCTATGCATAGGGCACTGAAAACCATATGGGCTATATTTTTTTCTGTAGTGACATAATCTAAGCTGCCCAACAAACACACTAAAGGGGAAGTTGGAACGTTACACTTCAGACACTTTGATAAGTCTTCACATATCTCGCGCCAAAACTTCTGAACTGGTGGACAGAACCAAAGAGCGTGGATATAATTGTCCGGTGTATTGGTTTGACAGTGTGAGCAGTTGTTGGTAGACGTAAAGCCCATCTTGAACATCCGATGACCTGTATAGTGTACTCTATGTAGTATTTTGTATTGAATTATTTTAAGACTGGGATTTCTAAATAAATGAAAGGTTTTTAAGCGTATCTGAGACCAGAAGTTTTGGTCTAAGTTAACTGATAAATCCGCTTCCCATTTTGCAATAGGAAGTGATACAGGGAGTGCAGAATTATTAGGCAAGTTGTATTTTTGAGGAATAATTTTATTATTGAACAACAACCATGTTCTCAATGAACCCAAAAAACTCATTAATATCAAAGCTGAATGTTTTTGGAAGTAGTTCTTAGTTTGTTTTTAGTTTTAGCTATTTTAGGGGGATATCTGTGTGTGCAGGTGACTATTACTGTGCATAATTATTAGGCAACTTAACAAAAAACAAATATATACCCATTTCAATTATTTATTTTTACCAGTGAAACCAATATAACATCTCCACATTCACAAATATACATTTCTGACATTCAAAAACAAAACAAAAACAAATCAGCGACCAATATAGCCACCTTTCTTTGCAAGGACACTCAAAAGCCTGCCATCCATGGATTCTGTCAGTGTTTTGATCTGTTCACCATCAACATTGCGTGCAGCAGCAACCACAGCCTCCCAGACACTGTTCAGAGCGGTGTACTGTTTTCCCTCCTTGTAAATCTCACAGTTGATGATGGACCACAGGTTCTCAATGGGGTTCAGATCAGGTGAACAAGGTGGCCATGTCATTAGTTTTTCTTCTTTTATACCCTTTCTTGCCAGCCACGCTGTGGAGTACTTGGACGCGTGTGATGGAACATTGTCCTGCATGAAAATCATGTTTTTCTTGAAGGATGCAGACTTCTTCCTGTACCACTGCTTGAAGAAGGTGTCTTCCAGAAACTGGCAGTAGGACTGGGAGTTGAGCTTGACTCCATCCTCAACCCGAAAAGGCCCCACAAGCTCATCTTTGATGATACCAGCCCAAACCAGTACTCCACCTCCACCTTGCTGGCGTCTGAGTCGGACTGGAGCTCTCTGCCCTTTACCAATCCAGCCATGGGCCCATCCATCTGGCCCATCAAGACTCACTCTCATTTCATCAGTCCATGAAACCTTAGAAAAACCAGTCTTGAGATATTTCTTGGCCCAGTCTTGACGTTTCAGCTTGTGTGTCTTGTTCAGTGGTGGTCGTCTTTCAGCCTTTCTTACCTTGGCCATGTCTCTGAGTATTGCACACCTTGTGCTTTTGGGCACTCCAGTGATGTTGCAGCTCTGAAATATGGCCAAACTGGTGGCAAGTGGCATCTTGGCAGCTGCACGCTTGACTTTTCTCAGTTCATGGGCAGTTATTTTGCGTCTTGGTTTTTCCACATGCTTCTTGCGACCCTGTTGACTATTTTGAATGAAACGCTTGATTGTTCGATGATCATGCTTCAGAAGCTTTGCAATTTTGAGACTGCTGCATCCCTCTGCAAGATATCTCACTATTTTTGACTTTTCTGAGCCTGTCAAGTCCTTCTTTTGACCCATTTTGCCAAAGGAAAAGACGTTACCTAATAATTATGCACACCTGATATAGGGTGTTGATGTCATTAGACCACACCCCTTCTCATTACAGAGATGCACATCACCTAATATGCTTAATTGTTAGTAGGCTTTCGAGCCTATACAGCTTGGAGTAAGACAACATGCATGAAGAGGATGATGTGGACAAAATACTCATTTGCCTAAAAATTCTGCACTCCCTGTATTGATTTATCTGTTTTAGAAAATATTCTGTATATTCTGGATAGTAATTTGGGGGTTTTAAGAGTAAGAAATTGTACCACACTTGATGGTGTTTGTAGTTCAGCTTGACCGGATTTAAATTTCTTTTTTACTATGGATTTAATTTGTTGATATTCTAAAAATCTTTCCTTTTTGATCCCATATTGTGTAACTAGTCTGTCAAATGGAATAAATTCTGTTCCTTCTAATATATGTTCTAAGTATTTGATTCCTTTACCACTCTAATCTGGAAAGTTTATCATATTATTGTTTTGGAATATGTTAGGGTTGTTCCAGATAGGTGTACATTTGCATGGGATTAATGAAGACTCCGTCAATTTTAGAAACTCCCACCATGCTGCCAGAGAAGAGCTGATGTTGACGCTTTGAAGCATTCATGTCGTTGGATGTTTGAGCTGATAAATGGTAGGTCTGAAATCTCTTAGATTAAAGTGCTTGTTCTACATCTAGTCAAGGTTCGTCTAAGAAGGTATGTTTTAACCATCCTGAGATAAATTGAAGCCTGTTGGCTAAGAAGTAGTGCTGAAAGTTAGGTAGTTCTAATCCTCCTTTATACTTGGTCTTTTGTAGTGTTTTTAAGCTTATACGTGGGGGTTTATCTTTCCAAAGAAATTTGGACATACATGAATCTAGAGATCTGAACCAATCTTGTGGTGGTTTAGTTGGGATCATTGAGAATAAATAATTTATTTTTGGTAAGACCATCATTTTTATAGTGGCAACCCTTCACATGAGTGATATGGGTAGACATTTCCATCTAGCCAGATCACCTTCTACTTTCTTTAAAAGCGGGATATGGTTTAATTTAGTTAGATCTGCAAGCTTGGGAGAAACATTAATACCTAAATATTTTATATTTCTCGATTGCAGTGGTGTAGAAGAAGAATTATGGAAGGAGCAATT
Organism: Maylandia zebra; assembly: GCF_041146795.1. NCBI lineage: Eukaryota > Metazoa > Chordata > Actinopteri > Cichliformes > Cichlidae > Maylandia > Maylandia zebra. Next base: position 4,939,186 of record NC_135172.1, read on the forward strand.
AATCGGAAGGACTGTAGATTTTGACCAGTTAATTGAGTAATCTGATATTCTTGCAAAAGAGTTTATCAATGCAATTACCCCAGAGATATTGGTTTGTGAGTTTTGGAGAAAAAGTAACACATCATCCGCATAAAGGCTGATTTTATGTTCCACATTCTTGCGTTTTATGCCCTTAATTACTGTATTCTGTCTAATTGCTGCTTCTAGTGGCTCAATAAAAATTGCAAACAGTGAAGGGGAGAGTGGGCATCCCTGCCTGGTGCCCCTCAGGAGACAGAAGCTGGAGGATGTCTGGTCATTTGTTTTGACACAAGCTGTTGGGGAATTATATAATATTTTTAACCAGTTTATGAAAGAGGATCCAAAACCAAATTTGTGTAAAGTTGCAAATAGAAATGTCCAGTAACTCTGTCAAACGCTTTTTCTGCATCTAAAGAAAATATTGTAGTTTCGATGTTTTTACTGTATGAGTAGTCTATCAAATTAAGTAATCTACGTGTATTTGTTGATGAGTGCCTACCTTTTATGAAACCAGTTTGGTCAGGATGAATTAAGAGGGGGGTTATTTTCTCCAGTCTCTTTGAGAGAGCTTTGCAGATTATTTTAAGGTCTACATTTATAAGGGATATTGGACGATAGCTTGAGGGTCTTTGCCTGGTTTTAGCAGTAGATTAATGTTTGCAGAAAGCATATTTGATGGAAGTCTGCCCTTTTCTTTGATTTCCAACAACGTTCTGTAAGAAATTGGGGCTAGAATCGTCCAGAATTCTTTGTAGAATTCTGCAGGAAAGCCATCTGGACCTCGAGCCTTATTATTGGGCATACTTATCAGGGCTTCCAGGAGTTTTATTCCTAATTTTAATAGTTTGCTGATGCGATGACAACAAATATGTAAAATCAGGCTCATATTTGACGGGAATCATAGGAATCAGAAAACATGAGGGTTCACAAATTCACTTCTACAATGTCTTAGACACATTGTACTGCATACATATTTCATTCAATTCAATTTCATTTATATAGCTTTAAATTACAACAGCAAGCTCTTTATATTATAAGGTAGAGATCATGCAATCACAGTACATATGTATGCATATATATGCAGTACATATGTATACATATGCATACATATGTATTAGTTGTGCAACAGATCAAAAATCTCACGGTTCAGATCAGATCACGGTTTTAAGTCACTGATTGGATCAATTTTCGGATCAGCAAAAATAGAAAAAAAAGACAAAAATTCGACTCGCCATTTCCTTATTTAAATATTTTTTGCCTATTAAAAAACATTCAACTGAAGACTCATTCCAGGCACTTATATAAAAACAAATTAAGGTGCAATATGGACATTATGGACCATGCTGGGCATCCTCTGCATCCTCTGCACACAGCCATAAACAACCAGAGGAGTCTGTTCAGTGAAAGGTTGCTTCTCCCAAAGTCAAGGACCAGTAGACTTAAAAAGTCCTTTGTCCCACATGCCAGCCATCAAACTGTTTAACTCCTCGCTGGAGGGGAAACAGGGACAAAGGAGGGGGGAACAAGTAAGCTGTAGTGCCTTTTCACTGTGCAATAGTTTTTGTTCATATCCAACAGTTTCAATACTTGAAATGTGCCATTCCCTTGTATTCTTATTCCTATTTATTCTATTTATCCCTTTTGTATTCTCTGTATTTATATTTGTGTATATATGGTATATTTCTGCTCACATTCTGCAACTTCTGTCGGTGCTGTGCTACTGGAAACTGAATTTCCCGGAGGAACCCACCCGAGGGATAAATAAAGTTTTATCTAATCTAATGTAATCTATAGGGCAGTACAGGGCTTTGTATCTACCACTACTTGTGAGTATTTATTATTTAATCTGCTCTTTCACGTGATTCAGTTTATTTTGAAAAGTCTCAACAGGATCTTGAGCTTTATTGTGAAAGGTTTATGTGGAACATAAACAAGCGGACACGCGATGGTGTTACCGTCGTTGTTGCTAACGACAACGCATAAAAGCAGGCGCTTGTCCGTCTGTAGTGTGGTTATATTAAATATAAGAGAAAGAGAGAACTTTAAGAAATTAATATAGCCACTACAGTGACCATCAAAACGATGAAAAAATATTGCCATAAACAGTTTATTTTGCGGCACCACAAAACAAACGATAGCATAAAATGAAACGATAGACTTTTTTATATTGTCAGCCGATATATATCATTATATCGAACAGCCCTACACCACTCTACTTTTAATTATTAATTATTATGAATCTCCAGCTCTCTTCCACAACGTGTAGCTCCCCTGTTGCTCCAGGTGGGACACGGTAGGTGTCTGGTGATTCCCACCTATAATATACAGATATAATAGAGTCTCAGGTAGAGGACCTGAGCTTAAAGGATAGACTGCCCACAGGAGCAAGAGGGGTATTTTTCTGATGTGTGTGTTTGTGTGTGTTTAGAATAATATTTATGAATGATCACAATGTAAAGAATCAGACTGACAGTAACAATACAACTGTTTTGTGCAAGCAACACTGTACACACAGACATGCATGCATTTATACATGTTGTCATTTAATAATTAGAAGGAACACACAGCAGAAAGTGGAGCACACACTTTCCTACTAGAAAAATGTAGTAATGTTATCTTACATGTCTCTATATACTTACTGGAGTTTCTCCGTACAGATTTTTTTTCCTTTCTCCTAATGTTTATGTCTCCATATGTCTGACTATTGTTTTGTTTTTGTCTAAATCCCCAAACCACCCACCCTCTCCACACACACACAAACAGACACACACACACACTCTGACCCTTTACGTGGGAAAAACTTTTCCCAGCTGTCGCATGAATTCCATCCATCCATCTATTTTCCTACTTTTACCCAGTTCAGGGTTGCAGGACTGGAAGCCAAAACAATTGAGAACAAAATACTCCTAAATAAGACTTGTTTGTCACCTGATAAAGGGCACAGTTTCCTGCTCTGACTTCAGAGCAGGAATCACAAAGCTGACTGGGAACTCAATAGAACTGACATCAAATCAGCCACCATTTTGGCCTTTCCTGCTATTTACTTTTTCTAGAAGATTTAAACATTTGATGGTTAGAAACTACTTTGGAAAATTAACACAGACACTGCCATATTCAGCCAAACATTTTAATATGGTTGGCATTATATTAAAGCACCCTAATGATCATTTTACTTGTGTTAGCCTATTAACTTCTAAATGTGCATGTAGTAAACTGCTGTAATTTTCCCGAGTGTGGAATACATTCTTAGACAGATATCAAAACACAATCATTCATATCTGACTGGATCCTTGAGGTTAATTATCCAGCAAAGTGAACAGCTCACAGCACGGATTTTTGTTACAGATAGGGGCTCTTTAGCTTTTACCAGCAAGCTTTTTCAAATTTTCTAAAAGTTCCAAATTTCTGTTACACCAGATGTCCTTGAAGTATCACACTCCACTTTGTTGACCTAAAGCTGAACCAAGAGTTCAATGCAGTTTCCAAGATTTTAAGCAAACCAACTACCCTGGGAAAAATAAGTAAAAGAACTTGTGTGATTGACTGTGTTTAGTACGCACATGTCTTATGAATAAGCTGTAGTTTTTCAAATTAATGACCTCGAAATGCATTTCAGTGTAGTTTATTCACAACAAGAGTTCATTCACAAGATCCAATTTATGGCAAAAGTCATCCCAAGGCAGAACAAGGAGACAATGTAGAAGAGAGCCAAAGACTAATAATACCTAACGATAATAACTGATAATAACTAGTAGAGAGTGTCTCTGTCTTCTGAATCCAAACTATTCGAGACTTGTTTGTGATGAGAATGATTTTAAATTCAATTTTGGTTCTCAACAAGGAGTCAATGGAGCCAATACAGGAGAAATACGCCCTTGCTAGTCTCTGTGAGTATTCTAAGGTAATGCCATCCAGAGTAAGAATCTGCTTAGATACCATATTTCTAAGATTTTCAGGGCCTTGTTCAATAACCTCAGTTTGATCTGAATTAAGAAGTTAGCGGCCATCCAGGTCTTTATGTCTTCAAGATATTCCTGCAGTTTAACTAATTGGTGTGTGTTATCTGGCTTCATGGATAGATAGAGCTGGGTGTCATCTGCATAGCAGTGAAAATGAATACTATGTCTTCTGATGATACTGCCTAAGGGAAGCATGTACAATGTAAACAGAATTGGTCCTAGCACCGAACCCTGTGGAACAGAAACAGAAGACAGCAGGAGTTTTGATACGAATAGAAACACAGAAGAATCAGTTGAGAAGCCAGAGGCCTGCATGCGTGTCAGAGACCTGAGGTAATATTTGTAATTATGAGACTTAGAGAATTCAGAGAATTGAAAACTGTACAATTAGAAATCCCAAATGAAATAACAAAATTTCTTTTTGTATATGCATTTAGTTGTGTCAAATATTCCAACTCAACAATCCCAAATAGACTTGAGTACATGTGCATGTAGTAAAACAAAGGACAGCAAGCTATGGAAACTAATTGATGATTTACTTAAACAAAAAAGTGCAAAGTTCACTTAAAATAAAGAAAGTCAGTTTATATTTTCTCATCCTCTGGTAAATATCATCATTTTATGGCCTTTCTTGGCCTCCTGTAACACTTTGAGTCATTTTTGATGAGAACATGTCCTAAAATGTGATTATTTAATAAATATGTAGGACTGCTTTCTTTCTTTCACACGGTGATTTGCATATGCACAATTTACCCAAAGAGAATACCTTTGGGTAAATTGTGCCATTGATTATGAAAGTAAAACTGTAGATTTTGATCTCAGAAACTGTCTAGCTATATAAAAGTTAGACAAAATCAACACAAAATTACTTAAGGTTTATTTAAAGTTATTTTACAACATCAAAGGCCAACTGTGTCACGTGAGCACATCAAAAGTCAATTTTCTTAAACAAGGCCTAGCACCACATGAACACATGTTCAGAACAAAATGAAATTCAAATGAAGACAAAATTAACTGGAATTCTCTTCACACATCTGGCCAGCTCCATAGCATCCCACTTGTTGATGCTACCCACTGCTCCCTTCTGGGTGTACTGCAAAGTTTTTGTGGTGTGGTTATTTTTTGTTTGTAAATGGTAAATGGACCGATTCTTATATAGCGCTTTTCCACTCTCCCAGAGTACTCAAAGCGCTGTATACAACATGCCACACTCACCCATTCACACCCACTTCTAAACACAAGTGCAAACTAATCTGCATTCACACTACGATGAACGTATCGGAGGGCAACTTGGGGTTAGTATCTTGCTCAAGGATATTTGACATGCAGAACGGGGAAGCCAACGATTGAACCACCAACCTTCCAATCAGTAGCTGATCTGCTCTACCACCTGAGCCACAGCCACCTATGTTTGTTTGTTTTTTGTTTTGTTTTTTTTATGCACATCTTCTCTTGGGATGACTCCATCACTTTCTTTGAAAGTGAAAATGGGCTTTCCATTCACAAACCTATTACTACTTCACCTTAAAAACTTTGCACCAGTGTCGGCACCATCAACCTTCTCAACTAATCCAACGCGGTTGTAGGATTTGGTTTTGCCTGCAAAGTTCACAATGATAATCACAATTACTTTCAGATTTAGAAAAGTTGAAGCTCTATGCTCCAAGTACCCAATTTTGCTTCTCTGTGAACTATCTGCATTTTGATAACTGATAATGAGCATTTCCTGGGTAAATAATTATTAATGTTCTCTACTACTTTTTCTTAAATGCACACTTAACCCAACCTGATTTTGCCTCTGATATCTCTGCCAGCTGGATCAAAATATCATTTCTTTGTGCATACTCAAATACTGTGAACTGGCTTTTGAGAATGCACAAAGTAAAGAACACATAAAAGCTGCTAGTGCTTTTAAATGATCTGCCAGCGCTTTCTTCATATTTTTGTCAAAGACAAGTCCAGTTCTTTTAGTTCTGCTAGTTGGAAAAGAAATGAGGCTATATTCTTTTTAGTCTTATTTCTTTTCCAACTAGCTTTTTCTTCTCCATGTATCGTTTTAATGTCATCCTGAATATGTTCATTTTCCTTGCCACCTGATGAATGGACTTCCCCTTCTCCACCTCATTCACTGCTCTCCATGTGCTCTAAAGGAGTGGAAGCCCTGCCTGTCCTCCCAATTAAAACTCTGATCTATTTTTAGTTTCATTATTTTTCTTTTCATATTATTACATTAAAATGTGTTTAAAATATTCATAAGTTGGGGTGAGTTGTGCCACTGCCACACTTGCCTTACTCTGAAAGGCAAAAATCAGTTTTTGAACTTAAGTGTGCTTAATTCTCAAAGAGGCTCTCTTCTTTGCAGGATGAGTAAAGTGGCTGACTCTTCAAAAATGAGCGGTCACATGACCAATTTCTTCTTTGGTTCCCTAGAAATAGTGGGTGGCACCCCACTTTCCCCTACTGTCTTATGGATTACTGACTACGTAAGTCAGGTAGTACGTGAGACTTGGCAGTGCTCTGATTTGCTCTTGTGCAGTGTGTGGACTGTGCTGTCTCCATTCCTGTTCACCTTATAAGCCACAGACTTTTAGTATAACTCTGGGTCATGCCACTTACAAAAATGCTCTGATTCTGTAGGGCTTGGATGCATCAGTCACAGACAGGAGGAGGGGTACAGAGCATTGAGTGTATGGTTTTTGTTGAGTGGATTGGGAAGGGAAAATTCTCAATATAAATAAGACCAGAGAGATGGTGATTGACTTCAGCCTGCGTCTATTCTGAGAAAGGATTCTCATGTGGTATGGGAATACGAGTAACTTGGCATCCTCAATGACAACAGGAGGACGAACACAGGGGATAAGCAGGCTTTATTTCTCTAGGAAGCCAGTATCCTTCAATTTGTGCAGCAAAAAGATGAAGATCTTTTCTCAGTCACTAATCCTGAGCACAAAGTACTTTGCTGTGGTGTGCCAGGGAGCAGCTTGGGAGCTGGTAACATCAACAGACTAAATAAATTGGGTAGGAAAGCTGGCTCACAGAAGGAGGCCACAGAACAAATTTCTGTCCAACATGGACAATCCTGACCACACACAACACTGAAATCTTAATAGTTTTTTCCCCACCCTGCACACTAAGACATGTTATTGCACTTTTTTGATATTCAGCAGGGGATCACTTCAAGTTAGACTTAAATTTACACACTTAAGTTTGTTCACTTTAATTTAGTAAGCCATTTTAAATTGTGTTTTTATACATTTAAGCTTTTATTTACACTATTTGTCTATTTATTCTTAAGTGTGCTTAATTCTCAAATTTATTCTTTGTGTTTAATTTAATTATTTAATTGTTTAATTTATCTTGAACAGCTGTAACAGAACAGTTTCCCTAATCTGGGATAAAGTACATCTCACTTTAACAATCATGTAATTTCTCTTCCCAAACGTAAAAAATATGTCACATTTAAAAGTCTGTCACACTATTTAAAAAAAATAAAAAATAAAAAAGATAAATCAGATAACATCTGCTTTCCAAAACTCATCAACCCACACAGTGGCTACAGATTAAGTATGCTGCTTTTCTGCTCAAGATTTTCTAGCTGAAAAAAGAAAAGAGAGAATACAACACAGCAGCCACAGTTTTAGTAAAGTATAGGTTAAATCTGAATATATCACAGGCAGTCAAAAAGAGCTCATCAGTGTTACTTTTAACTACATTTGCATTTGAATGTCATTAAAGTAGGGAGCGTGGGCTTTATGTGAACCTTCCAGTGACTGTAGAAATAAAGCAGGTGAGTGGCAGTTTATGTGGTGCTTTCTTAGCGGGTAGTAGCTGTGAAACAGCAGCAACAATGTGTGACACATGTAATGCTGAGCTGCTGAAAGCTGTACTCACAGGCAGACAAAGGCCTGTCTTAGTTTTTATGTGTATCAGAATGGATGACAACGTGCGGAAGCATAGAAGACGAAGAGACTGTAACTACCATGGATCATCAGGTCAAACCATTTTAAGAACTGAATGGGTTGCCCCCAGAGAACATGGCCTTAGAGGAAGTGAGTCAGAGGAATGCAACAAGCGGCTTATGCAGCACCAGCCTATCAACCTGTACTTGGAGGAAAAAGCTGCTGCCGGTGTGTTTTCTATAAAATTGCCTTACCATTGACCAACTTGTTTTTCATTGGAACAACTCTGCCTCCAAAAGCGTTTGACAGCTGCAAACTGTGTTTTGCCTCATTCAACTTGAACTGACGACGCTGTTCATAGGGGAGGTGGATGTCTCCGACTCCAGTTTGTTAAGATCTCTTGTGATGCCTAATCTTCGAAGTCCAGTAGCATTGTGTCTGCTGCCATTGCTTTATGTCTATCTGCCATTGCTTTATTAATTACTAATTTGCAGTCTCAAGAAACCTTGAAGCTGGAACTTTTACTGACAGAACAAGTTCCAGATACTTTTCAGGGAAAATCACCTAAGAATAATAATATTTATAATGCAGAGATCACAGAGAAGTTACTCTGGTATTCGGTTAGTAAAGACTTCTGTTGTTCCAGACAGTTATTCACAGTTATTCACTAAACCATGTCCAGCACACAATTCTGATATTGTTCAAGTTGTGTCAGATGTCATACACTCGTACACTTTCTGTACTATGAAACTCAAATAGCCACAGAGAGTTGCACGCAGCATGTTATATAGTACTAGAAAATGCCCTGACTGCATTCTTTAAGATAAGGCTTAAAGAATGGCTGAAACACCAAAAGCAGTATCTAACAAATATTTTGTATAACTAACACCTGTTAACTTTCATCTGAAGGATCAACATTGTTATTGAGCACACATTTACTCTGGATAGTTTGTTGGTATGAAGAATATGAGCAATTTAATTCGATAATAATTATCTTCATGTCTACAATGATTGTCTAGTGACATTATGTTTTTTATGTTGTGTTAATGGGATTTTTCAGATGTTTAATTAATATGTGCTAAAAGTAAATACTAAAGAAAAGGGTTACAATCAAAACTTGCTTGCTTGATAGAAGTGTGTATACCTAAATATTCAGTGTTGGGAAGGTTACTTTTAAAATGTATTCCATTACAGAATACAGAATACATGCCCCAAAATTTATTCTGTGACGTATTCCGTTACGTTACTCAATGACAGTAACGTATTCTGAATACTTTGGATTACTTAATATATTATCGTGGTTTTTACAACAACGTGAATGTACTATTGCTGTGTGATTTATTACTATTACTGAAGGTCCGTGACTCCGAACTGTAGTAAAGGGACCTCTGACTAATATGGCGGGGTGCCTGTCAGCTTGTAGCCGAAAAATAGCTTTACTTTGTTGTCTGGGTCAACTTTTCTTGCGAAAGACAGAGGCAGGCGTTGAAAGACTGCTCCAACAGAGCTTATTGTTTTCGGAGGAAAACACGAACACAGTGTACAGTTGAGTCTTAATAGCTTACTTACAACTGGGCTCGTCAGGCACTCTTCTTGGCTGCAGTGGTTATTATTATATTTACAAGCTTCCAGCTCCCGTTTTTCCTCGATGACAACTCGTACCTTTCCACTCCCCTTTTTCTCCCTCCTCGCGCTCACAGACCCATAACGTGTATGGCAGTCCATTCTCCCTGCAGCACGGACTACACTGCCCATGATGCTACATTCTTTAGAGCTATGCTTGTAGCATTCTGCCTGTTAGCTTAGCACAACAACAACAACAACAAAAAAGCGCTCTCTCACCCAGGAAACACACAGTCGCAGAGAGAGAGCGAGCGTCGCCCTGTAACCATGGCAACCATAACGCTGCCGCCTGGAACAACAGAACGTAGCTGTCAAACAAAACCCAAACAGTCCTGACCCGCGACAAAATGAAACGGGAAAGTACCGCAGTGTAATCCATTTATTTCAACAAAGTAACTGTATTCTGAATACCACCTTTTTAAACGGTAACTGTAACGGAATACAGTTACTCATATTTTGTATTTTAAATACGTAACGGCGGTACATGTATTCCGTTACTCCCCAACACTGTAAATATTAGCCACGATTACGTCGACTATCAAAATCGTCGATGACTGATTTAATAGTCGACGCGTCATTTGAAGCTTTGTAAGATCCCAAAAGACGCAGGAATAAGTAGCAGGATTTAAGAGTGTAATAACGGACTGAAACAGAAGATGGCAGCACCGCATATACAAGGATGCCAGCTGCCGTTAAACCCCGAAGAAGAAGTAGCTCTGTCCCAGAATTCATAGCGCAGCCCTGCTTAGTTTCCAACAATGGCGGCAGCTAGTTAGTTTTAATATTACTCTTATTATTCTTTCTGGGTCACAAAATAAACGTTTAACATATTTTCAAGCGAGAATGTAGCTGTGTAAGCCTCAAATATCTGCTCAGTTTATCAAGACACCACATATTTTCAAAAGCGCTCCGATGTTTTTGGAGACGTCTGTTACCCACTAGCTCGATAGCTAGCCGGGGGCAAGGCTCACTAGAGCCGTGAGAACACCGGACTCCCGGCAAATCGTTTTTAAACCCACCGCCGTCTTTCGCTACTCAGGTTAAACATGATATATAAGTCACGTAGATAACTTAAAAATGTTACTGTTTGGCTTTTTGTAGTATTTTATTTGTTCCTGAGTAAATCTGCTTGGCTGAGATTAAAGTTATAGTTTTTACACAGCTGAATAAACATCAAGCAGACAGCTGATTATCAGAAGTGTGAGATGCTCGAGAATATACTCCGGTGTCCTGTTATATTTTAGATAGCAAGGAGTTTATTAAACTTCACCAAAACAATCTGCAAATTTTATTAAAATGTAATAAACTATCATCTTGTCTTTATTTTTAGTTAGCACATACCTTAAACACTTAAAATTGTAAGCTAATGATAGTTATATAAGAGCAGATGCAACTTTGTTAAGAGTTGACAGAAATCTCTTGTCATGTTTTAACTCAAGGATACTCCTTGGCCACACTGGCATACCCTCCCCCCTTTAGCATTGATTTCTAACATGATGAACAACATAAGCTTACAGAGATCCACATTATGAGGCAGTCTCACAACCTTGATATGAATTTGCATGCTATCTAGGACCCCTTTTTTTTCTTTTTTCACTGCCTATCTTAGCTGGCATGGGTTAAGAAATGGTAAATGGTAAATGGCCTGCATTTGTATAGCGCTTTTCTAGTCCATAGGACCCCAAAGCGCTTTACACTACATTCAGTCATCCACCCATTCACACACACATTCACACACTGGCGATAGCAGGCTACATTGTAGCCACAGCTGCCCTGGGGTGCACTGACAGAGGCGAACTGTGCTTGGGGTAACTAGCTCAGTGTACTATGTAGTATAATGAAAGATGGACCCAGTGTGTCATAGCATGTGATAGTGTGACGTCCCTGAATGCTGCCTAGAGTCACTATGTGATATGGCGGGACAGAATGGGTGTCTTAAGAGTATTTGGTTTAGCATAATGCCTACTTCTTTTACACCATTGTTCTATGTGACATAGGACTGACATTTCAGCTGTTGTGATTTGGTGCTATATAAATTTTAAAAAAATGTATTCCCTCCATGAATCAAAACCTTGGTGGAGGGGTTTGTGTGCCCCAGGGTTCCCAGGAGCTATGTTGTCGGGGGGCTTTTGCACCCTGGTAGGGTCACCCATGGCAAACTGATCCTGGGTGAGGGACCAGACAAAGACTAATTCAAAATACCCCTATGAGTATGCATTGACGGAACTGTTCACGCTGCCAGGATAGAGTTACCAGGGCCTCGCCCTGGAGCCAGGACAGGAGAGGGTGCCAAAGGGTAAGCGTGTGGTGCTGGTGGGCACAGCCCTAAAGGGACATGGGTCCCATCCTGAAGGCCCACCACCCACAGGGGGTCAGGTGCAATGTTTGTTGAGCAGAGGCCCTGGCGAACATCCCTGACTACCAAAACTAGTGATTGGGACATGGTGAGTTGGATCAGGTGGTGTGGGAGGATGCTGGACAGACCTGGCACACCTAAGTATATAGTGACACTACTCTAGGAATGCCTGGCAGAGGCCCCAGTCCCCAAGATCTTTTCTAGGTGTAGAATTGGAAAGGAGGTTTACCCTAATTGGAGAAGTTTAAGTATCTCAAAGTATTGTTTATGACTACATCTGACTACAATGTCTTCTGGGTGTTTTTTTAAATCGACCACAGTCATTTTATTTTTTCACAGTGGTAAGGTTATGTATATTTTCAGCAGGCAGTACGTGGAACCAAAGGGTACATATCTCTGTACTGAGGCAGAGTAGTAAGCCTAAGCTGGATAAATCACAAAACATTCCTTCAAAATGGTTGTTAATTACACACTACATTCTTCTGCAGACTCCAGGGGTTTGTGAAATATGAGTGAGAGATACAGACAGACAGCAGTAGGGGGGAGATTGGTAGAGGCTAGACAGAAACTAAGAGATGAAAGAGAAACTTTGTGGTAACTGGTTCAAGATAAAAGCTTAAAATCTATCCTTAGTCCTATAAGATGAAGTAAGTGATGGACCAACATAAACCCACATACAGGATGATACTGAGACAGATTCAGTGAGAGAGTGAGGGAAATACACTGTTAATTCACCACATCTATTTCAGAATTTAGGGTCATTTACAGTTTCTATGTTACAGATCAGTGTAAACCATAAACTCATTTAAAAGATAACAGAAACAGCAATATTTGACTTGCTTTTTCATCCCTACTTCTATTCTCAATTTGTCAAGATTTCCTGGAGTGAAAATTAATACCAGAAACACAACTTGCACTGTTTCTGTTCAGTCAGATGGAAAATCTAGTGCTCAGCATGAACAAGTGTAGTAATATAAGCATGAGATGTTGTGTAATGACCTCTGCAGGAAACATACTCTAAACCCACTCCTGAGTAAGACCACTTTGTTATGTAAAAAACTGGCATGTTAACACAGCTTTAGACTTTGGTTGGAAAATTTAAATTTCAAAACCTCCACTCATCAGTCTATTGGTGAAGAAAATACTAATGAAAATAGCAGGATGTGCATTAGTGTTCATTTCAAGTTTTATACTTCTACCTAATTAACAGAAATGTTCACGTTTCATTATACAAACCAATTTTTAAACCATGTGTCAAGTTTAATAATTCTTTTTCACTTACTGCAACCGATAAGTTACCACTTATTACCTCTAGTATAGACATCAAACAATTGGTCAACTGTCCACACAGAAGGTCAAAAATACATAATTAAAGAAAATGTTTCTTGAGCACATGAGGAGACAGAAGATAAACATTATTAATTGAAGACATCAGATTTAAAAACAGGCGTTATTGTGATGTGGACTTTTCAAAGCTCCACCATGCCAACATCTGAGGTCTAAAGAGGCAAAAACAGGCCAAGAAACGGAAAAATAAAGTTGTTCAAATTGGAAAGATAAGAACAGCATGGAAAAATTTGACAGCATATGCCAAAAATGCTCTGGCAAACATGTGCAAACATGTGCCAGTAGCAAATATAAGGCCAAATGCGGGGTGGTAGCTAAAATATGTTTTTTTGAATAAAACCCACACAGAATTCCCATTCTCAATCTCCTTTTCAGCTCAGCTCTACAGTGTTTCAGCATCTTTCAGCTCACTCCTTTTCACTTTTAACACAAACTAGAGATGGGACGATGCCACTTTTTTTATGTCCGATACCAATACCGATATCATAAATTTGGATATCTGCCGATACTGACATGAATCCGATATAGTGTATTTTTTAATCAATAAAAGTGGTTTTTTTTTTTATATCTTGCTGCATTTTGTATAAGTTCATACTCAAGTTTAAAAAAAAACAAAAAAGCAAACAAACACTAAAGCTATTCTGTTAAACCTGTATGCAAAAAATACACTGCACCCAAAATATTTCATAGTTCAGCAAGCAAGCTAGTTTGCATCTCTTTCGTCCACTTTTGTCTGTACGCAACGTTACTCTCCACCTCGCCTCTCTCTTGCACTGAACACAACTCCCCCTCCCCCATCGCTTCACCTGCAGGCAACGACAAGATGGACACGGCAGCTATCAAAGATTAGCTGGTCGGTAAAAAGAAAACATTTGGAGGTTACCATTTTAGTGCTGTTAGCATTAATCTTGTTAAAATGACGTTAATGCCATAATGCGGCGAATCACCGTTAACGAGTTACCACGGATCGCCCCGTGCCTGGGGCTGGATGGCGTCACTCGAGGCTGTCAGTTTCACAGTAGTCTTTGTTATTATGCTCAGCGTCTTTAGTTTACATTTCGACTGCACAATTGTGAGCTTTTTGTTATGCACAAAAACAACATTTTTTTTAATTTATGGATCATTATTTTAATAAATGCTGATAATTTATTTCTGAGTAATCTTTCATGTACATCTACACTGTATGTTACTACAGAGATGTGTGAGATCTGGGACACAGCTTTGATAAGAACTCTCTTTTTGTTCTTACTTTATGGCTAAAAAAAAAATCGAGATATATATCGTATATCACCATCCAGCTAAAGAATATTGAGATATGAATTTTGGGCCATATCGCCCAGCCCTAATACGGAGCTAATAAACTTAAACCCTACACCTTCCACCCTATTCTGGTATTTTAAAGAGTAAAGAAATATTAAACAACCTAACTAATAGGGTTGCCAACTCCCAGCAAAAAAAAAAAATAGGGAACCACCCCCCGCCTCGTGATGCTTAATCGACGTAGTCAACTTTAATTTAATGCACGTGTAAAAAAAATTTAATAAATAAATAAATAAATAAAAATGCACAGAAATCAATTATTTTTCTACAATAATTACATAGATTCAACATCTTTCTTCAACAGAATTGCAGACTGCACAGATGGTTCCCAAAGGAAAAAGTACTATAGCTGACTAGGGTATATTAGACTTAATAGTTACTATATACAGTAACGGACACACATTTTACATCAGATTAAAACTTTGGGTGTAAGATTCAGATAATTATTTATTAAAAGCTAGACATTTTAAATGAGAATAAGAAAGAAAAGTATTTCTTTGTGCCCCCCTTTTGCCCCCCTGGCAAAACTTTGCTAGATCCGCCCCTGCACAGTTACCAGCTATCAGCTACGTAGAAAAGGATCCTGGTGTAGAATTTATTTAATAGTACTTTCTAACAACAGCGTATCAAGCTTAAACGTGCTGCTGTTGTTTAGCCGCTGGCTTCCTCTTTCAGGCACAAAGTGGGCAATAAACAAACAAAAGAGACGGAGTCATGAAAAGCCGATCAGCTGATCAGTGATCAGTTTCATGATTGAAGTAGCAACAGGAGAGGGAGAGAGAGAGAGGCAGTCGCTCCATATATCAGTTGTTAAGCTTAACGCTGGAATGCTTTACAAACATTCAGAGATGAACTTACACACTTGCTTTACTTCTCTCTGGGATAATGGGATAACTTTCTCTGAGATGAAATGCCAGTTTGGTAGCGAGGCTCCAAAATGCTCAATTAGACACGTCTCACACGCCACAGCCGCTCTATCACTAACGCATACTGCTCCGACGTGCTAAGGTTATGAGCTGAGTTACACCATGTCGCAAGTTTTCTAAGGTGCTTTAGTGATATTTAATGGATCGGATTAATTTTTTTATTTCTCTCCTATATCAGATCCAGTAATTTAGGTCAGTATCGGACAGATACCAATACGTAATATCGGATCGGCCCATCTCTAACACAAACATATGACTTTGACACCCACAATGCCATTGTCTGGGCTCATCCTGTGGTTACTTTTTCAATATTTAACAAAAAAATCTTTTTATTTATTGATATATTAGCCAAACTTGTCAGCATTCATAGTGGCAGTATGAATAGCCATTCATGTAAACTTACAACTACATTACTACAACATCTATGAAAACACTGATCTTTCCAACTTCAAGAGTTACGCACAATCTGTGGCCCTGCTCATAATAGTCAGCTCTTCGATGATGACTGACTTATACCTTAGCAATGCTGCCAAACCAGCGGTCTTTCACCTTCTTTCAAAACACAGAAATAAAGGAGAGGATCTTCAGACACCCACCAGATTTAGATTTAATGTGAATTCAAAAAAGGCAAACAAGCATGAGTGTGCCCACATGTCAAAGCCTTTTCAGTTAGAATGATTTGAATTACAAATCTCTTCACAAATGTAGCTCAACTTCTAACGACGTGATTAATTGTACATATGAATACAAAGCATTTTACTGTATCTTAAAAATCTCCGCATCTTAGTTTGGCTCTGATTTTTTGCTTACCTGTATTATTAAATCTTCACTGGAAGTTAACCTGTGGCTCTGACTGTCACACATGTCTGGGGTTGTCCCGTATTGTTGCTATAACAATGATATCACAATGACACTTAAAATAGTTTATCAGTATTATCGTGGACAATATGCTATAGTACAGCTCTAGCCTCTACCAGGCAGAGCAGCAACTATTCTAAGATGTTGGAACAGAGGTGGCAACTGACTGAAACTCTGTCTGATTTATGGTAACAATACCTAAACCTCAAGACAATCGAAGAGCTTTTGCCAGTTCCTCTGGTAGGATCCACTGAGTCTTTGAATGTGCCACTGTCTACTTGAGTGGTTAAAGTTGTAACAGTCTCTGGCCTGCCTCCTCTTATCAGAGGGCCTTTGAAGTCCACTGTGGCAGGGGTGGAGCAGTGGGTTCAGGGTGTGGTGTCAGGGGAGGCTAATACACATAGTTGACCTTTATCATCTGATCACATCTCCCCATTTGAGCATCTGCAACAGGTTTCCAGCTGTCTTCTCAGCTGCTGCAGAAACTGTTCAAAAATAAAAAAAATAAAAAAAACCTCCACATGTAATAAAGGACCCATGTGTGCATGGGTAATTTATTGACACATTGGTGCAAAAACCCAAGCTGCAGTGTGGTGGACCTGCAATCAGCCAGCTGAGGCGCAGGCCCAGATGGTGGCCGAGCTGACATGCAGCAGGAGCAGGCTGCAGTGGTTTGCCACCAGTTTGAACAGCTGCAGGAGTATGAGCCCTGAACAAAGGTGTTGGACAGTCTGGTTGCTTAGGCTGGTCGCTGGCGCCACTGCAGTTCACACCGGGCCCACGAGTATGCCTCGGCAGAAGGAGATGACCTCCAAAAAATGAAAGTCAACACGTTCCGGACCTAATCACCGCCTCACTGACCAGTCAGAAAAATAATTGACAGATTAGTTGACTACCAAGTTAAACTTTAATTGCACCCTTACTTAATATAAAAGCAACTGAATGCCTTCTAGCCAGAACCACACAGTGAGAGTAGTTCCACTGAAAGTCTCAGTAAAAACTCATTTCAATGTGCTAACATTTAGCACGCTGTAAATTAATGCCCAGTATGCTGCCAGTAACAACAAATTTGGCCTTTAATGTGTTTGTTAAAAGTCCCTAGCACATGCAGTATTTCAATTTGTGGTTAAAAAAAAACAAACGAAAAACAAACGTTCATCTGTTATTCCAGGAGTGGGTTTGTGTAATGTGTTATTATTACCCTGCAACACTATTTATATTCTGAAATTGTTTTTGTGATCAGTAGGTTGATAGGGTTTAACTAAAAATATACATATAAAGCTATCAAGCAAAAAAAAATAAAGTTAAAATCTTGTGGGCCAATGAAAACGTGGAGGAGAGGTAAAAACAAAGAGGAGCTAACAGGAAACTGGTAAAGATAAATGACAACAAGATTCACTGGAGAGGCTGACTGGGAATCCTTCCTTCAAGACCAAGCCAAATGTAGTAAGTCAAATGAATCAGGGAAGGATGATACACAAGTGTGCATTATAATGTCTCACACACACACACACACACACATGCACACGCACACACGCACATTCCTTGCAAGGAGTTAAACATGTTTTTTCTTCTAGATCACATATTAGAACACGTGTCAAACTTAAGGCCCACCAGCAAAATGTGGCCCGTCATGTTATTTTATGTGGCCCATGAGAGCATGTGCATGATTGTCTTAAAATAAGTTTACTATATGGTGTTTAAAAGCGCACACTGACTATAAACTACATCTCCCAAAATGCATTTGGATTGTTTGAACCCTAATGCCCCCGGTAGCAGGGGCAAGAGGGAGAACTTCTAGTTTGACGTGATGTACCGCCAGATCTGATTTTTAAAATACAGATGTGTATGGTATCCACAGAAACATCAGAATCTCAGCTAAAAGCTCATAAAGCCATTTCAACGACCACCAAACAGCAAAAACAGCAAACAATTAAAGAGCAGGTAAACAGATTCTGCAAAAAGATCTTACTTTGGCTGTCTTGCTGCCACCACGATAAAATTGCACTTCCTTCACGGCTCTACCTTTCAGGAAAGTTTATGTTTTTCACTTTCTACAACAGAAATCTGTTTGTTTTATGACTACAGCTAAAAAAGAACAATATCAACAAAAAAATTGAAAGTTTGAGCAATGACCTACCAGAATTTTAAGAGCTTTTTCTTTAACATGTAGAAAAACAGTTAAATAGGCCATTTGTTTACACTCACATAAGAGGAGTTTCACTTGTCTGGTCTGCTTAAGATCAAATCGGGCTGTATGTGGCCCACAGTGTACAATGAGTTTGACACCCCTGTCTTAGAAGAAAAGATACCTAGTAGGGAGCGCTCCAATAGAGGCTCCAATATTCATTACGCTTCATAGCTTAATATATAAATCCCATGGATGAGCTCCAAAGCAATGTGTAAAACTGTAAGAAACAACAGCAGTCCTTCTTCTATAGGCTCAGTGGGCACTGCAAAGTTGCACGTGAACATGAACTAGTTCTCCATCTGGTGAAGGTTCAACTTAAAGTAACCCATGGCAAGTTTCCAGAAAATAATAAGAAATAGCAGTGCCAGCTGCAGTCCAGCACTGTGGAGTTGGAGTTTGCCTCACTGACAACAGCTGAATGACTTTAAGGACTGCCACCCGAGCAGCATTGTCAGCCTCAAGGAAACAGAAGAAAGGAAGAGCTTGGGGTAATTTACTTGGACAACATTGCTCAGTTAAAGTCTGAGCAATCAAAAATCTGATTATGTTAAATTTGGTGCTTAGCAGCAACTAGCAAGGGAAAGAAAACGCAAGAAGCCAGTCTGTCTTGAAAAGGTTGACAGCAGGGATGACTTGGTGAAACTTCTCAGAGTAACAGCCAGAGCTACAAGAGAAACTCATCATTGCAGCTTACAATACCCTGAGATCACATGACTTCATGCCACTGCTCAGCATTTATCTCTGCCACCTCACCCTCATCAGACACAGTGAAAGGCCCCCCACCCAGACCCACACACACAAACACCCTTGACCCCTGTGACACCTGCCTCCATTGGCTCTTTTCTGTGGCTAATTTGAAAATACCTCTTCCTAATCCCTACTGCTACCCACCCCTGCTGCCCTGAAAAATGTTCCCTTCCTCTCCTCCAGTTCCTCTGTTCATTCAGTTCAATCTGTGTTGCTGGCAGCTTTTTGGTGGTGTATTAGTCCAACTATTGCTGTAACACTCAACAGGTATGTATGCATGATCAAGGGCGATCGTGGCTCAAGAGTTGGCAGTTCGTCTTATAATCGGAAAGTTGCCGGTTCGAGCCCCGGCTTGGACAGTTTCGATCGTTGTGTCCTTGGACAAGACACTTCACCTGCCGCCTAGTGGTGATGGTCAGAGGGGCCGATGGCGCGATATGGCAGCCTCGCTTCTGTCAGTCTGCCCCAGGGCAGCTGTGGCTACACCTGTAGCTGCCTCCACCAGTGTGTAAATGTGAGAGTGAATGAATAGTGGAATTGTAAATGCAATCCATTATTATTATAATAGCAATTTAACACAAGCCAGTTAAGATCCTCTATGTAAAAAAAAAAAGATGCTGGTTCATGAACCAATGCTTGAAATCAAGTGTTTCTGTGTTCCTTGACCTGAGATGCGGGGAAAAAGTGTTGAATCAAGATGAAATGAACTATATACACTGATCACGCACATTATGACCACCTGCCTAATACTGTGTTGGTCCCCGTTTTGCTGGCAAAATCTCTCTGACCCATTAAGGTATGGACTCCACAAGACGTCTGAAGGTGTGCTGCGGTACCTGGGACCAAGATGTTAGCAACAGATCATTGAACTCCTGCCAGGTGGGGCCCCCATTGATCGGACTTGTTTCTCCAGCACATCCCACGGATGCTCAATTAAATGTCTATGGGATCCAATCGATATCTGTGGAATCTGGGGAATTTTTGGTTTGTGGCAGGACACGCTATCCTGATG
The DNA here is from genome assembly GCF_041146795.1 of Maylandia zebra. Taxonomy (NCBI): domain Eukaryota; kingdom Metazoa; phylum Chordata; class Actinopteri; order Cichliformes; family Cichlidae; genus Maylandia; species Maylandia zebra. Next base: position 4,959,445 of record NC_135172.1, read on the forward strand.
AAAGAGGCCATAGCCATCGGAAAATACTGTTTACATGAAAGGGTGTCCATGGTGTGGAACAATGTTTAGGTAGGTGGTACATTTCAAAGTAACAGCCACAAAACCCAAGATTTCTCAGCTGAACGTAGCCCAAAACATCACACTGCCTCCACTGTTGCTTTCGGTTGTGGACAGAGGTCAGCATGGGACCGGTCTGCCACTGTGCGGTCCCATGCGCAACAAACTACAATGCACTGGGTATTCTGACACCTTTCTATCAGAACCAGCATGAAGTTTGTCAAATCAATTGGACTGGCCCACGCAAGCCAGCCTTCACCCCCACATGAAATCAATGAGCCTTGTCCCTGTCGCTGGTTCACTACTGTTTGCCACTGTCCCGGGGCAGGGATAGCTCAGTAGGTAAAGTGGTCGCCCCATGATCGGAAGGTCGGCGGTTCGAATCCACTTAACGGCTACCCTGAGGTACCCCTGAGCAAGGTACCATCCCTACACACTGCTCCCCGGGCGCCTGCTTAGTGGGCTGCCCACTGCTTCACTGAGTGAATGGGTCAAATGCAGAGAAAAACAAGTAATTTCCCCATGGGGATCAATAAAGTATCCATTATTATTATTAACATAGCCCACCCACAAATAGATGAAGAGATCATTTGTGTTTCAAAAAAACTTGAATATTCTTGTCCATTCAGTTACTTGTGCAAATAAATTCTCTGCAATATGCAAAGACTTCAACTTGATTTAAAAATAAAAGTGAACTTTTAGGCTAACAAACAATATCCCACATACCGTAGAAGAGAAGAAGCTACTTCTGGCTGCTCACAAGAGGTCACCACAGTGGGTTGCTCCCTGAGTTTGGGATTTGGCAGAAGTTTATGTTGGATATAGATAGTTGTCAACAGAAAAACAGCTGTACCAGCGTGAACAGCTGGGATAGTTAGTATTGGTGTTAACTCTTATGATGAGCAGTTATTTCCTTTAAGAGACCAGTAAATAAAGTTACATGTGAGACTTACATTATTGACTCCTCTAAGCTTTCACTTTATTCTAGGTCTCTTAAATACTAATACTAAACTAGTCAAAGTCTGAATGGCTGCAAATCATAAACTTGCTTTTCTCCTGATTTTTGGTCCCAGAATCTTTAAGAAAACAGGGGCAAGAGAAGACAGAGAGAGATCACCAGTCCATCTTTCATCCATACTAACTTTCAGTTGGACAACAGCGGGATTATTTCATAGTCTTTAGAAGTCCACTCCCACCCTAGCTTAAAACACAGTTAAAGAATGCAACAACAAGGTTTTCTTTCTATATTCACTCTCGATTTTACTTTTTAGATATTGCTGTATTGTTCGGATACACATCTTCATGCATGAGTGACACTTGTGTAGAGTTCTGTCTATTCTAAACTAACAAAATGTCAGTGAAGACAACTGTCTGCATTCTTAAGCAACAGGAACCAGAGTCACATAGGGAACCCTGCACCTCATTCCTGATCCCTTCATGAACGCAAAATGAATGAGATATTCAGCTGATCACGTTAATCCCTAAATATCCACAGCGTGAACAAAGTTGATAATATACTGTGATTCAGTGGGAACGCCATCTCTGAGTCACTGGACGTCCTCAGTGACTGCATCAGCTGAAACTTTACTGTAAGCAGAGACGTGCGCTCCTTTCAAACAGCTTCACACTCACCGGCTCATCCAGCTGCTCCTGCTCGTAGTATTCATAATAGTCGTTGAGACTCAATGCGCTGCCGAGCGTGGTGTTGAGAAGGTATGCCAGTAAAAGAGAAAATCCTCGTAAGTGCATGTTTATATGAGCAACTCCTGAAGTGTTTATGATCCGAGAATTGTAAAAAATGTGGAATTAAAAAAAAAAGAAAGCTCCCCAGTATCTGCGCTCCCCTCTTTCTGTCGCTGAAAACACACGCTCGCTCTCTCTCGCTCTCCTTTGTCTTCTTGGCAAGGTCCAGTACTTTCTCCTTGGAGGGCCTGTGTGTGTGTGTGTGTGTGTGTGTGTGTGTGTGTGTGTGTGTGTGTGTGTGTGTGTGTGTGTGTGTGTGTGTGTGTGGATGAAAGCCCGGTCACATGGAAACTGATAAATCCGGAGGGTCAACAGAGGCTGTCCCGGCAATTAAGAACGCCAAGGCGCACAATTACAGGAAAATAGGCTGCCTTCAAAATAAGAGCATACTAGTAACCACGTCTCTGAAAATACAGCTCAGAGGATGGCAACAGTAATCGATCATTTCTACTGACCTCTGTCACCAGGGCCCTATTTCAGGAAGCCGGTTTAGAGCAAAATCTGAGTAAGTATACCGTGAGTTAACGAAAACTCTGGGTTTTCGGTTTCACAAAGCGAGTTCAGCTGAAGCCTGAGTGAGTCACTATGACGACACACGCCGTGAAGCTAACCTGCCCCCTAGCAGGTTTACTACAACTAACCCTGACTGTCTCCGCCTCTTTGTCGGAAACCTGACAGTAGGAAGTGTCGGACATGGCGTGTCCCTTCCTTGAAGAGCCAGTAGATCGTGAAGCCCAAATTCTCCACAGAGCTCTCCGCCGGGAGAGAGTGATCAGAGCGCGTGTGGACATTTTATCATTACCTGATGATTTTCTGTGCGAACGTTACCGTTTCTCAGCACAATCTATAAGTTATTTGGATAACATCCTCAGGCCATATATTACGCATGTGACACATCGCGGACATTCTCTCAGTTCTGTACATATTATTTGTATTGCACTTCGGTTTTTTGCAAACGGGAGCTTTCTGTATAATATTGGTGACGCTGAGCACGTTTCCAAGGCTACCGTCTGTCGGGCGGTCAGGAATGTTACAGTTGCACTGAAACGTCTCCTGTACTCGTCTGTGGTGTTCCCCGGTCATAGACCCACAAGATTTATCAAAGAGGGATGCCACAAAATTGCAGGTATCAGGATGAACAAAACTTAATTCATGATGTGGTGATATTTGAACTACTACTTAAATTTTACATTTATTCTCACGGTTCCCAGGCGTGATTGGCTGTATAGATGGCACTCACATTCCAATCATTGCTCCTTCAGTAAATGAAGGAGACTATGTGAACAGGAAGTCTTTCCACAGCATTAATGTACAGGTACATAGTTCCCTGTAGCATTTCAAACTAACAAATTATTTCATTATAGTAATGGATGCTAATTTGTGTTCTCTGCACTGTGAAGATCATATGTGATGCTGCCAACATTATCACAAATGTGGAAGCCAAGTGGCCAGGCTCTGTCCATGACTCACAAATATTCCGTGAATGTACACTGAGCACAAAATTTGGACATGGTGAGTTGAGAATACTTTAAAATATATAAAGACCAATTGCTTCAGGGACATTTGAACTGAAGTGTATCTATCTGTCTTAGGAGAGTTCACTGGCTACTTGCTTGGTGATAGGGGGTATCCATGTTTACCCTATTTGCTTACCCCTTACCCTGACCCTGAACCGGGCCCACAGCAGCGATATAATCTGGCTAATTGCAGGACAAGAGCCAGAATTGAAATGACTATCGGAATGCTTAAGGCCCGGTTCCAGTGCCTGCAAAGACTCAGGGTCACCCCAGAAAGGGCATGTGACATTATTGTGGCATGTGTGATTCTTCACAACATTGCCACAATTAGAGGAGAACACTGTCCTTCTGAACCAAACATCAGCAGTGATCCAAACCATGAACATCCTGACCCTCCCACGGACATACAAGATGGAAGCGCAGTCAGAGACACCATATGTCACAATCATTTCTTTTGACCCATCACCTCAACATGTTGAAAGAAGAATAAACAGATGTCTTGTTCAACTGGCTTTATTGGTCGCCTGTGTTTCCTGTACACAAAGTATTAAAAGATGTAAACCTCATAAAGTGTCTCTGTTGCTTCCTCCTCTGTAACAGCTGTCAATGTTTCTTCATTATTTTCCTGCAGTAAAGAAATAAACAACATTGCTGTTCTACTGTAAACTCATATAATCTGTGGAGTATTAAGAGTACTCACAATTGCATGTTGGTCTGGCTCAACAGGAGGCTGCACCAGATGCAGTACACCACCACCATCAACTGATAGAATATGAGGTTTATACAGGTCACTTATAACTTACAAGGGACCAAATGGCAATTAACAAACATACCAAGCACCTTACACTTCATTGTCATTATGCTCTCAAAGACAACCAAGCCTGAGGGAAGGCAAAATCAGTAGGAAAATAACTTCACTACAAAATAATCCATTATGGTAAAGAGTTTATCAAATGAATGAGTCGCACTGCAAAGGTGACTGTGAAGAAAGGATGTATGCACATCATGTATTATTTTGAATTTACCTCTTATGTAGGCACTTGTGTCTTGCGGGGTTATTGACTCAGAGGATGTCCCCGCAGAGATGCCTTCGGCCACAGGGCGCCCACTGTTTTGGCTGAGGGCCAACTGCTCAGCCTCTGTGAGTGGTGGTGGTGGAGGACCCCCACCTGTTTTTCGGGCCTCCACTTTTTTTTTCTGTTGGCTATAACGGGCCACATTTGAGCATACAGAGTAAGCAAATATGTACTTGTAATGTGCTCAGATAATTTCAATAAGTGCTTACAGAAAGAAAATTAATGTAGCCTCTAACTGCAATTGATTTACATCGGACAAACAGACCAAGCACTATGGCTCATAATACAATTACACCTTACCTGTTTGGACTATATTTTTATATTTCATTTTTACTTGCTGCCAGGAACGTTTGGGGCCTGTTGGGTTGCACCTGTGCTCACATCACGTCACAAAATAAAATGTATAAAATAAAAAATAAAATAAAATAACGTGTTAAATGGGTGGAAATCCCTAGATCAATGTTTAAATTAACACTCACGCATTGACTCTGTCGGTTATGTTTTGCCATGCATGCTCCCTTTCTTTTGCAGCTGAGGCTGTGTTACTTTTTTTCCGCGGAATTTGCATGTTATCGGCATATGCTGCCATCAGTATTTCGGCGTCAAGCGCTGTAAAATACATTGACCGCGCCTTCTTTCCCTCCGTCTCCATGGTGACTCGCTTAATCTGTGCTCCACTAATCAGGGCTTTATGTGTCCTCGTGCGTGCGCTTAACTTGGGGTTGTAGCAACTCCGCGTTGATTGAACTAATTGTTATCAGCCTTTCTGAAACCGAATATTCCGAGTTGGACAGTTCGGGGTTACTCAACCCTGAGTATCGTTTTTCACTCTGAGTTTTCTAAACCGGCTTCCTGAAATAGGGCCCAGGGGCCCGTTCTTCGTACGTCGCTCACTACATCCAAGATCAAATGACACATCCAAGACCAAACCATCGCGCTAACCGTGAGCTCGCTAATCCGGTTCCCCGAACACACCTGTTGTTGACGATTAGTACAGCTGGACGCAGTAATGTGACATCACTGGGTGTCGTAAAAGGGGCTACGCATCGATAGTAGAAACATTGATTGGCAACCCGCTGATTGGTCGGCGAAAATGTCGAAGGGGCGCGCTCGGTATTTTCCGGCAGCAGAGCAAGAACTCTTGATTGAGGGATTTCAGGAGTTTCAGAGTTTAATTAAAACGCAAGGGAACACTGCAAAGGCTGCAAAAGCAAGGAGAGAGGGCTGGCAGGAAGTTGCTGACAAATTAAACTCGTAAGTAATTCAATAATAACAATAATAATGGAGTGGATTTATATAGCGCTTTTCAAGGCACCCAAAGCGCATGACAATACCACTATTCAGTCACTTTATTATTTATTCATAGATTTATTATATTACACTATATTATCCAATATTATATTACATTATATTATATTGTTATATTATAAACCCTTTCACATTAGAGCCACAACAGGACCCACTAGAACATGGGAACAAGTAAAAGTGAAATATAAGAATATTCTACAGAATGGTAATATTTATCACTTATATTGCTTTTCGTCTCTTGGAAAGAGACCCTGAAATACTCTGTTAGTTTGTTCATAACAGCAACCAAGAAAAGGGCAGAGCAACAAAAGACAGGTGGTGGTCCTGCACCCCCTCGTCAACAAGTTGGTTAAGTAAATAATACCCTCACGGGAATATCGATATCTCTCTATGAGCACACTGTCGCGCTGAGGTAAAGGATCCTGTCTGTCCCGCAATATACGCTGAATTCTGAGGACTCTCCTTATCAATCTTGCACCTTCCGCAATGGGCTGCTCGCGTAAACGGACAGGACATGGCTGCGACAGACTTCCCAAATCCACCTTGGCTTTTATAGCCGTGGTCTCTCATCTTGATTACACGAAGTGATTTGCAATTACTACTCTGAAATATGAATTACATCTGTAATAATCACATACATGTAATAGAATGTTAATAGTACATTTCCCTTTTTTAGGAAATGACCTGTATGTATCTGTGTGACATCAATAAAAGGATCAAGTGCTGCATTATCTTTAGTTACATTGATGTTATTTATTTATGGTGAAACAGTGGTGGAATATCGCTGTTGCTTTCGTATAAATGAAGCGGACATACCTGCGTGGCCGCGATCTAATCCTGTTTACATAAAGTAAACCTGCTCCCGAGCAGGTTTACGCTTACGGCTCTGTTGCTATGACAGCAAGTCCCGGATGAGTTTCGGGGAACCGAACGATCCAAGATCACGCGAAATCGTCAACAATCTAATCCAGCTAACTTACTTAGCGAGGTACGAAGAACGGGCCCCAGGTGACAGAAACTGCATCAACAGTTTGTTTTTGTTTTTGTTTGGTTTTTAGTTCTTTTGTAGAATGCTATATAATACAAATAAGTTATATGTGTAGAATAGTACTGAAGAACGGAAGAACAGCCCTTTATTGTTATTGTACGTGTACGACGAAATTATGGACAGAGTCACAGCTGAAACTCTTACTCCAAAAATAAAACATTAGCATATTCATTCTTTCATGGTTGTTGTGGTGCTATCACGGTTAAACTCAATTATGATTTGATGGGAAAAAGTTGTTTTGCAAGCTTTTGATAACTAATTTAGTCTCAAGATTTGACAATATTTACTATAATTTAAGCATGGGTTTCTGCAGTAATGCAGTATTTTGCAGTTGTTCGTGGGAAAATCAAAATGACACCAAAAAAGTAAGATGCATTTATGGTAATTTCACTGCATTCAATAACAGTGAGATAGCACAGGTTTGAATGTATTTTACAAGTTGGGTTTTGAATAACCTAACTTCAGCAATCAGGTATGTGGTCAACACAAAGTGGGAATGTTTCTATGGTATGTTTCTATCCCCAGTGGGGATATAAATAATTTAGCAGAGGCAGGGATCTAATTTTTTAATGTTTCATTTTCAGGGCTATTCATTTTTAATGCTCTTAACTTGTACTTTCTGCCTTGACCAAAAAATTTCCCACTTTCCAGGAGTTAATAAAGGTTTATCTTATCTCTTATTAACCATTTTGCCCTTAGATTGAAAGAAAACAAAGGAAAAATATCTGCCATAACTTATTAATGCTACAACACATTTTGATGAGGAACTGAAACTGAAGGTCACATAAACATTATATACTGTTGGACTGCAGGTCATTGACCCTGGTGGCCTGTCAAACTAACCAGCTACCTTTTAAACTGGCTCATTCATCATCACACTTTTTTCTTATTTTTTTCTAAATGACATATTACATTAATATGTCATTTATGCCATCAATTATGTTGATGCAATATATGTCTTCAATCCTACATCACCCACATCTGAACAAAACAGAGTATCATTGTTCCGGGCATTCTAGAGTGAATTCATGCATGCGTTGCATTTAATGAAGCCATTTACAATTGTACACCTCAGCATTCTGTTGGTACTTATGAAGATGCAATTATTATTCCTTGTGTGTGTTGAGCTTGGCAGAGCCTCAGTGCTATCACAGCTGCATGCAAAACCTACAAAATCATTCATCTGCATCTGCTTTTTAATAGTCTGTAGGTCCATGGTAAGACTACTGCCACAAAAACCTAGCAGGACAAAGACTTCTCTGCTTATTGTCAATGATGGACACCAAATGATTTAGGAAGCAAGTCGATATATCGTATATCATTTAATATTGTATAATGACTTCAAAAATGTGCCTTGAGTGGTCAACAGTCCCATTATATTAAACTAGTTGCTGGTGTTTATGCTGGTCTGTGGTCTCCTTTGCTGCTGTTGTGGTGTGGCTGGTGGCCCTTGAAGACTGGTTTTCTGTGTATCTTTAACTGTGTCTCTTTAACAATGCACTGGCCCCACCCCTGAGTGGGATCTTCTGTGGGTGTCATCCTTCCTACACCTGCTTCATATTTTCCTGCTTCCAGTCATTCAGTCAAGACTGTAAATGTTTGACTGAATCCAAACTTTGCACGCTCTCAAAGTAAGCACTCACCTGTTCCCTGACCTGCCCACTCTTACTCTGGATCATTCATAGATTTGTGTTCAGTCAAAAGCTGCACAAGCACTCTCTCCATGCCTTTGTAAGCCAGCTATTTAAGAAAGACCAACTCAGTAAATTCCCCCCGCCTCTGTTTGCACCTTATCACCGCTGGATATTTGCTAACTCTCTGTGTCTTTTGGCAGAGCTCCTGTGCATCATTCTTTGGAGCTGTGGAATATCCCCTGTATCAGCCCACTAACTTTCAGCCAGCGCACAGTAAATAAACATTTAAAATCTATCCACTGCTTTCTGAGTCTGGTCACTGGGTGTGTAATTAGCTTCATTATAATAGATGCAGATCTACCTTTTAATAGATTGGTGCATTATCAATTTAGTGGTTGATATTTTTTCCTCATTTATGGCCACAAGCGGCGAGTAGCTATTTTCAAAGCGTTGATAATAAGATTCTCCTGAACGGTTTCTGGATTAAGGCTTAAAAAAAGCTCATAACAGAACCACTGCTCCTCAGCATCAAAAAGACCTAGCTGTGGTGGGTCAGGTGTCTGAATAGGGTGCCTCTTAGGTGAGTAGGTATTTAAAGTTTATGAGGCAAATAGAGCCAGGCATTGTAGTTTTGATGTACTGTTTTTCAAAAAGCACTTATCAACCAACTCAAACTCTTAAGGTGGCTGGGTCATTATGGAAAAAATAATTTATAACCCTAGTTGTTAGTTATGTTAAAAGTAATGCAATGAATTACTTGATTTAAAAAATAATTGATTATATCTGCAGAAGTGTAGAGTCCACAGTGAACAAAATGAGCTGCTTCAAATTTGGCGAATAGCATTGACAGATAGAGTGACACTTATTATACAGGCCTCAGGCTCTAGGCCCAAAAATGACATATACACAGAGACACAGAAGCACATATACACACATACTTAAAACTCTGGTGAAGGGTAAAGGCAGTACTGTGCAGGAGGTCTGTCTCCATGTTGAAGTCTAGCCAAGATTCTTTTATAGTGTGTGTGTGTGTGTGTGTGTGTGTGTGTGTGTGTGTGTGTGTGTGCGCGCGCGTGTGCGTGTGCATGTGCGTGTGTGTGTGTGTGTGTGTGTGAGAGAGAGAGAGGCCACTCTACAGACATTTAGGGGATATGAAATACTTCAGCATGGCCAGCATTCCAAAGTATTGCGAGACACACCGCAGACTAGAGTCATACGAAGCAACAGTTAGCTGGGGTCAAGACTGAGACAGAAATACAGACTCCTGCATATGCATATTTATAAGTACGCTTTGTTTTAGATCAATGCATGCAAAACTTTCTCCACCGAGGTCCAGGGTCATGTTCCTTCTCACCAGGTGGACGTCTCACAGATACCGGGGTAAGCGAGGTGGGTGGGTAGTGAAACTAAAGGCCTGGTTGTCCCACTCTCACAAAGATTCCCTGTCCCAAAAGGAATTGGTTTCTCACATCTGTCTCTGTGGACTCCTGGTTGGTACCTGTCATTGGCTTGGATAAAGGCCCACTACATGTGCGCCAGCAAGGAGCAAATCTCCCAAACCTGCAGCCTTTGACATTGTGACAGTGTGTGGTTTGTATCTCCCCATTTAAGTTGGATGCTGGAGCCTGATGGGAGAGCCGTGTGTTGTGAGGGGTTGATGAGGGCAGCTGAAAAGCTGGGCAAACTCGAAGTCCAAGCAACACTGTGAATAAAAAAACACGGCTTGCAACACTGTGCTTCTCTGGCTATTCCATTCTACATGCCAAATATTCTTGAGCAAGATGGTAACCCCAAATTGCTCTCTGCTGCATTCATTAGAGTATGAATGTGTGTGAATGTTAGATAGAGAGCACTTGCCAAGAAAAAAAAAAGCTTGTATGACCGAGTGTGAATGGGTGAATGAAGCATGTGTGCTTAGGTAGCGTAGAAAGCACTATATACAGGGAGTGCAGAATTATTAGGCAAATGAGTATTTTGTCCACATCATCCTCTTCATGCATGTTGTCTTACTCCAAGCTGTATAGGCTCGAAAGCCTACTACCAATTAAGCATATTAGGTGATGTGTATCTCTGTAATGAGAAGGGGTGTGGTCTAATGACATCAACACCCTATATCAGGTGTGCATAATTATTAGGCAACGTCTTTTCCTTTGGCAAAATGGGTCAAAAGAAGGACTTGACAGGCTCAGAAAAGTCAAAAATAGTGAGATATCTTGCAGAGGGATGCAGCAGTCTCAAAATTGCAAAGCTTCTGAAGCATGATCATCGAACAATCAAGCGTTTCATTCAAAATAGTCAACAGGGTCGCAAGAAGCATGTGGAAAAACCAAGACGCAAAATAACTGCCCATGAACTGAGAAAAGTCAAGCGTGCAGCTGCCAAGATGCCACTTGCCACCAGTTTGGCCATATTTCAGAGCTGCAACATCACTGGAGTGCCCAAAAGCACAAGGTGTGCAATACTCAGAGACATGGCCAAGGTAAGAAAGGCTGAAAGACGACCACCACTGAACAAGACACACAAGCTGAAACGTCAAGACTGGGCCAAGAAATATCTCAAGACTGGTTTTTCTAAGGTTTTATGGACTGATGAAATGAGAGTGAGTCTTGATGGGCCAGATGGATGGGCCCATGGCTGGATTGGTAAAGGGCAGAGAGCTCCAGTCCGACTCAGACACCAGCAAGGTGGAGGTGGAGTACTGGTTTGGGCTGGTATCATCAAAGATGAGCTTGTGGGGCCTTTTCGGGTTGAGGATGGAGTCAAGCTCAACTCCCAGTCCTACTGCCAGTTTCTGGAAGACACCTTCTTCAAGCAGTGGTACAGGAAGAAGTCTGCATCCTTCAAGAAAAACATGATTTTCATGCAGGACAATGCTCCATCACACGCGTCCAAGTACTCCACAGCGTGGCTGGCAAGAAAGGGTATAAAAGAAGAAAAACTAATGACATGGCCTCCTTGTTCACCTGATCTAAACCCCATTGAGAACCTGTGGTCCATCATCAACTGTGAGATTTACAAGGAGGGAAAACAGTACACCTCTCTGAACAGTGTCTGGGAGGCTGTGGTTGCTGCTGCACGCAATGTTGATGGTGAACAGATCAAAACACTGACAGAATCCATGGATGGCAGGCTTTTGAGTGTCCTTGCAAAGAAAGGTGGCTATATTGGTCGCTGATTTGTTTTTGTTTTGTTTTTGAATGTCAGAAATGTATATTTGTGAATGTGGAGATGTTATATTGGTGTCACTGGTAAAAATAAATAATTGAAATGGGTATATATTTGTTTTTTGTTAAGTTGCCTAATAATTATGCACAGTAATAGTCACCTGCACACACAGATATCCCCCTAAAATAGCTAAAACTAAAAACAAACTAAAAACTACTTCCAAAAACATTCAGCTTTGATATTAATGAGTTTTTTGGGTTCATTGAGAACATGGTTGTTGTTCAATAATAAAATTATTCCTCAAAAATACAACTTGCCTAATAATTCTGCACTCCCTATACACTGAACAAAATTATAAACACAACACTTTTGTTTTTGCTCCCATTTTTCATGAGCTGAACTTAAAGATCTGAAACATTATCTACATATACAAAGGACCCATTACTATCAAATATTGTTCACAAATCTGTCTAAATCTGTGTTAGTAAAAGCGAAGCTCTCAATTTACCGGTCGATCTACGTCCCTACCCTCACCTATGGCCACGAGCTGTGGGTAGTGACCGAAAGAACGAGATCACGGATACAAGCGGCAGAAATGAGCTTCCTCCGAAGGGTGGCTGGCCTCTCCCTTAGAGATAGGGTGAGAAGTTCGGCCATCCGGGAGGGGCTCAGAGTAGAGCCGCTGCTGCTCCACATCGAAAGGAGCCAGTTGAGGTGGTTCGGGCATCAGATAAGGATGCCTCCTGTGCGCCTCCTGGGTGAGGTGTCCCGGGCATGTCCCACCGGGAGAAGGCCTCGGGGCAGACCCAGGACATGCTGGAGAGATTATATCTCTCAGCTGGCCTGGGAATGCCTTGGTGTTCCCCCGGATAGGCTAGAGGAGGTGGCTGGGGAGAGGGAGGTCTGGGCTTCTCTGCTTAGGCTGCTGCCCCCGCGACCCGGCCCCGGATAAATCAGAAGAAAATGGATGGATGGATGGCTATCTAAGGTTACAGCTTGGAGCAGCTCATCAATGGAATGTTGAACCCCCTGAGTTCGTAAAGCCCGGCTAAGTGTAAGTTTCCTTTTGCGATTGCTTGGTGTAGTGTTAACACTCGCTTCTGTGCGTAGATTCCCTGGACCTGTTCGTGTTTCCTTCCCTGGACCCCTTGTGCAGTAATGTGGACTGGAGTGTGAGAGCTGAAAGGTGTGAGTGGCAGAAGAGGAGTGCTGTCTGAGGAGAGAGTTACGGAGCATGTCTGAGCGGAGAAGAGATTAGATCAGCAACTACTGAAGATTTGTGTGTGTGGATTTCCTTCCCCTTTCCTCCCCGGAGCCCTGGAACCCCACTTGTAAATATTCTTGCACCCGGATGATTGTGTAAATAAATTGTGAACTTTTGTTTTCCAAGCTGTGTCTGCACCTGAGTCCGTTCAGTCCTGTGTGACATAATATTTAGTAATTCAGACTGGACAGTTTTACTCTTTGGTGAAGCTGAGAATGCTTTACTGCTTTTTTTGTGAACTTTTGTTCCCTAATTATTTTTTGCAAATTTTTGGTTTCTTTGTTGGTGATTTGGGAGCAGACACAGTTCCTGAGGGCATGAGGTTTTAGGGGGGGAAATAAAAATAAAAAATAAGCTGGAAAATAAAAATAAAGTTGATATCAAGCAATGATGAGATGGTCCTGCTGTTCTGTTTAAACAAGAAAGGAAGAAACTGTGAGTCTGAGTTCATCTGAATCTCAGGAGAAGGCAGCAGCTGGTGGTTTGAGACAAGCTGTATCACCACCACTTTCATACATATTTTACGATGTCAGAGGGCACTTTGAACTCTTCTTGGAAGTGTTGGGACCACATCTGAGGACACAGAGAAATAATTTCAGAGCCCCACTGACCCAGAGCTGTGTCTAGCTGTGCATCTGAGGTATGTGTATTGAGTACTGGAGTGTGTTTTGAGCTACAAGTGCAAATGTTGCCAAATACAGCCGACTGTGTAGTCAGATCTGTTTACACAGATCTGAAAAATCAGGCTAGGTTAAAAAATAAATAAATAAATGCCACATATTCATCCAGTGAAATCAAAGCTGCATTAAAAACAGTTGACTCTGAAAATTATTTTTTAACACATGAAATATTTGCACAGATTTTAGGCTCCTGGTGTGCAAAGAATGGAAGCCTCCTTCCTGGTTCATCCATCCATCCAATCTCTTCCACTTATCATTGTCACATACTGGGGGATTTAATAAATTTGGCCAGATTTCTAGAAATGAATGCTGCTCTAGCTAAAAGTCAAGGTCAAGGTCAAGGTCAAATTTATTTATATAGCACATTTCAAACAGCCGATGCTGCACAAAGTGCTTAACAATATAAAAATGGTATTAAAAAGCAATAATGTAATACAATAATAACAATAAAAAACAATAAAAGGACAATAAAAGAATTAAAACAATAACTAAACTAATTCAAATAAGACCAAAATGCTTGGGTCATAGTGTGTTAAAAGTCAGGGCATAGAAATGTGTCTTTAGTAATGATTTAAATTGCTCAAGTGTTTGTGCAAATCTAATATTTAAGGGGAGACTATTCCAAAGTCTGGGACCTGCCACAGAGAAGGATCTATCACCACAAGATTTGAGATTAGTCCGTGGGATGGACAGCATTAGTCTTGAGCTAGACCTCGTGGTTTTTCCAAGAGCATAGGCAGAGAGGAGCTCAGACAGGTAAGGAGGGGCTCGAAGGGCATTAAGTGACTTAAAAACAAAAAGTAAAAGTTTAAATTGGATCCTGTAGGAAACAGGAAGCCAGTGTAAAGAAGCTAAAACTGGGGTTATATGCTCTCTCCATTTGGTACCAGTTAGCAGGCGAGCAGCTGCATTTTGAACCATCTGAAGACGATGGATGGTGGCCTGATCTAGACCATAATACAATGATTTGCAGTAGTCTAATCTGCAAGTAAGAAAAAGAGGTATGGCTTTACCTTGGCTAGCTGTCTTAACTGAAAAAACAGGACTGAACTACTGCACTCACCTGCTTATTCAATTTAAAAGAACCATCAATGTAGACACCGAGGTTTTTTACATGTGTTTTACAATACGAGGAAAGGGCGCCCAGAGTTGTGTCAATATGATTAAAGTTGCCAAAAATGACAACCTCAGTTTTATTTTCATTTAGCTTTAAAAAATTTAATGACAACAACTGTTTGACATCATCAAGGCAGCGTAATAGGAGCTGCGGATGGTCTGACCCTGCTTTTAAAGGTAGATAAATCTGCAAATCATCAGCAAAACAGTGAAATGAAATGCTGTACCGCGAGAAGATGGAGCCCAATGGCAACAAATAAAGTGCGAACAGGGCAGGACCCAAAATAGAGCCTTGAGGTACACCGTATTTAAGAGGGGCTATTTTGGAGTTGTGGGGGCCCATATTGACATGAAAAAACCTTTCTGACAAATAGGACCGAAACCACTGTAGGGCAGATCCTTTTAGGCCAGCATGAAATTCTAGCCGTGATAACAGGATGTCATGGTCAACCGTGTCAAAAGCTGCTCACAAGTCCAACAATAAAAGGGCAGCAGGGCTGCCAGAGTCCAGAGTTAAAAGAATATCGTTAAAAAGCCTTAAAAGTGCTGTCTCAGTGCTATGTAATGATTTAAAACCAGATTGAAATTTTTCAGAGATCATATTAAAATCAAGGTGGGCCTGCAACTGTAGGTAGACCACTTTCTCCAAGACTTTAGATAGAAAAGGAAGCTTTGAGATAGGCCTGTAGTTGGACAGATTAGTTGGGTCCAGGTTTTGTTTTTTAAGAAGAGCTAAACTATTGCTTGTTTAAAGCATGATGGGACGCAGCCTGTAGCATTAATTAATCTCAGGATGAAAGGCCCGACAGTATTAAAAGTGCTTTTAAGCAAGCTCGGGGGGGAGACAATCAGAGGGGCAGTGTGATGATCTTAGGTTACTAACTACCCCGGTCAAGTCATTAAGTGAGACTGGATCAAACTGCTCTAAGACAGCTGAGCACACAGGAGAAAGACTCGGATCTGAGGCAGCAGACAACGAGACAAGGGCCCTAATCGATAGGATCTTGTCATTAAAAAATGCTAAAAAATCATCGCACATACTTGGTGAAGAAATGACTCCAGCATTATCACGTGAACTAAGAAAGCGATTAAGAACGTTAAAAAGTACCTGAGGCCTGTGACTGTTTACTGACACTAAGTTTGAGACAAACTGTGTCTTTGCAGTTTTTAAAGCTTCTTGGTAAGCAGAAAGACGAGTCCTTAAAATCTGTAGGGAAACGTGCAATCTGTCCTTTTTCCATCTCCTTTCAGCACGTCTGTAGTCACGTCTGAGGGAGCACGTATGTTCATTCAACCACGGCTCTGATAAATGCTTAGCGCGCACAGTCCTGAGCAGAGCAATAGAGTCCAAGATATCAGTGCAGGTAGAATGAAGAATGTCCGAAAGGTCCTCAACACTTTTACAGTTGGAGATCATTATTCCAGAATCCATAAAGGCAGCAGAAAAAGCGGGCACTGTTAGAGTATTAAGCGCTCGCTTTTTGCGCGCTGGGACGTACGGCTTATCTACCGAGCAGCGCAGCGTTAGAGTGAACAACACAGGAAGATGATCGGAGATGCGCAACTCAGATATTTCCGTGATGCACACATCCAGCCTGGGGGAGAGCACCAAGTCCAGTGTGTGACCTTTTTCATGCGTGGGACCAGTAACCCACTGGGTCAAGTTAAAAGAGTCAATAATATTTAAAAAGTCCTTGACCAAAAGTTAAGAGTCACAGCAGACATGGATGTTAGAATCACCAAGGATTAAAAAACTGTTGAATTTAAGAACGATTCCAGCCATAAAACCTGAAAACTCTTTGATAAAATCCTTATTAAACTTGGGAGGGCGGTATATGCGGGCACACAGCAAAGGCGCAGCAGAGTTCAGGTGTAACTCAAACAGCTGGAGTTCGAAACTAGAAAATGTGTCGTGCTGTAATGTTTGATGGCAATGAAATCGAGCGTTGAACACGGTGGCTAAGCCTCCCCCCCTACCAGAGGACCGAGGGAGGCTGAAGAATGAGAAATTAGGAGGAACCAGTTCTAACAAAGCTACAGACTCACCGGGTTGAAGCCATGTTTCTGTCAGAAACAGAAAATCCAACTGTTGTGACTTTAGGAAGTCATTTAATACAAACATCTTGTTTGCTAATGATCTTACATTTAGTAGAGCCATTTGATGTGTGTAGATCCTAACATCAGATGTTCCAGCTCGGTTAAGTGTGCGAAGATTTCTGTGGTCCACACTGCATCCACGGGTCCGGGGCCGCTTAGGGAAATAGAATGCTGAGAGCGGGAGATCAAGTGTCGTGGGAGCTCCAGGGACAACAGGCAGGATCCATCTAAAGATGCACTCTGCTGGTCCAGTAGTTCCACGAGAAGCACGGAGAAGAGCTCGGACTTTAATGAGTGTACCAGCCCGCTTTCCTCGTTTCCTCGGGCGCTTCTTCCAGGAAGTGGTGTAGGAGTATTGGCACAGATAAACCGGGATACAGGGCTCAAAAAGTGGTGGAGGAGGCCCATAATCATCTCCTGTCTCCGTTTGTTTAAGAGCCAGGTCATACGATGCTTTGATTTCTAAGAGTACAGTAACTGGCGATAGTACACACGCAGAGCGAGGGCATTTAATATAAAATAGAAAAGGATAAGGCTAGCAAAAGTCAAAGCAAAGCTAGTAGAGTTGACAGACGTGTCGCCGTGCATACTGCTGGCGCCATCTTCAGTGCCTGTTTTAAAGTGCGATGGATGCCATCTCTCCTAACATGACCACAATTTTGGTAGAAATTTTCTGAATTATCTGTAAAACACATATTTCCTTGGATACTACTGGTATAGCCAGCAATGTAAGGAGAACATGCAGCGATACATTTCACTATGAGTTAGGAGTGGGTTTCAATATTGATTTATTGATTAAAATAGATTTTAGCTTTAATAAGGTGATATCGATTCATTAAAATCCTGAATTGATTTTTAAATATACATGTATTTTCCCAGAAACACCAGAATCTCAATTTAAACGTCTCAAAAATATTTAAACAACCACCAACCACCAAACAGGTGGCTTAGAAACCACTACTTTAGAAGCCTCAGCTAATAGCTAAGGTTATAGCTATGCTAGCGAAGCACAGTGGAAGACATATCTTGTTCAAAAAATGCTCCAAGTGACTCACACTATTACTAAAGCTAAGGTAATTGTAGCCCGGGTATATTTTATGGGGCTAAGTTTTATTTCCAGTTGGATATATCTTTTTTTTTTTTTTTTTTTTTTTTTTTGCCTGTCCCGTTTGGCTCTTTTACCATCAGAATTGTTGTCTAAAGGCAAACAAAGATGAACAACGGATTTACTTTACCAAATTGACCATCCCAGCCTTGCCGTAATGGTCCATTTGATTCACCTTTTATTGTTTCTTTTATTTTCACTTACTGAATACGGGACAGACTTGACTGGGGGAAAGAAGGGGAGAAAGAAAGAGGGAAAGAGAAACAGCTGAGAAGAGGGACGGGGGAGAAGGGCAAAAAACAAAAACCAACAGAACGGGCAGAGGAAAAAAAAATGCATATATCAATCACCTGGATCACCTGCTGAGAAAGAAAAAAGAAAACAAGCAGAAGAGAACAAGAGTAATAGAATAAACAACATCACAATGATATATGGGAATATGACAGTAAATACTAAATATTAAACATTATTGTGCAAGCACATAAGATCAACAGAACACAGTGTGCTTTGAGTTAGGAGCCAAAAAGGGTGTAGTTTGTGGGTGTGATCACCCGTGTGTACACCTGTGAGCATGGACGCGCTTGTTTTTTTTTTAAAAGGTTCCTTCATGTAATGATCTGCTAGAGGGTGTGGGGGGGCCACAGCCCCGTCCTCCAGAGCATGGAGCAGGTATGGAGGAGATCAAAACTCCAGACATCCAGAGGCCCCCAGAACACAAGAGACCAAGGAAGACCAACAGAGGGGCAGCCGCGCCACTATCCCAGAAAGAGCTGAGGAGAGTCCCAGATGAGGGCTCACTCAGCAGCCGCGGAGCAGAAGCCAGGGGGAGTTGCAGTGACGCGCCCGTGAGCTCCGCCGGCAGCCAGCTGTGCCTGAGTGACCGAGCCCCAGGCCGAGAGGCCGGGGGCACCCCACCTCCGAAGTGGCCCGAGCGAGCCCCAGGCTCCAGGCCCCGATAAGCGGCCGCCAAGGAGTGAGCCGGTGTGTACCTGGACGCCCGTCCCCGGATACAAAGAACCACCAATGCACCGATGTCTGAGGGAGTCCGCCACTGGCAGGGGAAGTGGTGGTAGGGGGAGATAGGCCTCCAAACCTTGGAGGGCCTGAGATGTCCCCAGAGAGGTGGCACCTGACACCCAACCTGACATATAGACACAGACATACAGGCACACACATATACAAACATCCATTCCCACCCTCATGCTCTCATATGCACTTACTCCACACTCAACCAACGTGGAGACAGACATAAAGAGACGCTGTACACACGATCACACTCCCCAAGTGTACTCTACAAACCGGGTCTAGGTACCCTTGCCCCTGGAGGGGGGAACTGCAGACCCAGGTGGTGTTACCCTTTTCCCTGCGGTGGGGGGAGGCAGACCGCCCCGACTCCGCAGCAGCAGGAAGGCCCCACACTCCAGACCGCAGTCGGATGGCCAACTCCTCCTCCTAGCCCCCCCGCCCCAGCAGGTCGCAGAGAATGGGGGTGAGAGAAGACTCCAAACCTCCCTCCACCCGCTCATTGTAGTGTTGATGCATGTGTGTTCTAAGGTGCATTTAAAACCCAGGAGGGCATGGAGCTACCTGCCAGAGAGCAGCAGGTAAGCGCATGGTCCCTCCTGCTAGCCCTCAATGTCTACGTGTATTTAAAATTGAGAGGTGGGCAACGACGCCAGGGGTGGGGTGTATACCCTGATGGTACTTTGGATTCCGTGTATCGTGCCCACCCCCAAGATCCTATATGTATGTGTAATGAGAGTGTGAGCTGGATATATCTGAATAGTTCTGTTGTTCGTTCTACTGTGTTGTAGTAGTAATAAGGAAGTGTGTTTAGGTGCTTTTACTTTGAAAGGGAGCGGGCGGAAGGAGAGAGGAGAGAGCGGAGCCAGCCACGAGAGAAGAGAGGAGAGAGAAAAGCGTGCGCGAGATGCGGCTAGGGTCTACAGAGACTTTTTTCCAATGGACAGTGAGGATAAATCATCCCACGCCCACGGCTGAGTAACAGAGCGTGACTGTGAGGTGGTGCAGCCCGGACTGGTTTGCACTGTTGCCTCGAAATATCCCTAGTTAGCGGCGTGCTAACTTGGCTAATCGGAGTTAGCCATGAAGGCGGACTTCGCTGGATGTCACCTGACCTGCACAGAGTGGGAGGCTACTGACTGCCAAGGCGGGCCGATCAGGTTTGCTGCCTAAAAGGAGTAAGCGTGCAGCTCGGCGACCTAAGGGCGTGCCGTGAGTGTATTGTGGACAAAAGACTAAGGTTTCCAGGTAGGAGCACCATTTTGTTTTCTTTTAGGACCGTTGGTTCCTACGCACCCTAGCATCGATCCAGGCCTGCACCGAGGGGACTTGGGAAACTGGGTGGTGTGAGAGTGTGTGTGTGTGTGGGGCCCATTACAGTAAAGAACTGTGTAACTGTTATTATTGTTATATTTTGTCATTGCAAGAGACTTCTTACTTTATTGATTTATTGGGTGTTTACCAGTTCCTTCAGTAAACCTGCTTGGTTTAAACATAAGAGCTTGTGTCTAGTACTGTTTCTTATCTATAGTTCAAAGTAAGGTAAAAGTGTATCTGTGTGTTATACGTGTGTAAATCAGGGGAACTTGCACTGAGGGCAACTAAGTAAGTTTAAGATAACTAGAACTCAGGGCGTACCCGGCTATAGTGGAGTAGACAGTCAGGGGCGCTACATAATGCTGTGTGAAGTAAGCATCTGGTTAGATATACTGCTTCTAAGATTTTTAGAGCTGAGTACTTTAACCTTGTTTTTATCTAAATTTAGAAACAGGAAAATAGAGGTCATTCCTGCAGTTTAAGTAACTGGTGTGAGTCCTCATGGGTATCATCTGCAAGTATCATTGAACGATACTTACTAAAGAAACTATGTATAAGCATGTATATAATGGTCCCAGCACAGAACTACTTAGAACGCCAGTATTAACTTTTATGTGTGAAGAAGACTACATATTTACATGAAAAAGTTGGAGTCTGTTAGACAAATGACATCACAACATACTCTGATCTCTGAAATAAAATATTATGATAAAAAGTACTGAACATTGCACTTGGGTCATGCAGGACAAGCACAGAGTTGAGTACACTGTCCACCATTTGTAAGCTTCACTAACACTGTACTATGATGAATTCTGAAACACAACTTAAATTCCTTTTTTTTTTTTTTTTGTTTCTCCATGTAACGATCTGCTAGGGAGTGTGGGGAGCCATAGCCCCGTCCCCCAGGGCATGAAGCAGGTATGGAGGAGATCCAGGCCCCAGACATCCAGTGGCCCCAGAGTACGAGGACCAGAGGAGGACCACCAAAGGGGGGGGAACCGTGCCACCCTCCTGGGAAGAGCTGAGTAGAGCCTTAAACGAGAGGTCACCCAGCAACTACGGAGCAGAGGCCAGAGGGGGTTGCAGTGCCGTGCCCGCGTGCCCTGCCGGCAGCCAGCTGTGCCAGAGCTTCAGGCCCAGAGGCCTGAGGGCATCCCACCCCCCGGAAGGAGCCCAGCCGGGCCACAGGCGCCAGGCCCTGCCAATCGGCCACCAGGAGTGAGCCGGTACATACATGAGCGCCCAGCCCCAGTCGACAAGAACCACCAACACACCAACGTCTGAGGGCATCAGCCACCGGCAGGGAGTGTGGTGAGGGGAGATAGGCCTCTGTACTTTGGAGGGCCTGAGATGTACCCAGAGAGGTTGAGTCTAAGACCCAACCTGACATATAGACACAGACGAACAGGCGCACGCGGACACAAACGTGCATTCCCACCCCCAAATACACAACCAAATACTCTGCACTCACCCAACGTGTAGACCAGGGGTCCCCAATTCCAGTCCACGACAGCCGGTGTCCCTGCAGGTTTTAGATCTCATCCTGGGTCAACACACCTGAATCACACGATTAGTTCATTACCAGGCTTCTGGAGAACTTCAAGACATGCTGAGAAGGTCATTTATCCATTTAAATCAGCTGTGATGGATCAAGGACACATCTAAAACCTGCAGGGACACCGGCCCTCGTGGACTGGGATTGGGGACCCCTGGTGTAGAAAGACACAAATAGACACTGCACAGACAGTCACACTCCCCAAACATACTCTATATCCCAGGTCCAGGTACCCCCGCCCCCAGAGGAGCAAGCCGCACCTAGACCCAGGAGATGTAACCCTTCTCTCTGGGGTGGAGGCAAGCGGACCACCTCCTTATCTGCAGTAGCAGGGAGGCCCCACATCCCAGACCCCAATCTGATGGCCAGCACCTCCTCCCAGCCCCCCAGCCCTGACGGCTAACAGAACCGGGGTGACCCCAAACCTCCCTACGCCCGCTCATATGTAGTGTTGCTGTGTGCTGTTCTAAAGTGCATTTAAAACACAGGAGAGCATGGTTCCTGCTTCCTATCAGAGAGCAGCACGGCTCCTCCCGAAAACCCTTAGTGTCTATATGCATTTAAAATTGAGGGTAGGGCACCAGCGCCAGAGGTGGGTTGGAGTACACCGACCCTCCTCTGGATGCTGTAAAACGTGCCCAGCCCCAAGGCCCTATATGTATGTGTTATGTGAGAGTGTGAGTAATGTGGATGTCTAGGTTGCAGAATAAAATTGAGGCACAGGCGGCCAGAAGGGGACAGAGGGGGAGTGCCTCCCCTGCACCCTGGTCACATACCTGCACCCCAAGCCCTGCATGTGTGGGTGGGTGTGGTAGAGCGGGAATAGGGAGGCAGCTGAGGATGGGGAGGGAAGAAGGGAGGGGCAAGTGGCCCCTCCCTGGGGCCAGCTCCCCCGCTGACCCCAGTAGGCACCCCCACACTCTGGAACCAGACATAACTTTAATTCTTAAAATACACCATTCCATTGGCTCAGTTAGCTGTCTTACAACTACTTTTTCAAGAATAACTGAACTTAATTAAAGTTTGTAGATTTGCTTATAATTAGCTAAAACAACTGGGTCAAGTGATGTTTGCCTACTGGTGTTGGCCAGAAGGGCCGATGGCGCGATATGGCAGCCTCGCTTCTGTCAGTCTGCCCAGGGCAGCTGTGGCTACAACTGTAGCTTGCCTCCACCAGTGTGTGAATGTGTGTGTGAATGGGTGGATGACTGGGTGTGTAAAGCATTTTGGAGTCCCTAGGGGGGACTAGTAAAAGCGCTATACAAATACAGGCCATTTACCATTTAATGTTATTTTACCAATATGTTAATATAGGACAAGGTTCAGTTAGCTCTGCACAGAAACAGCTGGTAAAAAATGTCCTCCAAAGAGCTCATTTTTACTTTCGTACTTTGTGTACATTTCAGCACCTATTGTCACGGTTCGGGGCAGCGGCCGTGTGAAGAGTGGAAGGAGGACTCAAATGCAGCACTTATTCAGATGTGAAGGGTGATTTATTAACAATACCAGACATAAAGTGGAGATGGCAAACAGAACTAAGGACGAACTAAACTGGGATAAACTACACAAAGGAGTGGCAAACCTGAACATGAAGGGAGAACAGCAGGGAGAGCACGCAGGGGATTTCACAGGGTATGAACACAGACGACGCGACGAGGAGCAGAGGAAATCACACACTATAAGTACACAAAGAGACACTGGGAAATCACACACAGGTGGGGGAAACAGCTGGACCTGATTAACCTGACGAGACAGGGGAACACTAACACCAGGGACCAACAGAGGGAGCACAAACCCAGAACCCAGTGTCTAAAATCCCAAACACAAACCATCCCAAAACAGCCATGAATAATAATGAAAGTAATAAAAATAAAGAACATAAACATAAAGTCACTGAGTCATGGTCGCAGGACCATGACAGTACCCCCCCCCCCTCAAGGGCTGGCCCCCGACAGCCACAGAAACACACCACCAGATCCGGGCGGGCGGCAGGGGGCCCAGGACGGAGGGACCGGGCCAAGACCAAAGACGGAGTCCCCAGAGTCCCAAACAAATGTTCACAAAAAAAAAACTCACAGGGGAGCAGAGTCCAAAACACAGTTCAGGTGGCCGGCCAGGGGCCCGATAACACAGGAGGCCAGGATGGGACAGTTCAGGAGGCCGGCCACGAAGAAGGCCGTGGAGGCGCACAAAAGGTTCAGGAGGCCGGCCGTGCGGAAGGCAACGGCGGCCACTCAGGCGAAGAGGGTCCGGGGGTCGGCCGTGCGGAAGGCAACGGCGGCCGCTCAGGCGAAGAGGGTCCGGGGGCCGGCCGTGCGGAAGGCAACGGCAGCCGCTCAGGCGAAGAGGGTCCGGGGGCCGGCCGTGCGAGAGGCAACGGCGGCCGCTCAGGTGACGGCGCCCGGCCAGTAGCCTAGCCAGCGGTCCAGAAAACGTTTAGCTCCAGACCCAAACGAGGCTGGGCCAGGCGAGGCTGAGGGCACGGAAGCCGGGACCGCAGCAGGCGGAGATGATGATGCAGACACGGAGGCTGGACCAGACGATGATGCAGACACGGAGGCTGGACCAGACGATGATGCAGACACGGAGGCTGGACCAGACGAGGATGCAGACACGAAGGCTGGACCAGGCGAGGCTGATGAGGACGCTGAAGCTGAGGCTGGACCAGGCGCTGCGGGTGAAGATGAGGATGCTGTGGCCGAGGATGCGGGCACGAAGGCTGGACCAGACGAGGATGCGGGCACGAAGGCTGGACCAGACGAGAATGAAGCTGGGCCGGGCGAGGACGAAGCTGTAGCCGAAGCCGGGCCGGGCGAGGCTGAAGCAGAAGCTGAAGCTGGGCCAGGCGTGGATGAAACCGGGCCAGGCGTGGATGAAACCGGGCCAGGCGTGGATGAAGCCGGGCCAGGCGAGGATGAAGCTGAAGCTGGACCAGGCGAGGATGAAGATGAAGCTGGACCAGGCGAGGCTGAAGATGAAGCTGGGCCAGGCGAGGCTGAAGCTGGGCCAGGCGAGGCTGAAGCTGACGCTGAAACTGGACCAGGCGAAGCTGACGCTGGAGCTGAAGCTGGGCCAGGCGAAGATGAAGCTGGACCGGGCGTGGATGAAGCTGAAGCCGGACCAGGCGTGGATGAAGCTGAAGCTGGACCAGGCGAGGATGAAGCCGGGCCAGGTGAGGATGCGTCCTCAGGCTGAGGTGTGGCCGTAGCAGGTGGTAGCACTGCCGGTGGTGGTACTGCAGGAGGCGGCGCTGCATCCACAGGTGGAGAAGCAGCCACAGGTGGAGAAGCAGCCACAGGAGGCCGGACGGGCTCCTCGGGCCCCCCAGCAGGCGAAGCAGGAGGCTGGACGGGCTCCTCGGGCCCCCCAGCCGACGTGGCAGCCGGTGTGGCATGAGGCCGGACGGGCTCCTCGGGCCCCCCAGCTAGCGAAGTAGGAGGCTGGACGGGCTCCTCGGGCCCCCCAGCCGACGTGGCAGCCGGTGTGGCATGAGGCCGGATGGGCTCCTCGGGCCCCCCAGCAGGCGAAGCAGGAGGCTGGACGGGCTCCTCGGGCCCCCCAGCAAAAACAGCCGCAGAACCAGCGGGCACCGGGGCCCCCGGCACACACAAAACAAAACCAGGAGGCACGTGGGCCTCTGGCACACACGAAACAAAACCAGTAGGCACGTGGGCCTCTGGCACACACGAAACAAAACCAGCAGGCACATGGGCCTCTGGCACACATACAGAGGGCTGCAGCTGCGCAGAGCACTGACCCTGCTCAGGCAGTGACAGCCCGGTGCAGTTCACAGCTGGCATCTTGGCCTCCAGGGGTCCAGAGTAAGCTGAGGGCAGTAACCCAGCCTCTGGGGAAGCCCCGGAGTGAGCAACAGTCTCTAATGTTGCCAGCTTTTGAGGAACAAGTCCGTAGTGAAACAGTTTGTCTCCCTGCTCAGAAACAGCGGTGGAAAAGCAGCGTGAAGGTTGTGACTCAGCCATTAACTGAACTACGGGTTGCGGCGATGCTAGCGGTGGTGGTGGCTGAGTGGCTAACTGGAGCGGCGGCAGAACATGTAATTGTGCCCTTAGGGAGGCTAACGGTGGAGCTACAGACTGGGAAGCCTGTGGCTGGACACAGAACTGAGCCGGAGAATGGCGATAAAGTCCTGGCTCAGAAGGAGCGGCAGAGACACAGTCTGTTAGTTTTGCAGAGGGTTTGTACACGCCCACTTGGGAAGGATCCGTTACCACGAAGGTAGGTAAGCGATCCGTACAGTCTCCCATCCCGCTCTGAATAGCTCCAGAAAACAGAGTCTCGGAAACTGGGGAAGCCAGAGCATCTCGCTCGCTCACCGCCTCGGGCTGCTCGAAAGAAAAAGCAGACGGGGGGTGAAGTCCAAGGTCCAAAAGAAGAAACTCCCGCTCCCACGAACAAAGCGAGCCCAGAAGCCATGGGAGACCGGTCACCAGACGCTGTAGCTGCCTCTCTATAGCGCGCTGGGACTCCCCGCCCGGGTTTTCCAGCCACAGGTCGATGAGCTCCTGTGTGGCATCGATGAGATTCTCCCGTAGCTCCTTAGACGGATTAAGCGCTGCTGGGTCCATTTCGTGGTCGCGTCGTACTGTCACGGTTCGGGGCAGCGGCCGTGTGAAGAGTGGAAGGAGGACTCAAATGCAGCACTTATTCAGATGTGAAGGGTGATTTATTAACAATACCAGACATAAAGTGGAGATGGCAAACAGAACTAAGGACGAACTAAACTGGGATAAACTACACAAAGGAGTGGCAAACCTGAACATGAAGGGAGAACAGCAGGGAGAGCACGCAGGGGATTTCACAGGGTATGAACACAGACGACGCGACGAGGAGCAGAGGAAATCACACACTATAAGTACACAAAGAGACACTGGGAAATCACACACAGGTGGGGGAAACAGCTGGACCTGATTAACCTGACGAGACAGGGGAACACTAACACCAGGGACCAACAGAGGGAGCACAAACCCAGAACCCAGTGTCTAAAATCCCAAACACAAACCATCCCAAAACAGCCATGAATAATAATGAAAGTAATAACAATAAAGAACATAAACATAAAGTCACTGAGTCATGGTCGCAGGACCATGACACCTGTACCTTTTTACTTTTACTTGAGTAAAGAAGTTGAATTAGTACTTCAACTTTTCCCAGTGTATCTGTACTTGCTCTTAGCTTAAGAATGTCTGTACTTTCTAAAAGAACCCAACATTAATATTGATAGTAGGGTTAGTAGTCAAGAGCATTTGAGTTAAGGTGCACAAGTGTGAGCAGTTTCAGGTCTGACTAGATGAGTAACTTGTATACGAGCAGCATTGTATAAGAAGCAGAAGGACCTCCATTACTTCTTTTTCCATCATATTTCCCACAAGTAACTATACAGAAATTCCCCTTATATGGACCCAAAGATGAGTGCAAAAGAAATAAACAAACCCTGATTTGTTTCTCATAGAGTAACTAACTTTGTCAAATGGGACAAGTAACGCAGTTTCTCTTTCTCTCTCTCACATGCACAGACATATACACACAGTGACCAGATGGAAGGCATAGGAAAGCATGTTAGCCATGAGATAAGCCTCCCTTGTTAGCTGATTGACACTTAGACGCCATTAATTAGACTGGGCCCAAGGAAAAAGGCCATTGACTTAACTAATAGCTGGTTCTTTTGTATCTCTCTGTGTGTTTGTGTGGTACAATCTCCTATTTCTCTAAATAACTCCAACTTGTAATTTTACTTTAGACATGGCATTCCAGCTCGCACTGGAACGGTTCACAGCCGAGTGTGAAGCAGCGGGAATGAGGATCAGCACCTCCAAATCTGAGGCCATGGTTCTCAGCCGGAAAAGGGTGGAGTGCCCACTCCAGGTCGGGGATGAGTTCCTGCCCCAAGTGGAGGAGTTCAAGTATCTCGGGGTCTTGTGATGGGAGAAGGGAGCCGGAGATCGACAGACGGATTGGGGCTGCAGCTGCAGTAATGCGGACGCTGCACTGGTCCGTCGTGGTGAAGAGGGAGCTGAGTGTAAAAGCGAAGCTCTCAATGTACCGGTCGATCTACGTCCCTACCCTCACCTATGGCCACGAGCTGTGGGTAGTGACCGAAAGAACGAGATCGCGGATACAAGCGGCACAAATGAGCTTCCTCCGAAGGGTGGCTGGCCTTTCCCTTAGAGATAGGGTGAGAAGTTCGGCCATCCGGGAGGGGCTCAGAGTAGAGGCGCCTCCCGGGGTGAGATGTTCCGGGCATGTCCCACCGGGAGGAGGCCCCGGGGCAGACCCAGGACACGCTGGAGAGATTATATCTCTCGGCTGGCCTGGGAACGCCTTGGTGTTCCCCCGGATAAGCTGGAGGAGGTGGCTGGGGAGAGGGAGGTCTGGGCCTCTCTGCTTAGGCTGCTGCCCCCGCAACCCGGTCTCGGATAAAGCGGATGAAGATGGATGGATGGACATGGCATTGTCTTCTTATCAGCTCTATCATCTATATATTTAACAGATATAGTGCTTTATTAATTGGCACGTTACACTAATCAAACTTCATCCTTTAAGCTAGTTTTTTCCCACTGGAAAAACCTCCCAGTTCAGTCAATAACAATTTCAAACCTATAAAACCAAAATTAACAAGACTGTGTGTAAAACATGTTAGTAAATGTAGTAACATACACTACCGGTCAAAAGTTTTAGAACAATTATTGCATTTATTTATTGTAATTCAAGTCATTCAGATCCAATGAATAGCCTGAAATGGTACAAAGGTAAGTGGTGAACTGCCACAGGTTAAAAAAAAGGTAAGGTTACCCAAAACTGAAAAATCATTAAAAAAGGTCTTTTTCAGGGAACACAACATAGGTTAGACTAAGGAGCTTGGAAAGAAAAGCGTCTGGACTTCTTTGAGTTGCTTGAAGACGTTTCACCTCTCCTCCGAGAAGCTTCTTCAGTTCTAAGGGTCAATTAGTGGGGAGTCCCAGATTTAAACCCAGTGGGAGTTTCCCCCCAAGGAGGGACAAAGGACCCCCTGATGATCCTCTACCTAATCACATGAGCCAAGGAGTGAAAGCGGGTGGGGGTCCTAATCAGCCAGGGTTTTGGGTGAGCTCATTGTGAAACCTGGCCCCACCCTATCATGTGATTTCCTGAGGTCGGATGGCCCAGGATGTGAGTGGGCGTTAAGGCGTCTGGGAAGGGATCTCAAAACTGGATTATAGATGGCAGACAGTTGGTGTCGTAAACCACCGCCTCTGTTCAAAGATGGTCGCTCACAGTGGACGTAAATGGCTTCTTTCACTCCTCTTTCAAACCATCTGTCCTCTCTTTCCAAAATGTGAACGTTGGCATCCTCAAAAGAGTGACCTTTGTCCTTTAGATGCAGATGAACTGCTGAGTCTTGTCCTGTGGAGGTGGCTCTTCTGTGTTGTGCCATGCGCTTGTGAAGTGGCTGTTTGGTCTCTCCGATGTAGAGGTCTGGGCATTCCTCGCTGCACTGTACAGCATACACCACATTGTTAAGTCTGTGTTTAGGAGTTTTGTCTTTCGGGTGAACCAGTTTCTGTCTGAGTGTGTTACTGGGTCTGAAGTACACTCACTCACCCATGTCTTTGTGAACTTTGCTCTGTACATTGGTGTGCATCCATGATGGAACAGGAAGTGCCATCCCCAAAATGTTCCCACAAAGTTGGGAGCATAAAATTGTTCAAAATGTGTTGCTATGCTGAAGCATTTAGAGTTCCTTTTACTGGACTTAAGGGACTGAGTCCAACTCCTGAAAAACAATCCCGCATCTTAATCCCCCCACCACCAAACATTACAATTTGCACAGTGCAATCAGACAGGTCCCATTCTCCTGACAACTACTGTCAGAGTTTTACCCCTGATACTGCTGGATAAACAGAAACTCACTCAGGAACGAGGTCACACAGAGCTCAAGTTTTCACTCGCAAGAGGGAAGCAGTTGTCTCCAACCCACTTCAACTTGCTTTCCCCCTGCAGGTTGTTTTTATTGGTTACACACATGAATATTCATAAAGTTTGTTGCTGTATTACCTTTGAGAAATTGCTATATTTGGTTACAAAGTGTAATTGTGCAAGCATGGTTATACAACAGGATGTTGTAGGTATCTCGTCCCAGCCAGGTGGCTTCCTTCATTGAGTAGAATCTGTTCTTCTCAAGGCCGCTTGTTCCCCTTATCGAGGTCGTGCACGTACTCATATGTGTGGGTTACAAACAGAAGCATTCTAGCTTTTTAAATGGAAACCTACAACACATACATTAAACCTAACAACTACCACACCCAGACTCATCCATTGGATAACCAGACAAGGAAGCGTGATCCATCACTACACTGCTCTAGAGTACGGTGTCGCCATGCTTCACGCCATGCAGCCGATGCTTTGCATTGCATTGGGTAAGAGTTAGAGGCAGCTTCATGGCCATGGAAACCCATTCCATGAAGTTTTCAGTGCACTGTTCTATAACTAATTTGAAGGCCATATTAAGTTTGGAGGTCTGTTATGATTTGCTGTAAGAAAATTGGCCAGCCCCTTGGCATCCCGCTCTGTGATTTTAACGAACCTACCACTTCATGGCTGAGTTGCTGTTGTTGGCAGTTGCTTCCACTTTGCTATAATACCACTAACAATTGACTGAAATGTTTTGTAGCAAAGAAGTTTTACGACTGGACTTATGTTGCTGGTGGCATCTTATCACGAAACAACTCATGAATTCACTGAGCTCCTGAGAGCGATCCATTCTTTCAAAGATGTTTGTAGAAGCAGTCTACATGCCTAGGTGCTTGATTTTATGCACCTGTGGCCATGTAAGTGATTAGAACATCTGAATTCAATGATTTGTATGGGTGAGGAATAGTGATGTGTCAGTCGCGAACGAAATGGCTCTTAGAGCCGGATCTTTGACGTGAACGGCGCGAGCCGTGGGGTGTTTTTTCTTTCTCTCACCCTCTCTCTCGGACTTTTTTTCCGCCTCACTCCACACGCAAGCCCTGTGCTTTGCGCTGGGAAAAGGGGGGAGGGGAGGTAGTTACACTGGCAGTAGCACAGGAACAGAGCAGGAGGGAGAGAGAGAGAAAGAGAGCCAGGGACAACAACGTCACATTAGAAAGGTATAGTAATCATCCACAACTATTTTCAGTTGCGGATGATAAAGGATTCAGAAAGTTTATTCATGCAGGCCCATATGACAGAGAATGTGCATCTTCTTTTTGTTTTCATATTGTAATTTCTATTTAATTGTGTTGTGGTTTGCAGTGTTTTGTGTTGTTTCACTTTAAATTTGTAAAAGGAAAAAGCTGAAAATTTAAATATTTAAAAGCTGAAATGTGAATAGTTGATTTTTGTATTATATGATTTCTTTATTACATTTTATGTGGAGTGAATAAATAAAAGTATATTTATGGTGGCCCCTAGAGGCAGAGTACATACAAACTCCAAAACATGTACAAACTCCAAAACACGTACCAACTCCGAAGCACGTACAAAACACAACAGAAGTGCTCCAGGATGCTAGGAGCAGTGTTGAGCGTTTGTTACCTGGTGGCTACACAAGCCAGGAAGCACCAACGACTGGATTTGGTGTGTGGTAGTAACAGGTAAATGAACATTTTTTTTTAATTATTTGAATATATATGAGTGCTTGTGTATAAATACACAAACAATAAACATATGCTTTCAATTGTGTAATTTAAGTGATTTAGGTAGCTCTGTTTTGGAAGTTCAGTTAACGCTAGGAATTTGTTTTGGAATTTGTACGTGCTTTGTCTCTAGGGGCCACCGCATATATTTATATATAAACATATATAAATAAAACCACTTTTTTTACATTAGTAATTCCTTTTGTGCATAATTTTATATTATTGTTAATAATAAATTAATTGAAGCAACAAAACAACCTGAAGAGCCGGTTCGGAGCCGAAGGAGCCGGCTCTTCGGTTCGGCTCACTAAAAAGAGCCGAAAATCCCATCACTAGTGAGGAAATACTTTTGGCAATATAGTGTACTTGCAGTCCTCCAAACGAGGCCCCATTTTCTCTCACATAATGGGCAGTTGACCCTTTCCTGCTCTTGGACATGAAGGTGCTAGTTCCCATCTCAGACACTTTGCACTCTGCTGCAAACCTCCCCGGTGCAAGCTGGAGGTCATAGCTCGGTGATGCCATTAGGACCGCATTATCCATGAAAACCAGACTTAAATGTGTGTATCTTTAGCAATATTATGTCTGGATAAACAAATGTAGTCAAGTCATCAGGGAAACATTTGCTATTATGATGCTGTTTTTTCCATTATGAGACTTGTAGGGCCCAGTGTTTTAATAACAATATATCGTGTTTTAATAGAGCACAACACTAAATCATACATTTTTAATATACAAAAAAATACACTTGTGGTAAATTCTAGTGACTGACTACAATCTTGTGGTAGACAAGAGAAACTTGTTTGAATAGCTCCAGGCACTCACAGATATTCTGGCTTTCTATTTTACAACCTTTACCACAGTTAGAGAAGAAGTTATCCATATGCTGTTTTCTCTCCCCGTGTCTTTCGAGCCCTCGGTAAAATAAACAGTAAATCCTTGGCTTACTATTGACCTCCTGGTTAAGCAGTTAGTAGTGCAGTGTTACACACATGCACACAGTACATCCAAACATTAAGAGCTCAGACCCCCCACATAGAATAGATCACGGTTGTATGCGCTGACAACCAATCTCTCTTTCCCTCTGAGTGTGTGTATTCATCCTCATCAGTGTTTGTGTGTGTTGCCTAATTGGAATGCTATGCTCTTTTTTCATGTAATCACAGACGCCTGTGGAATTTGAGCTGATATGAAAGTAATTGTTTCACTTTGGCTGGGTCAGAAATTGTAACAAACTGTTTTGTTTTTTTCCACAGTCAGAAATGGAACATTATATGCTCCTGTGTTTTTACTGTGACTCTTAGAAGCTGCTGGAAGGAATAAGTTGTAAGAATCAGTTTTTTTCTGACCTAGATGCACTACACTTTAACTTGCAGCTAAAGTTTTTATTTGTGTCAGCCACAGTCTCTATTATTGCAGGACAAGTGTGTTATCTGTACATGGAACTGTTTATGTGTGTTTGTGGCTGGAGCCGTAAATCCTAATTGGCTCTTCAACGTAAACATCCTTCACTAACTCGTCAACAGATTAATACTAGGCAGAGCAGTCAAGGAGATTTTTATTTGTGCTATCTAAAACCTACTTTGAGTCTTGAAAACATCTTAAATCATAAACCATTGAAACTATATAATAAGTCTGAAATTTTCCTCTGAAAGGTCTTGTGCTTATCTGAAAAGATGTTTCCAACATTAATTCACAATAATGTGACAATAATTCACATTAATGTCATGTTCATATTATTGTGAATGTCACATTAATATAACATTCTTACACAAGAGACAGATGTTGAAATGTTGCAAATAAAAATAAAAAAAGAATGTCTGCCTCATTAGTCTAATGTCTTTAAAGTCTGGAATGTAAATGTGGGGTAGGGTACGTTATTTCATTGTGACATTTACTCTACCCGGAATGGTTTTTTGTTTGTTTTTTTAAAACCTTAGAATACTTCGATATACTAGATTTTTACCTAACAAAAAAACAAACAAAATAAAATGTTTCAGTCCAGTCACCATCAACCTATACAAGTCTTTGTTACGTGCAGGCAGGAGTGGTAGTAGGAGGACCCAATGTGCAGACACTCGGAGGCGGAACGTGAACTCAAAGCAGCTTTAATGCTGAACTCAAAAGGGCAACAAAACTAGGAATACAAAATACACTTACGCAGGCAGAACACACAGCTAGACAAGGGCAGAACACAACACCAACAAACTGAAACACAGGGCTTAAATACATACAATCAGGGAATGAGTAACAAGAGGGAAACACAGCTGGGGCAAATCAGGCCTAACGAAACAGGGGAAGAAAAACCAGATACATTAACATCAGACATGGACCTTCAAAATAAAACAGGAAACAACACAGACTGAACTAAAGACACAGATTCACACGCAGGCACTGCAACAGAGGGAACCGAGACGTAAACCATAAGACAGAACACAGGCAAAAACCAAAAACTAGAAATGATAAATAATATAATAAACTCACCCCCCCCCCGCCCCTCCCGCCAAAAGGGCTGGCCAAAACAAACTAAACATAAGGAGCCAGAAACAAAAAAAAGCGCAAACACTGGAGCCCGGAAAACAACAGAACAAAAACAGGCTCACGACAGGCACAGGCGGCCAGGAAAAACAGTTTCTACAAAGTTCAGGGGGCCGGCCCGGAGGTTGACAGCACAACAGTCCAAAACAGTTCAGGTCCGGAGGCCTGCCGCGTGGAAGGCAACGGCGGCGACAGGGGAGGTCCGGAGGCCAGCCGCAACAACGGCAACGATGTCCAGCCAATGGCCTGTAAGGTGGCCGGACAGGGCGAGGACGTGCAGGCCGGAC
This sequence comes from Maylandia zebra, assembly GCF_041146795.1. NCBI lineage: Eukaryota > Metazoa > Chordata > Actinopteri > Cichliformes > Cichlidae > Maylandia > Maylandia zebra. Next base: position 4,993,631 of record NC_135172.1, read on the forward strand.
AGGGCGAGGGGAGGCAGAACTAGACGGCATGGAGACCTCAGGCGCAGACGAAGCAAGACGGGGTGAGGCAGGACCAGGCGACGCTGAAGGCGAAGACACGGACGATGCAGAGGCTGAAGCAGAGGCTGCTGCAGGCGAGGATGACGAGGCTGAAGCTGGACCAGGCGAAGCTGAAGCTGTAGCTGAAGCTGGACCAGGCAAAGCTGAAGACTCGGAGGCAGGACCAGGCGAAGCTGAAGACTCGGAGGCGGGACCAAGCGAAGCTGAAGACTTGGAGGCGGACCAGGCGAGGATGAAGACTCGGAGGCGGGACCAGACGAGGATGAAGACTCAGAGGCGGGACCAAACAAGGATGAAGACTCAGAGGCGGGACCAGACAAGGATGAAGACTCGCAGGCTGGACTAGACGAGGATGAAGACTCAGAGGCTGGACCAGACGAAGATGGCGCTGCAGGCGACGGTGTGGGAGCCGCAAGTGGTGGCGCTGCAGGCGAGGCAGGTTGCTGGACGGGCCCCTCGGACCCTCCAGCGGAGACAGGCTGCTGGACGGGCCCCACGGACCCTTCAGCGGAGGAAGGAGGCTGGATGGGCCCCTCGGACCCTCCAGCGGAGGCGGAAGGCTGAAAGGGCCCCTCGGACCCTTCAGCGGAGACGAAAGGCTGTACAGGCTCCTCGGACCCTTCAGCGAGGACGGAGGATGGCTGGCGCGGTTCTCCAGAACCCCCCGCGGGAATAACAGACAGCAGGATGAGCCCGTCGGACTCTCCAGCGGGAACAGGCGGCTGAAGCGGTTCCTCGGACCCTCCAGCGTGAACAGGTGGCTGAAGCGGTTCCTCGGACCCTCCCGCGGAGACAGAAGACGGCTGGAGCGGTTCTCCAGAACCCCCAGCAGGAACAACAGGTGGCAGAACAGATAATTGAGGAGAGGAGTGACAGTGGCGTTGTTTCCTTCTGGATGAGGGAACAGGAACCGGTGGAGAAATGGAGACCTCCTCCTGATCCTCCGACCACATAGCCCTGTTGTTAATAATTTTAACAACACTACGTACGACTCTGGATACTGTAGCTCCTGTGAAAACTAAGGTCTCTAAACAGAAGTACCTGACTCTGTGGTATAATTCTCAAACACGTAGCCTAAAGCAGATGACTCGTAATCTGGAGAGGAAATGGCGTGTCACAAATCTAGAGGATCATCATTTAGCCTGGAGAAATAGTTTGTTGCTTTATAAGAAAGCCCTCCGCAAAGCCAGAACATCTTACTATTCATCACTGATTGAAGAAAATAAGAACAACCCCAGGTTTCTCTTCAGCACTGTAGCCAGGCTGACAAAAGGTCAGAGCTCTTTTGAGCCAACCATCCCTTTAACGTTAACTAGTAATGACTTCATGAACTTCTTCACAAATAAAATTTTTATCATTAGAGAAAGAATTACCAATAATCATCCCACAGATGTAATATTATCTACAGCTACTCTTAGTACCATCGATGTTAAGTTAGACTCTTTTTCTCCAATTGATCTTTCTGAGTTAACGTCAATAATTACTTCCTCCAAACCATCAACGTGTCTTTTAGACCCCATTCCTACAAAACTGCTCAAAGAAGTCCTGCCATTAATTAATTCTTCGATCTTAAATATGATCAACCTATCTTTAATAATCGGCTATGTACCACAGGCCTTCAAGGTGGCTGTAGTTAAACCTTTACTCAAAAAGCATCTCTAGACCCAGCAGTCTTAGCTAATTATAGGCCAATCTCAACCTTCCTTTCATATCAAAAATCCTTGAAAGAGTAGTTGTCAAACAGCTAACAGATCATCTGCAGAGGAATGGCTTATTTGAAGAGTTTCAGTCAGGTTTCAGAGCTCATCACAGCACAGAAACAGCTTTAGTAAAGGTTACAAATGATCTTCTTATGGCCTCTGACAGTGGACTCATCTCTGTGCTTGTCCTGCTAGACCTCAGTGCAGCGTTCGATACTGTCGACCATAATATCCTATTAGAGCGATTAGAACATGCTGTAGGTATTACAGGTACTGCGCTGCAGTGGTTTGTATCATATCTATCTAATAGACTCCAGTTTGTGCATGTAAATGGAGAGTCCTCTTCACACACTGAGGTTAATTATGGAGTTCCACAGGGTTCAGTGCTAGGACCAATTCTGTTTATATTATACATGCTTCCCTTAGGCAGTATCATTAGAAGACATACTATACATTTTCACTGCTATGCAGATGACACCAAGCTCTATCTGTCGATGAAGCCAGATAACACACACCAATGAGTTAAACTGCAGGAATGTCTTAAAGACATAAAGACCTGGATTGGCGCTAACTTTCTTAATTCAGATAAAACTGAGGTTATTGTACTCGGCCCTGAAAAGCTTAGAAATATGGTATCTAACCAGATTCTTACTCTGGATGGCATTACCTTGGCCTCCAGTAACACTGTGAGGAACCTTGGAGTCATTTTTGACCAGGACATGTCCTTCAACGCACATATTAAACAAATATGTAAGACTGCTTTCTTCCATTTGCGCAACATCTCTAAAATTAGAAATATCCTGTCTCAGAGTGACGCTGAAGAACTAGTTCATGCATTTATTACTTCCAGGCTGGACGGCTGTAATTCATTATTATCAGGAAGTCCTAAAAACTCCCTGAAAAGCCTTCAGCTAATCCAAAATGCTGCAGCAAGAGTCCTGACAGGGACTAGAAAGAGAGAGCATATTTCTCCTGTTTTGGCTTCCCTTCATTGGCTTCCTGTTAAATCCAGAATTGAATTCAAAATCCTGCTCCTCACTACAAGGTCTTAAATAATCAGGCCCCATCTTATCTTAATGACCTTGTAGTACCATATCACCCTATTAGAGCACTTCGCTCTCGCTCTGCAGGCCTACTTGTTGTTCCTAGAGTATTTAAAAGTAGAATGGGAGGCAGAGCCTTCAGTTTTCAGGCCCCTCTTCTGTGGAACCAGCTTCCAGTTTGGATTCGGGAGACAGACACCAGTGGCGTCGTTAGGCCTATTTTAGGGGTGCTGAAGCCTCCCTAAAATATTCTTAAGCCCCCCTAAATAATTTGGTGGGGGTTTTTTTTTGTTTTTTTTTTTTTTTAACTTATTCGATTTTTTTTTTTACAGAACTTGCAGACAAATTCAATATAAAGATGCAGGAATATGAGTTTAAAGAAATAATAATATAAACCTGTCGCTATTCACACAAATATGATCATAACTCGGTTGGTCCCTTTCGCTTTACATTGTTAAGGTAGCGTCAGTGCTTCGTTATCCAATCCCTTCCAGTTGTTCACAGGGGACATCCACATGACTGAAAATCCAGTCCTCGTTTTCACTGCTACTTTACACTCCGCTCGTATACACCTGCAGAAACACTAGCGTGCATGTGGCAAACGGCAAGAAATCATGGATATACGCAAGTTTTTCAAGAAAGTAAGTCTTCATCACTGGCTGGTAGTAACAATTAGTTAGCTCCAGCTAACAGCAGAGAGTCCCATGTAAATAATGAACCAGGTGCTCCCCATTTTGTAAATAAAAACCTGGCTAGCGCACTAAGTTAAATTGTTAGCATAATGTTAATTTCTGTCACTCGTTTTAGCTCTGAAAAATCCAGCTGAGCTCATTCAGGTATGGTTATCATCAGTGGAAATAATAATAATCACTCCATCCCCATTAACCTGTAGGAGTCAGGGCAGAGGAGCACAGAGAGGCAGAGGGGAGAGACGTCTGCTGGAGAGGTGAGTCAAAGGATGGAGTCATTTGTGATGGAGACAGTCTGATTAGAATTTTATGGGACTCAATATGGATATGAAATATGAAACATTTCAGTCACGGTACAACATATAAGACCTGTTTAATTTGAGCTTTTATTTAGGAGAGTCAAGGTTAGAAAGTGGAGAGAGCAAAGAGAGAGATATGTATATAAGTCAAATTAGCCTGACTCACATATTTTTGAGGGTTCTATTTTAATATTACTTCAATTCAAGTAATTTAGTAATATTTTTCAGGGCTTTAAATTGCAACCATTTTAGTCACATGCGTGCTCAAAATATAATGTTTGTAACTTCAAAATATTTGGGAGCAACAAATTACTGTGGAGCGGGAGCAGAAGTCATGATATTAGCAATTTACATTACAATTCAGTATGTTTTAATGTATCTTGAAGGGTGAGGCAGAAGGAGTGGCTGAGGGAGAAAAAGGTCAACAGGCAAGTTCAAGTCAGAGAGAGCAAGGAGAGACAGAGGAGCTGCAGCAAATAGATCGAGAGACAGAGGAAGATCAAGTTATTACAGAGAGAGGAGAGCAAACAGGCCAAGAGAGGGAAAATGATGAAGCAGCTGCAGCAACTCATTCTACTACAGGGTTTGATTTAGGTGACAAAGACACAGGGCCCAGACAGGTGAAGCTGAAGAGCTATCCACATGATACTTTTGGTACACAGAAGCGAGCATTTAACCACAGCTGGTTTGAAAAGCACAACTGGTTAGAATATTCAGTCAACCAGAATGCAGCTTTCTGCTTCCCATGTAGAGTGTTTGGCAAAAACATCAAACATGATAGTTTGGTCAGTAACGGTTGCAAGAACTGGAAGAAAGCTTTAGTCATCTTTGGCAAGCATGAGATGGCACAAACACATAAGGACAGTGTTGTTACATGGAAAAGCTACCAGGGAACTAGCAAACAGGGAAACGTTGCACAGATGATAGCAACTGCAAATGTGAGTGAGATAGTCGAAAGAAGAGAGTATCTCAGACGAATTGTTGCAGTCACCTCTATGTTAGGGAGACAGGGACTCCCTTTTCGTGGTCATGATGAAGGTGAAGACAGCCCAAACAGAGGGAATTTTCTTGCGTGCATGGAGCTTTTGAAGGAGTTTGATCCTTTTCTTCAAAAACATAATCCCCCATCAAATGCACAGTATATCTCACCAACATCCCAGAATGACATGATTGACTGTTGTGCCCAGGAAGTTACTAGTGTCATTGTATCTGAAATGACAAAGTCTAAAGTCTATTCCATCATGGTGGATGAGGCAAGGGATAAAAAGGCAGAGCAGTTAGCTGTTTGTGTCAGGTACGTGTCAGAGGGGGCAGTGAAGGAGCGTTTCCTTGCACTTGCAGAGATAAAATCATTTGATGCCCAGTCCATTGCAAATGAGATTCAGCAGCAGATCCAAAACTATGGTCTTGCAGAGCTTAAGTGTGTAGCACAAACATATGATGGTGCAGCCGTTATGAGTGGCTCCACTGGAGGTGTACAAGCACATTTTAGAAGGCTCCATCCTGAGGCTATCTATGTGCATTGTTATGCTCATCAACTCAACCTGGTTTTGTGCAATACTTGCAAGGCTGTCCCAGAGGCTGTGGAGCTTTTCAGCTTGTTGGAGTGTGTGTATTCTTTCTTCAGCACCTCCCTAGTCAATCATCATAAGTTCATGGAGACTCAGGCAAAGCTTGGATTGACAAAAACTGAGCTTGTGCAACTTTCAAACACTCGCTGGGCATGTCAGTTGCGATCAATCAGTGCAGTTCTTGAGACATTGCCTGCCATTTTGGAGTGCCTATCTGCAATTGGATCCCCCATAGCTGTTGGTCTCAGAGCAAAGCTCTACAAGTTCTCAGCAGTCTATGCACTACTGATGTTTCAGTCGATTCTGTCTGTAACCGAAGGACTCCACAAATTCCTGCAGAAAGAGACTTTAGACCTGGCAGAAGCTTTTATCTGCAAACAAGCTGTGTGTGACACACTTAAGGGCAAACACTCAGATGCATTTGCTACAGAGCTGTATGAGAAAACCAAGGCCCTGTGTAACACCCACAGTATCCCTGAACCAGGTGCCAAGACAAGGCACAAACAGAGGAAAATGGAGGATTTTGTCCTGGAGGCAACTGTGGGTTCACGCACTGAATTGAACAACTCAGACACATTGAAAAGAGAGTTAATTTTCCCTTGTGTGGATCGGATGGTTGGCGAGCTTGATCAAAGATTTTGCAGTGTAGATGCAGGGCTGCTAAAAGGCATCCAGGCATGCAGTCCTAAATCTGAGAACTTCTTGAGTGAACCACACTTGAATGAACTTGCAAAGCACTACAGACTTGACCTGAAAAAAGAGGAGGTTCTGGTGGCCAGAAACTTTCTTACCCGGAAAACAGAGGCTGGATGTCCACCCAAAAATATGTTGTCTGTGTACAACCTCCTTGATTCAGACATGTTTCCCTCTCTGAAGGCAACCATCCAAGTTGCCCTAACAGTGCCTGTCAGCAGCTGCTCGTGCGAACGGTCCTTTAGTGCACTGCGTCGGCTGCACTCCTGGCTGCGTCAAACAATGGGTCAGAAAAGACTTCACAGTCTTGCAGTCATGTCTATTGAAAAAGACACGCTTCAGCATCTGAGTCACAACAGAGTGATTGACCGATTTGCCACTCTTAAAAACAGACGTCATTCTTTGATGCTTCCACCCACCAAGTAACTGGTGATTGCAGCCAGAAAAATGTACTTTTTTATTTTCAGTTTTTTTCTTGTTATTGATGCGGCAAACACATTTCCTCTGTTTTTTTGTTGTACTGTATTATAAAGCAGACTGAAATAAAACAATAGATCTATTGGTGGCCTAGGATGTTTAATCTGTCCAAAAAAGTAGGAAAACAATTTCTCAGTCTTTGTTTTCTGTTTGTGAAATTTTGTGCTCATTCCCTACGTTCGTTCATGTCGTGTGCATCTCTTGGGGGCTAAGCCCCCCCTGTCCTTAAAACCTAGTGACACCCCTGACAGACACTATCTCTACTTTCAAGATTAGGCTTCAAACTTTCCTTTTTGCTAAAGCATATAGTTAGGGCTGGACCAGGTGACCCTGAATCCTCCCTTAGTTATGCTGCAATAGACGTAGGCTGCCGGGGGATTCCCATGATGCATTGAGTTTTTCCTTTCCAGTCACCTTTCTCACTCACTATGTATTACAGTTTTTTACAGACGCTAGGACACATTTCTCAATACTTAGGTCACTTTTGCAAAACTCCTCACACAGTGAGCACAACAGAAGTCTATGTGGGCTAAACTGAGGATCAGTTATCATTGTTTTGGCACAAAATGCATTCAATGACTACATCTCTCAAATTTCATGAATCATCTTCTCACTCAGACACAACAACTGCCAAAAATCTTTGTACGTACAGGACACTTTGCATGTGCTTACATACTGTTTTCAAAACTGTTAAACTTATGGCCAAAACAATAACACAATGCAAAACTTGAAAAGACAGCAAAATTCAACAGCAATATTTTATTGAAACATATTTTAAATCTAAAAATGCAGTTTAACCAGCCACAGCTGATTCTCATTGTAGATGAACCTCTACACAGGTGTTACTCCTTCAATTTTTCAACTCCTTCAATTCTGGCAGCCAGAAGATTCTTTCCTAGGTGTGTTGCCCTAGATGACATAAGATGTGATGTGGATGAGAACCTGTGGCCAAATGGAGAAGACCGAGTAGATTAGCATTACTATTGTATGTGTATCTGTGGATAATGTGTATACAAATTCTTGTATTTTGGGATTACTTAGTGCAAAAAAATAAAAAAAATACATAAACAAATATTAACGAATTCTGCATGATGTCTGATTCATTCCAGTAACATATATTGAAATTATAAACAGAGATGTGTCCTTGTTTTACACAAGAAAACACTGTGTAATGCTACATGTTGTTAGTGTTTTTTAGGTCATTGTTTTGTGGGTGACAAAGTGTGTTTGTCGGCTGTCAACCTTTGCTAGTGTTCTGGAAGAATGAGTTTATTTGAGACCTGAATGAAGTGTTTTGGTAGTTGTAGTGCATTTTGAATGTGAAATGAACTGCTTTGCCAAGGTGAGGGTCAGTTAGGAGAATTGTGTGAAGAGTTTTGCAAAAGTGACCTAAGTATTGAGACATGTGTCCTAGCGGCTGTAAAAAACTGTAATAGACCTCTCTGCATTGAATCATATTTGTTATTAATCTCTGTCTCTCTTCCACAGCATGTCTTTATCCTGTCTTCCTTCTCTCACCCCAACCGGTCGCAGCAGATGGCCCCGCCCCTCCCTGAGCCTGGTTCTGCCGGAGGTTTCTTCCTGTTAAAAGAGAGTTTTTCCTTCCCACTGTCGCCAAAGTGCTTACTCATAGGGGGTCATATGATTGTTGGGTTTTTCTCTGTATCTATGAAGCGCCTTGAGGCGACTTTTGCTGTGATTTGGCGCTATATAAATAAAATTGAATTGAATTGAATTGAATTGAATTGAATAGCTGCCAGGAAAAGGCAGGCGAACGGACAGGTGAACAAGGTCCTGGCTGGCGTGTGGAAGGAGAGGAAGTCCGTGGCAGCGTAGAGGCAGGTGGGGAGTGTGTGTCTTGCTGAAGCAGCGATGGGGAAGATTTAGTGAGTGAGAGAGTAAGCTCACCAGCCCTGACTTGCTCTCTCCAGGCAGTTATGGTGTTCTCCAACTTAGTGTCCTTAGCAAACTGAGAAAGCTGAGGGTTATGCCGAATGATGGCATCTACTGCACTTAGCCCTACTGTAATCATTTTTCAGAAACAAAAAATAAATGTGAAGGATTTTTGTGAAACTTTACAAAATTGCTGAAATAGAGAAAAGCCAAATACTAGTGAAATTACACGAATCAGGAAAAGACAAAGAAAATACATACAGTCTGAGAACATAGCACCAACTACTGTATAGTCCAGTAAAGTCACGCGGCATACCTTCAGCAACCACTTTATTAGGTACACTTGTTCCACTGCAATGCAATGCTGGACAGTATTCAAGAAAGTGAGCGATCTAGAGCTGTGCCTGACAAAAGTACAAACTGTTTGATGAGTTGTCAGTTTCAAGTGTGAAGTGCATCAATACAGTAACAAAATATCTTTAGTGGTGAAGCATGTGTAGAAACAGCAAAGGTGTGTGTGAAGACAATAAGAATCCTTGATGTGGGTGAGGAAATGTGTTATTGATTTGAGAACTGCATTAAGAGTCGTGAGAATGACTTTTCTGCTGTGAGCCAGTTGAGCCAAAGCGACATTACATGCTCAAAACAAAAGCACTGACTGAGGTGACAAGCTTCTCTGTGATGCTAATAATAAAGTATGACCTACAAGAGTTCTATTCCTATTTCTCTCAAACAATGTCTAAATGACCTTGATAGCCTGCATTCATTTTATTTTTGTACATTCCGGCTTTGTTGTGCAGTGTGCATGTAGAATTGACTGAGCAATTGTCATTTAGTGGGAACTGTGTTCAAGGTTTTCTTTGACTGCACAGATGAATTTTTATTTCAGTTATGATGTGTGCCAACTGTATTGTCCTGTGACACAATGGGAATAATTGTTTACACAGTGTTATTATAGGAAATATCATAGGACGCAGAGGTCGTATAAGACATATTGATGTTTCATTTGCCATCCACTTGGATTCAGACACAAGCACAATTCTGGTGAGGTGAGTCATGTATAGAGCCAACAATACCAGCTCAAGATGGTGGTTGTAGCTCAGGCGGTAGAGCAGGACATCTACTGATTGGAAGGTTGGCTTCCCCTACTGTGCATGCCAAATATCCTTGGGCAAGATACTAACCCCAAATTGCTCTTTGATGCATCCATCGGAGTATGAATGTGTGTGTGAATGTTAGTTAGAAAGCACTAAGAAAATGTGCTTGTGCGAATAGGGGTGAATGCACAAAGAGTGCTCAGAAGAGTAGAAAAGAACCAGTCCATTTCCCAAATATATTCATGTACACCTAGAAATGTGTGTCAAGTCAAAAGGTAGTCCTTTTTTGAGATATTTGAAACTTGGCATTCAGGAAGGTGCAAGGTTCTTTATTTGCCATTTGTGCATAAAACCAGCAGTCAAGGCACATTGGAATTCGTCTGCAGAGCTCCCTCAGTCATAGTAAGCATGTTAGAAAAATATAAAGAAATAAAGAAGACAAGACAATACTAATATAAATTGTAAATTATAAATTACACCCACCTTTACAAGAGGGGGCTCTGGAGGAGCTGGATGGAGTGAGTCCAGCAAACATCTCCCTATTTTATGCTGTATTTAAGTTTCCCTGCTGCCAAGGAATGCTTTGGAAAAGAACAAAAGCTTTTAACACAGTTCTTGGACCACGAGATTTGCTTAATCACAAAGTATCTTTTACTGACACTCTACACCTCATCAGTGAGTCATGTTGGCTCCCCTCCTTGTCAAATGATTTCAGAGTTTGACAGAAAGGTGTACCTGTAGTTGTAACATGTCAGTGTTTTTTTTTTTTAAATAAAGTAAATATGGAAAAACAAATATCATATATAAGTTAAAGCATTTAATTTTGGTAAGAGGCTTAAAGCCTCTCTTAAATGTAATGTATTTTGTTTTCATAGCTCAGTCACATTAAAGAGTGTTGTAGTGCCACCCAGTGGTCTTACCTGTACTTACACCCTGTGCCAACTTCCTTTGTGCAGCTTACTGTGTGTTCATCAAGAGATATTTTTTATATTCTCAGCTGATGTTTTAGTATTAAAAACATAATAATAGTTGCAAAAAAGAACAGAATTATCTCCTAACCTTATTTTACTAAACAAGCAAACAAACAATGATGACAAAAGCCAGAAGAGCTACAGTTCTCAAAACAAAAACAAGTATCCATTAAAGTGATATACACATTAATATATCAACAATTATGATAGCCAGTTTAATAATTTACATGACTCTGCACTGTGAGTATTTGTGCTTCTGCATATTAGATTTTAAAGCTTTTATACTGTGAGACCATTTAGAGCCAACCTGACTTCTACTTTTTACTTTAGAATTTAAATTGTAGTTTAATACAAAACCCACAGCAAAATACAACCCCACGTGTTACACACGAACATGTGGCTGTAGCTGGTCAAATTCAAACATAACCAGCGGATGTAGCAATTCTAACCTTCAAAATAAAATAGAAGAATACTTTGGACCACTTTCTTAACTTATTTAAACCTAACTATACAGTACAAATAAGGATACAATTCATACCATATCCATTTTATGACGGCATTCTTAATGGAACTATTATTACAGCAATGGAACAATAAAATAGCATTTTATAAAATGCTATCCCAAAGCTAGGTTATCAAATGGGATAAAATGGGGAACACTTGAATTCCTTAAACCTAAATCGCTAAGAGCCCCACAAGACTTATTCAATACCCCTGCTTTTAGTATTTATCTTTGAGAAGTTTGCACTAATTTACGTCCGTATGACTTCTCATTGTGTTCCAGTTCGTCGCAATGCTTTTAAACTGAAGGTACGTAACGGATACAGTGTCGCTCATTTCCCTGAAGTTAGCTTGCGTGGTTCTCCGGGAGACTTTTTGCAACGTGGTTCTGGAGCTCCACAAGTAATCAGGTAGTAATATCATTAAACTACTCGGTCCACTTTTTATAATATTTGTGTCGAATTTGCTGTGGGAAGTTTTCGTTCTTCATACTGGTTTTTGACTGTAGTACCTCTGTGGGAGTTAAACGGGGCTAACGAATAGCACGTTAGCTATGTTTAGCTTCTGCATGTAAACAGTACACGTGTTTACATAAACAATACACTTATTTACGTGTGCAAACGTGTGTTTGGCTTGGTGTGGCCTGGAGGTTACTTTTGACCGTTGGTCACCTTTGTACTCATGAAACTGACCAGAAACTGACCTGGTGTCATGGTTAGCGCTGTTGACTTTGAATCCAGCGATCCGAGTTCACGTCTCCTGAGACCTCGGCCTCCATAATGCCGTTGTACACGTGCAATGACAATGAAGGGCTGTGTTATATAAGTGGACGTAGTTTTGCAGATAGTTGTTGTTATTATTATGTTTTTTTTATAATTATCTGGGCAAACTAGTCACCTCATAGTGTGTCCGACTAGTTTTGCATTTGGCTAGGGTGTCAGTACTGGTAGCAGCAGGCAATACTTGGAACCTACACAGGTTTCACAGTCCAAATCCTCCATCATGGAACATCAATATGTGTCTTTGCTGTGTCCCCCGGTAAAGTCTCAAGAGCATGGAGGAAACTCCAGGAGACAGAGCTAGACAGGGCCGTAGAAGGTCCCTAACTAGTATCTGCTCCTTTGAGGAATGACGAATAATATGAGCACTGCCAGAGCAGTGACCTCCAGCAGGCCACTGGTGTGAATGTCTCTGACCAGATTGTCAGAAACCAGCCTCAAGAGGGTGGCCTCAGGGCCTGACATCCTCAAGTGGGTCCTGTGCTCAGTGTTTAGCACTGTGGAGCCCAGTTGGCATTTGCCATATAATACAAAAAAAAGAATTTGCAGGTCCACTACTGGCACCCTGTGCTTTACCCCCAGCACACGTGACAGACATGAAAGGCTTTGGAGTAGTGATGTGCGATACCACTGATTTCCTTTCCGATCCGATACCAAGTAATATTCAGGGTGGTATCAACGATACTGATCCGATACGATACTTTGTACAAAAACGTATTTTATTTATTGTATCTCAAATTATAGCGTCATAATGATTACAGGACATAAGATTACTTGTTCTTATCACTTAATAATGCAGGGTTCATCATATAGAAATAAAAAAACTGAAGTTGTGGCTATTTGAACACCTTGCCTGCCTGCAGCACTAAAGGACTCTGTGAGAGACGTCTGTCTCGCCCTAGCAGCACCTGTCCCTCTCCTCCTCTTCAGTTCGTCTCAACATACGCGCCTCATATTCTGTGATATGATTTACTTTGAGGTGTTTGACAAGGTTAGTGATGTTGCCACAACCATACATGCCAACCCTCCTGATTTTTCCGGGAGAACCCCGGAGCCGCCATTCTCCCGAATTTCCACCTGGACAACAAAATTAAAAAACCATATCGCAGAATTCCAGTTTCCACCAATGGCGGCAGCTACTTAGTTTTAATATTACTCTTATTTCTCTTTCTGGGTCGCAAAAAAAAACTTTTAACATATTTTCAGGTGAGAATGTAGCTGTGTAAACTTCAAATATCTGAGCTGACCGACACATCGTCTTCAAACCCCCGCGGTCTTTCACTACTCAGGTTAAACATGATATATAAGTCACTTTGATAACTTAAAAAATGTTATTGTTTGGCTTTTTCAGTGTTTTATTTGTTCGTGAGTAAATCGGTTTGGCTGAGATTAAAGTTATTAGATTAGATTAAATTAAATGTAACTTTATTAATCCCTTGGGTGGGTTCTTCTGGGGTTTTCACACAGCTGAATAAACGTCAAACAGAAAAAGTGTGAGACGGTCGAGAGTTTACGCCAGCGCCCGGGTTATATTTTAAATAGCAAGGAGCAGACGGCAGAGTTTCACTCCACCGAGGGAGCTCGTGACGTACTACCCGGCTTTCTTTAGACCGCGAAGGGCGGGTCCTCAGGTGGAAGCAGCCTCTGAATTTGGACACCCCCGCTGTTTCCGGGCCAGCAAATAATAACGGTGACATTTAACGTATTTTATCCGATAAATAAACCCTGTAAAATGTATTTATCACACCTGATTGAATAGTTTTCTTATCAGATAGAGAAATAAAATGAGTCGCAAAATGTAGAGGCAAAATTTCCCCACCTGGGCTGCCTTGCGCCTCCGTCTGTTTCAACGTGTGACCCCGCCCCTCCCTCGGACAGTCGGGGATGAGTGCGCTAACATACCTGTAGGTCGCTGTTTTAATGAGTGTTTGATGGAAAACAACAATGGCGGAGTTTGCGCTCTCCAGACGCATGATAGGTGAGTCCTAGTAAATAATTTTCCAGTACGTGTACTGTCAATAGAAAATTGTACTTAGTAGTCAGTATACCGTATTTTCACGGCCATAAGACGCACTGTACTAAAAGGCGCAGTCTCAGTTATGTGTGCCATTACTGTATTTAACACACACATAAGGCACACTGGATCATAGGGCGCATACAAGTACCGTATGCGTATTTAAAAATAAAGCGGGAGCAAACCTGAGTTCGGTACCTTACTCACATTTTTATTACCAGTAATCGTCATCATCAACAACACACAAGCATACAAGTGTGCGTATTTAAAAATAAAGCAGGAGCAAAACAAAGTTTGGTACTCACATTTTTATCATCAATCAAACCCATCGAAGTCCTCATCCTCTGTGTCTGAATTGAACAGCTGCGCTAAATCTCCATCAAACATGCCAGGTTCACTGTCTTCACTGTCAGAGTCACTTTCCGTGCCGTGCGGCTCCTCGGAAACGATGCCGGCCTTTGCGAAAGCTCGAACAACAGTGCCAGCAGACATGTTAGCCCAAGCATCTACAATCCATTCGCAAATTGTGGCGTAACTCGCCCGGCGCTGCCTTCCACTCTTAGTGAAACTGTGGTCTCCACCGGTCATCCATCGCTCCCAGGCCGCTCGCAGCCTTACTTTGAACGGGCGGTTCACACCGATGTCCAGCGGTTGGAGTTCCTTTGTCAGGCCTCCCGGAATGACAGCAAGCTCACAGTTCATTTGCTTCACAAGTTTTTTTTCACATCGGCTGTGAGATGGGCACGCATAGAGTCACAGATCAACAGCGATGGTGATGCGTGGAAAAAACCACCTGGTCTCCTTACATACACCTCCCTCAGCCACTCTTTCATCATTTCCTCATCCATCCAGCCCTTTTCATTTGCCTTAATGATGATTTCTGCTGGAAACTTCTCTTTAGGCAAAGTCTTTCGCTTAAAAATCACCATAGGCGGCAGTTTCTGTCCATTAGCATGGCAGCCAAGCACAACAGTAAAAGAAGACTTTTCGTGCCCCGTTGTGCGTATCGCTACCGTGCTGGTCCCCTTCTTCTCCACAGTGTGACTCACCGGGATGTCAAAAGTGAGCGGGACCTCGTCCATGTTTGTGATGTGGCTGGGCTGGATGTTTTTGTCGCCGATGTGTTTGCTGCAGTAGGAGCGGAAGATGGCCAGCTTTTCCTTATAATCCGCTGGAAGTTGCTGCGCTACCGTAGTCCTGGTCCGGATGGAAAAATGGCACCGTTTCATAAAAAGTGAAAGTGAAACTGCTTTTAGCCGAATGGTGACCGTCGAAACGCTTCTCCCGCTCGTTCTTTGCTCGATGATCCACCGCTCGAGTCTTTCCTCCAACTCGGGCCACCTCGCCTTATGTCCGCGGAAACTCAGCTGCGTTTTCTTGACCTGCCGGAGCTTGTTTTCTAGCTTCCTCCATTTGCGAACCATCGATTCGTTAATCTTAAATTCTCTCGCCGCTGCTCGATTTCCATGTTCCTCCGCGTAGCTGATGGCCTTCAGTTTAAACTGTGCTTCATAAGCGTGTCTCGTTGCCATTTTCAGGGTTGCGCCCACACTTCACCCTTTAGCGTTCTCATGGTGTTCTCTACTACGTCCTCCTTACAACACACAGGGCGCACTGCGCTATAGGGCGCGCCGTACTTTTTGAAGAAAATCTAAGACTTTTAAGTGCGCCTTATGGTCGTGAAAATACGGTAATCTTTTAATAATATAAGTCTGCAAATGATAGAATACGGCATGATGACCTTTTTATGATTCAGACTGTTGTTATAGTTAACTGTGACCCGTTATGCAGGGAAGGAGCAGTACCTGCTAGATAAGAGCTTAACGAGCAGTTTCACTTCGTGCCAGGTAGAGAAGCATCTCCTGGCACACACACACATCCACATTCCAATGTAATAAACGAATGCACCTACTGTTGTATATAAATAAAGACCAGGGCAGTGGCAGAGCGCGAGTCCCGGAGCCCTCACTCTTGTGCGAGTGCTCTGTGACCGCCCTTGCATGCAATTAAAACTGTGTGTCTCCACTCTCTGACTCTCAGCTGAAGAAGTGTTTAAGAATATATCTCTTGACATATACATTACACATGCTGTTTTTAAAAAATTATGATTATTATTTTGCTAGCTATCAAACTCGCTGGAGAAATGTTTGAAATGCACTGAGTGTGATGCAGTATGGCAGCGCTATTATGGAATATGCTGTGAACTTAGCTAACATTACTTAGCAGTGATATGAGTTACTTTGCTCAAGTGAAAGCTTTAAACATTAGCCTGATACATCACTAGCTAACTTAAGGCTTTCTGATTAACCCTCTGGGGTCGATGGACCCAGAGTCTCCATTTCAACTTGGGTCGAACGTGCAGACTTCAAACTATATGCCAGTGTTTAAATTGTGTTGATAGGCCAGGTAAAACCGATGTTTTTTGTTTTTAATAAAACAGTGGCATTTACTCCGGGAAGAAACTGTAAAAACTGCGTTTTCTAAGGAGAGTGCAAGCAAACACGCTTTGCTTGTGAGTGAAAGACAACAGTCATTGGTGAAAAAAGAAAAAAACACTCCTTCCCTACTGGTGGAAAAATGTACCATGTCGACCAATCAAAAAAATGATATGGCAACATGTGGCATTTGGTTGTTTGAGGGGGGAGAGAGAGAGAGAGAGATATGCAAAAAAGCCACCAAAGGCAGATTACAGTGTAAACATGCCTGTGGTTTTTACAGTCAAAAATATCACTTTCTACTCATATTTTAAATTTTATCTGAATTTAGATAAATTGTGCTGATACAGTTTGTCAAAATGAGAAAATAACAGATTGGCAAGATAAACAGTTTTTAAAGGTGAAATATAGAGGCCAAATGAAAGTAGTCAAAAACAGCCAATTATATCCTGGACCCCCAGCTTTTTGGAGTATTTGAAATAATGGTAATATGAGTGATCCATATGGTCACAAAGAATAGCCACTTGTTTCTGTGCTACCAAAGTTCCCCGGCTTTCATTCAAAATGTGTTTATCTTCAGCACCTGCACATTAACCCTTGTGTGGTGTTCGTATTTTTGTTACTCAGCCAGTGTTCATGGGTCTGGTGGACCCGCTAGAGTTTTGGCTTTCCAAATTAACACTATCAAACAATTTTATGTTAAATTACTCAACAGATGTTTACTTCATCCCAATTACAAACCATATGAACAGCAAACATGATTATTTTTTTCCCTTTACCTTTGTTAGATCACATTTATGAATTAATGTGCTTCTCGTTTGTTTTTGTTTTTTTTTAATAAAATGTTATAAAAAAAATAAATCAGTTATAATCAAGTGGAGTGAGTGGAAAGACACAACACATTTACACGTGAAGCAATATGTTTCACAACTAAATGGGATCAGCTGCTCATCAATGGTGATATTAGGCCCAGGGTTGTAAAACAGGGGGAGGTGGTGCACACACTTATCCCACACTGTCCTGATGGCAGCTAGCTTGTCTCTCTGCCGTTGAGCTGGTCTGTTGTCTCGGTTATCAAAACGAATAATCCTGGAAATTTTGTGGAAGTTTTCCAGAGACATTGATGCATGGAAAGGTTCGTGCCGGTTTCTGCATCCCACAGGGATTCTGTGGATTCCCCTTTGGACCTGAAAACTCCTGCAAGGATGAGAACCCCAAAGTAGGCCTTTGGGGTTCTTAGATGAATTTGGTCCATCTCCTTCCACCTCTCTCCAAAAACACACCTTCCTTCTAGATTACTGCAATCCAGAATAATTTTCTGGATGGAATCTGGGATGAAAAGCTCAAATGAAGACTTGATGTCCTGCACATGAGTAACTGTCAGCCGTGTTGGCCCTGGCTTATCACAGTAACAGCTCTGCAGGGTGGCTCATTTCTTGGGCAAGAAGACCATTCAATGTCACCAGTTATTGACATCCATATTTCTTCACTTGCTGTCTGGTGGGCTTTTTTTGGTCCTGGAGCTGGCTGCTGATGGGGTACTCGTCTTCGTTTTGTTACTAAATGATGCTCAACCTCCTCTTCTTCAAAGTCACTGTCAGACTCTGAATTTTCAGAAATGTGAAATATTCTGAAACCTCTTTGTCAACATCATCATCCGAAGCCCCTCTCTCTTCCAAAATCAATTGGATGGCCCTCGCAGCAGATAATCTTTTGCCATCTTGATCAGTTGTGATAAAGAACCACACTGGCAAAGTCTTATTTATAGTATTATGCCCCTAATTTGCAGGTGGGACACGGTATGAGAAAATAAAATTTGGATCCCTCAAGAAAGAGGTTAAAATGTGTGGGATGTCAGAGCAGACGGTGTTGATAGTTGAATTTTCAACAATGTTGCAACTTTGTGCGGAGCAGGAGGGGAAGAAAACACTATCAGCAGCACCAGAAAGGAGGAAGACAGAGTGTGGGAACACAGGACCTGCACTTTCAACACTTTTATTAGACCTGGGTCCAGTGGACCCGAACACCTTGTATGTAATGTAAATGCGTGGGGGGAGGTACAGTATGAGGTCATTGAAAATTAGTTCGGATTTATGTTCTTCACAGAAAATAAGCCAAAGCCAATGAATTTCAGGTTGAAAAAATAATTAATTGTTTAATTTTTCTTTTGAAAAAAACTGAAAACGGGTCTCACAGACCCGAACACCATACAAGGGTTAAACTACTTAAAACTCATAAATGTCTTCAAGCTCACACTGAGGCCTGTGGGGCACAATCAGCCACTGAGACAGTACACACATTTATATGTGTATTTGTATATGAATATTTCATACTTTAAGGCTGCTTGTTTATTTAAGGGAGATACAAAATACATTGGAATTGTACATAATGATTGATTTGTTCACATTGTCACATCTTAATTTTTAAGTGAAATGTGCATTTTGAGTTTATACACTGTGTATATAAGGCAACTGTTTCCTTTTGCAGTATTTTTGTGTGGTGCGTTTTTCTATTTCTTAACAAAAGGTGAACAAAGGTGTTTAAGTTCACCTAGGATGATTTGTTTTAATTTTCACATGGTCTTACTGAGGTGATGCGAATTGACAAATGCATTCTATTTTTTGAGGGGGTGGCATGTGCTGGAAAAGCTAGCTTGAAAAGGGACCTTGTAGGTGCCTAAAAAGTGCTTGAATTTGACCCTGAAAAAGGCGTATGAACCCTGGTATTAACAAAATATTTCTATATCAGTAAAGTTTTAGTAGCCAGTTATTATCCTAACCCCCAATTCGTTATTATCAGGTTGTATTTAAAACTTCCTGAAAAATTTTCAGCTGATCCAAAATGCTGCAGCTTACTGGCAGGGATTAGAAAGAGAGAGCGTACTGACTCCTCCTAATTATATCCCTGTTAAATCCAAAGTCAAATGTAAAATCCTGCTCCTCGCGTACATTGTCTTGAATGATCAGTCCCTGTCTTATTTTAAAGACCCTATAGTACCTTATCACCCCAATAGATAGTGATTTATCAAGTGTCTTGAGGCAGCAGTTGTTGTAGTTTGGGGCTGTATAAATAAAATGACATTTAAAGTAACAGATTTTGAAACACATTTCAAGATAATGTTACAGATGGATGAGAACCTAACAGAGGGAAATGGACCGGCAGAAGCTGTAAAAGACGAGGATATGGAGGTTACAGTAACATCTCAACTAGAAGATGTCCTGGTGACCTCTGACAATGCTGAGATGGTGTCAAACACACAAACACTTTTAGAAGAAGAAAGGGCAGATGCACAAAGGCACTCAATAGCAGCAACCGTGTCTTTAGACACGCATAAGAGCAGCGAGGATTCTGAGGACTCGGACAGGTATGAAAACGCACAGCTGTCAGCGTGGTAAAACAAAGACGGGTGTCGCTAATGCTCTTTTCCTGTCCTCAGTGACAGCTCTTCCTCATCATCTTCATCCTTCTCTTCTCCCTCTGCACCTGCGGCTGTGGAAGAAGTTGATGAAGGTTTCAGCCAACCAGCACCCATCAAAACGCGAGATGAGATTCTGCTCGAGGTCAGTCTGTAATTGTATGTATGTGTGTTCTTGTTAAAACAGCGGTCCCTCTTTTACCGCGGGAGTTACGTTCTAAAAATAACCCACAATAGGTGAAATCTGCGAAGTAGCCAACTTTATTTTTCACAATTATTATAGATGTTTTAAGGCTGTAAAACCCCACACTACACACTTTATACACTTTTCTCAGACAGGCATGAAATTTTTCACACTTCGCTCTCAAAGTTCAAACCTTCGTAGAAAAATAAGTTCAGTGTTATAGAATGAAACCAAAGGAACCGGCAGATGACGACGTTTCGTCGACATTCGTGTGTTTGATGGGGATAAAACTTAAAAAACGTACAGTACAGCACTTCAGAGTCACACTGCGAGCGATCAAAGATTTATGTAAATTTGGCAAGCTGCACACATTCTGTACTGTACAAGGAGACATGGCATGAGATTGATTGACAATGGTCTACAGCCAATCAGGATGCAGAACAAAATGTGCTGTTTTAAAAAAAAAAGCATGCAAAATTGCACCAAAAAAAAATCTGCGAAAGGTGAACAGCATTATAGCGAGGGACCACTGTAGTCTAATATTAATTGTAACACTGAAGGGACGGTAATGGTTTGTGTTAGGGCTGGGCAATGTGAAGAAAATCTAATAATAATAGCTTTGGCTATATACCAATATACCATATAGTGCCTACTGATTCAAATTAACCATTCAACATGTTTTTTTTTTTGTTGTTGTTGTTTTTTTTTGTTTTTTTTGAATGATATGGTTGAAAATAACATTTGTTTCTGGAGGTTATTTAAATATAGATAAATCAAAAGACTTAACCTTTAAGTTTTAAAATGTACCTCAACAAAGTACGAATTAAAGACAGCTAAGAGGGTACATTCGTTTGTACTTCACAGTGCAAATGGATAATGACCCAAAACACATCGCAACAGCAGCTCAGGTCTGTTTTTCAGTGGCAGGACAGAGCATGTTTTTCAGTTATTAAATGCAAAACTGAATCCAGAGAGACCCTCAAACGACAGAAACTGAACATAGGTCAAGTCGAGGCAGTCAAGGGGCAAAACACAGCATTGGGTCATGCACATAAGATAAGATAACCTTTATTAGTCCCACACGTGGGAAATTTGTTTTGTCACAGCAGGAAGTGGACAGTGCAAAAGTTATGAGGCAAAAATTAGAATACAATAAGAATAAATACAGTACACAACTGTATAGAATAGAATAAAATAAAATACTATATACAGTAGAATAAAATAAAATAAATATACAATAAGATAAAAATAGAATATAAATACAAATACTATATACAACTGAGTAAAAATACAACGATGACAGAAAGGATTATTGCACTTGGTATTATTGCATATGTATGGATGTGTGTGCTTGATCAGTTAAAGTCTTTATTATGGAGTCTGACAGCAGTGGGGAGGAAAGACCTGCGAAATCTCTCCGTCCCACACCGTGGGTGCCGCAGTCTCCCACTGAAGGAGCTGCTCAGTGCTGTCACAGTCTGCTGCATGGGGTGGGAGATGTTGTCCATCAGGGATGGCAGCTTAGCCGCCGTTCTCCTGTCACTCACCACCTCCACTGGGTCCAGAGGGCATCCTAGAACAGAGCTGGCCCTTCGGATCACCCTGTTCAGTCTCTTCCTGTCCCCAGCAGAGATGCTGCCGCCCCAGCAGACCACGCCATAAAAGATAGCAGAAGCCACAACAGAGTCATAGAAGGTCTTCAGGAGTGGGCCCTCCACTACAAACGACCTGAGTCTCCGCAGCAGGTACAGCCTGCTCTGCCCTTTCCTGTAGAGGGCGTCTGAGTTATGAGTCCAGTCCAGTCTATTGTTCAGATGAACACCAAGGTACCTGTAGCTGTCCACAGCCTCAATGTCCATACCTTGGATGTTCAGTGGTTGCAGTGGAGAATGCTTGTGCCTGCGGAAGTCTACCACCAGTTCCTTGGTTTTACTGGCGTTGATCTGGAGGTAGTTCTGCTGGCACCAGTCCACAAAGTCTTGGGTCAGACCTCTGTACTCCTTGTCGTCCCCATCAGTGATGAGGCCGACTATTGCAGAGTCATCAGAGAACTTCTGCAGGAAGCACTGGGTGGAATTGTGGGAGAAGTCTGCAGTGTAGATGGTGAAGAGGAACGGAGCCAGAACCGTTCCCTGTGGGGCCCCCGTACTGCAGACGACCCTGTCCGACACACAGCCCTGAGTCCTCACATACTGTGGTCGGTCGGTGAGGTAGTCCAGGATCCAGGTAGTGAGGTGATGGTCCACTCCAGAGTTCACCAGCTTGTCCTTTAGAACCGAGGGAAGAATAGTGTTGAAGGCACTGGAGAAATCAAAGAACATGATTCTCACAGTGCTTCCAGCGGTCTCCAGGTGAGCGAGGGAACGATGTAGGAGGTGAATGACGGCATCATCCGCTCCAATGCCAGGCTGGTAGGCAAACTGAAGTGGGTCCAGTGATGAGCTTATTAGGCGCCGAAGCTGAGCCAGGACCAACCGCTCCAGGGTCTTCATCAGGTGGGATGTCAGAGCCACCGGCCTGTAGCTGTTGAGGTCCTTGGGGCGTGAAGTCTTTGGCACTGGTACAACACAGGAGGTTTTCCAGAGCTGTGGGACTCTTCCCAACCTCAGGCTCAGGTTGAAGAGGTGCTCCATCACCCCACACAGTTGGTCCGCGCAGGACCTGACGACCCTCGAGCTGATGCCATCTGGACCCGCTGCCTTCTTGCCATTAATCCTCCTCAGTTCCCTCCTAACCTGGGTGGTTGAGAGAGACAGGCTGGAGCCTTGTGTTGAGTGTGTATTGGATGCTGTTGTTGGGGGTGGGGGGGAGTGAGCAGGGTGAATAGAGGAGGTGTGAAGTGTCTGAGGTGGAACAGCAGCAGTGGGGGTGGGTGAGTCTGCAGCCGATGTTGCAGACTGCCTCATGGCTGAGTCAAATCTGTTGAAGAAATGATTCAGTTCATTTGCCCATCTCACATCCCTCCCAGGCAGAGAGTTCTGCTGTTTGTGGCCTGAGATGGTTCTGAGGCCTTTCCAGACTTCACCAACGTTGTTTTGTTGAAGCTGGTTCTCCATCTTCTGCCTGTAGCTCTCCTTCCCATTCCTTATCAGTCCCCTCAGCTCTCTCTGCACCCTTTTCAACTCCTCTTTGTCTCTGGATTTGAAGGCCCTCCTCTTCTGCTTGAGGACAGCTTTAATTTCTGGGGTAATCCAAGGTTTGTTGTTGGAGAAACACCGTACAGTCCTGGTAGGTACAGTGTTATCCACACAGAAGTTTATATAGTCAGTAATGCATGTAGTAAGGCTGTCGATGTCCTCACCGTGGTCATCACAAATCACCTCCCACACAGTCGACTCAAAACAATCCTTAAGAGCCTCCTCGCTCTCCTCTGACCATCTCTGTACTGTGCGGGTGGCTGGTGGCTCCCTGCGCACTAAGGGCTCATACACAGGGACAAGGTGCACCAGGTTGTGATCAGATCTGCCCAGGGGAGGGAGAGGTGATGAACTGTATGCCTCTTCTGCATTGGCATACAGTAAGTCCAGTGTTTTATTGACTCTGGTTGGGCAGGTCACATACTGGGTGAAGGTGGGCAGTGTGGAGTCCAGTGAGGCATGATTGAAGTCCCCTGATATTATGAGAAGGGCTCTCGGTGATTGTGTTTGCAGTCTGCTGACCACAGAGTGGAGAGAGTCACAGGCTGCATCCGCGTTGGCCGAGGGGGGGACATACGCTGTTATCGCGATAACATGCGAGAACTCCCGGGGCAGGTAGTACGGACGCATGCTAACGGCTAACAGCTCAATGTCTCTGCTGCAGAGTTGCTCTTTTACAGTGATGTGCCCAGGGTTACACCATCTGTCGTTCACAAAAACTGCCAGTCCCCCTCCTTTCCTCTTACCGCTGTCTCTGGTCCTGTCCGCTCGCAGCAGCTGGAATCCCGGTAGTGTCACGCTTGTGTCCGGAGTTAGCGATGTTAGCCACGACTCCGTTAGCATCATGATGCTACATTGCCGGTACTCCCTCTGTGACCAGGTTAGCGACATGAGCTCATCCATCTTATTGGGCAAAGATCTTACGTTTCCAATAATTACAGAAGGAAGAGATGGTCGATAACGTCTCCTTCTCGGGCGACGGCGCTCCTTCCCAGCACGACACCCCCGTCTTTTCCTCCTCAGCTCGCTGGGAATATCGGGTCTGTCCGCCGGCAGTACCGCTGCAGGACTCAGCGCTAACAGCTGATCCTTACTGTAAACAAAGGATCTCTGCTCTGGGTCCCCAGACACGGGTGAAAAAAGTAGAAATAAACTGAGAAAAACGACCAGGACTAGCACAAAACGGTAGAACATGGTTGCAGAGTCTAATTACTAATACGTTAGTTATAAAAAAATTACGAGAAAAAAGATAAGAAAGAAAGAAACTCAGAATGAGCAGAGCTGCTGTAACAGGCTGCCGCACACGGGGGGCGCCGGAAGTTGGGTTCTAGACTGACAAAGCACTTAAAAAGATTTTACTTGTTTGGATAAAATCCCTGCATTTATGATCAGTAATTACAATAAGAGGTAAATCTTTCATCATTTGCCTCACACAGTATACTTATCATGGGGAACTAGAGCTACATTAACCTCCCAAGCAGAGATGGCCTGCGTTAACAGGATAATGAGTGACTCGTTACTAAGTCTGATACCAACATTTTGGCAGAAATGCTTAATAAGAATTAAATGAATAAAAATTACTCATGGGAAGTAATAAAATGTCTAGATTTTATATGTGATTGTTCCTGTAATGATGTCATGTGATGTGAAGTAAAAATACCAACAGCATTAATGCCACATTGAGCATTGTTAGTTATTACATTCCAACCAATAGAGCTGGGCGATAGAACGATAACGATATGTATCGCGATATAACTTTTACTCGATAGAGAAATTAAGCTATCGCGATAGACCTCGCCGCTCTTGTCCTCAAAAAAAAAAAAAAAAAAAAAAAAGGTCAGCCAATCCAAATTAAGTAGCGCAGAGCCGAACCAATCACAGCCGCAGCGTCACGTCGTGTGACTTGTTACGTACAGCACAAGTGCCAAGCCGCACGTGTGTTTGTTTGGGAAGCAGCCAGCGCGTAATGGAGGAAATGAGTGTGCCGACTAGAAAAATCAACCGAGCGTGACCGAAGAGAAAACAGATGATGGTTCCAATGCCGGAGAGATTGTCAAACGGAAGAGCCATAGAAGTTCCGTAGTGTGAAGGTATTTCGGCTATTTCAAGTCTGACAAAAAACAGAGTAGTGTGCACTGTAAATTGTGCCGAAAGCAAGTCTGGAAATACAATAAACTGGTGCATGCGTCACACTGCGCCACGTTATTGTTTCGGTGAAATGAATTTCTACAATACTGTTACTGTTAATTCTACTCTCTGCAGTGTTTAAATGCTTACATATACACACAGTTACTGTCCCTCCACACATACGACTCGGTTCTGCTTCTATGCCCCAGCTTTGTTTACTTTTTCCCACCGAGGCTTCTAGACTTCTGATTGGCCAACATTTAGGCACGGTTAGGAATCTAGCGCCACCTGCTGCTTTGGCATTTTAATAGCAGCGTTTTCCTTCATTTCTGCCTTTATGTGTGGACGGGATTATTTTTTAAAACGAAATTGGAAAATCTCCGTTTTCAAAAATACCCGTGTACGTGTGGACGTAGCCTCAGTCTCTGACTGGAAGCGCTAATTCGTCATTCGGCTTTTGTCAGACTAAAGTAACTGTTAAAACTGTTTGAAAAGCTCAGCTATACAACAAGGAGAGATTGAGAATTTCCTTTTAGTTCTCAGTTTATTTGATATTGACAAAAGTTAGTCAGTTTTGTCTGTTCTTCTGTAAAACAAACTAAGATTTATTTTTAGAATTAATATTTTGTTTCTAAGTGGAATTGACAATTTAGTAGTCTGTTTCGTTTGTCCTATTTTGAAACTTAAACGCTTTAGTGGCTGCCTTTTGTGTAGTTTGCAATATTTGCCTTTATTTATCTGAAAAAGTCTCATGTTCCTTAAGTACATCTACCCTGTTGAACTTATTATGGGAAATAAATATTTAAATAAAAACAAGCTGCTGATTATTTCACATTTTACTTGTGAGCAACGGCACATTTAAATCTTACAAATATAGTTATTTGGCTTATATCGTAATAGATATCGTTATCGCCTGAAATGAAAAAAACATATCGTGATATGAAAAAATCTCATATCGCCCAGCTCTACCAACCAACAAGAACCACTATTAGCGTCTTATTGTCCACACTTTGCCACCATGTGTTTTGTTTTTGGGGGGTTTTTTTTTGGGGGGGGGGGTGTCCTGAATTCTGTACGCCCTTCAGCCTTATGTCTAAATGTCATGTTGTTTGTGTGCAGGAACTTCCGGCAGTGGAGGAAGTATGTATTACCTTACCAGAAGAAGCAGAATTGCAGCCACTGGGCACCGTGTCGAATATTATACAGCAGCTTGGTAAATATAGGCACAGATTGTTTTAAGGCTACATTAGTGTCTACCAGAGGAAGAGCAGGAACAGTTTTGGCTTGTGTTTCAACTTTGTCTTTTACCACTGCTTCTGTCACTGCAGTTATTATCCAGTCCCTGAAAGACACGCCCCCTCTTAATGATGGCAGCATTATCTTCAAGTCTGATCGGGAGGCTGCAGCCAAGGTAAGGATGCCAACAGAAGCTTCTCTTTTGTAGAATGCAATAAGTTGCCTGTGTGGTTTTAAGGCCTTTACACACTGGACGAGTAAAATGCGTGCAAACGTTTTGTGCATTTAAAAATATTTTTCAGACTCAACTATTCTTAATGCAGCCGTTCACACCAAACACATAATTACACATGAAAAATTTGCAGCATTTATTTTTACATCAGGTTTAATTTTTACGGCGCTTCAGGTGCATATAAACATATATGACCACTCACAACTTTTTCCAGTGCTGATGCAATCAAAGTGTTCAGTATGACGGAACATTTGATTGTTGTGTCGCAGAACAGCTCATAATCGGCTCTCGGCCTCCTCGGGTATGGTCCCCGTCTCTGCTAACGAGCTCAAACTGCCTCACTGACATCCTGAAATACGTACAAAAGAGGCCGTGATACAGCTTCAACTCCTTGATCAAACCGTGAAATTATCCCTGCTTGAAAGTGGGTTGAACCCAGAAACCTTTTTTTTTTTTTTTTTTTTTTTTTTTTTTTTAATTTTGTAGAATTAATTTTCTGCAAAAGCTCTGTGTATGTACACTACCAGTTAAAACTTTTAGTACACCCCAATTTTTTCTTTCTTTTTTTTTTTTTTTAATTGAAAATTTGCAGATGATGTTAGCTTCATCAGGTGGTGACCCAGTTTGCATTGGAGCAGTTTGTGGTCAAGTATGAAGCAGCGGGAGTTGGAATTAGCACCTTCAAGTTTGAGACCATGGCTCTCAGCCGGAAAAGGATGGAATGCCTATTGCCCCAAGTGGAGGAGTTGATACATTACAGGTTGCATGTAGAAAACCTCAATTTTTCTTTTTTCTTTTTTTTTTTTTAAATTGAAAATTATGCAGTTTAATGTCTTATTGCACTCTGAAATGAAAGCATAGTACAAATAAGAAGAAATCATGGAATCAATTCATAGACCAAAATGTATTCTAAACTTTTGACTCATCAAAGTAGTCCCCTTGGGCAGATAGAACAGCTGAACACACCCGTGGCATTCTTTCTACAATAGGAATCAAATATTCTTCAGAAAGTTGTTCCCATATCTGTTGCAGAAGTTCCCATAAATGTGGACCTTGTAGGTTGCTTTGCTTTCACTCTTCCGTCCAGTTCATCCCAAACCAGCTCGATGGGTTTAAGTCTGGAGACTGTGCTGCCACTCCATGTTTTCAAGCTTACCATCTTGTTCTTTTTTTCCTGAGGTAGTTCTGGTATAGTTTGGACTAGGGCTGTTCGATATAACGATATATATCGGATGACGATATAAAAACGTCTATCGTTTTATTTTACGCTATCGTTTGTTTCGTGGTGTCGCAAAATAAACTGTTTACAGCAATATATTTTCTCATCGTTTTGATGGTCACTGTAGTGGCTATATAAATTTCTTAAAGTTCTCTCTTTCTCTTATATTTAATATAACCACACTACGGACAGACAAGCGCCTATTTTTATGCGTTGTCGTTAGCAACAACGACGGTAAAACCATTGCGTGTCCGCTTGTTTATTTTCCACATAAACCTTTCACAATAAAGCTCAAGATCCTGTTGAGACTTTTCAAAATAAACTGAATCACGTGAAAGAGTATGCAGAGAGTTTATGGATGAGAAGCAAAAAAAGAGCCGTCGGGTGCTAAAAAATAAACCTTAGACTCAAACGTTAGAACAGGCTTTTTCCCCGCAGCACGCCGTGTAATAAATACTCACAAAGAAAACGGCGGCTGTTACAACTTATGACTAAAAATGTATCGTTTCATGCATCGTTAAAACACTCGACTCCAGCTACAGGACGCCCAGCTGGAAACACTTCACGCAAGTCGAGCTGCCCGAGATTCACAGAATTTACAGAAAATTTTAAATTTTTGTGATTTATATCGTTATCGGGACGATAGATGTCTTATATTGGGATATGAGATTTTGGTCATATCGCACAGCCCTAGCTTGGACTTATGTTTTGGGTGATTATCTTGCTGTAGGATGAACCCCTGACCAACTAGACGCATACCAGAGGGTACTGCATGATGCTGCAGAATGCTGTGGTAGCTGTTTTGGTTCCAGGTACCTCAATCTGGTCACCGAACCTGGATCCAGCAAAACAACCCCAGACCATCACACTTCCTCCTGCATGTCTGACAGTCGATGCCACACACTGTGGAACCATCCTTTCACCGACTCGACGGCGTACAAAGATCCTGCATGATGAACCGAAGATTTCAAATTTTGATTCATCAGTCCATAATGCCTTCCTCCAGTCTTCAGTAGTCCAGTGGTGGTGTGCCATGGCCCAGACAAGCCTCTTTGTCTTATTCTGATGCAATGGGTTTCTTGCTTCAACTCATCCTCCCTGCAGCTTGAAGTCTTGTCTTCACAGTTGAAACTGAGACTTGCTTACTACGACAGTTTCTCTGTAGGACAAACCAACATTGATAAGTGACATGATGGTGTGTCTCTCTTCCATTGTTAATTGTCTTTTTCTCACAATTTGTGTAACAACACACTACTTTCTGCAGTACAATACAGTTCAACTGATGCTCAGGAGGGTATGGTACCACAGTGTGTTCCAGCACTGCTTTTATGCAGACAGAAGGGGTTGGAAGTAATCCAGAAAAATAGGAATAGCTGTAGAAGCTTGATCAACCTCCATTGCTGCAGAACAACAAAATTGTTAACTGGTTTTGTGTTTCCTGAAAAAGGCCTCTTTGTATAATCTGAAATGTACTTAATGTTTCAGTTTTGTAAAGGCCTTTACACCCAATGATATGACAGTGTTGCACTGTTTCTTTGTTTCAGGTGTTTGAGGTATTTGGCCCGGTGTCCAGCCCAATGTATGTTTTACGTTTTAATTCTGTGGATCAGATTATCAGTAAAGGGCTGAAAGAGGGTACTACCCTTTATTATGCACCAGCCATCAAGGAGTACACGGGATACATCCTCACACAGCAGCTAAGACTGTAAGTACACCATTAGCACCATAAGTATTGGTCTCAGTACACTACTGATGTGGTTCTGTTGGTTCATAATCATGTCTTCTAATATGCACTGGAGAGTATGAAACGGCTGGTATGAGAGTCAGCACCTGCAATATGGTTCTTGCCCTCTGTGTTTGACAAGAGAGGCTGTTGCTCACCTACCATGTCTCACTTTGTGAACCAAAATGGTCACAATATCAGCAGATGAGGTGATGAATGATATAAATAAGTCATCAGGAGATGTAGCTCTGATGTTCATGAGCTCATCTCTGGTCTAAGAAGTTCTGGTTGTATGGCAGTTTATCAGAGTGCACTGAAACACAGAGCTGGCTGTCTCCGGCACCATCACGAAGGTCCAACTCTGCAATACAGTCACATTTGGATTCCTTTGCTTCCAATCCATTTCAGTGGTGTACAGGGGCATATAGATATTTAGTTTTCTGTGTTGACTGTGTGTAAGCTACTTTTGATTCAGTGAATGGAATCTGTTAGGCTAAGCTCATGTCTGTGTGTTTGTTTGTTATGTTCAAATGAAAATATTTGTGTGCAGATTACAGGGATCAGATGCATCCTGGAAAAATGACCAAGAACCGCCAGAAGAGGTATGTATCCAACAACGTCCATTGTTCATTGAGTCATATTCACACAGATGTTTTGGGTTTGCTGAGTGGATACTAGTGCTACTTGCTGCCCAACTCTTTGTGGACTTCTTTTTAAATTTGTTTTATCACTTTATTCTTGGCTTTGGTTGTTATACTCCATCATTGCATACCACAGTTTTGTTGAGGAGTGTGATCCCTCTATAGTTGGAGCTCACCCTACAGCCCCCGTTCTTAAAGATGGGAACCACTACCCCGGTCTGCCAGTCCAGAAATACTGCCCCTTATCTTCTCACAGCATTGTAGAGGTTTGTCAACAAAGACAGCCCCACAACATCAAGAGCCTTCAGAAACTTCATCCACCCCAGGGGCCCTGCCACCAAGGAGTTGTTTAACTGCCCCCGTGTTGTCCCCCTCATCCCCAGAGTTGCTTCCTCTATGGAAGACGTGTCAGTGGGATTAAGGAAGTATTCCCTCCACCGGCTGACAATATCCTCAGTCGCCCACACTATACACTGTGCATGTAGAGCACTTTTCCCCTCCCGAGTTGCTCCCACACTCGAGTTTTTGGTTCAGCCACTGCCCGAGCTGCTTTCCGCTTGGTCTGTCCATACCCGTCGGCTGCCTCCGAAGGCCCACAGGCTTACCTATCTCGATAGGATTCCTCTTTCAGGATTCCTTCTTTATGACTTCTGTCTCAGATTTTTATAATTAATATATTTTTCCTCTCTCTCCGCCTATTAGGCTCTAGACTATAGTGATGATGAGAAAGAGCAGGAAGCAAAGAGGAAACTGAAAAATGCCAAAAAGAAGGACACTAGCCACACAGGTACTCCCATAAAAACACATCTCCAGTTCTTCTATGTGATGTATAGCATGGATAATGACATCCGCTGAAATTAGAATACTGTAGAACAGGGGTCGGCAACCTGCGGCTCCGGAGCCGCATGCATCTCTTTAGTCCTTATAGTGCGGCTCCGCGTGGTTTGGGAAAATAAATTATAAGTATTTAGCTGAAGTGTATTTTATTTATGTTAGTTTTTTTTTTAACTTGTAGCTCTAAATTGGAAGATCGTTGTGACATTGTAATATAAAAATAAAATTATATTTTATTATTTTTTCATCGCTCAAAATAAACGTCACACTCGCGGAAGCCGGTGTACCCGCCAAAACGCCGTGCATTTATCGAGACTTTCAAGATCTTCGGATCCACATTGTCAGCAGCTGTTCTCCACCGTGAACTATGTTAAAAACAAACACTGCTCACGCCTCACAGATGACAGCTTACAGTCCTGCGTAAAGATGAAAGTACAGCCCCATTGTAAACATATCGCGGCAGACCCGACGATGTTTGCATGAACACGCTTTTCAGCATCTCTTTATTGATCACTTTTCACACACTGTTGCTGTACGCACACAGCCGGCTGTAGCTTTTCAGCTCACAGCCCGACATATACCAACAACAGCATAGAGAGCACAGACGTTAAGGTGGCGAGGCGTGATTGCGGGTGCCGCTCAGGTGCGTCCGCCTCCCCTGCAGCGGTGCTGCAGACCACACCCCGCCACACACATTAACCAGGTAAAATACATATTTAGGCAGAATACATTTTTTTGCAGCATAGTGCTATTTTTTTTTTTATTATATTTTTAAAAGTCAGGTCAAGGCTCCAAAAGCCCAAAGGCGATATAACAGTTTTTGTTTGCTACTTGGATCATTTTAGTTCAGCGTCTTTCCTTTTGTTATATTTCTTTAAGAGTTAAAAATGTATTAATTACATAAATAAAATGTAATTTTCTCTGTAGCAGTTCATGGATTTCATAAGCAACACACCTTAGTTGTTCACACAAAGCATAAAAGTAAAAAGCAATATATACAGTATTATCTTAATTTTAGATGTCAAAAAGTATTTGTGGCTCCCAGTGTTTTCTTTTGCGTGGAAACCTGTTCCAAATGGCTCTTTGGGTCTTAAAGGTTGCTGACCCCTGCTGTAGAAGCACAAGTTTATATGCAGGTTTTCAGGTTTTGAAGATTAAAGTGTTACAAATAGAAGGTGATACCATCCATCTTTAAATACCATTTCTTGTTTTCCCCCTCTTTTCTAGACAATCGTACTCAGAACCCTTCGCAGCGGCAACATAAGCATGATGGAAGGGGCTTCCCACCAAGACATACAAGGCCTTCTTTCCACCACCAGCACTCATTTAGACAGACAGAGCCACCACGACACACAAATTTCCCCCCTATGTTCATCCCTACTCCCTGTCCTTATCCTCCACCTCCTCACCATTTTCCTCCCTCTAACTTCCCTCTCTACCCCCCTCCTCCTCCTCCTCCTCCTCCAACTTTCTTCAATCCTGCTTTCTCCACTCCTTTCTGGCTGCCAAACTCTGCCCCCTTTTCTGACTTTCCCCGCCCTCCCCCTCCTCCTCCTCCACCTCCTCCACCTCAGTGACAACTTGCAAAAACTATCAGCAGTGTCTTGTCTCTGATTGTAAAATAAAGCATACTTACTGTAGGTAATAGAGTTGTGTACTTTGCCACTTTTATGTCTGTTATTTGTGACACAACCACATGCATTGTGTTCACCATCCTGTAAGATCATGAAAGATCACATCACATGAAAATGATATTTTTATATTCTAAAAAAAAATCTGCCATTAATTTTCAAGCAGGGGCCAAAAAGCAAACTGGTGTACTCTGAAACGCAGCATGTTTTCATCATCAGCAACTTTCTTTAGTCTTTCCATGTTGTTAGACAGGTGGTGGACTAAACTGGAACTTAACTGACTACCAGCAGCTCGTTTTAGTGTCAAAGAGCTGCGTAAAGCTGCATGTACACTGAAATTGCTCAGATTAAGCACTTTATTTCAGGACTTTTTTTTAAAAGCTTGTATTTTTAATGCAAACCTCATTTTACTTGAAATGAAAAATGAACATTTTATTATTAGAGTGCGATCAGCTCAGTGTGATGATGATTATTAATAAACATTGCAAAAATACAGTCGAATTGTGCTTTGGTCATTTTATTTTCCAGCCTATTGTTGACTATATAAAGACACTGATACTGCTGTTATAGTGCTTCCACGCATACTACATTTAACTACAGTGGATGTATAACTTTATAGTATTTCGAACCTTTATTTGGGGAAGTTTTGTTGAAGTAGACCTGAAAATTTAATTCAATACCCCAGCTTTAGTGGATGTGTGAGAAGACATTAACATGACTTAAATTCTGATGTGTGCACTATTCTTGGTACACGCATTATATGAAGCCACAGGAAAAATTGCATATGTTTTTAGATTCTGAACAAAAACGAACTAAACACAAACCTCTGCAGAAAAAGAGAAAAGTAACTTCACATATCTAGGTCTATAGTTTTTGTTTTTTTATTGTTCCTTATGTGTACTCTGTTCCATCAAACCCCACCTAAAGCAATTTTGTCAGTTAGTGGAAAACCTAAGCCAGTATAGTAGGAATAAGCCAGTGCAAGTGGCAGTAGCCGTTTTTGAGACTCTTTCATTTCTGGGGAGCTGGCAAGCCATCTTTATATACACTTTACCGTTCAGACTGAAACACAGGTTAAACCTCACTACTGTCTGTTTTTGTTCTAGATACAAGATGTAATCATAACCTTTAGGGACTACACCCATTCATCAAAAAAATTCTAAGTTGTTCTACTGTGTTATGTTGCCATTGTGCCTTAATAAACCTGGTTCATTAAAGCACGTTGTTGGATTGAGCAGAGTGAGCGCGTATGCTGTCCGCTTCACTCCATGGCCTATCCGTCTGCCTGTGGTGAAATGTGCTGTGCTCATTGAGGAGGCTGGAAGTCTCAACACTGAAGTTTACCAGAATCCCCCACACACAGACCAGTACCTATCAGCTGAAATTGGAATACTGTAGAACAGGGGTCGGCAACCTCTGATCAGAAGATTGGAGGTTTGAATCCAGTGAACGGCTACCCTGCGGTACTCGTGAGCACTTGTGGTACTTGGATGAACCTTGGATACCTCGGATGAAAAATCAACATCAATTCAATGTCGTCTTGCTATCTGAGTACACACTACTCCTGGGGTGCTGGATTGGTGGCTGCCCACTGTTTCACTGGGTTAAATGCAGAGGGTAATTTCCCTATGGGACTTAATAAAGTATACAGAACAACATTGTCATCTCTTATCCAGCAGGTTTATTGAGAGAATTTTCTCCAAGCACGACATCCCAGTTCACTTCAGACCCAGACAAAACTCACAAACGCAAATAGAAACTCAGCACATGCTGTGTACTGCAGCAAGGAGTGCCCAGCCCACTACTCTGCAATGAAATAACAATAAATCTTGTGTACCCTTTTTTAAGTGCGATTGTGGCGTTTTTCTACTGGTCACTATTAGAACTAGTTTCTTTCTTGCACTGAAGCCATTTTGTTGCCCACTTTCTAACATATTGAGTAAACTGACAAAAACAGAATTTTAAAATGAAGGAAAGTATTCCTATGTAGCTGAAATAAAAGGGGATTTTGTTAAAATAAATGCTCACGTGAGAATGTGCTAAAGACATATTTCACTAGCTGGGCCTACATTCTCAGTTACGATTGATGGTGGTGGATAAAGAAACGTGAACAGATGCTGCAATTTGGGGTGGGTCTCCAAGGGGACTGGCAGTGGCTCCCAGGCCAGGCAGATCCCCATGTACTAATGTAAATAAAAAAGCAGGTGCGGGGGATGAAATAAAGCACCAACAACCGGTATGACGAACGCGGCCGTGACTCTGGCAGACGAGCTGAACACTTTCTATGCTCGCTTCGAGGCTGCAGCTAAGGACTCCAACAATGCTAGTGTTAGCGGCGCTAACGGCTGCAGACAGGAAGATACTGCCAGCACTGGAAACGTGCTCGTCATCTTCGAGCATGAAGTAAGGAGAGCCTTCAAGAGAGTGAACACCAGGAAAGCAGCAGGACCAGACGGCATCCCAGGTCGTATCCTCAGAGACTGCACATATACCAGCTAGCTCCTGTGTTCACTGAGATATTCAACATCTCTTTATCTCAGTTGGTGATCCCCACATGCTTCAAAGAGTCCATCATTGTTCCTGTCCTGAAGAAACCCCACCCTGCTTCTCTCAATGACTATCGCCCTGTAGCCCTCACCTCAGTAGTGATGAAGTGCTTTGAACGCCTGGTCAGAGACTTCATCATTTCTTCACTACCAGACACACTGGACCCACTACAGTTCGCTTACCGTCCAAATCGTTCCACAGACGATGCCATCTCTCATCTCCTCCACACATCACTCACTCACTTGGACACTAGAAGGGGGAATTATGTTAAAATGCTCTTCATAGACTACAGCTCTGCATTTAACACCATAATTCCCTCCACACTCACCACCAAGCTGGAGCATCTGGGACTCAGCTCATCTATGTGTCAGTGGATCTCCAACTTCCTAACTGGCAGACCACAGGCAGTAAGGATGGGCGGACATGTCTCAGCCTCCACCACTCTCAGCACTGGAGCCCCCCAGGGGTGTGTTCTGAGCCCCCTGCTGTACTCTTTGTACACATATGACTGTGTGGCCACTACCAGCTCCACCACCATCATCAAGTTTGCTGACGACACCGTCGTGGTGGGCCTGATCTCTGATAACAACGAGACGGCCTACCTGAAGGAGATTAGGAATCTGGAGAACTGGTGCCAGAGGAACAACCTCCTTCTAAACGTCAGTAAGACAAAGGAGCTGATAGTGGACTTCAGCACTAAGCAGGAGAGGAACTACCAGACCCCCGTCATCAACGAGTGCCCAGTGGAGAGAGTGGACAGCTTCAAATACCTCGGAGTTCACATCACGCAGGACCTGTCATGGTCCTGTCACATCAACACCGTGGTGAAAAAGGCCCGTCAGCGTCTCTACCACCTCAGACGCTTGAGAGACTTCCAACTGCCCTCCAAGGTGCTCAGGAACTTTTACTCGTGCACCATAGAGAGCATCCTGGCGGGAAACATCTTAACCTGGTTCGGGAACAGCACCATGCAGGACAGACGAGCTCTACAGAGGGTTGTGCGGTCAGCTGAGCGCACCATCCGCTCCGAGCTCCTTGACCTGCACTCAATCTACAGCAGGCGGTGCTGGACCAAGGCCAGGAAGATGGTGAAGGACCTCAGCCATCCCAACAACAGACTGTTCTCTCTGTTGAGGTCAGGAAAGCGATTCCGCTTCCTGAAGACCAACACAGAGAGACTGAGGAGGAGCTTCTTCCCGCAGGCGATACGGTCTCTCAATCACACCACCACACAGTACTGACCCACACATATGGTTCTTACACACACACTGGACTTTCTGGACTTTGTTTTTGCACAACACTGGTCACTATATTCTTCATTTCCGGTTAATACTTGTACAGCTGCTGTTATTGTGTATATATTTATTTATATTTAGATTTCTTCATACATTCTTATATAGTTCTATATTGTGTATTGTGTATTTTGTTGTACAGTTATTTTATTTTCAACTTTAATTTATATATTTTATCTTATTCTTTCCCAGTTAAATTTACCCTTCATTCTAATTTGTGTTGTACAGTTATTTCATTTTTAACCTTAATTTATATTTTATTCCTTCCTAGTTAAATTTACCCTTTTTAATTTTTCATATTTATTTCCTATCTTATTCATAGCCTTTTCCTTTTTTTTGTTTTCTTTAGGTCACGAGCAGTTGTCCAAGCATTTCACTACATATCGTACTGTGTATGACTGTGTACGTGACAAATAAAATTTGAATTTGAATTTGACATCGCTTTGATTAGTTGAGTATCTGAGGCTGAGACCACATGACTGGAAATATATATATATATATATATATCCATCCATTCGCTTCCGCTTATCCTTTTCAGGGTCGCGGGGGGCGCTGGAGCCTATCCCAGCTGTCATAGGGCGAGAGGCAGGGTACACCCTGGACAGGTCGCCAGTCTGTCGCAGGGCCAACACACAGAGACAGACAACCATTCACACTCACATTCACACCTAGTGGCAATTTGGATTATCCAATTAACCTATCCCCACAAGTTGCATGTCTTTGGACGGTGGGAGGAAGCCGGAGTACCCGGAGAGAACCCACGCAAACACGGGGAGAACATGCAAACTCCACATATATATATATATATATATATATATATATATATATATATATATATATATATATATATATATAACAGCAGTGAGCTTGAACTTGAAAGATTCAAGTTGCAGTTATTTATATTTCCTATCACCTTAAATCTTCACTCAAAAGTGTATATACAGATGTATTATACATAAGAGACAAATATTGTTCGGTTAATATGTTGCCATTATTACATTTGGCGCAGTGCTTACATATGTGTGTAAAAAGGAAAATGTACGAGCTGTGAAAACTGTGTCTGATAGAATGAAGAGTAGACTGATATATTGAATATTCCTTTATTGGGTGTGAAAATCAGACCATGTCATAACTGCTTTAAGTCATACAGAATAGATATCAGAGCCTTAAACAGGCTGACGTCTGCTAAATGGGTCAAACTGGGCAGAAAGTATACAAACACATAACATCCTTATAGAATATGATGTAACACTATAGATCAACTTAGCTCAGAATATATAAAGCATATAAACAGTTACAGCAATATGATGCAACAAACACAGCAGCTACTGATCCAAAATACTCAAAGCTTCATAGAACTGAAACCAACATTTATTTTTAGCTCCATTCTGCTGCTGATACATACTTTAGGTTTCTGAATATTAATCTTGTTGCTGCCTTTCATAGTGTGTAACTTGAAGGCCCTGAGTACTTTCTCCCACACTGGAAACACTGGGATGATAACATTATTTGAACATTACCTAATAAGACTGATTCAGGACAGACAATTAGTTATGTTAAACTTTTCTAGCAGTCCTTCACAAACAGGGAACAGTCTGTCTATTCTCTCCATCTGTCAGCTGCTGCTGGCTCTTCCTCCTCCTCTTCCTCACACACTGCTGAGTTTGTCCTGGTGGATCATCAGGGCTGCAAAGCCTCACAGATGATGTGCAGCAGTGTGTCCCTCAGTCTGTCCTCACTCTGGACACTTGCAGTCGTCACACAAGGAAATCAAATGTGTGATAAGCTGCAGGATTCAAACACAAGTGTAACTTATAAACACATGTTCATACTTTTATTCCACAATCAGAGAGAAAGAAACAGAGAGAGAGTGCAGGACAGACAGACAGGTGACAGTCTCAGGTGTACACACTGCTACAAACAGGAGGATTTAGTGTTTGTGTTATTACGAGTGCTAAACAAGAAGAGTTCCCAGATGGTGCAGTGGACACATGTGTGACTGCTGTGATTAAAGCATCTTTCTTTCAGCTTAACGAGTGAACCGTCAGCTCGTTCAAACACACGTTAAAGTCCGTTTGGCTCGACACCACCGAACAGAGGCAGCAATATAACATAGCTAACATTAACAGTGCAGTGAATCCTGCTTGTGCTGTGATATTCAGGACTGCAAACCGAGCAGCATCACTGACTTTCAGCTTGTTGTGTTTGTGGATATATGACTGACTTTAATTATCCATAAAATCATCACATTCTCTGTAAGATTAAGGTCGACTATATATATATATATTTAGAAGTAGACGCTTTAAAACCAAGTTAACGCTGAAAGTACAAACATCACTAATGTCACACAACTTTGCCGACATGTGGCCAACAGTAATGTTTTAATGTTCTTCGTTATTAAACATTCGCACATAAATAAGTGACATTATATTCAGTACTTACTTTTGACAGTTCACTCTTCGGCCGCTCCCTTCTGACGTCTGCCGTATTTTGCAGCAAAATTATCCACACCCACCGCCACGCTATGAATTGTAGGACATATGGGACCACGAAGCGTGCACGGGACCACGCTTGATATTTGGGGAAATCGACACCGCATTTGGAGTATGCATTTGAAGTATGCATTTGAAGTACACTTCGAATTGGGACAGCTGTCGTCGCGTGGCGGTGACGTAATCGCACTTAAAATGCGTACTTCAAGCGTGCAGACCCTGAATTGGGACACAGCCTCTGTGTCTGTGAGTGAGGGAGGGAGAAAAAGGAGAGTGGAAAAGTACGAGTTGTCACCGAGCAGAAACGGGAGCTGGAATCAGAATCAGAATCGTGTTTATTGGCCAAGTATATGTGCAGACACATACAGGGAATTTGGTTCCGGTAGATGGTGGCTCTCAAGCACAGTAATGTAAATCTCACACACACACACACACACACACACACCACACACACACGTGTCTATATATACACATTACACATACAGTGGGGCAAAAAAGTATTTAGTCAGCCACCGATTGTGCAAGTTCCCCCACCTAAAATGACGACAGAGGTCAGTAATTTGCACCAGAGGTA
This sequence comes from Maylandia zebra, assembly GCF_041146795.1. Classification (NCBI taxonomy): domain Eukaryota; kingdom Metazoa; phylum Chordata; class Actinopteri; order Cichliformes; family Cichlidae; genus Maylandia; species Maylandia zebra. Next base: position 5,033,137 of record NC_135172.1, read on the forward strand.
CACTTCAACTGTGAGAGACAGAATGTGAAAAAAAAAATCCATGAATCCACATGGTAGGATTTGTAAAGAATTTATTGGTAAATCAGGGTGGAAAATAAGTATTTGGTCAATAACAAAAATACAACTCAATACTTTGTAACATAACCTTTGTTGGCAATAACAGAGGTCAAACGTTTACTATAGGTCTTTACCAGGTTTGCACACACAGTAGCTGGTATTTTGGCCCATTCCTCCATGCAGATCTTCTCGAGAGCAGTGATGTTTTGGGGCTGTCGCCGAGCAACATGGACTTCCAACTCCCGCCACAGATTTTCTATGGGGTTGAGGTCTGGAGACTGGCTAGGCCACTCCAGGACTTTCAAATGCTTCTTACGGAGCCACTCCTTTGTTGCCCGGGCGGTGTGTTTTGGATCATTGTCATGTTGGAAGACCCAGCCTCGTTTCATCTTCAAAGTTCTCACTGATGGAAGGAGGTTTTGGCTCAAAATCTCACGATACATGGCCCCATTCATTCTGTCCTTAACACGGATCAGTCGTCCTGTCCCCTTGGCAGAAAAACAGCCCCATAGCATGATGTTTCCACCCCCATGCTTCACAGTAGGTATGGTGTTCTTGGGATGCAACTCAGTATTCTTCGTCCTCCAAACACGACGAGTTGAGTTTATACCAAAAAGTTCTACTTTGGTTTCATCTGACCACATGACATTCTCCCAATCCTCTGCTGTATCATCCATGTGCTCTCTGGCAAACTTCAGACGGGCCTGGACATGCACTGGCTTCAGCAGCGGAACACGTCTGGCACTGCGGGATTTGATTCCCTGCCGTTGTAGTGTGTTACTGATGGTGACCTTTGTTACTTTGGTCCCAGCTCTCTGCAGGTCATTCACCAGGTCCCCCCGTGTGGTTCTGGGATCTTTGCTCACCGTTCTCATGATCATTTTGACCCCACGGGATGAGATCTTGCGTGGAGCCCCAGATCGAGGGAGATTATCAGTGGTCTTGTATGTCTTCCATTTTCTGATGATTGCTCCCACAGTTGATTTTTTCACACCAAGCTGCTTGCCTATTGTAGATTCACTCTTCCCAGTCTGGTGCAGGTCTACAATACTTTTCCTGGTGTCCTTCGAAAGCTCTTTGGTCTTGGCCATGGCGGAGTTTGGAGTCTGACTGTTTGAGGCTGTGGACAGGTGTCTTTTATACAGATGATGAGTTCAAACAGGTGCCATTCATACAGGTAACGAGTGGGGGACAGAAAAGCTTCTTACAGAAGACGTTACAGGTCTGTGAGAGCCAGAGATTTTCCTTGTTTGAGGTGACCAAATACTTATTTTCCACCCTAATTTACGAATAAATTCTTTACAAATCCTACCATGTGAATTCCTGGATTTTTTTTTCACATTCTGTCTCTCACAGTTGAAGTGTACCTCTGGTGCAAATTACTGACCTCTGTCATCATTTTAAGTGGGGGAACTTGCACAATCGGTGGCTGACTAAATACTTTTTTGCCCCACTGTACATACACAAAGGTGTGTAAACCAACTATAAATAACGAATCTAAACTTATATACATAAAATACAGAAATGAATGAGGTGGAATTAATACTACAAAATGTACATAAGGTGCAGTTGCAGCCTGGCAGTGTGACAGGTCAACTGTTAAGAAGGGAGATGGCGAGGGGAAAGAAACTGTTCCTGTGTCGGGTGGTCCTGGTCTGCAGGCTTCTGTACCGTCTGCCAGAGGGCAGCAGATCAAAAAGTCTGTGTGCAGGGTGTGAGGGGTCTGTGATGATTTTCCCTCCCCGTTTCCTGGTTCTTGAGAGGTACAGATCCTGGATGGAGGGCAGGGGGGTGCCGATGATCCTTTGTGCTGCCCGTACAGTCCGCTGCAGTCTGTTCCTGTCCTGTTTAGTGGCTGCTCCATACCAGACTGTGATGGAGGAGCACAGGACAGACTCAATGACCGCAGTGTAGAACTGGATCAGCAGCTCCTGTGGAAGACTGTACTTCCCCAGTTGTCTCAGGAAGTACATCCTCTGCTGGGTCTTTTTGAGGATGGAGTTGATGTTGGTCTCCCACTTCAGGTCCTGGGAGATGGTTGTACCCAGGAACTTGAAGATCTTCACAGTTGACACAGGGCTGTCTGATATGGTGAGGGGGAGCAGAGTTGAGGGATGTCTCCTGAAGTCCACTGTCATCTCTACAGTTTTAAGAGTGTTCAGCTCCAGATTGTGCTGACTGCACCAGAGTACCAGCCGCTCAACTTCCTGCCGGTATGCAGACTCATCACCATCTTGAATGAGGCCAATGACAGTGGTGTCATCTGCAAACTTTAGGAGTTTGACAGCAGAGTTCTTGGAGGTGCAGTCGTTAGTGTAGAGGGAGAACAGTAGTGGTGAGAGGACACATCCTTGAGGGCACCAATACTGAGGGACCGGGTTTCAGAGGTGATCTCCCCCAGCCTCACTTGTTGCTTTCTGTCTGTCAGGAAGCTGGTGATCCACTGACAGGTAGCTGGTGACACGCTGAGCTGGGAGAGTTTGGAGGAAAGAAGTTCAGGCACAATGGTGTTAAAAGCCGAACTAAAGTCCACAAACAGGACCCTGGCAACAGGACCCTGGCATAAGTTCCCGGGCAGTCAAGGTGTTGCAGGATGTAATGCAGCCCCGTGTTCACTGCATCATCCACTGACCTGTTTGCCCGGTAGGCAAACTGCAGAGGGTCCAGCTGGTGGCCTGTAATGTCTTTCAGATGGGCTAACACCAGTCGTTCGAAGGATTTCATGACCACAGACGTCAAGGCGACAGGTCTGTAGTCATTCAGTCATGTGATGGTGGGTTTCTTGGGAACAGGGATGATGGTGGAGCGTTTGAAGCAGGAGGGAACTTCACACAGCTCCAGGAATCTGTTGAAGATGCGAGTAAAGATGGGAGCCAGCTGTTCAGCACAGGTTTTGAGGCAGGAGGGTGAGACGCCGTCTGGTCCGGGGGCTTTCCTGGGCGTCTGTTTCTGGAATAGTCGGCTCACATCCTGAGTGTGTATTCTTAGTTTCAGGGAGGAGGAAAGGGGGGTGAGAGGTGTGGTGGAGGTCGTTGAGTCTGGGTTGGAGAGGGTGGTGGTGGTCGTTGAGTCTGGATTGGGGAGGGTGGGGGTGGTCGTTGAGTCTTGATTGGGGAGGGGCAGGGTGAAGGGGGGAGAGGTGGAAGGTGTGTTGGGGGTCAATGTCTGAAGCAATGTCCCTGGGGAGGGGAGGGTGGGGCGTGGGAGTCTGTCCGTCTCAAACCTGCAATAGAAAGTGTTTAACTCGTTGGCCAGGTCTTTGTTTGCTTCAATAGTGGGTGGGGGGCGTCTGTAGCTGGTGGTTTCCTGCAGGCCCCTCCACACTGACGCAGGGTCGTTGGCTGAGAGCCGTTCTTCCAGCTTCTGGGAGTAGATCCTTTTAGCTGCTTTGATCTCCTTGGTCAGTGTGTTCCTGGCTTGCTTGTACAGGACCCTGTCACCACTTCTGTAGGCGTCCTCCTTGGCCTTACGAAGATGTTGGAGTTTAGGAGTGAACCATGGTTTATTGTTGTTGTATGTGCAAAAGGTCTTTGCTGGCACACACGCGTCTTCACAGAAGCTGATGTATGATGTCACAGTGTCCGTGAGCTCATCTAGTTTCTCAGATGATGCTTCAAAAACAGTCCAATCAGTGGAGTCAAAACAGTCCTGCAGTTCCTGCTTTGCTGCGTTAGTCCACTTCTTCACAGTTTTGACTACAGGCTTGGCACGTTTGAGTTTTTGCCTATAAACTGGAATAAGATGGACCATGCAGTGATCAGAATGTCCCAAAGCTTTTTTTTTTCTTCTTTTCTTTTGAAAGTATGATCGTTATTTACTCATTAACTTCATTGTGTTTGTTAAACTATGTTAACACCTCAGCTACATCAGAGCAAACAGTGGAAAGCACTGGAATGTTTCAAGTTTTGTAATGAATCTTATCAAACATGAGAAATATCATTTAGAAAAAAACTAAAAGATAAATATGACTACAAAACTGTTTTTAAAGCTCTATCAATAATTTGCATGAAAACTATCTACATTTCATAACAAATATTTCTGTACAATATTTGAACTAATAAATAAGCAGAACTGTTTCCAGTAGCTGTGTTGCTTAGAGAGAAGATGACATGAAAAGAAAAATAAGAAGCACCATTGGACAGATATAAGTGTCTTTTTATAACCTTTTATTTCATTTATAATCTTCACACTTTAGCTAAAATGTTACTGTTTTCAGTGAGCACCCACTGCTTTACACTCTCTCCCTTTAATCCCCTGGGTCCTAAAGTATTTCCAGCAAAATATGTTCAGTTTTCTTGTCCAGGTTATCTACGTATCCCTGTCTCTGATTGGTCACGTGCTGCCAACATCAACATGACCTCTTACCTCTTGCATTCATAGCTGGATACATAAACGGTGGGTTTATGTATCCAACACAGGGTCGGTGATTGTAGTCACCACCTTCACAAATGGCCACATGTTGTTGGATACAGACAAAAATATCAATGAATGAAGCAGTGGAAATAAACTTTCTCTAAAGGGTTTCTGGGCTCAGTCTCAGAAGGTGCTCAGAGTAGAGCTCCAGTATTTTGGGCTTCTAACGAGTACACCCTCTGAGTGAGCTGCTCTACCACTTTGAAGAGATTAAGAATTTTATTTCCCAGATTTATTTGTAAAAATAGGAGAAAACAAAGACAAGACATAAAGATAAAACTCTACACAACACAACAGTAATATGGAATTAAAGAAGAACAAAGGAAGTGTAACTACAAGAATCCACAATCACTATAGCAATAAAAGACAAGTCACCGTTCTCCTTTCTCTGATTCGTGCCTGTTCCCACTCCAAGTTGAAAGATGTCACAACCTCTAATATGTATTTAGTGGACAGAGTGAGGAGGCTGCAGGAGGAGCTGTAATCAAGAAGGTACAGGTGTGTCTTTTCCTAATGTGTTTTTATGTTTTAAAACAAGGCGAGGATGTCTGAGTGTGTTGACTTTCTGTTTCATCTGCTCTTATATCTCTTTCTCACCTTTTCCACTGGCATCTGTAGTGAGAGGTGCTAAAGCGTGAGGAGTGGGAATATCATGTGCAGTGTAAGGGATGATAACGGTGCGTGTTTCTTGAGGAGAGGGAGGCGTGAGTGTCTGTGCTCAGTCTGCTGCTCCTGCAACCCAACATTTTTTTTTTTTTTTGCCTGTCCCGTTTGGCTCTTTTGCATCAGAATTGTTGTCTAAAGGCAAAGAAAGATGCCCAATGGATTTACTTTACCAAATTGACCATCCCAGGCTTGCCGTAATGGTCCATTTGATTCACCTTTTATTGTTTATTTTATTTTCACTTACTGAATACGGGACAGACTTGACTGGGGGAAAGAAGGGGAGAAAGAAAGAGGGAAAGAGAAACAGCTGAGAAGAGGGACGGGGGAGAAGGGCAAAAGACAAAAACCAACAGAATGGGCAGCAAAAAAAAAAAATGCATATATCAATCACCTGGATCACCTGCTGAGAAAGAAAAAAGAAAACAAGCAGAAGAGAATAAGAGTAATAGAATAAACAACATCACAATGATATATGGGAATATGACAGTAAATACTAAATATTAAACATTATTGTGCAGCACATAAGATCAACAGAACAGTGTGCTTTGAGGTAGGAGCCAAAAAGGGTGTAGTTTGTGGGTGTGATCACCCGTGTGTACACCTGTGAGCATGGACGCGCTAGTTTTTAAAAGGTTCCTTCATGTAATGATCTGCTAGAGGGTGTGGGGGGGCCACAGCCCCGTCCTCCAGGGTATGAAGCAGGTATGGAGGAGATCAAAACTCCAGACATCCAGAGGCCCCCAGAACACAAGAGACCAAGGAAGACCAACAGAGGGGCAGCCGCGCCACTGTCCCAGAAAGAGCTGAGGAGAGTCCCAGATGAGGGCTCACTCAGCAGCAGCGGAGCAGAAGCCAGGGGGGGTTGCAGTGACGCGCCCGTGAGCTCCGCCGGCAGCCAGCTGCGCCTGAGTGACCGAGCCCCCGGCCGAGAGGCCGGGGGCACCCCACCTCCGAAGTGGCCCGAGCAAGCCCCAGGCTCCAGGCCCCGATAAGCGGCCGCCAAGGAGTGAGCCGGTGTGTACCTGGACGCCCATCCCCGGACACAAAGAACCACCAACGCACCGATGTCTGAGGGAGTCCGCCACTGGCAGGGGAAGTGGTGGTGGAGATAGGCCTCCATACCTTGGAGGGCCTGAGATGTCCCCAGAGAGGTGGCGCCTGACACCCAACCTGACATATAGACACAGACATACAGGCACACACAGATACAAACATCCATCCCACCCTCATGCTCTCATATGCACTTACTCCACACTCAACCAACGTGGAGACAGACATAAAGAGACGCTGTACACACGATCACACTCCCCAAGCGTACTCTACAAACCGGGTCTAGGTACCCTTGCCCCTGGAGGGGGGAACTGCACCCAGACCCAGGTGGTGTTACCCTTTTCCCTGGGGTGGGGGGAGGCAGACCGCCCCGACTCCGCAGCAGCAGGGAGGCCCCACACTCCAGACCGCAGTCGGACGGCCAACTCCTCCTCCTAGCCCCCCCGCTCCAGCAGGCCGCAGAGAATGGGGGTGAGAGAAGACTCCAAACCTCCCTCCGCCCGCTCATTGTAGTGTTGATGCATGTGTGTTCTAAGGTGCATTTAAAACCCAGGAGGGCATGGAGCTACCTGCCAGAGAGCAGCAGGTAAACGCATGGTCCCTCCTGCTGGCCCTCAATGTCTACGTGTATTTAAAATTGAAAGGTGGGCGACGACGCCAGGGGTGAGGTGTACACCCTGATGGTACTTTGGATTCCGTGTATCGTGCCCACTCCCAAGATCCTATATGTATGTGTAATGAGAGTGTGAGTAATGTGAATGTCTAAGTTGTGGGATAAAATTAAGGCACAGGCTGCCCGGGGCACAGAGCGATAGGCATCTTTTAGAGTGGTGTAGCAGTGATCCAGTATGATGTTGTCCCTGGTGGGGCAGTCTATATGCTGTCTGTATTTAGGGAGTTCGTAGTTTAGGTTTGCTCTGTTAAAATCCCCAAGAATAATTGTAAAGGAATCCAGGAATTTCCTCTCCAGGGTAGTAATCTGGTCAGCCAGCTCGCACAGTGCGTTGTTTGCGTTGGCCTGTGGAGGGATGTAAACTCCGACCAGCATGAAGGAAGAAAACTCCCGTGGTGAATAAAAAGGTTTACAGTTGATGAAAAAACATGCAAAGCATGCAAATATAATAATATAATAATATAATATAATATAATAATATAATAATATAATAATAATATATAATAATATATAATATAATAATAACCACTGCAGCCAAAAAGAGTGCCTGACGAGCCCAGTTGTAAGCTATTAAGACTTGACTGTACACTGTGTTCGTGTTTTCCACCGAAACAATAAGTTCCGTTGGAGCAGTCTTTCAATGCCTCTTGTTAAAGTGAATTGTTAAATGTTGTCATTTATATGCTTACCATTTCTACATAGTTTCAAATTGTGTGATCAAAGACATTCCTTTGTCCCCCTCCCCAGCCTGTCGAGGTTTTGGGGGGAGACTGTAGTGTTTTATCACAGACACATCCCATGTGAAGGTTCTGTTTGATGTTTGGTAAGCTCCCTGTCCTTTTATGGCTTCACCTGTGTTGTGCATGGTGAACCAATACAGGGATTGAGCCATATATTGGGTGTGGGGGAGATTACCCTCTTTTGACCAAGGATGTTGTTAAAAACAGCTGTGGTCAGGAAGTCACGCACACAGAGAGACACACACATACACGTGCTTAGACGTGCACACACATACACACACACACAGTGCCTTGTCTTTGTAACCAAGGGGGTTTTTACAAGGGGAGGTGCTTGTGTAAACTACTGTGTATTGTAACAGCTTTTCAATAAAAGGCTTACAAGGAGGGCTGCTCTTTGAAGGAGTTGGGCTGGAGACAGGTGAGGAGCGTTGAGCTCCGCGGGCCTGGTTCTGATCAGCCTTCCCTCGCTAGCGAGTAAAAGATCGGTTGAAGATGTTCTGTCTTGTCTTCGCCCTTCACAAGAATAAGTCTGTAAATTAGCAGGGCCTGTGGAAGCGCAGACTCAACACCTCTCTCTGTCTCTCGCTAGCAAAGTTGACCCAGACAACAAAGTAAAGCTAGTTTTCAGAGCCTGACACGGAACCCGACGTATTAGCCAGAGGTCCCGTGGACCTATTTCATATAAGTGCGAAATAGTTTTAATATGAGATCGCTGCAAAAATGGCGAGTAACCTTCAGTAATAGTAATAAATCACACAGCAATAATACATTCATGTAGCTATAAAAAGCATGATAATATATTAAGTAATCCAAAGTATTCAGAATACGTTACTCTCATTGAGTAATGTAACGGAATGCGTTACAAAATACATTTTGGGGCATGTATTCTGTAATCTGTACTGGAATACATTTTAAAAGTAACCTTCCCAACACTGGCTGCAACAATGAGTTTTAAGTAAAAAAAACAAAAAACCGAACAAACAAGGAAATGATGTTTCTCCTTATCACGCCCATCCAGCTCTCACTGTTGTTGCCCAAATGAGCATTAAATTATCCCAGTAGGACAATTTAGTCTCCAGGTGGAGGCCATATGTTCTGGACTCTTGGGTGAAGAGAGAACCAGAGTTAAAAATTGATCACCCCCCGGTGGTGGGAGGTGAGGATGCTGAACAGACCTGGCACACCTAAACATATATTGAGAGTGTGCTGGGAATGTTTGGCAGAGGACCCAGCACCACAAGATCAACTTCCATCTCCATGAGAGGTGGTTAGGTGGTGACGATGTCATGTGTTTAAGCAACTTTCTTTACAACAACTGCCAGTTCACCCTGAGAGCCTCTGGATGTTATAGTGATTGGTTGACATACCTCTACAATTCTTCCCAGTCAAAGAACACTGCTCTTCACCCTTGCGAGGATATTTGAGGGTACATGGAAGTTTCCCCAAACAGTAAACATGTGTTTTGTGGACTTAGAGAAGGCATTTAACCGTGTCACTTTGAGTTTCAGGATGTTGGGGTATCTTTCCCATTGTTAAGAGGCATTCGGACCTTATACAACCCATTGCAAGAGCTTGGTTGGCTTATTGGCTTATTGGCACAATAAGTGGGTGTTGGACACTGCCACGGCTTCCCAATTCTATTCATAATGGTTTTGGACAGAATTTCTAGGCGTAACCAAGTCGTTATCCAAATGGTCTGCTTTTCGCAGACAATGTGATTCTGTTGGTTTCATCAGGTGGTTGCCACCAGCGGGCCCAGGAGGAGTTCGCAGCCATGTGAAGTGGTGGGTATGAGAATCAGCACCTCGAAGTCTGTGGCCATGGTCTTCAGTGGAAAATGTGGAAGAAAACAGATGAATGGATGAACAATGATAGTGCAGCAAAAACACACAGCTTATAAAACACACTGAAATCTGTGATTAGACTCATTCCGTTCTAACTAAATACCTTTCTCTCTTAAATGTCAACCCTGCCTCCTCCGATAAGAAAAAATGGAGTCCAAAGCAAATTTGGACTAGTTTTCAGGTGATGGTGGGTCCTCTGGCGTTACTTGCTGGAGTTTCTAACTGTGGGCCCCCAGGATTGAATCTCCTTTGTTTTTAGCACATTCTCACATGACCATTCATTTTAACATACTCCATTTTTAATTCAAATACAGATTAATATTTTCTATTACTTTTTCTCTGTGTTTGCCAATCACAGTTTACTCAATCTAATGTCTTTTTATGAAATTGTAAAGTCTTTGCTTGATTTCATGTGGTGGAGCCACTGCAGTGGGGTGTAGTTTGAACACAGGATGAATGAGTGACCAAAGAATGTAATAACGAAGAAAGTTGTCTACTGACAACTGTATAAAACAAAAACTATGCACAATATTTGAATTTATTTTTGAGATATATTTTTCCTATATGAAGTCATTCGTTTTTTAACAAAACTCAAAACACAGCCTAATAAATCTTTCAGTCATTTCAAGTACTGGCCACTTCACCACTTGATTCTATAAATTGACACTTTGTGCTGGGGCCAGTAGCTTATGGCCACCCTGAGCACGCCTAATCTCATGAAGCTAAGTAGGGTTGCCCTTGGTTAGTACTTGAATGGGAGACTGGCTAGCAATACCAGCTTCTCCAAGCTTTTGCTTTTATTTTATTTTTATTTTATTGATTAGCATTCAAATATCTCAGTGAAGACAGAACAAAGATCTACCACAAAGCAAGAAAGCATGAGACAAGGCTAATCAAAAGGTATTGGCTGAAACATTTGCTTATTACGCCAACCCTCTTAACAAAAGATCTTTTTGCATGCAGCTCCTGTACACAGGGCTCGAAGCAAATAATAAATCAAAGCAAAAACAAAACAAACACACAAATAAGAAAGAAAAAAAAAACAACTTTCCACCTTAGATAAGTCAACCCGTTCTCACTCCCAAAGCGTAACATTTTACGCTAGGTGACAAATCGTCACCATATTACGTTTTCGGCTACCCACCACGTTCCTAAATGACGACCTCGGAAAAAGAGGAAATATGAGAACCGTCTGGACTGAACCTACACATGTTCGCTCTTTTTCTTCAAATCGCTTAGAAACACGCTATTTAACATCATTAAAGTCCTGGTTAAGGTCAGGAATAAGGTTATGGTCAGGGCTGGAATACAGGTCTGGAACGTCTACTACCGCGGGAGCGTCATTGCACTGGATTCCAGCCATAACCCGCCGCGTACCATAAGAACGCCGAAGGTCTCCTTTCGCGTTCCTCAGGAACGCCGCGGGACGTGACAAAACGTCGACATGTTACGCCTCGGGAGTGAGAACGCAAGTAACTACATCAAAGCAAAAGAATCAAGAATTTTTGGGGTTTTTTTGGGGTTTTTTTTTTTTTTGCTCTTTTCATTCTTGATATATATATTTTTCTAATACTCTATTTTTAAACATATTTTTAAACAAGGAAAATGAACTACACCTTTTTAAATCACTGTCATAACTATTCCACAGGTTAACTCCTCTAACAGAAACACATCTCTGCTTTATACTCGTCCTTATCTTGTTTTTTTTTTTTTAATCTGTTCCCCTTAAGTCATATTGACTCTCTCTGACTTTGAACAGCTTCTGAGTACTGGGGCAAAGAAAGTTATTTTGTGCTTTATCTGTGCCATTTTATATTCAACTAAATCATAAAATTTCAGGGTATTCAGATTAATAAACAAAATGTTAGTTGGTTCTATATAGTTTGATTGGTTTATAATTCTTATAGCTCTTTTTTGTAACTTGAAAATAGGAAGAGTGTTCGTTTTATATGCATTAGCCCATATCTCCAGACAGTAAGTCATATATGGAAGCAACAGAGTACAATAAAGTGTGTATAATGATTTTTTGTTCAGGACATGCTTTGTTTTATAGAGAATAGCAATGTTTTTTGACATTTTTGTTTTCACGTGGTTTATATGAGACTTCCAACTCAGCTTATCATCAATTATTGTCATGGTCCTGGGTCGTGCGACCCAGTGTTTTGTGTTTAGTCTATTTTGATGTTTATTGTTCGTTTAGGTTCATTAAGTTATTCCAGCTCATTTGTAATTATATTACCCTTGTATTAAGCCTCCCTTGCCCTTCATGTGTTTATGTCTGTGTGTCTTGTGTTGTCAAGTTCATGCTGTCGCTTCTGTCATCTTCCACTGTACTCAGTCTCCCTGGTTCGTGCGTCTACCTGTCATGAGTCATGTCTGCATGGTTATGTTTAGTTCATGTCATGTCTAATCTCCATGTTTCCTGTTTTACTTTGAAAGTCTGTATTCAATGTCAGTGTATTTAGTTTCACCTGTCCTGTCGTTAGGTTCATGTGTGTCAGCTGTGCTCCCATGTGTGGCCACTTCCCCTGATCATCCCTCATGTGTATTTAGTCTCTGTGTTTCATGTAGTCTGTGTCGCGTCATCTGTGTTCCCACCCTCCATGTTGTCACAGCCAGTCTTAGTATTCATAGTTATGGTTTCCTGTGTCTTCATAGTTTTTTCCTAGTTTTACTTTCCTAGTTTAGTCATAGTTTAGTTTGTCACTGCGTTTCTGCCTTATCTGCACTCCTTGTCACCAGCCACAATAAAGGCTCGCTTTCAGTTAAGTTTACTCCAGTCTACTCTCGTGTGTTCGCACCTGGGTCCACCACACACACCACCGCACGGTCTGCCTCCTCAGATCGTGACAGTACGACACGACCATGCCGGACCCAGCGACACAAGAGCAGGAGATCATTCGGACAGTGGAGTCGCTATGCGGCAAGTGGCTGCGGTGTTCCGGGGAGGAGGAACGGGATGAGCTAGCCCGCCAAGTAGGGGTATGCGTGTCCGTATTCCCCTGGTTATGGGAGGCGCTGCATCCCCTCATCATAGACTTTCTCGCCTCCACTCTCCAACTCCGCCCGCGACAGCAGCTGTCCTGTATGCGTGAGCCGTTGCCAGAGTCATGCGGTAGCTCTGTTTCCCCGCTGTCTCGTGAGCCAGAAGCGGTCAGAATCGGTACGGTGAGGCTCACCGCCGACACACTCTCGGCTCACGCTCCATCGGCTTCCGCATCCTCGCCACCGCCTGACTGCACTACGCGGCTCAAGGAGATGCCAGCTGCTATTGACTTTGGTGAGGAGGAGCGGCAGCAGGTATTACGGGCGTATCGCGAGGACGAGCTCCGTTGGAAGCCCTGGCTCATCCCCGAGGTGGAGTTCTCGCCAACCGCCCCGCCTCGCACCTGCCGCCCACCCTCGCCGCCTCGATCGGACTACTCGTCTCCTGCTGCCTTTCTAGCATGGATGTGGTTGGAAGACGAGGAGCCGGTCGCCATGGACAGTCAGGTTTTGTCCACAGCCGCTTCAAGGAGAAAGCGGCGTTCTCGCCGCCATCGCGCACTGCTACGTCCTGTCTCGCCCTCCACGGAGCATCACGAGGACGCTGTGGGGGTCCTGGATGTCGATCTCGAGGAGCAGCAGCACGCCGGAGGCGCACAGCTAGAGGAAGAGTTCAGGAGGGAGCCGTGGCTTGCTCCTGATCATGACCAGCGCTCTTTCCGGGGAACTCGACTGGCTCTTGGGGGTCCCCGGAGCTGCCAGGGACTTCCACCGCTCACCCCGCCCGCTTCCACAGATAGAAAGAAGTGGCACTCTCGCCGCCGGTGTTGTGCCAAAAAGTGATTGTCTGCCAAAAACTGATTTCCGGTATTTGCCAAAAAGCGATTGCTCATATTTAAAGTGCTATAAGTAACTTGTTGGGCTATAATATGTTAAACATATGTCAAATGCATCCCTTATGGATGACATAAAGTCATCTTGAGGCACAAACAACATTCGTGTAGCAAGATACAAGCCGCAATCAGTTTTTGGCAGCGACTTTTATATAACCTTTATTTATGCAGTAAAAAAAATCTCATTAACATTAAAAATGTATTTTGTAAGAGTAAGTTGCCCAACAGGACAGCAGAAATGGCAGCAAATATTACAATAGTTCTGTAAAAATATTTTAAGTGGGGATAAAGGACCGGATTGGTTATAATGTAAGTACAAGTTGTAAAGATACTTAAAAAACAGATAATGTTTTAATTCTTTATGTAACCCCTTTGTATCCCCTGTTCACCGAAGTCTATTTACGAACATACGTAAAGATATTACACATAAAAAATACACAGAAACACTGGAAATCAGTTTTTGGCAGACAATCACTTTTTGGCACAACACCGGCACTCTGAGCCTCAGCCTAAGGAGGTCCCTCAGTTATTGCCATCTGAGGCTTTAACTTCCATCAGCCATCCAGTCGTGAGTACCACTGACTCAGTTTCTGACATTGTGTCTAGCCCCATAGCCAAAGACCTCAAGTCAAAGGAGAGTGTTTCAAGGGCTGCTGTGAATAAAGACTTCTTGTCTGACTGTGACCTGGCTGATTCGGCAGGTTACAGCATCCATGAAGCAGTTAACAATCCTAACAGCAATAAAGATGACTGTGTCCTCAGCGTCATGACTTCTGAACCTGAATGTCGTACTGGCGTCACTGTTGCCAGCGTCATACTGTGAAGCTGTGTTACGGTAGCTTACCGTTCTGCAGGATGATACCGTTTTTTGCTGGTGTGGTATAATACTCTTGGACAAATTATGGTAACGCACCGTAGCCCTTTTTACGGTATCTCACTGGCGACAGTGACGCCAGTGAGATACCGTTATGTCGTAAATTACGTCAACAAAGTAACATCATACTGTGATTAAGAAATTGGTATACTACCGTTTATTCACGGTATGTCACTGTAAGCCCGCTGCAAGGTGATAAACTGCAATATATTAACCAGTAACTTACCGTTATCACGCATCATCAGTACCAAAAATATTCATCTCTACTAGAGGATACCGTCAACAGGCGGTCATTTACTGTTTAACAGGTCGGAATTTACCGTAATTTCAGTTAACAGTAACATACTGTAAGAGACTGGAGGGTTCCAAAAAAATTGGATGGATGGATGGATAGACAGACAGACACACACACACACAAAATATAATTCATGTGCTTTGCACCACTTTATTTCAATTCTGATTCTTCCCTGCTGAAATACACATTTCCAAAATCAAAAACTGAAAAGAACTGAAAACATATTTTCATTGAGGAAGCACTTGTTTTTACTAAACCATGTAATCCATTATTTTCTCAGATGGTTGTACAAACAATAACGATATTATGTCATATCCATATCATGGCAGACAACATATGCTCAAGTGTTGGGTTTTCTTAGTTATATTTTGTAGGGTCTTAAACCTACAATGTGAAGTGCCTTGGCATTCATTTTGTTGGCACCATAGAAATAAACTGAATTATAATGAATATAATATCAAGCCCCACACTTCTGCCTTTATATACACTTTGTCCAAAATACTGGCTCACACCACCAAATCAATGCACAAAGCAGGGTCCACGACATGGATGAGCGTGTGTGGTGTGAAGGAACTTGACTGACCTGCACTGAACCCTGATCTTGCTTTGTGGACTGAGTTCATTGATTTGTAGGGTGAGCCAATACATGTGACAATTAAAGTGTAAGTAGCTGAAATAATTTTTAACAAACGGGTAAAAGAAGGAAAAAAAATCAAAACTGTTGCACTCAAAAAACCTATTGGACAGAGACAGCGTCTTGCAAGATGGCAAGAGAGCTTGTCTTCATTGTTGCTCGTTTTGTGTAAATGTCCAGAAAGCATGAGCCATGGATCATCTGTGGAGACATGGGTAACAACACATTGGTCACTTAAATTATACAAGAAAATCACTAAAAATGGCAAAAACAGTTACCTAATTTGAAGTTCTCCACTCAAATTCAGTAAGCCTGGAGGAAAGTTGTGACATGAGGGTTAATGTGAACAACCTTTCGCTTCACAGTGGTCCCAGGGCAACATGTTGTCATTATGCAACATAAAATAATTTCAATACTTCACTTCACGTGTGCGTCATACGTCACATTGTACATCAGGTGAAGGTGGTGTCGGCTATCGCACCTGTCGCATTAAAAAGCTTTAAAAACGTAACAATCGCTTTAAAAACACAACCAAACGCATTAAACTGTGATAATGTGTCACATTATCACGTATATCAGGACATCTCTTCTGAACCAAGACGAAGTGATGCTACAAAGGAATTATTTCTTTAGGAGAGTGCATTTAATAGCAGTCTGGCCTGCAACAAAATGCACCGCCAAAAATACAGTTTCTGCTTGTCCCAGAATTTATTAATTTTGAGAGTGAAGTTGTAGGACTGATGCTGGTTAGTGGTGTAGGTTTCATGAATGTGACACCTTAACTTGTTTAAAATGACGACCAGAGCATATTATTAGGTCAGTTCACTGTAGTTAGGCAGAGGTGTCTTAAAAAGTACCACCTTATACAAAATAAATGAAGGTCCAGTATAGGAAAGAATAAGAAGAGAAAAAAGGAACACCCTGCTAAATGAAGTCATTTTTAAACATTACTCTAAATGTAGCCATTAGTTTTTGTTGCTGGCCATACAAAAAACAAGTATACTTCAATTATATTTCCCAAGTATACCTTACCTAGTACGTATACTAATAATGCTTCTTGGGACTATATTGGCCCCCGTTTTAGTACATAACGGTATTCTTGAAATTAACTTTTAAATGTACTTTTTGTTCACCATAATTGTACTAGCATAATGTCATAATGTCTACAAGAGTATAATTAAAATATACTCGACTCTAGCACAATACTAACCTTACAAGTATACTATTAATTAATAGTATTAATAATGTTTCACATTGTTTGAATAAACAAATACATTTATTAATATATGAGGTTCCATTCAGTTCAAGGAATTAAATTTTAGTGTGGCTGCAACTTACTCCTTAAGTTAAAAATATGCTGTATATTGTAGTTTATATGTTATACTACTTTCACAGTGAATCACATTTTATAGTAATACACTCTGAATGAGGATTTAAGTAATTACTCTTAGATCTACAGTAGAAAACAACAGAAATCCGGATGGTGTAATAGTATAATCTCAGTAACATCACCAATTGTTACATTTGCTGTATTTTACAGCTGTTTCCTTGAGTACGGTGAGTTACCGTAAAAATAATGTAATCTCATGGAATTTTCCCACAATTACATGCAAATTACAGTACTAAACTGCAAACATCCTTTAGAGTTTTTTACTGTTGATTTTGCAGTACTAAGCTATGGAAATTACTGCAAAGGCTAACAGTGTGCTTCTCAATATATTTATCAAGTCTATTAACAAATAACTTTTCTAAAATTTTTGAGAACTGTGGGAGTAGTGATATTGGCCTGTAATTGGTAAACTGACATCTCTCTCCGTTTTTATGGATTGGAATAACTTTTGCTATTTTCATTTGTGAGGGAAATACACCAGTTTGAAAGGACAGATTACAAATGTATGCGAAAGGTTGCACTATATATTCTATAATACTTTTAACTAATATCATGTCAATACCAAAACAGTCAGTGGACTTTTTATTTTTAACCCTTGTGCTCCCCTTCGGGGCAGCTCCGGACCCCGGGGGTCCCAGAGTACCCTTGGGTCGCATTTCACAGGCCGCGCATCAGGGTTGGCTCCCGCGCCCCGTACACCCACGTTTCCCTCCCTGAATGCCACTCCCGTTTCAATTTTTCTCCTAGTTTCAGGCAGGCTCTATCACGTTCGTCCATGGGAGGCCGCTGTTAACCCTTGTGCTCCCCTTCGGGGCAGCCCCAGACCCCGGGGGTCCCAGAGTACCCCACCCTCAGTAGAGACAGGTGAATGAAAATGAAGAAAAAAAAACAGAACGATCATTTGGGGTCGTCGAGTGCCCCAGAGCGATTCTAATGGGTTTCGTCAGGGGATCGGGAAAGAAAATGTAGCACTTGGGGGCCATGCACAGAAGCTGCTGCGGCAGCGTGGGGGTCATTGATACCCCAGTACATGAAAATGAAGCATAATCACAATAATGATAATAATGATAATAATGATAATAATGATAATAATGATGATGATAATAATAATAATAATAAGAAGAAGAAGAAGAATACAACACACAGACGCTTCTGAGTTTTATTTTATTTTATTTGAAATTACACTCACGATACAACTGAGGCAATCTGGAAGGCAAAATAAAAGTCAACAACGGGGTTGACTCAGCCTTTCAAGACAAACGAATCTCAGTAGATATGTCAAGAACAGGTTTACATGAAAAAAAAAAAGGTTTACATGAAAAAATATCAACAAACTGTCCGTGTTTCAGGTGCTCGGTGCTGTACAGCGCCTCCTGTGGACGAACGTCATAGAGCCTGCCCGAAACTAGGAGAAAAATTGAAACGGGAGTGGCAGCCACAGAGGGAAATGATGACCTATCCAGGCCATACCATTTAGGGACATGCGCAAAAGGGGAGGTGCATTTTTAAAACGCCCCCCCCCCCCCCTCCCCCCGGGGCTGTATTTTTGATTACAATATCAACAAACTGTCCGTGTTTCAGGCGCTCGGTGGCTGTGAATACATGATAAAAATGTCACCGTAGGATGCGTGCATTGAAAGAATCAGCCTTTCGTGACAAATGTATCTCAGCAATCTCCTTTGTAACACTCTGTGACCAGCCGCAGCTGGCTGATTTTCACCACATCCTCTCCCACCAGTTTGTCGTAGGCCTCGGTGATGGCGTCGAAGATTTTCCTCGCCGATTTCAGCTCATGCAACAGCGTCTCCGCCACGGTGCCGACCTTGGCGTCGTCCGCTTCCATGTTGCGGGCGATCAGGAGACGTTGAATGGAAGGAATGAAACGAGGCGTGAGGAGTCTTTTCCTGATGCTGTAATAATGTTCAGCGTAAAAGTCATCCTCCAAGACTCGCAGACACTCGTGTTGTCTCTGGCTGGGGTGATTGGTCTTGCACCCGTTGCACGCTTCGGTGCGGTACTCGTTGATCACTAGGTCGAGTAGGTGATGCACCGCAGTTTTCACGGTATCGACGAGTAAAGAAGACGCCCAACCGTCAAGCTTGGCGTCTTGCCGCTCGCCCGCCGCCGCATCACACTCCGCGTCGGACAGTATCTCCCCCTCTTCCGAGGAACTGTCAGTTGAGCCGTCCGAGGAACGGTCCTCCTCGTCGCGATGCAGGGGTGCAGAGTCCATCTTTTTCTATTTTTTTTGTTGTTTTATAGCGACTTCATAGAACAGCTACAGCATAGGCAAACATTCAGTAACTACCGGTAAGTAACTAAGTAAGTAAGTAAGTACATAGACTGCGTTGGAACTAGAAATCCTAGAAAACAAGTGAAATGAAACTCAGCCTTCATAGTTTAACAAGGAGAAATGGGGTGGGTTTAGCTAAGCGAACACTGACAGTGTACAATTTAATTGAGAATATCCAAGGGCTCCACCGAGCCCCATGAGAACATAAGATGTAAAGTACGCTCCTGCGCCAAATAATCCCAAGGAAGGGAGGCCGAAGAATTTACACCGCTCCTTCAATTCGATCCTCTCCTCTTCTTCCCTTTTTCTTTGTTCTTCCTCCTTTCTCCCCTTCAGCCTTTCTCCTTCGAGTTTCTTCTGGGCCGCCTTATACATCTCGTCGGTGTAGTGGTTTACTCCACTGAAATCCACCATTTCATCTATTTCATCCAGAAGACAGCCCCGGAGTGTCGATCACAGCGATATTTCTTCCATCTTTGCCCTCTGCCTCTTTTCTGAGACAGCCGTCGGTGACAGACTCGGGCAAAACGTCTTCTTTGAAAGCGATCGCATCCACCAGGATGGTGTTTCCAGACGCACTCTTTCCCGATCCTGTTTTACCGACCAGAAGGAGTCTCAGTTCTTCACGGGTCGCAGAGCCTGCGGGGTTGGGGAAATGATGGTAACATTTGAATCATTCCAGAAATAAAAACCCATAAAACACTACGTTACGCTAGGCTTTTCTTTTGTTATCTTTGTATTGATGTTGACAGCAAGCAGTTTGTCCACATAAAGCAAGTACCACAAGCAGCACACAACCCTGGGATTGCACTTTACCTTTGTATCGATGTTGACAGCGAGCAGTTTGCCCACATAACGCCAGTAGCACAAGCAGCACACATCCCTGGATCCGGCCTTTGGTCGCCAACATTTTCAGTAAGCTAAGAAAATAAGAAAGAAAAAAGAGGTGAAATTAAGGCACATTCAAGGAAAGTATTTCAGATCAGATTAGCAAGTTAAACCACACTGAAAATACACGTTGAATAAACCATGGCCCCAAACTGGTTGGTTGTCCCATGTGTTTCCCCCGTGGCTGCTCCGGGCGCACACACAATGAGCCCTGGCTTCGCGACGCAGGCATAGCAACAACCTCCTCCTACTCCTCACTGCCTCGTGTGTGTGTGTGTGTGTGGTACTGGGTTCCTCACAGACGGTGGTGTTCGCAAAACCCACCCTCCCCAAAGATAAGGGCTCGCCAGCGGGGCCCGTGAGAGCGAGGGTCTGAGGTCCAAACGGAGGGCTGTGTTCACGTAACCCGCCCTCCGCAGACCTAAGCGTATGCTACCGAGACGCTTGAGAACGATGTAGAGGGAGAAAGAAGGAGGAGGAGGCATGGAGAGCCCCGAGGTCCAACTGGAGGGCGGTGTTCGCGTAATAGGCAGGCCAAACAGCTTCTCTTTCACTAGCGAGGCGCTTGAGAACGATGTAGAGGGAGCAAGGAGGATGAGGAGCAACGGAGAGCCCGAGGTCCAACTAGAGGGCGGTGTTCGTGAAACCGGCCATCCGCAGACCTAAGCGTACGCTCGTGAGGAGCATAAACGGAGGGCCGTGTTCACATAATGGGCAGGCCAAACGGCTGCTCTTTCACTAGCGAGGCACTTGAGAATGATGGAGAGGGAGCAAGGAGGACGAGGAGGCGCGGAGAGCCCTAGGTCCAACTGGAGGGCGGTGTTCGCGTCATAGGAAGGCCAAACAGCTTCTCTTTCATTAGCGAGGCACATGACAACGGTAGAGAAGGAGCAAGGAGGACGAGGAGCAACGGAGATCCCGAGGTCCTCACCGAAGGGGGTGTTCGCGAAACCGGCCCTCAGGAGACCTAAGTGTACGCTAGCGAGGAGCATGAGAACGATGTAGAGGGAGCAAGGATGAGGAGGAGGCAAGGAGTTTCTGAAGTCCCAAGGGAGGGCAGTGTTTGCGTAATAGGCAGGCCAAGCAGCTGCTCTTTCACTAGCGAGGCACTTGAAAGCAATATAGAGGGGGCAAGGAAGACGGGGAGCAACGGAGATCCCAAGGTCTTCACTGAAGGGGGTGTTCGCGAAACCCACCCTCTGCAAACCTAAGCGTACTCTAGCGAGGAGCGTGACAAGGATGTAGAGGGAGCAAGGAGGACGAGGAGGCACGGAAAGCCTGAGGTCCAACTGGAGGGCGGTGTTCGCATAATAGGCAGGCCACGCAGCTGCTCTTTCACTAGCGAGGTGCAGGAGAACGATGGAGAAGGAGAGAGGAAGACGAGGAGCAACGGAGAGCCCGAGGTCCTCACTTAGGCCCATTTACGCGTAACCCAAGGCCCATCCAGCAAAGTGCTCAACTGTGAGGAGCAGGAGAACGGAGCAGAAGGAGGTCGCAGGACGGGGAGGCAGGGAGAGTCCGAAGTCCTCACTTAGGCCGGTTTACGCGAACACTGCCGAGAAGGAGACATTGATGATGATGATGATGATTATGATGATGTGAAGTTGAGAGTTGTTTGCTCCGGCGGTTCGGGGTCCCTCCAGACCCCAGTGTTTGCCATTGTAACTTACGAATGTGCATTGGGGTTGCGAAATACTTCATCGTGGGTACACTTTGACCCCATAGTAATCGTGTAGTAGAGAGCATCCCCGGTCCTCGGGAAGGCCGGTTTACGCGTAACCTGAGGCCCATAAGGCTAAGCACTCACCTGCGAGGAGCAGGAGAACGGAGCAGAAGGAGGAAGGAGGACTAGGAGGCAGGGAGAGTCCGAGGTCCTCACGGAGGCCTGTTTTCGCATAACCTGGGGCCCATCCGGCTAAGCGCTCGCCTGCGAGGAGCAGGAGAACGGAGCAGAACGACGAAGGAGGACGCTGAGGCAGGGAGAGTCCGAAGTCCTCACTGTGGCTCATTTACGCGAACACTGCCGAAAAGGAGACGATGATGATGATGACGTGAAGTTGAGAGTTGTTTCCTCCGGCGGTTCGGGGTCCCTCCAGACCCCAGTGTTTGCCATCGTAACTTACGAATGTGCATTGGGGTTGCGAAATACCTCATCGTGGGTACACTTTCACCCCATAGTAATCATGGAGTAGAGAGCATCCCCGGTCCTCGCGAAGGCCGGTTTACGCGTAACCCGAGGCCCATAAGGCTAAGCACTCACCCGCGAGGAGCAGCAGAACCGAGGAGAAGGACGAAGGACGAAGGAGGACTAGGAGGCAGGGAGAATCCGAGGTCCTCACTTAGGCCCGTTTACGCGAACACTGCCGAGAAGGAGACGACGATGATGATGATGTGAAGTTGAGAGTTGTTTCCTCCGACGGTTCGGGGTCCCTCCAGACCCCAGTGTTTGCCATCGTAACTTACGAATGTGTATTGGGGTTGCGAAATACCCCATTGCCATTACTAAGGGGTCACAGTGTACCCACGGAGTAGAGAGCACCCACATTCCTCGCGAAGGCCGGTTTACGCGTAACTTGGGGCCCACCCGGCTAAGCGCTTGCCTGCGAGGAGCAGGAGAATGGAGCAGAAGGAGGTAGGAAGGCGGCAGGGAGAGTCTGAGGCCCTCAAGGAGGGCGGTTTACGCGAACTCTGCCCTCTGTAAAGCCAAGCGTCCAACAGCGAGGCCCAGAACTGAGAACTGAGGAGAGGGCCGGTTTACGTGAAGACTACCCTCTGTAAAGCTGAGCGTTTGCAAGCGCAGGGTAGAAGGACCAAGGAGGAGGAAGGAGACGATGATGATGATGATGATTATGTGAAGTTGAGAGATGTTTGCTCCAGTGGTTCGGGTCCCTCGAGACCCCTGTATATGCCATCGTAATTTACGAATGTTGTGTGGGGTGGCGAAATACCCCATCATGATCACTAAGGGGTCACAGAGTACCCACGGAGCACGGAGCGCCCGCGGTCCTGTTTACGCGTAACCATCCGGCTAAGCGCTCGCCTACCGGGAGCAGGAGAATGGGGAAGAAGGAGGAAGGAGTTCGAGGACGAACGGAGAGTCCGAGGTCCTCACTGAGGCTGGTGTACGCGAACACTCTCGAGGAGACGATGATGATGATGTGAAGTTGAGAGTTGTTGCCCTGGCGCTTTGGGGTCCCTCCAGACCCCAAGGTTTGCCATCGTAACTTACGCGATCGATGGAGGGTTACAACCAATTAGGTGCCTTTGTCCGACGCTGTGACGAGACCCGCTACAGCCGGGGGTCCGCCTGACCCCCATCTGCCCCCACTGCGAACCGGCGCCCTGTTTCGCGACGAGACCTGGGTCCGCGCTGCCGGGGTCTGCGTGACCCCCCCCACCCCCCCACCCCTTCTTTTTTTTTTTTTGGTCCAGGATGCACAAGGGTTAAGTATAAGTAAGTAATCAGATTACTTATGTAATCAGATTACTTATGTCAGTCAGTTATCTCTACTAACCGTATATCTGTATGAATCATCCTGAAATGTCTGATATATGTGAAGTATTTCCAGAGAAAATAAAGTCATTCACTCCCATCTGTAACTGTCTGTGTTATTATTAAGTATAAGTAAGAAATCAGATTACTTATGTAATCAGATTACTTATGTCAGTCAGTTATCTCTACTAACCGTATATCTGTATGAATCATCCTAAAATGTCTAAAATATGTGAAGTATTTCCAGAGAAAATAAAGTCATTCACTCGGATCTGTAACTGTGTGTATTATTATTAAGTATAAGTAAGGAATCAGATTACTTATGTAATCGCATTACTTATGTAATCAGATTACTTATGTCAGTCAGTTATCTCTACTAACCGTATATCTGTATGAATCATCCTAAAATGTCTGATATATGTGAAGTATTTCCAGAGAAAATAAAGCAGGGCTCTAGACTAACTTTTTGACATGGGCGCACCGGTACGCCTAACTTTAAAAATTTAGGCGTACCGGCACAAAAGTTAGGCGCACTCAAATTTTTCAACCGCATCGCTTAACACCGCAGTTTTACATGTGCACTTTCTTTGGGGGGGGGGGAGTCCATACAGACAATATTAATTTCTAAATTATTAACTAACAAACTTGTGCTTAAAGTGCTTTGTCAATATTGTAGAAAATGTTAAACTTAATCATCATCTTGGCCTCCTCTGACGACCTGTTTGCTGCTGTCTGCTGCTGAAAGGCCGTGGGGAGAGGGGACACTTGGGCAGTGCATTTATTGCAGCATATAATGTGTTTTCTGGATACACTGTGCTTTTTCAGCATTCAAATATTGATGGCACCGTGTCAGAGCACTGGCTATGAATTTCAGACAGATCAGGCCTTAACTTAACAAAAAAGTTATCAATAGTTCTTTTCATCTTTTCTTATTACCCACAGCTACATCCACTTCTCTCAGGCCTAGGCTGCTCACTAGGGCTGAGTATCATCACTGATTTCTATAATCCATTCAATTCCGGTTCTCAAAGTCCTGATTTGATTCAACTTAGCCTCAGACAGTCAGAAATATTATAATTCTGATCATTTATCAGTACTGACTTCATCAGAATTGTGAACATCACAGCAGAGGCCTTTGTGTGAAAGTAACTGAGAATAAAACACAGGAAAACATGAAGGAGATTTTCCTGGTCTGGCTTTTTATAGCAGATAACCTTAAAAATATTCTGCAATATTCTGCAATTTTGCATAATTTTAAGAAATTTAAATTTCTTCAGTATTGAACAGCAGAAATTAGGCTTTCTTGTCCGAGGTCATTTAAGTGAAAAAAGAAAAAGCGCTGTAAACAACGCTAGACTGGTGGGTAATAAGCGAATGAATAATGCAGAAAACAGATTTGAGACGGGAAACTGTTCCTGAAGTACAGAGAGAGAGAGAGCTGTGCAGGAAGTGTGATTTTTATCGTGGTGGAAGCAAAACAGCAAAAGTCAGAGGGAATTCATGACGACATTGATCAAATGTGAAGCGCAGTTTGCTGCTTCTTTTGCTGCTTCTTTTGCTGCTGGCTCGGTGAATTTTGGTTGGAGAGAGGCAAAACCTGCAGCTCAGAATCAGCGCAAAAAGACGTAAACACAGCGCGGACCCGAAGAATCGCTAAGCTCCGACAGCGTGTCCGTGTTCGGGCCGTCGGGTGAGAAAGCCGAGAAAGACGAAGCTGATTCTGATGTGTTGGGTCCGCTCCGTGTTTAGGTCTTTGTGTGGAATCCGTTAATGAATTGATATCGCTTTATTCAAGCTACTCACCTCTCTCTTCCACCTGCACTTTCAACTGGACCACGGCCAATCAGAGAGGTCCCGCCCCTGACTATCTCTGATTGGTTTAGTCCACGATAGGGGCATAATGTGTGTCTGTTGTTGACCACACGGAGAGTTACAGAGATTTTTTTTTTGTTACCGGAGCAGTTGTTCGCACCTGTGCGACCAAATATTTATTTTTAGTCGCACCACTGAAAAATTTGGTCGCATTTGCGACCAAATTGGTCGCACTCTAGAGCCCTGTAAAGTCATTCACTCGGATCTGTAACGGTGTTTATTATTACTAAGTATAAGTAAGTAATCAGATTACTTATGTAATCAGATTACTTATGTCAGTCAGTTATCTCTACTAACCGTATATCTGTATGAATCATCCTAAAATGTCTGATATATGTGAAGTATTTCCAGAGAAAATAAAGTCATTCACACGGATCTGTAACTGTGTGTAAGGAATCAGATTACTTATGTAATCAGATTACTTGTGTAATCAGATTACTTATGTAATCAGATTACTTATGTCAGTCAGTTATCTCTACTAACCGTATATCTGTATGAATCATCCTGAAATGTCTGATATATGTGAAGTATTTCCAGAGAAAATAAAGTCATTCACTCGCATCTGTAACTGTCTGTGTTATTATTAAGTATAAGTAAGTAATCAGATTACTTATGTAATCAGATTACTTATGTAATCAGATTACTTATGTCAGTCAGTTATCTCTACTAACCGTATATCTGTATGAATCATCCTGAAATGTCTGATATATGTGAAGTATTTCCAGAGAAAATAAAGTCATTCACTCGCATGTGTAACTGTCTGTATTATTGTTAAGTATAAGTAAGTAATCAGATTACTTATGTAATCAGATTAACTATGTAATCAGATTATTTATGTAATCAGATTGCTTATGTAGTCAGATAACTTATATCAGTCAGTTATCTCTACTAACCATATATCTGTATGAATCATCCTAAAATGTCTGATATATGTGAAGTTTTTTCCAGAGAAAATAAAGTCATTCACTCGCATCTGTAACGGTGTGTATTATTACTAAGTATAAGTAAGTAATCAGATTACTTATGTAATCAGATTACTTATGTCAGTCAGTTATCTCTACTAACTGTATATCTGTATAAATCATCCTAAAATGTCTGATATATGTCAAGTATTTCCAGACAAAATGAAGTCATTCACTCGGATCTGTGACGGTGTGTATTGTTATTAAGTATAAGCAAGTAATCAGATTACTTATGTAATCACATTACTCATGTAATCACACTACTTATGTCAGTCAGTTATCTCTACTAACCGTATATCTGTATGAATCATCCTAAAATGTCTAAAATATGTGAAGTATTTCCAGAGAAAATAAAGTCATTCACTCGGATCTGTAACTGTGTGTTTTATTATTAAGTATAAGTAAGTAATCCGATTACTTATGTAATCAGATTACTTATGTCAGTCCGTTATCTCTACTAACCGTATATCTGTATGAATCATCCTAAAATGTCTGATATATGTGAAGTATTTCCAGAGAAAATAGTCATTCACTCGGATCTGTAACTGTGTGTATTATTATTAAGTATAAGTAAGTAATCAGATTACTTATGTAATCACATTACTTATGTCAGTCAGTTAACTCTACTAACCGTATATCTGTATGAATCATCCTAAAATGTCTGATATATGTGAAGTATTTCCAGAGAAAATAAAGTCATTCACTCGGATCTGTAACGGTGTTTATTATTAGTAAGTATAAGTAAGTAATCAGATTACTTATGTAATCAGATTACTTATGTCAGTCAGTTATCTCTACTAACTGTATATCTGTATAAATCATCCTAAAATGTCTGATATATGTCAAGTATTTCCAGAGAAAATGAAGTCATTCACTCGGATCTGTGACGGTGTGTATTATAGTATAAGTAAGGAATCAGATTACTTATGTCATCACATTTCATATGTAATCAGATTACTTATGTAATCAGATTACTTATGTCAGTCAGTTATCTCTACTAACTGTATATCTGTATGAATCATCCTAAAATGTCTGATATATGTGAAGTATTTCCCTAGAAAATAAAGTCATTCACTCGCATCTGTAACTGTCTGCATTATTATTAAGTATAAGTAAGTAATCAGATTACTTATGCAATCAGATTACTTATGTCAGTCAGTTATCTCTACTAACCGTATATCTGTATGAATCATCCTAAAATGTCTGATATATGTGAAGTATTTCCAGAGAAAATAAAGTCATTCACTCGGATCTGTAACTGTGTGTATTATTATTAAGTATAAGTAAGTAATCCGATTACTTATGTAATCAGATTACTTATGTAATCAGATTACTTATGTCAGTCAGTTATCTCTACTAACCGTATATCTGTATGAATCATCCTAAAATGTCTGATATATGTGAAGTATTTCCAGAGAAAATAAAGTCATTCACTCGCATCTGTAACGGTGTGTATTATTACTAAGTATAAGTAAGGAATCAGATTACTTATGTAATCAGATTACTTATGTAATCAGATTACTTATGTCAGTCAGTTATCTCTACTAACCGTATATCTGTATGAATCATCCTAAAATATCTACAATATGTGAAGTATTTCCAGAGAAAATAAAGTCATTCACTCGGATCTGTAACTGTGTGTATTATTATTAAGTATAAGTAAGGAATCAGATTACTTATGTAATCACATTGCTTATGTAATCACATTACTTATGTAATCAGATTACTTATGTAATCAGATTACTTATGTCAGTCAGTTATCTCTACTAACCGTATATCTGTATGAATTATCCTAAAATGTCTGATATATGTGAAGTATTTCCAGAGAAAATAAATTCATTCACTCGGATCTGTAACTGTGTGTATTATTATTAAGTATAAGTAATTAATCAGATTACTTATGTAATCACATTACTTATGTAATCACATTACTCATGTCAGTCAGTTATCTCTACTAACCGTATAGCTGTATGAATCATCCTAAAATGTCTGATATATGTGAAGTATTTCCGGAGAAAATAAAGTCATTCACTCGGATCTGTAACTGTGTGTATTATTATTAAGTATAAGTAAGTAATCAGATTACTTATGTAATCAGATTACTTATGTCAGTCAGTTATCTCTACTAACGTATATCTGTATGAATCATCCTAAAATGTCTGATATACTGTATGTGAAGTATTTCCAGAGAAAATAAAGTCATTCACTCGCATCTGTAACGGTGTGTATTATTATTAAGTATAAGTAAGTAATCAGATTACTTATGCAATCAGATTACTTATGTCAGTCAGTCAGTTATCTCTACTAACTGTATATCTGTATAAATCATCCTAACATGTCTGATATATGTCAAGTATTTCCAAAGAAAATGAAGTCATTCACTCGGATCTGTGACGGTGTGTATTATTATTAAGTATAAGTAAGGAATCAGATTACTTATGTCATCACATTACATATGTAATCAGATTACTTATGTAATCAGATTACTTATGTCAGTCAGTTATCTCTACTAACCGTATATCTGTATGAATCATCCTAAAATGTCTGATATATGTGAAGTATTTCCAGAGAAAATAAATTCATTCACTCGCATCTGTAACTGTCTGTATTATTATTAAGTATAAGTAAGTAATCAGATTACTTATGCAATCAGATTACTTATGTCAGTCAGTTATCTCTACTAACCGTATATCTGTATGAATCATCCTAAAATGTCTGATATATGTGAAGTATTTCCAGAGAAAATAAAGTCATTCACTCGGATCTGTAACTGTGTGTATTATTATTAAGTATAAGTAAGTATTCAGATTACTTATGTTATCAGATTACTTATGTTATCAGATTACTTATGTCAGTCAGTTATCTCTACTAACCGTATATCTGTATGAATCATCCTAAAATGTCTGATATATGTGAAGTATTTCCAGAAAAAATAAAGTCATTCACTCGCATCTGTAACTGTCTGTATTATTATTAAGTATAAGTAAGTAATCAGATTACTTATGCAATCAGATTACTTATGTCAGTCAGTTATCTCTACTAACCGTATATCTGTATGAATCATCCTAAAATGTCTGATATATGTGAAGTATTTCCGGAGAAAATAAAGTCATTCACTCGGATCTGTAACTGTGTGTATTATTATTAAGTATAAGTAAGGAATCAGATTACTTATGTAATCACATTGCTTATGTAATCACATTACTTATGTAATCACATTACTTATGTAATCAGATTACTTATGTCAGTCAGTTATCTCTACTAACCGTATATCTGTATGAATTATCCTAAAATGTCTGATATATGTGAAGTATTTCCAGAGTAAATAAATTCATTCACTAGGATCTGTAACTGTGTGTATTATTATTAAGTATAAGTAAGTAATCCGATTACTTATGTAATCAGATTACTTATGTAATCACATTACTCATGTCAGTCAGTTATCTCTACTAACCGTATAGCTGTATGAATCATCCTAAAATGTCTGATATATGTGAAGTATTTCCGGAGAAAATAAAGTCATTCACTCGGATCTGTAACTGTGTGTATTATTATTAAGTATAAGTAAGGAATCAGATTACTTATGTAATCAGATTACTTATGTCAGCCAGTTATCTCTACTAACCGTATATCTTTATGAATCATCCGAAAATGTCTGATATATGTGAAGTATTTCCAGAGAAAATGAAGTCATTCACTCGGATCTGTGACGGTGTGTATTATAGTATAAGTAAGGAATCAGATTACTTATGTCATCACATTTCATATGTAATCAGATTACTTATGTAATCAGATTACTTATGTCAGTCAGTTATCTCTACTAACTGTATATCTGTATGAATCATCCTAAAATGTCTGATATATGTGAAGTATTTCCCTAGAAAATAAAGTCATTCACTCGCATCTGTAACTGTCTGCATTATTATTAAGTATAAGTAAGTAATCAGATTACTTATGCAATCAGATTACTTATGTCAGTCAGTTATCTCTACTAACCGTATATCTGTATGAATCATCCTAAAATGTCTGATATATGTGAAGTATTTCCAGAGAAAATAAAGTCATTCACTCGGATCTGTAACTGTGTGTATTATTATTAAGTATAAGTAAGTAATCCGATTACTTATGTAATCAGATTACTTATGTAATCAGATTACTTATGTCAGTCAGTTATCTCTACTAACCGTATATCTGTATGAATCATCCTAAAATGTCTGATATATGTGAAGTATTTCCAGAGAAAATAAAGTCATTCACTCGCATCTGTAACGGTGTGTATTATTACTAAGTATAAGTAATCAGATTACTTATGTAATCACATTACTTATGTAATCAGATTACTTATGTCAGTCAGTTATCTCTACTAACCATATATCTGTATGAATCATCCTAAAATGTCTCATATATGTGAAGTATTTCCAGAGAAAATAAAGTCATTCACTCGCATCTGTAACTGTGTGTATTATTATTAAGTATAAGTAGGTATTCAGATTACTTATGTAATCAGATTACTTATGTAATCAGATTACTTATGTAATCAGATTACTTATGTCAGTCAGTCATCTCTACTAACCGTATAGCTGTATGAATCATCCTAAAATGTCTGATATATGTGAAGTATTTCCAGAGAAAATAGTCATTCACTCGCATCTGTAACTGTGTGTATTATTATTAAGTATAAGTAAGTAATCAGATTACTTATGTAATCAGATTACTTATGTAATCAGATTACTTATGTCAGTCAGTTATCTCTACTAACCGTACAGCTGTATGAATCATCCTAAAATGTCTGATATATGTGAAGTATTTCCAGAGAAAATAAAGTCATTCACTCGGATCTGTAACGGTGTGTATTATTATTAACCCTTGTGCTCCCCTTCGGGGAAGCCCCAGACCCCGGGGGTCCCAAAGTACCCCTGGGTCGCATTTCACAGGCCGCGCATCAGGGTTGGCTCCTGCACCCCGTACACCCACGTTTCCCTCCCTGAATGCCACTCCCATTTCAATTTTTCTCCTAGTTTCAGGCAGTCTCTGTCATGTTCGTCCATGGGAGGCCGCTGTTAACCCTTGTGCTCCCCTTCGGGGCAGCCCTAGACCCCGGGGGTCCCAAAGTACCCCACCCTCAGTAGAGACAGGTGAATGAAAATGAAAAAAAAAACAGAACGATCATTTGGGGTCGAAGAGTGCCCCAGAGCGATTCTAATGGGTTCGTCAGGGGATCAGGAAAGAAAACGTAGCACTTGGGGGCCACGCACAGAAGCTGCTGCGGCAGCATGGGGGTCATTGATACCCCAGTACATAAAAATGAAGCATAATCACAATAATGATAATAATGATAATAATAATAAGAAGAAGAAGATGAAGAAGAAGAAGGAAAAGAAGAATACAACACAAAGACGGTTCTGAGTTTTATTTTATTTTATTTGAAATTACACTCACGATACAACTGAGGCTTTTTTGTCTTTGTTCTTCCTCCTGTCTCCTCTTCAGCCTTTCTCCTTCGAGTTTCTTCTGGGCCGCCTTATACATCTCGTTGGTGTGGTGGTTTCCTCCATTGAAATCCACCATTTCATCTATTTCATCCAAAAGACAGCCCCAGAATAGAATAGAATAGAATAGAATAGAATACTTTTATTTGTCAATTTCTTCAAATGTACTTGCCATACAAAGGAATTGAAATTACGTTTCACACTGTCCCATGCGTAGACATTGACAACAATAAGGTGCAGATGCACCACAAAAACAGCCCTAACAATAAGGTAATAAATAGTAATATAATAATATAAATAGTGCTAAAAGAAATACTAAAAAAATATATATAGCAGCAGGTGTGTGCAATTGCTATGCAAGTCAGGAATGTTTTCAGTTCTTGGTTCAGAGAGTGTTTCCTTGTTGGAGAGTGTGCGTGGGTGCAAAGAAGCTGTTCAGGTTGTTGAGCAGAGTGGTGTCGCTCTCACAGCTACGTGCTACAGGCTTGTAGTCTGTAATAGCCTGGATGCCTTGCCATAGGCTTCTTGCGTCCTTGCTATCATTGAAGTGGGAGGTTATCTTGTGTGTGTAGTCCTGTTTCGCTTTCCTGATGCCACGGGACAGGTTGGCTCTCGCTGTTCTCAGGCCTATTTCATACCCAGCTCTGAAGGCCTTGTCTCTGGCCTTCAGCAGCCTGTGGACATCTCCTGTTAGCCATGGCTTCCGGTTGGCTCGAGTTGTGATACTTTTCACTTGTGTTACATCATCAATGCATTTGGTGATGTATGAGCTCACTGTGTCTGTGTACTCCTCGATGTCTATGATGTTATTGTAGGTGGCTGCTTCCTTGAATATGTCCCAATCAGTTGACCCAAAGCAGTCTTGAAGAGCAGAGGTGGCCTCCTGTGGCCACACTCTTACCTCTTTCATAACAGGTTTGATGACCTTCACTCTCTGTCTGTATGCTGGCATTAGCATAACAGTGAGGTGATCAGAGGTGCCGATGTGGGGGAGGGGGATGGCTTTGTATGCTCCTTTTTCCTGTGTGTAGACCAAGTCCAATATGTTGTCTCTGTCACGGGTCTGGGTCCGTTGGACCCAGTATGTGGAGTTTCATGTTTTTGTTATTCCATGTTTGAGGTTATTATGTTTTTGTTTTAGTTTGCATCAGGGATTGTTTTCTTGTTCTTGTTGTGTTTATGATGATTATGATGTTTATAATTTGAGTTTCATGTTTAAGGATTTGTTCTCGGTTGTATCTCACATTTAGTTTAGTTCAGGTTCCATGTGTCATTCTGTCTGTCTCTCAGTGTCAGGTCTGCGTCTTGGTGTGGTGTTCTCATTTCCTGTTTTATTGTGAAGGTCTGGGTGTCATGTGAGTGTGTTCAGTTCACTAGCGAGGCGCATGACAACAGTAGAGAAGGAGCAAAGAGGACGAGGAGGTCCTCACCGATAGGGGTGTTCGCGAAACCGGCCCATCGTAACTTACGAATGTGTATTGGGGTTGCGAAATACCCCATTGTGGGTACACTTTGACCCCATAGTAATCGTGGAGTAGAGAGCATCCCCGGTCCTCGCGAAGGCCGGTTTACGCGTAACCCGAGGCCCATAGGGCTAAGCACTCAACTGCGAGGAGCAGGTAAATGGAGCAGAAGGAGGAAGGAGGACTAGGAGGCAGGGAGAGTCCGAGGTCCTCACTTAGGCCCGTTTACGCGTAACCCAAGGCCCATTAGGCTAAGCCCTCCCCTGCGAGGAGCAGGAGAACGGAGCAGAAGGAGGTCGCAGGACGGGGAGGCAGGGAGAGTCCGAAGTCCTCACTTAGGCCCGTTTACACGAACACTGCCGAGAAGGAGACATTGATGATGATGATGATGATTATGATGATGTGAAGTTGAGAGTTGTTTGCTCCGGCGGTTCGGGGTCCCTCCAGACCCCAGTGTTTGCCATCGTAACTTACGAATGTGCATTGGGGTTGCGAAATACCCCATTGTGGGTACACTTTGACCCCATAGTAATCGTGTAGTAGAGAGCATCCCCGGTCCTCGCGAAGGCCGGTTTACGCGTAACCCAAGGCCCATTAGGCTAAGCACTCACCAGCGAGGAGCAGGAGAACGGAGCAGAAGGAGGTCGCAGGCCGGAGAGGCAGGGAGAGTCCGAAGTCCTCACTTAGGCCGGTTTACGGGAACACTGCGAGAAGGAGACGACGACGATGATGATGATGATGATGATGTGAAGTTGAGAGTTGTTTGCTCCGGCGGTTCGGGGTCCCTCCAGACCCCAGTGTTTGCCATTGTAACTTACGAATGTGCATTGGGGTTGCGAAATACCCCATTGTGGGTACACTTTGACCCCATAGTAATCGTGTAGTAGAGAGCATCCCCGGTCCTCGCGAAGGCCCGTTTACGCGTAACCCAAGGCCCATTAGGCTAAGCACTCACCAGCGAGGAGCAGGAGAACGGAGCAGAAGGAGGTCGCAGGACGGGGAGGCAGGGAGAGTCCGAAGTCCTCACTTAGGCCCGTTTACACGAACACTGCCGAGAAGGAGACATTGATGATGATGATGATGATTATGATGATGTGAAGTTGAGAGTTGTTTGCTCCGGCGGTTCGGGGTCCCTCCAGACCCCAGTGTTTGCCATCGTAACTTACGAATGTGCATTGGGGTTGCGAAATACCCCATTGTGGGTACACTTTGACCCCATAGTAATCGTGGAGTAGAGAGCATCCCCGGTCCTCGCAAAGGCTGGTTTACACGTAACCCGAGGCCCATAAGGCTAAGCACTCACCTGCGAGGAGCAGGAGAACCGAGGAACAGGAGGCAGGAGGACTAGTGTTGAAATCTCCCAATTCTTTGAATCTTTGGGCTGAAGGAAGGACAATACTCGGTGTATAAATGCTCAATCAACAATCATTTATTTCCATACAATTCAACACAAAGAGCATTTAGAACCATCATGATGGGGAGACATGCATGAAGAGGGTCACAGCAGTCTCAAAATGGTGACGGGTTACTCAGCTTCTTATAGTCTCTGGTGGCCCCCACCTAGTCGTAAAAGCCTAAACATTACAGTCTTTCTCTCTTACAGCGCCTAAGTTATGACCTCGGCTCCCTGTCTTTCTGCTCTTCTGAAAGGTGGGGGTATGGAATGTGGTCTATCTCCCCTGTCTTAGACACCAAGTCTCCTGCTTACAACCTTCTTTTTATGATTCAACAATAGAGCATGTCAAGAAAACAGTGTAACACATTCCCAGCAGATCAAGGATACAGAGTGATGCACACTTATCTAATGAACTAATATGTGAATATGTTCTGTTAACTCAAAAGTATAATGAGAACTAAACTACATACAGATCACACACTCTATATTAAAGGGTATAATATGATCTACAGCAGTATTCTAATTCAACTACTTTGATTACATATATAAGGTAACATATAGTAACAGAATAATCTAATACTAGGATACAGGGGGCGTCCGAGGTCCTCATAGAGGCCAACGCCAACACTGCTCTCTCCAAAGCTAAGCGTCCGACAGCGAGGCACAGGAGAACCGAGGAGAAGGAGGACTAGGAGGCAGGGAGTGTCCGAGGTCCTTACTTAGGCCGGTTTACGCGAACACTGCCAAGAAGGAGACGACGATGATGATGATGATGATGTGAAGTTGAGAGTTGTTTCCTCCGACGTTTCGGGGTCCCTCCAGACCCCAGTGTTTTTCATCCTAACTTACGAATGTGCATTGGGGTTGCGAAATACCCCATCGCCATTACTAAGGGGTCACAGTGTACCCACGGAGTAGAGAGCACCCCCATTCCTCGCGAAGGCCGGTTTACGCGTAACTTGGGGCCCACCCGGCTAAGCGCTTGCCTGCGAGGAGCAGGAGAATGGAGCAGAAGGAGGTAGGAAGGTGGCAGGGAGAGTCTGAGGCCCTCAAGGAGGGCGGTTTACGCGAACTCTGTCCTCTGTAAAGCCAAGCGTCCAACAGCGAGGCCCAGGAGAACTGAGGAGAGGGCCGGTTTACGTGAAGACTACCCTCTGTAAAGCTGAGCGTTTGCAAGCGCAGGGTAGAAGGACCAAGGAGAAGGAGGAAGGAGACGATGATGATGATGATGATGATGATTGTGTGAAGTTGAGAGATGTTTGCTCCGGGAGTTCGGGGTCCCTCGAGACCCCAGTATTTGCCATCGTAACTTACGAATGTGGTGTGGGGTGGCGAAATACCCCATCATGATCACTAAGGGGTCACAGAGTACCCACAGAGCACTGATCTGACTGTTTATTTGGTTAAAACCAAAATGTTAGAAAGTTCATGTTCAGTGAAATCACTGAACAAAGTGAGGAAGCTGATGCACTTTTAAATGTTGTCTTCTTTGGACCACGACAGCTGTAACTAGAGAACGGTCGAGGAATCTGGCTGTTCATTTGAAGCAGCTACTGCAGTTCATGGAAATTGGTACATTTAGCAAAGTGTGATCCATGGTCTGATTTAGATGAGTGAAATCATTGAACAAAGTGAGGAAGCTGATCCACTTTGACATGTCTGTTGTGAAAAGACTTTATTGGATTCCTACATCCTGGTAGGTCTGGATAGCTGCTTGTCCCTTAAAAAATTAAGGGGGATCCCGTTTGGATCTTTAGCCATCAGAATTGTTGTCTGAAGGCCAAGAAAGATGCCTAGAGGATTTACTTTACCATCATGGCCTTGCTATATTGGTCCATTTGATTGACCTTTATTATAATTATGTATTTATTTTATTTTCAGTTGTTACAGATGGGACAGACATGACTGGGGGATAGGACAGGGAGAATGAAAGAAAGAGAAGGAGAGAAAGAAAAACAGAGGAGAGAAGAGATAGTGAGAAACGGGGGAAGAAAGAAAAACACCTGAATCACCTGTCGACAGAAGAAAAAAACAGAAAACAAACAAAAAAGAGCAACATAAGAAATACAACACCATCACACAATAAACTAGCTAACAGTAGATAACAGTAGATACTAAAGGTAGCAGCCAAGAAAGGTGTAGCTTGTGTCTGTGAACACCCGTTTGTACACCTGTGTGGATCAGCGCGCTTGTATTCAAAAAGTTTCTCCATGTAACGATCTGCTAGGGAGTGTGGGGAGCAATAGCCCCGTCCCCCAGTGCATGAAGCAGGTATGGAAGGAGAACTAGGCCCCAGACATCCAGAGGGCCCAGAGTACGAGAACCCAGGGAGGACGACCAAAGGGGCAACCGTGCCACCCTCCTGAGAAGAGCTGAGGAGAGCCCCAGATGAGGGGTCACCCAGCAGCCACGGAGCAGAAGCCAGAGGGGGTTGCAGTGATGTGCCTGTGGGCTCTGCCGGCAGCCAGCTGTGCCAGAGAGGACCAAGCCCCACGCCCAGAGGCCAGAGGGCCCCTCACCCCCCGGAAGGGGCCCAGCCGGGCCACAGGCGCCAGGCCTGACTCTCCTTTTTCCTGACTTCTGTGTCTGAAAACAGAGAAGAACATTTCATGATTTGGAGGATATAGCATCAACTGAAATCATTTCCATTAATGGTGAAAAAGAACAGTAAAAGCAGTGTTTGTTTCTTAGACATGAGAGGACAGTCTGTCTCACCTCTTGGCTGCACTGCCTCTGTTAAATCTGACAGCAGTGTACTCAGTAACTTCCTGTTCCTGCATGTGTCTGTGAGGCTGAGCTGCTCTGATGTTGGAGTAGAGAGGATCTGCCTGGTTATTGGAGAAGTGGATGCTGGTATACTGAAGATCATCCTGCTCCTCTGGCTGTCTCTGATCAGGTAAACACTGTATAGGAAAAAAGAAAATCTCAGCTACAAATGTGATCAAATGTATTTCAGTTAAAGAACAACAGCAAAGAAGTATTTGTGAGTCCAACAGGAAGTGTAAAACCAAAATGTTGGTTATTTGTGCAACACTGATGTGACTGTTTTCACCTGTTCTCTGTTGTTGGCTCTGTCTTCAGATTCAGCAGATTCCTTGGACATCCTCTTTTTTTCTGGTTGGGACAATTCATGTAGAACAAAATAATGACATTCATAAACTGTTAAAATCAAAGTTTATCTCACAAACAATAATGTAACAGATCTGCTCACTGAATCCACAGGAAGACAGAAGAATATGACTGGCAGGAGAACAGCAGCAGTTACTCCAGCTGCTTTTAATGTTCCTGTTCCTGTGGAAACAAAGATCAAAATAAAACACTGTGTATATAATGGTATACCATATCAT
The DNA here is from genome assembly GCF_041146795.1 of Maylandia zebra. Classification (NCBI taxonomy): domain Eukaryota; kingdom Metazoa; phylum Chordata; class Actinopteri; order Cichliformes; family Cichlidae; genus Maylandia; species Maylandia zebra. The sequence goes on from NC_135172.1 coordinate 5,070,854, forward strand.
AAATAAAAAACAAAAAACAAAGACGGTGTGTCCAAACTTTTGACTGGTAGTGTGAATTAATTTGTAAGAAATAAAAATATGCAATGCCCCCAGTGCAATGACCTGCAGCTCTTTATTTCAGATTTTGTCTGAAACAAGAGTTAATTGTTTTATGTCCGTCCTTTAAAGTCTTAACCCTCTGTGGTTGGATCTTACCTTTGGATGTTTACACATTCTGCAAATATTTTCCAAGAACACAATGGGCAGCTGTTTATAGGGGAATGTGGTTTAATGCAGTACAGCTGTTATTATCACATCACAAAAATAACATTCATATAAGAAATAAAATTGTCTTGTGTCAACTGTATATGGTGTTAAATAGGCATATACCAGCGGCCCCCAACGCCTGGGCCACGGACCGGTACTGGTCCGTGAGTCGTTTGGTACTGGGCCCGAGAGTTGAGGCTCGGGAGTGAAATGTATGGTTTTCAGGGTTTTTATCATTAACTCTGTTTCCCTGGGTCTTTACCGGTGTTGTAGTTGTGTGTCTTATTTTGAAAGAACTATTTACGCATTACCACAGCGACCAGTGAGCATTAAGGGGCAGAGAGGAGGATGTTACTCTCAATGTTGTTGGTGCATTTCAGGAGGATGTTGCTAATAAAGTTACACGCGTCTTGATGACATCACTCAAGTAAACAATTACACAGCAAATTTGCATTTATTATTATATTTACAAAATAACCACAGTTTTTGTCTTGGTCATATCATTTTATTTTGTTGTATTAACCGCGACGCCTTAAAGGCCGGCCTGTGAAAATATTGTCTGACATTAAACTGGTCCGTGGCACAAAAAAGATTGGGGAACGCTGGCCTATACTACTGTACTTTAATGTTGGTCATAAGGGTGGTACTTAAAGAGCCACATATTTTATGAGGTGGTACTCATAGTGAAAAGTTTGAGAACCACCACACAGTTCATGTCTCAAAACATTCCAAACCTGATCAGCTTTAGAGGTTAAACAGTTTACCCCTCGTCTTTGCAGCCTAAACCTCAGAGAGTTTACGTGCCTAACGCCCACATCATGCCAACAGAGAAGAAACGGTCAGCGCTTTGCTGGAAGATCAGGAATGATTTGGCCAGTGGTCTCCTTCTATACAAATTCAGCTAATGATTACACTCTGCATGTTGTTTTTACATACTTTTATTCAACTTTTGTATTTTTTATTATTCGAGTTATGACTCTCTTGTTACAAACAATAAAAACAAAGATAATATGACTTATGTTAATACATTACAGGTAATCTGTTTTAAGGAAAGTCAGAGTAGGGTAGTTTAAACGGGTAGAGAGGCGTGTAACGCTCATCGTGCCAGAGCAGCTTATCCTCCAGAAACTTAACAGTTTCCAAAGTGAGGACGATGGCTTCATGTTTCAGCATGCTGTGGACATTCAGACCTGAGAGAGAAAATATGACAAACTGTGTGAGTTTTATATAACAGATTTGTTACATATAACATTTAAAACCCTGAGCTTTTTAACAACTGTTTAATTAAACTGGCATGTTAGAGGTCCAAAGACACAGTGCTGCAAAGACTTCAATGCATGAAATATTGTTTGAAAGCGTGAACAGAAATAATACATTTTACCATCAATTAATCTGTTAAAACTGAGTCACACTCAGTGTGAACTCACCGATTGCTGGAATGACGTTCACTGTCTTCAAGTTTGCCGTGGCCTGAAGGATGTTTTCAGAAAAGTCTTCACCTCTGAAAGCAACAACAAAAACGTGAGCACTGAGCAACAGTGGGCGTCCAGTGGTGGATATTCAAACAGATTTGAAAGTTGATCATTTGTACAGAAGTGCTGCTAAAGATACTCACACATCCACTATTAACACAGACTCTCCCCAGTGTCTGTGTCTGATGAGGTCAAGCAGGTACTGAGAGTCTGGTGTGGGGATGTTCAGGGAGTCCACAATGTGAAGATCATCCTGTGTCAGCAAGCAGTTCAAAAGGGGGGAAAGTATTCAGCTGTCAAGAAATATTACGGATACGTAATAATGTAGTTAAAGTCATCATGTATCCTATTCTCACATTTGTTATGTGCTCTAATTATAGTGTCACAGATAAAGAAAGGACTTTCTTTCTTTCTTTTGAACACTTACAAGTTCATCAGTGTCACCAATCTGCTACAAACCAAATACTCTCACGAAATGATATGAGAACATAAAGGGTGAAGAAATTCTCCATTTAAAACAAGTGGATTTATCTCCTCCTCTCTTTAAGCCAACTTTCTTCTAAGTGGCTAACCACTGCAAACAAAGGGTCTGAACAATAGGTGGGTGGGGCTTCTGTATTCACACGTGTGAGATATCTGTACGGGTTATCGCCTCTGTGACATCATAACAACAGCACTTGTGATAAGTGGGTGACAAAAACAGCTGCTTGTGGACACCGTCATATGTCACTGCATGTTTTTACAACTCTTATTACAGATGTTATGAGCCTCTAACATCACTAGCAGCTGTATTTGCTCTTCAGGTGAAACAAAGGGGTTTCTCTTACCTGAGCCATCTTGGAGCTCAGCCCAACTTTGAGTCCTTGCACTCGAACTTTCATGGGTAACATGTAGTAGTAACTGGTGGGACCTCTGGGTCCATGAGACACTCCACCTGAATGAAACACAGAACCAGTCAGACCATACTGGCCTCCAGCATGGGAATCCTTCCAGATCAACCCCACTGAAGGGTGATCATGTTTCTGGGAGTCATGACACAGAGACGAGCACACGCTGGACTATGAAACAAAGATCTTCATTTTCAGTTATATTTGGAAAAAAGGAGGGAAAACAGCAGACATGGAAAAAATGAAAACAGAAGTTTTACAATAAGATCAAAAAGAGACACCTCCTCTCCATATGGGTGATCGGATGCTTCCATGTCGAGCTCGTCCACTTCCTTTCTGTTTCCAGGGTTTCCTGCCTCCACCGCTGACCTCTGACCTGACTTTAGTGTGGGCGTGACTCTGAGATGTGAAGACAGCCATTAGTCTACTTTTCATTTTCTTTATCAGCCGCAATAAAGCTCAAACTTTTCTGCATTTGATCGTCTTCCTCTGTCATATATGCACTGTTACGTATTCCTAATGTGGTCATTTCAGACACAGAGCTCTGTCTGAGCTGAAGTTTCTCCTGCCTGCTGTTCAAAACACATCTTTGCAAGCAACAACCAATCAGAAGAAGTTCTAATTTTACTGTTGTTTACTCTCCACGGATGTGAACTGTAAAAGTATCAAATTAAATTTAAATGTAATAGCATAATCTTAGCTCAATGTAGCAACACATGATGAATAAAATGTTCCTAAGCTTAAAGTGCTTGATTATGTGATATATATTACAAAAAACTCAAATGCAATTGACATTTTTAAATAGTAACTTACAATCCTTTTGTAATTTCTCTGCCATGTTTCAACACTGTGTAGAATATCAAGCCTGAGGAATGACAACAAAGATTAACTTGCACATTTCAGTAGGTGCTGTGAAATGTGTAGAACTGAATGGAAAGTGTCAATAGTAGCTTGGTTACCTCGGAGGAACTGCAAACACATCAGGGTGAAGTTGAGCCACACCCAAAGGTTCGCTGTCCTGTCTCTCCAGAGACTCCACCCAGGTCTGCACAGGGGTCAAGTGAGCAGGAACTGCAGCATCACACTTCCTCAGAGGAGGCAGAGAGGAGTCTGCAGGAGGTGGTGGACGCTCTGCAGGAGGGTATAAAGCAGCAGTCAGTGAGGAAGATTTTCATGTATCCCACCCACAATGATATCAGTGTTATCAGGGAAATCACAATATTTGGTTTTTGGAGGACAAACAATAACACTGAATAAATCTGATTTAAAATCCATTTTCAAACATTACATTTATCTATCAAGTACACAAGCTTCATACTTAATCTGTCAGGATCCACGAGGTTGGTGGGCAGCAGTAAGTTTGGAGGCAGGGCGCTCTCATTAGAGAACGAGGAAGCGAACTGAGGAGTGAGAGGGAGAGAAAAACTTGAGGATGAACAAAAAACACTAAAAACAAAGACAAACGGGTGTTATATTAATCTTATACACACATACTCAGATATAATGCTGCACTATGGACGTTTTTTTCTATATCTAAAGAAATTAAATAACAGCAAAAATGGCTCCAGATTATTACTGCAACCATTTGGACAGAACGCTGTTATCTGCCTTTGGGTGATTTGAGGATACAGAGCGCGGTTGAGGTATGTTTTTCGTCACTCACCCTTTTAGCGACTCCTCTGCCACGAAATATGAAAGAAAATCGAAGCATTTCGGCTATTTTTTGTTTGTTCTACAAGCTTACACTGTTAAACTGCTCTTAAATAATTTGAAAACAACATGATAAGGGGGATGACAGGCTGCATCAAAGGTCGAGGACGCTTTTCCGTGTGGCGTGCTTGTGGCGCGTCTTGATGACGTCACTCAAGTAAAGTGGCACCATCTATTGGTTGGACGCAATGACTGTAGACTGTTTTCTACAGTCATTGGTTGGACGTGGTTAAAGTGACAAAAAGCTTTTTTTTCACCATCCAACTTCAAAACAAAGAAAAACGTTAGACAATAACTGATAATCGATCAACATCTCCAGACAAAACAAACAAGAAAATAATTTAAAAAGACAATACTTCTGTCTTTTTTAATTTTATATATATAGATACACTAAAACGTTTTAGAATACCCCATTTTTTTTTTCAGCTAATTGAAAATTATGCAGTTTAATGTCTCATAGCACTCTGAAATGAAAGCATAGTACAAATAAAGAATTGGAGTTACAAAAAAGAGAAAGAAATCATGGAATCAATTTATATAGCAAATGTATTCTAAACTTTTGACTCATCAAAGTAGCCACCTTTGGCAAAAATAACAGCTGAACACACCCGTTGCATTCTTTCAACAATAGAAATTAAATATTCTTGAGAGAGTTCTTCCCATATCTGTTGCAGAAGTTTCCATAAACATGCAGCACCTGTAGGTTGCTTTGCTTTCACTCTTCGGTCCAGTTCACCCTAAACTAGCTTGATGGGGTTTAGCTCTGGAGACTGTGCTGGCCACTTCATGGTTTCAAGCTTACCATCTTGTTCTTTTTTCCTGGTGTAGTTCTGGAATAGCTTGGACTTGTATTTTGGGTCATTATCTAGCTGTAGGATGAACCCCTGACCAACTAGGCAGGCCCATACCAAAGGGTATTGCATGGCTCAGCAGAATGCTGTGTAGTGGTTTTGGTTCATGGGGCCTCTCACTCTGTATAAGTCACTAACCCTGGATCCAGCAAAACAGCTACAGACCATCACACTTCCTCCTCCTGTTTTTTTTTCTTCTTTCTTTTTTCTTTTTGGCCTTTTTCAGCTTTATTTGATAGACACAGTGAAGAAAGAATAGGGAAGCAAGGAAAGAGAGAAGACATGCAGCAAAGGTCCACGGGTCAGATTCAAAACCGGGCCAGCTGCTGTCAGATGCATGGCATGTGGTCTCCCGCTCAACACACTGAGCTAAACCGGCGCCCACTTCGACCTCCACGGTTGAAAGTTGATGCCACACACTGTGGAAGCATCCTCGAAACTGAGACTTGTTTACTACAACCACTATTAAGCTGTGGTTGAGCTTGAGTTTTCCTGTGAGCCATGGAAGCTGTTATTTCTCAGAAACCTCTGATTCAGTTGTGGCTTTGGGTCTGCCAGACCTCTTCCTGTCAGAGTTTGCCCCAGGTTCTGAGTGCTTTTTGATGGTGAAGGAAATTGTACTCACTGACACCTCGACTTTCTTTCTTTCTGTTTTTGTTTTTTGGCTGTAGAGAAGTATTCTGTCGACTCTGTTTTCAAGATAACATTCCACTTGTTCCAAAACAAAATAGGTTTCTTGAAATCATGACAAAGTAGGTTTACCAGGATTCCTGCTCAATTATGCTGTGCGACTGGTTAGAGTTGATCCAGCTTGGCAAGCAGTTCAGTTTACACAATAGCAGGAGAAAAATCACAATAGCAGGAGCTTTTTATTGTAAGGTAAAGATCCAACAGACCCTACATACTGCGCAAAGTAGGAGATAAAGTTAGAAAATATAACTTCAATGTTGGCACTCCTCGCATAGATGTTCAGCCATCTTTGTTTTCATTGTTGTGGGATGAGACAGTCAGTTTCTAAGTAATAGAATCATCTGAGTTATAAACTTCCTGTTTTTCATTGTACTGGGCAGCAATGTTTGTTGGAAGAACTTATGACTGTATGTATTTTTTCAGGAATGGCTTGCATACGAGCCTCCACCAGTAAGTATTTCTCCAGATTTTTTTTCCATTAGTCATTTGTCCTTCGGTATTGACACAGTCAAACTATCTCAACTGGGTTTAGGTCAAGTGACTGTGGAGGCCAGGGCATCTGACGCAGCACTCCATCACTCTCCTTCTTGGTCAAATAGTCCTTAAACACACTTCCAGCCTGAAAGTGTGTTTGGGGTCATTGTGCTGTTGAAAAATAAATGAGTAAGTCTTTTCCCAGATATTTTTTTTCCATTAGTCATTTGTCCTACCAAATGGTTTGTCTTTATTTTCATGATGACATTTCCTTTTGCCTTCATTCTGCTGTCTATCTCTTCCAAAACTGACCTTGTGAACAAGGCACCATGGCAACCATTTCAGGTGACTACATTTTTAGTTAAAAGATCAGAGAGGTATGACGGAGCTAATCCATTTAGAGACCATAACATCTTAAAATCAATTATATAATGTACTGGAAGCCAGTTTAAATGAGCCAAGACTGGGGAAATATGGCCATGTTTATGTGTCCCTGTCAAGAGTCGGGCTGCAGCATCTGAACAAGCTGAAGACGAGAGAGCAGAGCCTAGCTGATACCAAAATAAAGACTATTACAGTAGTCAAGCCTGGATGAAATAAATGCATGGATCACTTTCTCAAACTCAGCAAATGGCAAAATATTCTTAGTTTTTGCAAGGGCCCTGAGCTGGAAGAAGCTTGCTTTTACAGTAGAATTTATTTGTTTCTCAAATGAAAAACTGCCATCAAAGAACAATCCCAGATTTTTTGCAAAGGGAATTCTGGACTTTTCCAGAGGGCCACGGTCACCCTTAAAAATAAACGAGGGTCAGACGGTCCAAATAGTACAATCTCATTTAGATTCAAAACGTTTAATGCAAACCATGGTTTAATGTCATCAAGGCAGTCTAGTAAAACTTTTATAGAGTCTGTAGAATCCTTTTTAAGAGGAAAGTAGATTTGAGAATTATTGGCACAACAGTGGAATGAGATTCTCTATTTTCTGAAAATAGAGCCTAATGGGAGCATGTAAAGGGAAAAAAGCACTAGGCCCATGATAGATCCTTGAGGGACCCCACATGGAAGGGGGTGGATGTGGATGAAGAGCCACCAAAACTGACAGAAAAATTTCTATCAGTTAAATAGGATCTAAACCATTCAAGTGCAGTTATTTTAATACCCACACACTCTCCAGTCTTGATAAGACAATCACATGATCCACTGACTCAAATGCCGCACTGAGATCTAAAAGCACTAAAATGGCAGCATTACCAGAGTCAGAAATTAATAAAAGATTTTAAAGTAAACTTTTAAAGTTTCAGTGCTATGTAGCGCTTTGAAACCAGGTGGAAATGTTTCTGAGATGTCATTAATTTCCAGAAAAACCTGGAGCTGAGGGAAGACAATTTTTCCAGGATTTTGGACATGAAGGGGGGTTTAGTGATTAGTCTAAAATTTGAGAGAAGTGTTGTATCAATATTTGTTTTGGGGTTTTTTGAGAAATGGGTGCACTACGGCACGCGTAAGATTAGCTGGGATGGTTCCCATTAGAAAAGAGGTATTAATAATGGTTAAAACATTAGGTCCAATAATGTCAAAGACTTCTTTGTGAAAAGGCGAGAGGGGATAATGTTAAGGTGAAACACAGGAGGCTTAAGATGGGAGACTATTTCAGCCACAGAGAAACAGGCTCAACGTGATCAAACACAACTGAGGAATATGGGGGAACAGAGGGATCGTAAGCTGGAGGAGTGATGTGAGACCTGATAGTAGCAACCTTATCGACAAAAAAAATGTAAAAAGTTTTCACAGGTGGCTGGAGACCCTGGTAAGTGTGTGGTGGGTGGAGGGTTGATTGCAAAATTAGAGGTCTTGAATTAGACACGGGCCCGTAGCTGTTATTAGAGATGATATCTGACAAATAGTTTCTTCTTTTTTACAGGGCTTCCCTTAACATATCAAAGGAAATCTGGAGTTTATCTTTTTTCCATTTTCTTTCAGAGTGACATTGTTTAACCAGGGATCAGGTTTAGGTCTAGCACACTAAGTTTTTTTAAAAGGAGTAACAAATCAAGCACATTTGAACAAGCAGCATTGAACAAAGTGAGCAGATGATCAGCACGTGGCTTAAGGAAGTAATTGTCCGAGGAAGGGGCACCAATATTCTGATAAACAGCAGAGAAATGTCAAGCAGTAGCAGGAGCGATGATGTGGAAATCACGCACAGGCAAAAGAGGTTTAACTGGAGGACATGGTGCCGAAATTTGGATTATAACAGGCATGTGATTAGAAAACTTGAGCTTGCAAATTTGAATGTCACATAGCTGCAGACCACAAGATAAAACTAGATCCAAAGTATGTCCATGCTCATGGGTGAACAAGATTAAAACAGTCAATAAGATTCAGGAAGTCTTTCATAAGAGGCTTTTGGTAGCAGCAAACATGAATATTCAACGCTTCACTGGAAGATCAGGAATGATTTGGCCAGTGGTCTCCTTCTATACAAATTCAGCTGATGATTACACTCTGCATGCTGTTTTTACATACTTTTATTAAACTTTTCAATTTTTTATCATTCAAGTTATTTATTAATGACTTTCTTGTTACAAAAAATAAAAACAAAGAAAATGTGACTCACTTAAGTCAGTTAGTACATTACAGGTCATTTATTTTAAGGAAAGTCAGAGTAGGTTAGTTTAAACGGGTAGAGAGGTGTGTAACGCTCATCGTTCCAGAAACTTAACCGTTTCCAAAGTGAGGACGATGGCTTCATGTTTCAGCATGCTGTGGACATTCAGACCTGAGAGAGAAAATATGACAAACAAACTGTGTGAGTTTTACAGAAGAGATTTGTTACATATAACACTTAAAACCCTGAGCTTTTTAAGAACTATTTAATTAAACTGGCATGTTAGAGGTACATAGACACAGTGCTGCAAAGACATCGATGCATGTAATATTGTTTTAAAGGAGGAACAGAAACAATACATTTTGCCACCAATTAATCTGTTAAAAAGCTGCAGGTGTGAGTACAAGAAAATAATTATTATAATATGATGTGTTAAATTTGTTTAGATCAGAGGAATAAGGAAGGATTGGTCTGTGTTTCAGTTTGGGTTAGCTGTAGGCTTGTGAGTGTGTGTAATTGTTTAGAGGGAAAGGAATTTATTGACACTGGGGGTCTGCTGTCATAAAAGGAGACAGGAAGCTACAGTTGGGGTTGTTGATGCTGATGCTTGTACCTTTAATTAAAGTTCATAATTGCCATAACTTGGAAGAAGGTTTGCAGGAGACTCTCCACATGCTTATCTGTAAATGTAAGACAGCAAGAGGCCAACGGCCCAGTGGATGCAGAGTGGGGGTCTCAGTGTTTGTAATATGTTAACTCTGTTTTCTATGTTGTGTAGAGGAATTTGGTGTAGCTTGGGTGAGATTACTTTTATGACCGTCAGGAAGTCACGTACGCAGAGACACACACACAGTGCTTAAACTGTTACACTCACACATCCACATGCACACTCACTCACGTGCACTCACACATACACACAGGTACGCGCACACATTCACTTACGTGCACTTACATAGACATACGGGTACGCGCGCACACAGGCACTCACGTCCTCGTGCATACACACACAAACACAGAGTTTGCAGCACACCATGGGGGTTTTATGATGGGGTCACTTCTATAAAGCTGGCTGTAACAAACAAAGGAGTGGAAGATAAGATAAGATAAGATGAGATAAGATAACCTTTATTAGTCCCACACGTGGGAAATTTGTTTTGTCACAGCAGGAGTGGACAGTGCAAAAGTTATGAGGCAAAAATTAGAATACAATAAGAATAAATACAGTACACAACTGTACAGAATAGAATAAAATAAAATACTATATACAGTAGAATAAAATAAATAAATATACAATAAGATAAAAATAGAATACAAATACAAATACTATATACAACTGAGTAAAAATACAACGATGACAGAAAGGATTATTGCACTTAGTATTATTGCATATGTATGGATGTGTGTGCTTGATCAGTTAAAGTCTTTATTATGGAGTCTGACAGCAGTGGGGAGGAAAGACCTGCGAAATCTCTCCGTCCCACACCGTGGGTGCCGCAGTCTCCCACTGAAGGAGCTGCTCAGTGCTGTCACAGTCTGCTGCATGGGGTGGGAGATGTTGTCCATCAGGGATGACAGCTTAGCCGCCATTCTCCTGTCACTCACCACCTCCACTGGGTCCAGAGGGCATCCTAGAACAGAGCTGGCCCTTCGGATCACCCTGTTCAGTCTCTTCCTGTCCCCAGCAGAGATGCTGCCGCCCCAGCAGACCACACCATAAAAGATAGCAGAAGCCACAACAGAGTCATAGAAGGTCTTCAGGAGTGGGCCCTCCACTCCAAACGACCTGAGTCTCCGCAGCAGGTACAGCCTGCTCTGCCCTTTCCTGTAGAGGGCGTCTGAGTTATGAGTCCAGTCCAGTCTGTTGTTCAGATGAACACCAAGGTACCTGTAGCTGTCCACAGCCTCAATGTCCATACCTTGGATGTTCAGTGGTTGCAGTGGAGAATGCTTGTGCCTGCGGAAGTCTACCACCAGCTCCTTGGTTTTACTGGCGTTGATCTGGAGGTAGTTCAGCTGGCACCAGTCCACAAAGTCTTGGGTCAGACCTCTGTACTCCTTGTCGTCCCCATCAGTGATGAGGCCGACTATTGCAGAGTCATCAGAGAACTTCTGCAGGAAGCACTGGGTGGAATTGTGGGAGAAGTCTGCAGTGTAGATGGTGAAGAGGAACGGAGCCAGAACCGTTCCCTGTGGGGCCCCCGTACTGCAGACGACCCTGTCCGACACACAGCCCTGAGTCCTCACATACTGTGGTCGGTCGGTGAGGTAGTCCAGGATCCAGGTAGTGAGGTGATGGTCCACTCCAGAGTTCACCAGCTTGTCCTTTAGAACCGAGGGAAGAATGGTGTTGAAGGCACTGGAGAAATCAAAGAACATGATTCTCACAGTGCTTCCAGCGGTCTCCAGGTGAGCGAGGGAACGATGTAGGAGGTGAATGACGGCATCATCCGCTCCAATGCCAGGCTGGTAGGCAAACTGAAGTGGGTCCAGTGATGAGCTTATTAGGCGCCGAAGCTGAGCCAGGACCAACCGCTCCAGGGTCTTCATCAGGTGGGATGTCAGAGCCACCGGCCTGTAGAGGGACACCGGCCTGACACATCTCCCCTTCTAGAAGATGTATGCTTAAATGAAGATGAATAAAGATGAATAAAGGTTTTGTGAAAATGACTACTGAGTTCTGGTGCCGTCTCTGGATGCCCGAGGAATAAAAAGAACCGGGGTGAAACTGATTTCGCAACACACTCACTACGAACACTATTAAGTTGTTCTTTCAACTTGAGTTAACAGCTTGCATGATCATTGATCATGCAAGCTGTTAATTCTTAGAAACCTCTGATTCAGTTGTGGCTTTGGGTCTGACAGACAAAGATGTTTTTCACACTTGAGTAACCTTGAATTGCTGCCTATATATCAGTGCTGCAGCTACAGTACTGTGCAAAGTACTGCTCCTGCTAGGAAAATACTGCTTTACGGGGACAGTGATTTATTGGAAGATGTGCTAACATACTTGGAAAAACTGTTTGTACAGTTCTAAGAAACTCGAAAGTCCGAATTTGTTATGAGCAACTTTGCTTATAACACATTATTCTTCTTGTAATTTCTTTAAAGTATTCTTCAGGCCTAGTTCCCCGGGCTTCTTCACGGACATTCAAAGTTCTTGTTTAGTTGCTGGCTGACTTTTATTCCATCTCTGTCAAGATGATCCGGCACTACTTCAGTCATTTTGAGGCTGAAATGAAGCCCCAAACCATGACAGTCTCCACCTAGCATTAAAGACAGCCGTGGACAGTCTGTTGTACCTCTTTCATCCATGCATATTACCAGTTTAGATTAGAGATAGATTAGATTAAACTTTATTAATCCCTCGGGTGGGTTCCTCCGGGAAATTCAGTTTCCAGCAGCACAGCACCGACAGAAGTTGCATGTTATAGATACAATAAAGGGGAATGAGAGTACGGATATAAGCAGAAATATACCATATATACACATATATAAATACAGAATATATAATATGGATAAATAGGATTGCACATTTGAGTGAGTCTATTGCACAGTGATTATTGCACAGTCTAATATAAGAAAAAAATATTGCGAATATTGCACAGTGAAAAAAAGCACTACAGCTCAGCTGTTCCCGCCCTCCTTTGTCCTCCTGTTTCCCCTCCCTCTCCCCTCCAGTGAGGAGTTAAACAGTTTGATGGCGTGTGGGACAAAGGAGTTTTTAAGTCTGTTGGTTCTTGAATTTGGGAGAAGCAACCTGTTGCTGAATAGGCTCCTCTGATTATTTACGACAGTGTGCAGAGGATGCCCAGCATTGTCCATAATGTCCAGCAGTTTCTTTAGTATCCTTTTCTCTGCCACTGTCCCCAGAGTGTCCAGCTTCATGCCGACCACAGAGCCAGCCTTCCTGATTAGTTTTTCCAGCCTGGATGAGTCCTTCTCTGCTGTGCTGCTCACCACAGCATAAAAAAGTACTCCTGCAACCACCGACTAGTAAAACATCCTCAGGAGCTTCCTGCAGATGTTAAAAGGCCTCAGTCTCCTGAGGAAGTACAGTCTGCTTTGGCCTTTTTTATACAGGTGCTCTGAGTTGTATGACCAGTCTAATTTGTTGTCCACCCACAGCCCGAGGTACTTGTATGTGTTGACCACCCACCTCCACCTCCTCTCCCTCTATCTGAACTGGGTGGAGCTGGTCTGGACCTCCCGAAGGTCTTTGTACAGTATTGTAACAACATGAATTCTTTAATATGAAAGAATGATCTTAAACAGTGTTTTAAGTTCCATAATTACTCTAAAATATTGGAAGCAAAAATTTGGTTGAAATAAGAATGGTTTTTAATAAACTCCAGTATATAACCATGTATAATAGACACAATGAACATCCAAAAGAACCAGAATGATAATATATATACACAACTTTGAATACTGTGCAATTCAACGGATAGTATTTAAAAATATAGTATCTAAAGAAAATGTATTCATTTAATCTTGTAAAAGTACCCTATAGGACCCCACAAGTCCACATATTTCCTTTATTCCTTTAATATAATAGTTAGAGAAAATGTAAATAATAACTGTTAAAAAATATAAAAACATTTATGATACAAAAAGCAGTTCTACTACATTTAATAAAATAAGAGCAATAATGCTGCACTGTAATCTAGGTAACATCATTGCAAAGCCACGATATATATATACACACACACACACACACACACACACACACACACACACATAAAACATATAACTACAGTACAAAAAGCACATTAAAAATGGAAACACAAGTCCTTTGAAAGCTATACAAGGTTGGAGAAAAAGAACGTTGACCCTCTTAGGTCATGTTCATTGGGAACTTCAAGGTCCAAGTTTCCTGGATGAAAGTCAAGCCCTCCAAGTGTGTTATATTTACGATTTGGCCTCTTTTGATTTTGTGCTTGATTGGGAAAAACAGTCACATAGTATCCATCTGAAGTGTTAGATGCTCTCATTCTTGAATCTGGAGAAAATTGTGGCAAACGTGTATTGTGTTTGATATGGCCAGATGGGATTCTTCTGGGGTCCCTCATGCCAGTGTTAACTCCAGATGGGGAGATTGCGTGTCCATGGCTGTGTGGAGCCTGGAGATTAAGGTTGGAACCTCTAGCTCTAAGCACATGATGTTTTCCTGTAAAGTCGTCAATATTGAGATCTGAATGATTTAAATCAATATGTTGGTGGAAAACGCCATCCATTCCAGGGAAGCTGGATCTTACTTTGGTTCTATGGGACCTTCTATCAGTATTACGAAGTCTGATATCACCATCTATGTCCAGGTCAGGAAGTTTCATGGTGAGATTTGACATATCTTGTGTGTGATGTTTATGTGAAGGTGTTTGAAAATACAATGAAGGATCATCAATACTAAGACCTGGAGATCTCAGATGCTGCTGTGGAGGGTGCATTGCAACTTTGGGCATGTTGAGGTTCATGTTTGGAGCACTAACCCTTGGGCTTGATATATGTCCCTTCATCTGGGGTTGTTTCATATTCAGTTTTGCATTTGGAGGATTAATATCAAGATTTGTTGGTCTCAAAGCTCCACCAAAGTCAATATCAGATGCTTGATGTAAATCTGGGCTTCTAAACTGAGGCGGCTTGAAATATGGTTGTTTTAATTTTCTGTCTAAATCAAGATCAGCATGAGGGCCATGGATGTTTCCTAAGGGAATATTTGTGTCAACATCTGGACCTCTTATGCCTCTTAACTGAGGGCCATTAAAGTCCATCCTAGGTTGTCCCATGTTACCATTAATCCCTACATCAGGGTGTTTTGTATTGAGCTTGGGACTCTTGAAATTGGCATCAGGTAAATTGAAATCTGACATACTAACGCCAGGTCCAGAAAGTCTCATATGTGGTGTTTTTGCCTGTGGTCCAGAGATACTGAGATCTGGTGTATTTAAACTTGGGATTTTAAATTTTCCTTTTGCACCAGTAACATCTAAAGTTGCCTCAGGCAAACCAATGTCAACATCTGCAGTGTCCATTTCCAAGTTGGGAGCTTTGAGATCCATGTTTGGTAAGTCTACCTTAGTCACATCAAGTCCACCTTTCATCTTTGGAGCTTTGAGATTCAGATCTGGAGTTTTTAGATTTGAATTTAATTTCAAATTTGGGCCTTTTGGTACTTTAGCTCTGACATCTGGTGAATTGAGGTCAACCTTTGGGAGATCTGTTTTTGGTGCAGAAAATCCCAAATCAAGCATTTTCAAATGTGGTGTTTTAAATTTCCCTGAAGGGCTACCAAAATCAACATCAGGGAAGTCAAAGCCATTTTTAGAACCTTTAAAGTCTATATTTGATGAAGGTAGATTAGGTTCATTAAGTCCACCTTTCACTTTTGGACCTTTGACTTTCAAATTTTGTTCAAAGTCTGGCCCATCTAATTTTGGTCGAGAAAATCCCACATCAGGTAATTTTAAATTTGGAGATTTTAACTTTCCTGATGGGCTACCAAAATCAACATCAGGAATTTCTAAGCCAGTTTTGGAACCTTTGAAGTTGGCATTTGGTGCCCTGAGGTCAATGTTGGAGCCGTCAAAAGTGCCATCAAACTCAGGTCCTTTAACATTTGGTAGATTACTCTTAGACATTTTCAGTTTTGGCATTTTCAGCTTCCCTTTTGGTGTGCCAGTGTTGATATCTGGAGTGTTGATATCTAATTTGGGAGCTTTAAGATCCATGTCTGGTAAGTCCATATCAGGTGCATCAATTCCACCCTTTATCTTTGGAGCTTTTAGATTGAGATCTGGGCCTTCTAACTTTGGACCAGAAAGACCTAAATCAGGCAGATTCAGGTTTGGCTTTTTAAACTTGCCAGATGGACCAGAAATATCTAGATCAAGATCTGCTTTAGGACCTTTGAGGTTGACATTGGGTGTATTTATGTTTGGACCATCCAAGTTGCCATCAATTTCAGGACCTTTAAGGCTTGGAAGGTTGAATTTAGGCATTTTCATTTTAGGGAATTTCAGCTTCCCTTTTGGTGAGCCAATGTTGACATCTGGAGTGTTCATATCTAATTTGGGAGCTTTAAGATCCATGTCTGGTAAGTCCATATCAGGTGCATCAATTCCACCCTTTATCTTTGGAGCTTTTAGATTGAGATCTGGTGACTTCAGAGCTGTGTTTAGGTCCAAATTTGGTCCTTTAGGCAGTGTCCCTGACAGATTAAATTTAGGCATTTTTAATTTCCCAGAAGGAGCATTAACATCCCAATCTGGACCATGAAGTTCTGGCATTTTAACTTTACCCGATGGCAAGTCCCAGTTGGCATTTGGTTTATCCATTTTCAGCTTTGGGGCTTTGAGGTCAATGTTTGGCATGTTTATGTCAGGTGCATTTATTCCACCACTGAAATTGGGACCAGAGATATCTAGGTCATGTGTTTTAAGGTCCAAGTTAGGGCCTTCTAACTTTGGACCAGAAAGACCTAAATCAGGCAGATTCAGGTTTGGCTTTTTAAACTTGCCAGATGGACCAGAAATATCTAGATCAAGATCCGCTTTAGGACCTTTGAGGTTGACATTGGGTGTATTTATGTTTGGACCTTCCAAGTTGCCATCAATTTCAGGACCTTTAAGGCTTGGAAGGTTGAATTTAGGCATTTTCATTTTGGGGAATTTCAGCTTCCCTTTTGGCGAGCCAATGTTGACATCTGGAGTGTTCATATCTAATTTGGGAGCTTTAAGATCCACGTCTGGTAAGTCCATATCAGGTGCATCAATTCCACCCTTTATCTTTGGAGCTTTTAGATTGAGATCTGGTGACTTCAGATCTGTGTTTAGGTCCAAATTTGGTCCTTTAGGCAGTGTCCCTGACAGATTAAATTTAGGCATTTTTAATTTCCCAGAAGGAGCATTAACATCCCAATCTGGACCATCAAGTTTTGGCATTTTAACTTTACCCGATGGCAAGTCCCAGTTGGCATTTGGTTTATCCATTTTCAGCTTTGGGGCTTTGAGGTCAATGTTTGGCATGTTTATGTCAGGTGCATTTATTCCACCACTGAAATTGGGACCAGAGATATCTAGGTCAGGTGTTTTAAGGTCCAAGTTAGGGCCTTCTAACTTTGGACCAGAAAGACCTAAATCAGGCAGATTCAGGTTTGGCTTTTTAAACTTGCCAGATGGACCAGAAATATCTAGATCAAGATCCGCTTTAGGACCTTTGAGGTTGACATTGGGTGTATTTATGTTTGGACCTTCCAAGTTGCCATCAATTTCAGGACCTTTAAGGCTTGGAAGGTTGAATTTAGGCATTTTCATTTTGGGGAATTTCAGCTTCCCTTTTGGTGAGCCAATGTTGACATCTGGAGTGTTCATATCTAATTTGGGAGCTTTAAGATCCACGTCTGGTAAGTCCATATCAGGTGCATCAATTCCACCCTTTATCTTTGGAGCTTTTAGATTGAGATCTGGTGACTTCAGATCTGTGTTTAGGTCCAAATTTGGTCCTTTAGGCAGTGTCCCTGACAGATTAAATTTAGGCATTTTTAATTTCCCAGAAGGAGCATTAACACCCCAATCTGGACCATCAAGTTTAGGCATTTTAACTTTGCCTGATGGCAAGTCCAAGTTGGCATTTGGTTTATCCATTTTCAGCTTTGGGGCTTTGAGGTCAATGTTTGGCATGTTTATGTCAGGTGCATTTATTCCACCACTGAAATTGGGACCAGAGATATCAAGGTCAGGTGTTTTAAGGTCCAAGTTAGGGCCTTCTAACTTTGGACCAGAAAGACCTAAATCAGGCAGATTCAGGTTTGGCTTTTTAAACTTGCCAGATGGACCAGAAATATCTAGATCAAGATCCGCTTTAGGACCTTTGAGGTTGACATTGGGTGTATTTATGTTTGGACCTTCCAAGTTGCCATCAATTTCAGGACCTTTAAGGCTTGGAAGGTTGAATTTAGGCATTTTCATTTTGGGGAATTTCAGCTTCCCTTTTGGCGAGCCAATGTTGACATCTGGAGTGTTCATATCTAATTTGGGAGCTTTAAGATCCACGTCTGGTAAGTCCATATCAGGTGCATCAATTCCACCCTTTATCTTTGGAGCTTTTAGATTGAGATCTGGTGACTTCAGATCTGTGTTTAGGTCCAAATTTGGTCCTTTAGGCAGTGTCCCTGACAGATTAAATTTAGGCATTTTTAATTTCCCAGAAGGAGCATTAACATCCCAATCTGGACCATCAAGTTTTGGCATTTTAACTTTACCCGATGGCAAGTCCCAGTTGGCATTTGGTTTATCCATTTTCAGCTTTGGGGCTTTGAGGTCAATGTTTGGCATGTTTATGTCAGGTGCATTTATTCCACCACTGAAATTGGGACCAGAGATATCAAGGTCAGGTGTTTTAAGGTCCAAGTTAGGGCCTTCTAACTTTGGACCAGAAAGACCTAAATCAGGCAGATTCAGGTTTGGCTTTTTAAACTTGCCAGATGGACCAGAAATATCTAGATCAAGATCCGCTTTAGGACCTTTGAGGTTGACATTGGGTGTATTTATGTTTGGACCTTCCAAGTTGCCATCAATTTCAGGACCTTTAAGGCTTGGAAGGTTGAATTTAGGCATTTTCATTTTGGGGAATTTCAGCTTCCCTTTTGGTGAGCCAATGTTGACATCTGGAGTGTTCATATCTAATTTGGGAGCTTTAAGATCCACGTCTGGTAAGTCCATATCAGGTGCATCAATTCCACCCTTTATCTTTGGAGCTTTTAGATTGAGATCTGGTGACTTCAGATCTGTGTTTAGGTCCAAATTTGGTCCTTTAGGCAGTGTCCCTGACAGATTAAATTTAGGCATTTTTAATTTCCCAGAAGGAGCATTAACACCCCAATCTGGACCATCAAGTTTAGGCATTTTAACTTTGCCTGATGGCAAGTCCAAGTTGGCATTTGGTTTATCCATTTTCAGCTTTGGGGCTTTGAGGTCAATGTTTGGCATGTTTATGTCAGGTGCATTTATTCCACCACTGAAATTGGGACCAGAGATATCAAGGTCAGGTGTTTTAAGGTCCAAGTTAGGGCCTTCTAACTTTGGACCAGAAAGACCTAAATCAGGCAGATTCAGGTTTGGCTTTTTAAACTTGCCAGATGGACCAGAAATATCTAGATCAAGATCCGCTTTAGGACCTTTGAGGTTGACATTGGGTGTATTTATGTTTGGACCTTCCAAGTTGCCATCAATTTCAGGACCTTTAAGGCTTGGAAGGTTGAATTTAGGCATTTTCATTTTGGGGAATTTCAGCTTCCCTTTTGGCGAGCCAATGTTGACATCTGGAGTGTTCATATCTAATTTGGGAGCTTTAAGATCCACGTCTGGTAAGTCCATATCAGGTGCATCAATTCCACCCTTTATCTTTGGAGCTTTTAGATTGAGATCTGGTGACTTCAGATCTGTGTTTAGGTCCAAATTTGGTCCTTTAGGCAGTGTCCCTGACAGATTAAATTTAGGCATTTTTAATTTCCCAGAAGGAGCATTAACATCCCAATCTGGACCATCAAGTTTTGGCATTTTAACTTTACCCGATGGCAAGTCCCAGTTGGCATTTGGTTTATCCATTTTCAGCTTTGGGGCTTTGAGGTCAATGTTTGGCATGTTTATGTCAGGTGCATTTATTCCACCACTGAAATTGGGACCAGAGATATCAAGGTCAGGTGTTTTAAGGTCCAAGTTAGGGCCTTCTAACTTTGGACCAGAAAGACCTAAATCAGGCAGATTCAGGTTTGGCTTTTTAAACTTGCCAGATGGACCAGAAATATCTAGATCAAGATCCGCTTTAGGACCTTTGAGGTTGACATTGGGTGTATTTATGTTTGGACCTTCCAAGTTGCCATCAATTTCAGGACCTTTAAGGCTTGGAAGGTTGAATTTAGGCATTTTCATTTTGGGGAATTTCAGCTTCCCTTTTGGTGAGCCAATGTTGACATCTGGAGTGTTCATATCTAATTTGGGAGCTTTAAGATCCACGTCTGGTAAGTCCATATCAGGTGCATCAATTCCACCCTTTATCTTTGGAGCTTTTAGATTGAGATCTGGTGACTTCAGATCTGTGTTTAGGTCCAAATTTGGTCCTTTAGGCAGTGTCCCTGACAGATTAAATTTAGGCATTTTTAATTTCCCAGAAGGAGCATTAACACCCCAATCTGGACCATCAAGTTTAGGCATTTTAACTTTGCCTGATGGCAAGTCCAAGTTGGCATTTGGTTTATCCATTTTCAGCTTTGGGGCTTTGAGGTCAATGTTTGGCATGTTTATGTCAGGTGCATTTATTCCACCACTGAAATTGGGACCAGAGATATCAAGGTCAGGTGTTTTAAGGTCCAAGTTAGGGCCTTCTAACTTTGGACCAGAAAGACCTAAATCAGGCAGATTCAGGTTTGGCTTTTTAAACTTGCCAGATGGACCAGAAATATCTAGATCAAGATCCGCTTTAGGACCTTTGAGGTTGACATTGGGTGTATTTATGTTTGGACCTTCCAAGTTGCCATCAATTTCAGGACCTTTAAGGCTTGGAAGGTTGAATTTAGGCATTTTCATTTTGGGGAATTTCAGCTTCCCTTTTGGCGAGCCAATGTTGACATCTGGAGTGTTCATATCTAATTTGGGAGCTTTAAGATCCACGTCTGGTAAGTCCATATCAGGTGCATCAATTCCACCCTTTATCTTTGGAGCTTTTAGATTGAGATCTGGTGACTTCAGATCTGTGTTTAGGTCCAAATTTGGTCCTTTAGGCAGTGTCCCTGACAGATTAAATTTAGGCATTTTTAATTTCCCAGAAGGAGCATTAACATCCCAATCTGGACCATCAAGTTTAGGCATTTTAACTTTGCCTGATGGCAAGTCCAAGTTGGCATTTGGTTTATCCATTTTCAGCTTTGGGGCTTTGAGGTCAATGTTTGGCATGTTTATGTCAGGTGCATTTATTCCACCACTGAAATTGGGACCAGAGATATCTAGGTCAGGTGTTTTAAGGTCCAAGTTAGGGCCTTCTAACTTTGGACCAGAAAGACCTAAATCAGGCAGATTCAGGTTTGGCTTTTTAAACTTGCCAGATGGACCAGAAATATCTAGATCAAGATCCGCTTTAGGACCTTTGAGGTTGACATTGGGTGTATTTATGTTTGGACCTTCCAAGTTGCCATCAATTTCAGGACCTTTAAGGCTTGGAAGGTTGAATTTAGGCATTTTCATTTTGGGGAATTTCAGCTTCCCTTTTGGTGAGCCAATGTTGACTTCTGGAGTGTTCATATCTAATTTGGGAGCTTTAAGATCCATGTCTGGTAAGTCCATATCAGGTGCATCAATTCCACCCTTTATCTTTGGAGCTCTTGGATTAAGATCTGGGGAATTCAGATCTGCGTTCAGGTCTAAATTTGGTCCTTTAGGCAGTGTCCCTGACAGATTAAATTTAGGCATTTTTAATTTCCCAGAAGGAGCATTAACATCCCAATCTGGACCATGAAGTTCTGGCATTTTGAGATCGCCTGATGGAAAGTCTAAGTTAGCTTTTGGTGCATTAATTTTTAGTTTTTGTGCTTTGAGGTCAACATTTGGCACATTTATGTCAGGTGCATTTAGTTTTAAATTTGACCCTCTAGGCAGTGTACCTGAAAGCTGTCCATCGAGTCCATCCAAGTCTCCATTCAAACCAGGAACCTGAATGACTGGTAAGTCAAATTTGGGCATTCTAAACGTTGGAGCCCTGTATTTTCCAGATGGACCTTTAATACTAACTGATGGAGCATCAGTGGCCCAATTTTCACCCTTAAGGTCAGCTTTGGGAATGTTTGCATCAGGTGCAGACATGCCACCTTTTAGTTTTGATGTTTTCAATCTTAGGTCAGGTGTTTTAACATCAGTGTCACTTTTGAGCATGCCAGATTGAGCGTCCAAATCTAAATCAGGAGATTTAAGAGAAATCCTTGGTTTCTTGTGTGACATCTTGATTTCACCTAAAGGCATGTCAGTGTCTGTTCCACTGATATCTGGTTTTGATACATTAATACCCAACATTCCTTGCTCTGAATCAGGTGATATCCCAGACAGCCTAAGCTGGGGTGATTTTACATAACTGGAAGAATCGTCCAAATTTAGATCTGGGTTTTTCAGTCTCTTGGAATACTTTAGACTGAGTTTCCCTGGTGTGCCTTCATGCTTAACGTCACATTCTGGACCACTAAAAGAAGATCCTGAGAGGCCCAGATCTGGCAGTTTAAATGTAGGCATTTTGAATTCCTGGTTTCTTCCTTCAATGGCCACTTTGGGAACGCTGGAATTAACAGATGGACCACAGAAACTTCTGCCATCAAGGTCTATCCCCATTTCAGGGGTAGTAATGTTTGAACCTTTTAGGCCTACATCTACTTCTGGAACTTCAAGTCCAATTTGAGGATTTTCAAGATTTCGCATTGCATTGTCAAATGATGGGTGGTCAGTATTTTGCAATTGCATACAAGATGTAGTGCTGACATTTGGGTCTTCTGGTAAGTCTAGATCTGGACATCTGGCACCGATTTTGAATCTTGGAACCTGAGCTTCACTTAGATTAGTCCCATTCAAGCCAAGACCTAGCGGTGGAAGATTCAGATTGCTGCCATCTGTTAAGCTTCCCTCATAAGAGTGTGAATCAGCATTAGCATCTGTGATTAAAGTCTTGGATTTCAGAAGTCCAAAGTCAACTCCAAGGCGAGGCAGCCCCATGTCATTTCTTTGGTTGACCTTGGATGAGCTTTGTACAGGTGGTTTGGCAGTAAACTCCCCATTCACGTAGCCCCCTTCAACACTGGGTACATCATCCATCAAAAACTTCTTGATTTTGGTGTTGTACAGTTTGTTGTAGGAATCCGTCAGCATCTGGAAACAGTGAGAAGTTGATGATTGGAATGAAACTATAACATGAGAGTTTATGTGTTGTAACAGATGGGAGATAATTATTAATTATCAATTGTCATCATCATCACTATTTAATTTGAGTACCAAATTCTCTTGTTTTGTTTTTTGCATCCAGCATTAAATGTATCTGCATCAGAAAATGTAAACAATTGTGAACTGTGTTCCACTGTTGCATAAACATACTGAAACTAATATAATTACTAATCCTTTATTTTTAATTGATATTATCTGCATTTAACCTACAGCCCCAGGACCCTTGGTACACTGGTCCAGATTGTCAAGGCTCTTGCTCCGGTTGCTTCGAGTGAGGACTTGAACTTTATCATCAAATGGCTCCATCAGCTTCAGTACTTTTGACACCTCTTCTTTGGACAGTTGATCAAAATTGATTGTTGCCCCCAGAATTTCATCCCCTGAAAAAGACAAATGAAGTTCTTGCACAAAAAAAATACCTTGTTCGAGAACATGCTTGACTGTGTGCAAATAATACTGTATATCCTTCAAGGGCAGTTTTAGTACTTTAAACCTGGCCTGATCTTGACCTAGAACAGCGGTCAGCAACCTTTAACACCCAAAGAGCCATTTGGACCCAGTTTCCAAAGAAAAGAAAACACTGGGAGCCGCAAATACTTTTTGACATCTAAAATGAAGATAACACCGTTATTGTTTTTTACCTTTATGCTTTGTATAAACACCTAAAGTGTGTTGCTCATGAAATTCATGAAGTGCTACAGAGAAAATTACATTTTATTTATGTAATGAACACATTTTGACCTTTTAAAAAATATAACAAAAAGGAAAGGCACCTAGTTGAAGGTCTATTTTAAATGAATTAAAAAGCTGAAGCTAAATTATTCATATACTAAACAAAAACTGTAGTGAGCCGTCATCCTTATATCACCTTTATATCACAGCTGCCATTTCGCAGCCTGTAGCGGAGCCCTGACCTGAATTTTAAAAATAATTGGGAAAAAAAATCACTTAACTGCCTCAAAAATGAAAAATAAATATTTGCAAAATATTTATTTTACGTGGTTAAATGGCCTGCATTTGGTAAATGGCCTGTATTTGTATAGCGCTTTTCTAGTCCCTAAGGACCCCAAAGCGCTTCACACTACATTCAGTCATTCACCCATTCACACACACATTCACACACTGGCGATGGCAAGCTACATTGTAGCCACAGCTGCCCTGGGGCGCACTGACAGAGGCGAGGCTGCCGGACACTGGCGCCACCGGGCCCTCTGACCACCACCAGTAGGCAAACATGGGGTTAATGTGTGTGGCAGGGCGTAGTCTGCAGTGCTGCTGCAGGGGAGGTGGACGGACCTGAGCGGCTTCCACAATCAAGCCTCGCCTGTTTAAAGTCTGTGCTCTCTCTGCTGTTGTGTTGGTATGTGTCGGGCTGTGAGCTGGAAAGCTACAGCTGGCTGTTTGGCTACAGCAGTCATGTGTGAAAAGTGGTCAATAAACAAACATCGTCGGGTCTGCCGTTGTATGTTTACAATGGGACTGTGACGGCATCAGCCACACAGGGGTAAATCAGTCCATTTTTTACTTTATTAGTTTGCTTTGCAGTTTTCTTCATTAATCATTTGGTTAAACCTAACACTGGTATTATGAGGCGCGCACATAGTAACATTGTGTGGTTTTTCTAAAATGTTTTGTTATATTAATTATGTTTCTCTCTCTTTGAGTTACCTGGGTTTGGGCGGTGGCTGTTTCCTGTCTGGGCAAAAGGCGTGGCTGAGGACTCTGGGAACAAAATGCCTGCTCAGCAGGACCAACCATGGGCTTACCAGGAGCAGGGGTGTTTTAGGTTTAGTTAGGTTATTCTGTGCTTAGTTAATATTAGTGTGTGTTTTTGTTTTCCCCCCTATTGTGTGTAAATGGTTTGGCCAAATCATTATAAAAGCTACCCTCATGTGTCTTTGTAATTAGGTCAGTTTGTGAGTTAAGTTGTGTCTCACTTTGTTTTGTTTAAGTTTCTGGAAATTCCTTTTTGTAGAGTTCTATTTAGTTGCCCTCTTTTATGGGCCTGCTAAGTATGTTTTTGAATTTTGTTAATTTTGGACTTTTTGAGGGTTAAAATAAAGAAAACCCTTTTTGAAGGCACTTTTTTGCCTGTGTCCTCTTTGCTTTGGCTGCTTGGTCCCTCACAGGGACTTCAGGTCCAGACCGTCTGCGCACAGCGTCTGCAAATCGGGGCTGTACGAAGTCACGTCATCTTTACGCAGGACTGTAAGCTGTCCTCTTTGAGGCGTGAGCGGTGTTTGTTTTTACCATAGCTCATGGTGGAGAATAGCTGCTCACATACGTATGTGGATCCGAAGATCCATAATTGCACTTAAATGTACAATAGTTTCCTTGAATTTAAGGTGTGTTCTTTTTAGAAACAACTATTTTATTTCTTGTTTTCAAAAAGTCAAAAACAATACGAAGAGAAGTTTCAATAGGATGTCAAGATTCATACCTTCCTTTAGTCCTTTGCCGGAAGAGACATTATTGATACTGGAAATGACCACCCCTCCCTCCTCTAACTGCTCCAAGGTCAGGGCTTCAGAGAGGCTTCTTCCCCTGCGGTGTGAAGGCTGCAAGTAAAAGCAACATTTTTGTAAACTGAACAGAAGAATTACTCCTCTAAAGTAGACAATTTAAAACAAAATATTCAATTCTGTATATATGAGCATTTTAGGAAGAATTAAAACAATATGTAAACGTTTCATACCATGACTCTTGTGGTTTTCTCACTATTGCACTGAGAAATCCAGGTTGACTAAGCCTGTAAAAGAACAAATAATATACAGTTAACAGACTGATTAACAGATTAAGGGAGCAAGTAAAACAAATGGCAAACTGTTCATGTATTTTCCTTAAAGTAGAGCATTAAACCAGTCAGCTACAACATTAAAATGGAATGAATTCAGCCCTTCTAAAAGATTTTTACTATACATACTAAATGTAAAAAATCTTAAGGCTTTGAGGAAGACTGTATCCATTTTTGTACATACTGTACTGTACTGTATGTGCTTAGAGAAGTGGCACCCAGGTGAGTCAGCAGATGCATCTTTCAGGTATTCAAACTATGGCTTTGAAACTGTTAGCTCATCATTAAGGAAAACCTAGAACAGGTTTTTCAAGACTGTTTTCTTTTTGCAAGCACACAAAGCCCAAGCAGCCACACCCACTGCTTCCTAACACAATGACACAAGAACACAGAAAGGCCTCCTGTGAATCCAACACAGTATGATCTATGGGTTTTTATAATTCCACACATTAATAGAAAATGTGAAATAAATGTCCACACAAATGTCTCCGCAACCTCAGTGTACTATTGCTGAACAGCAACAACATAAAGAGTGATCAGGCAACAGGTATTACATGGACATGTCAATAACTATCTCAGGACTGTTAAAATACATAAAATGTTAAAACAACATGATAGTTGGCAATAGACTCTTTTTATTTTTCACTTTAAGTGAAATCATATTAAGGTACAATAATATACATAATTTATGTTTGTATGATGTTTAAATTGAAAAAGAAATTAGCAAAAAGGTAACAATTAGACATGTAAACAACTCCAATCAAACATCTCCTCATGAGGATTTTATCCTTCGCTAGCATGAAAAGACGAAACCTTCAGCATTTAGCAGGTATCGTGCACAACTTCAAATGGCATTTGATTAAAGGACGCCACTGATATACTATTCAGTTACATATTAAACATTTTACAAGTAAGCCAAAGTGCACATGCCTTTGTTGAGTCCCAATTAGAAGAATGAACTACAGTGCTAATATTTAACAATCCTCAGATAACGTATAATTTCTAATTATAAAAAAGTGAAAACATCAAGATGCAGAACAATGATGACCAGACATGTTCTTTCAAAAAAAAAAACAACATTTTGTGAGGTTTTTTTTTTCTTGAGAGGTTTATTGAAAGATTTACTAATGTCATAAAGAAAAGTAATGCCTTTCAAAAGAAAAAAAGATGCTTGTTTAGCTGCAAAAATAAAATAAACCTGAAGACAGATTGAATGGTATATGGTGAAATGCAACCCACTACCACCACCACGCATGAAACCTGCTAGTGAAAAGTAAATTTAAGAAACTGAGCTTACCTCAGCATGCATGTGCCTGCTGTGGTGTTGGAGTCGTGTCGTAAAGTTTCCCCACAGAGTCACCAGTCCATGCTATTCCCACTGAAGGGTGAGAATGAGGATATACAGAGCAGTCAGGTGGACATATACTCAACCTGAAGCAGCCAAACAGGTTCCATTTTAAAGAGCCATTAACTGTCAACAGACACAAACATGCGTTTTTGCATCATACGCCCTCATGAAACTTTCACACACCTTGACTACCACATGCCTCTGGCTCGCTGCATATAAACACAAATACACACGACAACAGACAAGAGTCTGTGTCGTGTCAGTGTCTGACCCACGTGTCTGTCACACAGCCGCACATTTCTTCCTAGAAAGCAAACAGATAGAGTATGCACGCATGTTAAAGCTAGCATTACGGTTGATTCCTGATTTTAAGGGACCAAAATACAAAATAAAAAAACAAACACTCCCCCTGACAACTTGATAAGTGTGGTAAGAAAAATTCTGACCTGAGCCAAGGGAGCGGCAGGCGTTCACCGTGTGAGTCACTCCGATTAGTCACTTGTTGGGGACAAAGACTGTTGTCTGATTCAATCTGGATTGAAAGAAAAGAGAGCTCAGTTGCATTCACAGAATTATATAATCCTACCTGAAAGGGTACAGCTGCAGCTCCATATGGGCTCTGACTGTACAGTGTTTTTAATTGTTCTCAGGCAAATCTGGTGAATGAACTCAACATACATGTTTAATAATCAATAGCATTTTTATTACCAACGAATTTTTACATTACAGCTGTTGACAAGCCAAGAAAAACAAACAACAAAAATCACTCCTGTCAAAATATACTCACCTGCAACTAAGCATACAAACATCACAATCACAACATTTAGATAAACTTTTTTTTATTAATACTTGAATCTAAATTTGATTTACAGCTCACATTAAAGCTGCCGAGATCATTCCATTATTATTTCATCAATTTAAACGATTCATACTATCCTCCCTTAATTGTTTGACTGACAAATGTTTTATTATTCAGGTTGACAGTTGCTCTTTGTCTTGGTCTTACATTAAAGTAAAATGCACTTAAAAATACAATTCATGAGATGAAGGGGATCAATTTATGACACATACAGATATACTAATATGATGATCAGCATGTGGTTATTTGATCAATGTCATATGTCTGAAAAGTCTGACGTTGATGCCAAAAAAATAAAATGTGTCAAAAAATAAAGTCAGATTGCTTTAAAACAGTACATATAAAGAGAGGCAAACACACCCCAGGCTGAGTTCTTTGCCTGCAGCAAGCCTGAATCGTTTTTGTTAGTCTGTTGAATGACAGTAAATCATTGACAGAGAAGTGAAGTAAAAGACTCCGTCTGGTCATAAAAAGCCTGCATGCTTCTTCATAATAATAATAAAAAAAAAAACCACTGAGAAACTGGATTTTGTGTTTTCTTTGTACAGATGGTTAACATTAAAAGAGTAAAAAAAAGAAAACAGGATATAATGATAAAACAGAACAAACAGGAGTTGGATAAATTAAAACCAACTGTTTTGTGGCAGAGCTTTTCTCTTCAGTGTAGTTCTAAGATCTAATAAACCACCAACAGCCCTGTGCAGAAGAAAACTTACAATAAATGTTTTACATATATCTCATGAGACTTATATACTTTATATTAAGTCTCATACAATGTTGACCTCATTCAAGTGACCTGTATTTTCCACACTATAAGAATTAAGAAAACACAAATTATGACGACTGCTATGATTACTGTTCCTGCTATTATTGTAAATGGTACTAGAAAAATGTGTAATTCTATGAAATAGTACTTCCATAAGAACACAGTCACATCCATTTATAATCATCATCTTTGAAAGAAAGTAAAAAGTTTGGATGTGTTTCCTTGCAGACAAGAGGAAGAAGCAGCAACTTCATGTTAGTTCCACAGATGAGGATTCCCAAAACTTTGATACATCTACTCTCATTTAAATCTACAAAATATGAAGCACTTTACCTTCCATATTCATGTTGAACTTGGCAGATACAGAATCAGGTACTATTCAGTGTGTGAATGTGTGTGTGAATGGGTGGATGACTGGATATGTAAAGCGCTTTGGGGTCCTTAGGGACTAGTAAAGCGCTATATAAATACAGGCCATTTACCATTTACCATTCAAATAAAATTCCTCATAGCCCTTACAGGTCTTGCAGCATTTAAAAAAAAATTTCAATAAAATGTTTTTTTAAATAAAATTCTAAAAATAAGACATTTCTGTATTGTTGAACTGTGAATGTTTCTTATTTTCAGGTCTCTCTTTTTATCTAAAGCACTCAAAGACTGACTGAACTCTCTTTATATATTGAAAGATGATTCATAAAATGCTCCACATATCATTTGTTTCAAATGAATCCAAAACAAGATTATAAAGTCATAATTTCATATATTTAGACATTTTTTTTCTACTCAGATTGCTACTGTAATCCCACTGCAACATTTCTTCTACAGCAGCGGTCTCCAACCTTTTTTGCGCCACGGACCGGTTTATGCCCGACAATATTTTCATGGACCGGCCTTTAAGGTGTCACGGATAAATACAACAAAATAAAACTAGTACCGGTACCGAAAAAAAGAAGATTTATTCATAACACGCGTGAAAAGACCCAGGAAAACCGAGTTAACGATAAAAACGATAACAAAATAACGCTGAAAACCAATAAAACCCTGAAAACCACACATTTCACACCTGAGCCTCAACTCTCACGGCCCAGTACCAAACGACTCACGGACCGGTACCGGTCCGAGGCCCGGGGGTTGGGGACCGCTGTTCTACAGAGTGGTGTTTTGTTATAACACATCAACGTTTAGTGGCTTGTGGTAAGACCAGATCTAGGGCCAGATCTGGGGCGATCGTGGCTCAAGAGTTGGGAGTTCGCCTTGTAATCGGAAGGTTGCCGGTTCGAGCCCCGGCTTGGACAGTCTCGGTTGTTGTGTCCTTGGGCAAGACACTTCACCCGTTGCCTACTGGTGGTGGTCAGAGGGCCCGGTGGCGCCAGTGTTCGGCAGCCTCGCCTCTGTCAGTGCGCCCCAGGGTGGCTGTGGCTACAATGTAGCTCGCCATCACCTGTGTGTGAATGTGTGCGTGAATGGGTGGATGACAGGTTGTGTAAAGCGCTTTGGGGTCCTTAGGGACTAGAAAAGCGCTATACAAATACAGGCCATTTACCAGGTATTTATGTTCATAATTCACATAAGTGCAAGCAGACATGATGTCTTATTTCATCAAACACAGGCAGTTGTTCTGAATAAACACAAGTTTACACGAGTCATTTACATATGGTGACGAACATTTCTGGCTGTCTGTCTAAATTAGGATTCAAATATAACAATAACAAAGTGTAAAAAGTAGCAGCTATTATACCAAATGGATTTGACTAATTCCCCTTATTTTAAGTTACTGTTTGTTTTTTTAATTTTCGCGACTGCTGACTTTGAAACCGAAGTTGGACATCCGAGACTTGAAACGATGGTTCTCAGCTATAAAAATGATGGAGTGCCACCTCTGGGTTCTGAATGAGCTGATGCCCCAAGTACAGAGTTTAAAGAATCAAAGTCTTGATGTTAAGTGAATGAACAAAGGAGCGGAAGATTTACAGACGGATTAATGAATTGTCTCCGGTGATGTGGTCTGAAAAAGATGGCAGATACAAGCAGCAGAAGGATATCTGAGCTGAGCTGATAAAGTGAGGATGGATTGGAGTGGAGCTGCTACTTCAGCACATCTAAAGGAGCCAGTTGAGGTGGTCTTGGGTACTTCCTGATTGAGGAGACTTAAGGGCAGACCCAGAACATGCTAGAGACATTATGTTTCTCAAGTGGCCAGTGAACTCCTTGGTGACCACTGGAAGAGTTGGGGGAGGGCTGTTTAGTTGTCTTGATTCAAGAATATGGCATAAATTCAATGAATGCTGTTTATGCATTAGAATAATCACATTTCCAAACAGCCTCGCTTTTGAGGCCAAGCTGTCCGTTCCTAATGAGTTTTTGCTCAAAGTCTGCAACTCTTCTCTGCATCAACTCAAAGCAGCAAGTTGTCTGTAAATGTGTCTGATCATCTCACTGTCCCTGATCACCCGCCAGTCTGTGAAAGATGGAGTTATCAGCTTGGCAGAGAGACACGGGACTGTCAAACTCCACCACCTTCCCAGCATGCATCACTAGCACACGGTCACAGTCCATGATGGTGTTGATCCTAATGTGAGACAGGCACACAAAACACAAAAAGGTGTTTCATTCAGAAAATAAAAAGCAGGAAGTTTTAGACTACAGTTGTAAAATAACATTCTGAAATGTGCTTTAGTGCAGGACATGAACACATGCAGTCACCTGTGGGCAATAGTGAGCACAGTCTTGTCCTGAAACTTCTCTCTAATGGTCTGCTGCAGGAGTTTGTCTGTCTTATGATCCACGCTGGCAGTGGCTTCATCAATACACAGGACCTAAATGACAACAAAAACATTGATTGGAAAAATGTTTTGCTTTATTTGTTTGAGCAATCACGCTAAAATATTTTGTTCTCAGTAAATATAAATAAATAAATGTCTGGAAATACAAAGTTAGTCGGTCTTCTTTGCAGTAATGTAGAAGCATAACATTCACAAAGCTTTTGCAAATACCTTCTCCTGTACGCAGAGTCTTACAACCTACTTCCTTGTGAACAGGCGAAGGCGTGTCACATAATTAGAGCTAATCAAACCTGTACAGTTTGTTCTTTGTTTACAGCCTCATACTGTCACTGATGTCACAGAGAAAGCCACAGACTATTTTTCACCCTTTATTGTAATTCTGTTGCACCCTCTCACCATCAGTGTCAGTCACTCGAGAGGAAATTTACCGTCTCTGACAGTGGTCGGAGACGACGTGTGTCGTCGGTACAGTGTAATGGTAAAGCTGCAAAACTCACCTTGGCTTGCGTCAACAGAGCTCTGGCCAAACACAGCAGCTGCTTCTGTCCTGCAGAGAAGAATCTTCCTCTTTCTCCCACCTCAGCATCCAGACCACCTGATATTCACGAAAACACAAACAAAAGGCATGAGAGGCAGCATGAATCTGTCATCATCTACATCTTCATGTTGATGATCTTCATGTAGTAGCAGCTCCATTTCATGCAAATTTGAACCTTTATTTTAGGCTTTTATGATAAATGGCCCATAAAGTAAACAGGATTAATACAAAGATAACAGAGGAGGAAAGAGAACTCAAAGATAATAATGTTAGGTTCTGAAACACAGTCATCAGTTATCAAAGTATGTTTGCCAGCCGTTGGTCAGTGGATCCTTAGATTTATTCTGTGGTACAAAAAAATACTTTCGATCATCCAGCGTGTTGACTCAAGAACCATTTTCCCAGTGCAAGTAGGTAAGAACCATTTTGTAACTGAAGCAGACAGTCATGTGAGCAGACAGGAATGGAAAAGGGTGGCATCAAAGGTGCCAAGCAGACACACCTTTGTAACAAAAAAGACAAAACACTGCAATTCTTCTGCTCTCTGTTTTGTGTTGGTTTTTTTGCCTGTCCCGTTTGGCTCTTTTGCCATCAGAATTGTTGTCTAAAGGCGAAGAAAGATGCCCAACGGATTTACTTTACCAAATGGACCATCCCAGCCTTGCTGAATGGTCCATTTGATTCACCTTTTATTGTTTATTTTATTTTCACTTGCTGAATACGGGACAGACTTGACTGGGGGAAAGAAGGGGAGAAAGAAAGAGGGAAAGAGAAACAGCTGAGAAGAGGGACGGGGGAGAAGGGCAAAAGACAAAAACCAACAGAACGGGCAGAGAAAAAAAAATGCATATATCAATCACCTGGATCACCTGCTGAGAAAGAAAAAAGAAAACAAGCAGAAGAGAACAAGAGTAATAGAATAAACAACATCACAATGATATATGGGAATATGACAGTAAATACTAAATGTTAAACATTATTGTGCAGCACATAAGATCAACAGAACACAGTGTGCTTTGAGGTAGGAGCCAAAAAGGGTGTAGTTTGTGGGTGTGATCACCCGTGTGTACACCTGTGAGCATGGACACGCTAGTTTTTAAAAGGTTCCTTCATGTAATGATCTGCTAGAGGGTGTGGGGGGGCCACAGCCCCGTCCTCCAGGGCGTGAAGCAGGTATGGAGGAGATCAAAACTCCAGACATCCAGAGGCCCCCAGAACACAAGAGACCATGGAAGACCAACAGAGGGGCAGCCGCGCCACTGTCCCAGAAAGAGCTGAGGAGAGTCCCAGATGAGGGCTCACTCAGCAGCCGCGGAGCAGAAGCCAGGGGGGGTTGCAGTGACGCGCCCGTGAGCTCCGCCGGCAGCCAGCTGTGCCTGAGTGACCGAGCCCCAGGCCGAGAGGCCGGGGGCACCCCACCTCCGAAGTGGCCCGAGCGAGCCCCAGGCTCCAGGCCCCGATAAGCGGCCACCAAGGAGTGAGCCGGTGTGTACCTGGACGCCCATCCCCAGACACAAAGAACCACCAACGCACCGATGTCTGAGGGCGTCTGCCACTGGCAGGGGAAGTGGTGGTGGGGGGAGATAGGCCTCCAAACCTTGGAGGGCCTGAGATGTCCCCAGAGAGGTGGCGTCTGATACCCAACCTGACATATAGACACAGACATACAGGCACACACAGATACAAACATCCATTCCCACCCTCATGCTCTCATATGCACTTACTCCACACTCAACCAACGTGGAGACAGACATAAAGAGACGCTGTACACACAATCACACTCCCCAAGCGTACTCTACAAACCGGGTCTAGGTACCCTTGCCCCTGGAGGGGGGAACTGCACCCAGACCCAGGTGGTGTTACTCTTTTCCCTGCGGTGGGGAGAGGCAGACCGCCCCGACTCCGCAGCAGCAGGGAGGCCCCACACTCCAGACCGCAGTCGGACGGCCAACTCCTCCTCCTAGCCCCCACGCTCCAGCAGGTCGCAGAGAATGGGGGTGAGAGAAGACTCCAAACCTCCCTCCACCCGCTCATTGTAGTGTTGATGCATGTGTGTTCTAAGGTGCATTTCAAACCCAGGAGGGCATGGAGCTACCTGCCAGAGAGCAGCAGGTAAGCGCATGGTCCCTCCTGCTAGCCCTCAATGTCTACGTGTATTTAAAATTGAGAGGTGGGCAACGACGCCAGGGGTGAGACGTACACCCTGATGGTCTTTTGGATTCCGTGTATCGTGCCCACCCCCAAGATCCTATAGTGAGTAATGTGAATGTCTAAGTTGTGGGATAAAATTGAGGTACAGGCAGCCAGAAAAGGGGGGGGGGGGTAGCCTCCTCTGCACCCTGGTGACATACCCCTACTCCAAGGCTCTGCATGTGTGGGTGGTTGTGATGGAGCGGGAAGAGGGAGGCAGCTGGAGATGGGGAGGGAAGGAAGGGAGGGGCAAGTGACCCCTCCCTGGGGCCAGCTCCCCCGCTGACCCCAGTAGGCACCCCCATACTCCGCGACCCGCCAGGGAAAGGGGGCCCAGGCCCATCCAGACCGGGGCCCAGCGCAGCAGCGCCTCCCGGCCCCACAGAGCCCGGGACAGTCCACCCAACCCCACCACAGAGAAAACTGCACCCACCCCACCATCCACTCATCTTCCAGACTACATAAGACAATAGACGCCCAGGCTGAGATCTTCCTCCACCTCTCCTGTATCTCCCCTTCCTGCAGAGAGTTCCTGAAGAGAGGAAAGCTCCTGCAAGATGTGACAATCTCCCCCACCAGTTGAAGAGCCCCCCAGCCCCCCTTCTGCTCTCTGTTAAATCACTGGGTCAAACACACTTTTGTAAATAACTCTCACCCATTCTGCTGACCACAGTGCTGAGGTGGCACTGCTCCAGGACGTCCAGCAGCTCCGGCTCCAAGTGTCGCCCACAGGGGTCCAGATTCTCTCTGACTGTGCCACTGAAAAGGAAGGGGTCCTGAGGAATAATGGCCAACCTGGACCTGCAGAGGGCAACAACAGCACATAAGTCAACTTGTCTCCCACTGATTTTATTATATTATAAAGTACATTATGTTAGTAATTTATCTTCTAAAATGCGTTAGAGCACAGTTTTCGTGTAACTCTTATCCAATACCAATAAACAACTCAATTCAAATGTACCTGAGTTGAACTAGACCCACGGTGGTGATATCCAGCTGATCCAGGAGAATCTGACCCTGGCTGAGCTCCACCATCCGAAACAGGGCCAAGAATATCGTGGACTTGCCAGATCCTGTACGTCCCACAATGCCTATTTTCTCTCCAGGTCGCACCATGAGGCTCACTCCATCCAGGGCATTAGGCAGACCATCCCTGTAGGTCAAAGCCACATTCCGAAACTCCAAACAACCGTGCTCAGGCCATGAGGGGGACAGCTGAGGTCAGAAACAGAGAGGGTAAAATGCAAATAGTACTCCAAGAAATTTAAAACGTGTGACTGAGTCCATAAACACGTTAGAAACGACACTTGATTTATGGTATCATAAAAAAGAAGGGCCGTTTTCCATAGATTTCTTTACAACAACCCATATTTTTTTAAAGCAGAGAGACTGCCCTCTGCTGGGCAATAGAAAAATATACATGTTAAAGTACTTTGTGTTGGCTTTTGTTTCAATTGACAAAAAAAAAGATGCCACGTCCATCTTTATTTAAATATGTAAATAGGTGTACAAATGTTTATATATGTTATTAATATATATATTAATATATATGTAAATTGTGTCTCGTGATCTTTTCCTCTGACTTTCAGGTTTGGACTAAAAAGTAAGATACATTCTGTGAAGACAGCTGTGAGGTAAAGCCAGGAGCTCTGATAAAGCTTTAGTGTAACCCACTGTTGTTATGTTAATATCAATATCCAGTGCACCCGACCTCTGTATTCTGATGCTGTGGTTCAATGGGCAGTCCAGTGGAATATTCCTCTGTTCGTTCCACGCTCACCAGCTGCATTTCAGTCTGCGTGAAGCTGAATATGAGGCCAGATAGCAGCTGTGTGATAGACAAAGCGTAGGACAGGGACAGACCCACCAGACCTGATAGGAAAACCGGCACAGACACAGTCTTACTCAATGGCTCCTACGGTCATTAAACACGCACAGCCTGCAAATTCTTCTGCTGTCTTACCTGGATCAACAGAATTAAGCTGGTGCTGAACAACAGCTATCACCCCAAGGCCTGTCACCACAGCGATACCAATCAGCTGCAGACGGATGTCCAGCCACTGCCCTGCAGCGTAGCTAAGAAACAAACAGCGTTGGTTCTGCTCCAAACGCCTGGCGTTCTCCTCCTCAAACCTGAAACAGCAGAAAAATGTCCCTGCGGTTTAGCTGTTTCTTTAGTCCCTATACCTAATATATTTTATTAATATTAACACTTCCTGTCACCTATGTTCAAGAGAATTTAAATTAATTTTATGTCCTGTGCAAGATAAAGTTAACAACTATTACTTATTTTCACATACATTTATCTAATCACTGAAAACTCTGTTTCCGTGTCACTCACCTGGCAGAGTTGCCACTGGCCCGGATCGTTCCCAGTCCAGTCAGTGTCTCTGAAAAATGCGAGTAGATTGGTGACAGAGTGAGGCTGCAGAGGCGCTTCAGCTCTCGAGATGTGTGTCTATAGAAGTGCTGTGTGCGGTAGTACAGCAGACCCAGGGGAAGCAGGGCCACCAGGACCCAGGGCAGGCCGTAACTTATCACCACCAGCATGCCGAGCAAGCCAAAAATGTTGGCCAGTAAGATGTTCAAGACAAACGGCAGGCTGTCGTCCACGCTGTACAAGTCTGAGGAAAAACGGTTGAGAATTCGGCCCAAAGGAGTGGTATCGAAGAACGCCATAGTGGTCTGGATGGACACGCAAACAAGACATTTTTTAATATTTTTTGCTAAGTGGGAATTACTCATGTCACTCACACTTAAAGTGTTTTCCTCTCTCATTATGCATTTGCATTTTTCTTTAATGAATCTTGTGAACTATAACAATTGCAGATGCAATTGTGATCTGTAGTAAGAGTAAAAATCCTTATTATATATGTATTTAAAACTACCTAGCACATCAGAAGGATTGGCATTAAGTAGATAACATAGGCAGTGTGAGCATACCTCTTCCTGTTAATGAACATCTACTCAGCTCGTCTGATGTCTCACACTGCTAACCCTTCAGTCACCACCCTGTTTCTCCAACCTTTAGCTATTTTTGCCAGACATGAAAAGCACTCAATCTGCTATGCTGACTGCTGACATACCTTAAAGACTTGATTCAGAAGTCTGTTGTGGATGGCAGAAGCGGCACACATTACTCCATAGGCAAAGAGGAAGGCACGGAGCGCGGTGAACACTGTGTTGGCCACAGCAATGGAGCCGTAGACCGTCAGGTAAAACTTAACATCTGCATCGATGTCGTTCGAGAGGAACATGTAGTCAGAGGGCACTGAAGATCTGGATGGGTAGAGGTGAATATCTGATTTTAGTCAAAAGACTGAAGTAAGACAGGAAGAAGTCAAAGTTTAAATCACAGTACTAAAAGCAGTTTTTATTTTCATTCTTCAAAATAAAAGATAAACTTTGTGTTTAACATAATAATAGAAAATGTAATGGCAAAGTCTTTACATCTGTACCTTTTAAAAATAATATATAAATGAAATTTTAAAAGAAATCATCATTATCTCACGGCTGAACTGCATGTTATTATTATAGCATGTGCTCTTTTAAAATTGGTTACAAATTTTGTGTTTTAAAGTTTATTCTGGAACAATGATAGCAAGGCATCTTGGTTGTGTTACCATTCACAGAATCTTTTTCAAAATGTTGCCAATTGGTCAACTCACATGAGCCTTCCAGGTGAGAAAAGCAGCAGATGAGGTGAGCTGAAGGCAGGTAACGAAGAATCATTATTCCCAGTGGAACCATTGTGTTTTAGCTCAGAGATCCAGTAGGACAGCCACCAGTCAGACACATTTTTAGATGCTGATTTACACACAAACACACACACAAAGTTCTTATTAAATTAGAAATGAATTTAAAGCCAGAAGACAGTAATTATTTTTTCTTTTGGGGACAAAATACCCTGAAGCCTGCTTTAAACAATAATCCTATATCGCCCAAGTATCATACAGGTCGCCTGGACTTATTTTGTAATTTTGGCAGTAAAATTAAAAAATAATTCTCATCTTTAAAAGATGAAAAAATGTTGACCACAGAGAGACAATCTTGGAGGTGATGTTTCTGAAAAAATTGCTAAGCGTCCCCAGTGTACAAAGATCATAAAAAGCATTCCAAACCTTGCATGAGGAGCAGAGAGACTAAGACGCAGGAGGCCAGTACTCCACCCACAGCGGCCCAGTAGGTCTGGTAAACTCTCCATGCCAGCCTGCCCACCTGTTTCTGCTCTGCCCCCGAGAGGTCAGGATCATTATCCACATGTAGCTCAGGCAATGAACTCATTTCCCCTTCAACCTGCTCCACGCCATCTGCTCACAATCAACAGGGGCCAAACCAAAAGGATTATAAGAGTCCCAGAAAGAAGAGCTGAATTTTGGATTTGTTGAGATTTTGTTGAGATATTGCTATTGAAGAAGAAGATGACAACAATGGGAACTCTGGACTTGTAAGAGATTATACATGCGCCACTGTTTTAACACCTGAGTTTTTGTTTGTCATAATGTGAGGTGAACACACCTTTCTCTTTTGTGTTGCGGTTGTTCTTCTGCTTTTTCTGGACTGCGTCCACCAAAGGAAGGACTTCTGCTGGTGTCCCTGTTTAACACAGAAGAATAGAAAGGCCTTTTATTCCACAGATGTTATAATAATAATAATAATGGATTGGATTTTATACAGCGCTTTTCAAGGCACCCAAAGCGCTTTATGCCACTATTCATTCACACACTGGTGGAGGCAGCTACAGTTGTAGCCACAGCTGCCCTGGGGCAGACTGACAGAAGCTGGCCAACACCAGTAGGTGGTAGGGTAAAGTCTCTTGCACAAGGACACAACGACCAGGACAGAGAGCCCGGGGATCGAACCAGCGACCTTCCGGTTACAGATGCGCTTCCCAACTCCCTGAGCCACTTACAAGTTGATGCTCTTCTTGCATGTAATGCTAAACGAATAAAGTGAGCTCAATATAAACAACTAGACAAAACAAAAAAGCCATGACGCCTTTTAATAAATGTCCTGTATCTGTACAATAGCCGCTCTTTTTTTTTTTACTTGGCATATGGACACCTTATACAAGACAACATGGCACTCTAAGAATTACAAATAAAAATCAAAGTCTGAGATGCTAAAGATGGCGGTTGTCCCACCTCGTTACCCAAAAGCCAATCAACAGTTTAGGTATAAAGCATATTAGCCAATCACATTATTCTGTGGATAAATGTACACTTCAGCTATGTGGAGGCAGACATCTTTTTCTACTTGTTATTGTTCTACAGATGTAGAGATGTGTACTTTTTTCCAATTATATTTTGCCTAAGTGCATATAGAACATTGATTTTAATTTGGCATGAGCAGTTAGTGGTAAAGCTGTAATATTGTAATATTGGATGAAAAATGCTTTTCTGAACTGTATTTTGGAGCAAAAATGCAAAAGTTGTTGGGATTTTTTGTATTTGACTGCCACTTCTATTGCATGCAGTTTATATGACCCACTGATCAATACAATTGTGAGTTATGACTTTCTCCCCATCCATTCTGATGGAAACTTCAAAATAACTTAAGCTGCTGATCTGTGACATTTGTTTCTAAAAGGACTTTAAATCATTTAGAAGTTACATTTATACAAATGTCACCAAGATTTAAAGCAGACTTCAGTTTCTACCTGTTTTGATGATTGCTCCATTGTCCATGAGGACAACCACATCAGCTTTGTCCACAAACTCTATGCGGTGTGTGCAAAGGATTCTGGTCTTCCCTCTGAGGAGCTCCATGATACATTTCTTCATAAGGTGTTCAGCCACATCTGCATCCACTGCTGCCAGTGGATCATCGAGGAGGTAGATATCTTTGTCCTGCAGGAGAAGCAGAAAAAAGGAAGGGGAGGCAACATCACATTACACAAGCATATTACATATAAACAGCTTTTTATGGCTTTGTAACTATTTGTTACAAGAAACTGTTAACATGCAGTTCCCTCAAACAAAATTAAAAGCTCTAAACGTTTACCTGATAGCTTTCAGTTTTTATCAATCTGTGCAACAGAAGGAAAAATATAATTCTAATATCATTTATCCTTGTTTACTGCAGCCTGACTCATTTATTTTGTAAAACCTCCTCTGTGCCTCTTAGAGTGTGAAGCAGATGGCTGGATTGTGCTGAAGACTCACCATGTAAACAGCTCTAGCAAGTGCCAGCCGGGCCTTCTGTCCTCCACTCAGAGTCACTCCGTTCTCACCCACTTCAGTCTTGTCACCATTTGGCAAAACCTGCAGGTGCAGAAACAGAGCAACCAAAGCCCTGAAAACCAATTTATTTAACATTTTAAACAATCCCAGAAACTCCATGCAAAGCACAGTGAAATCAGTGTGAAGAAACGTAAACAATAACATT
Organism: Maylandia zebra; assembly: GCF_041146795.1. Taxonomy (NCBI): domain Eukaryota; kingdom Metazoa; phylum Chordata; class Actinopteri; order Cichliformes; family Cichlidae; genus Maylandia; species Maylandia zebra. Next base: position 5,111,424 of record NC_135172.1, read on the forward strand.
GTCACAATCGTACATTGAGGTCATCTGAGAGGGCGCAGGCCTTGATCACAGCCTGGTAGAAGGCAGCATCGTAGTCTCTGCCAAACAAGATGTTGTCTCGTACTGATGCATGCTGGATCCACGGTTCCTGTGAGGCCAAACCAAAGCCAACCTCCCTGTCTGCAACATAGAGCACTCCAGTCAGCCTGCAGAGACAAGTGGAAGATGGATAGACCTTAGTCACACATTATTAATCCCAGGTTGTGTCAGTGCACTTAAAAACACTAAAACCAGATTCACTATTGATTTTATTGACTTTTTTGGTTCCAACTAAGATGAAAAATATCATCTAGAGCAGCATAAAGCCCCTGACTGCCTATTAATCACCTAAGCAAACCTTCATATTGGGAAAGGGAATATTGATGACTCGACAACATTCTTCATATGTAAATTAAGTCATAAGTGATAATATTTTCAATAAAAGTTTCATAAGCTGTGTACCTATTAAGTTCTCCAGTCAGAGCAGCCAATAAGGAGCTCTTTCCACAGCCGACCTTCCCAACCACGACAACCAGAGAGCCCTGAGCCAGACAGAAGACCGCAGATGTCATGTCTGTACTAAGTCAGCTCCAAACACCTACTGTTAAAACATTTTGGTGTCAATGCGTTTTTGCAATTTAAATATTCATATACAATTTTAGGGTGTTGAATACTGAGCTTATATCACTGACAGGAGACGATGAATTTCCAACTATTGGGATTGTTTTAAAGCACAATCCCAATAGTTGCTTGTACCTTGGTTATGTTTAAATTGAGACTGTGCAGCTGCAGGCTTCCTTTAGCTCCTCCAGACTCTTCCTCTTCGTTTGGACTGCTGGGTTCCTGCCATGAAAATGATCCCTGGCTCAAAAGGACAGATGTCTGGCTGTCTTCTGGAGACACTGGGCACAGATGTGGTATTTCAGCACAAGAGAAACATTACATAGATTTAAAAAAGCAAGTTTGGCTGATGAACTATGTACTAGGGATGCAACGTTACCAATTTTTTTCAAACCGATACGATACCGGATCTGAGTACTTGCCGATACAGAGTACAAAAACCGATACTTCTACCACACACACACACAAATGCAATGAATTGGAAGACAGGTTTTATTTTATTCTCTGCCGATAATAAATAATATCTTAATAAAAATGACCACATGAGTTGTTGAGTAATTTTAGGCTGTCCACATTGCAATCACTTAGGGAACGATGGGGAAGTGATCTTGGCCAACGGATTACAGATGAGACTTGGCACAAGATAATCAATAGCATTTCTTCATCATCTATTTGCCTTAAACATGTGGTGATTCAGTTCAAAGTTGTTCACCGTCTCCATTGGTCTAAAACTAGACTGAGCAAAATCAAGGATGGGTTTGACCCCACATGTGACCGGTGCAAACGAGAGCCTGCTTCCCTATTTCACATGTTCTGGGCGTGTCCAAAACTGGGTAGCTTTTGGAAAAGCATATTTGAAACCATATCCAACATATTTGGTGTTCCAATTGCACCCTGCCCGTTTATAGCTATTTTTGGAGTGACGCCTTGTGATGCCAGTCTTTCCAAATCACACTCTGATCTTCTGGCCTTCTGCACTCTTTTGGCCCGTAGAATGATATTATTGAAATGGAAAGAGCCACTTCCACCTGTATATGGGCAATGGGTTAAGGATGTCATGTACTATACTCAGCTGGAAAAGATCCGCTACACTGTAAAAGGTTCGGTTCGGCGGTTCTATGACACATGGCAACCTTTTCTTACTTACTTTGAAAGATTAAGTCCGGATACTATTGCTTAATGTGCGTGTGAGTGGGGTTTTTTTTTTTTTTTTTTCTCTTGCTGTTGTTCATTTATTTTATTATTTACTTTGTATCTGTAACTTTATTTTATTTTATGTTATTTTGTCTCTCCTTTCCTCTCTGGCTGGGTTTTAGTTACACTGTTCTGGGGGGGTGGGGGCACAACTGTCTGTTAATTTTGCCATAATTGTTGTTGGAAGCAATTCTTTGTTCAATAAAAAGACCTTGATCAAAAAAAAAATAAAAATGACCACAAAAAAATTTCAAGTGAAAAATAAGCACTTCTGTTAAATTATTGCAGAGTCTCCACATTGTAATTTAACAAAATATCACTGAACTATTGGCACTGTCTCGAGTTTTCGGAATAATAAATAAACACTTCTGTTTGGAATAAAATAAATACAAATTAGGTTTGAGAATAAAATAAACTTTTAAATTGTTGCAGAGTGTCCATATTGTAAACAAACAAACAAAATAACGAAAGTATTTGGCATTGACGAACGAACTCCCCATCTGCCCGTGGATCATCAGTCCACTGTGCCGTTAAACCAAGGACTGACATCGCGCACACACTGCTTGTCTTTACCTCTTTAGAAAGTTTTGGCACCATTATCTCCCTGATGTGTGGGCGGCTGGGAATTTCATATCGCAGCTCGAGTATGCTGAGAAGAATCCTATGTTTTCCACGACTGGCATTGGCTGGTCATCCAGAGCGATAAAATGAGTCAGAGCCTCTGTTATTTTAACTGCCCGTGGATTTTCTCTTGACATTTTTCACCGCTTTTCCAAAACCTGAGTTAAAGTTGGCTGTTCCGGTCCACACTGCCAGTCCACGATACCAGTATCGGTATCGGTGCATCCCTACTATGTACAGTTGGGTAAAACGTTTTCTTTAGTTTCTGTGAACTTTACTCTTTGAAAAAATAGCATTTGATGCAATCACTCGAACAAATACTTGATTAAAGCAGAAAATAACCTCATCTTTAATGAGCAGAAGCTGTTCTAAACATTCATAAAAACTGCTTTTTCCTTGAATGAACAAAAAAGCATGAGGACCTGTTTCACATCAAAATCAAATACACCTCCACACAAACAAAGTAGGAAATCAAGCAGTACCCTACCCAGGGCATAGTATGCCTGCAGGTTCTGGTTGGTTAGTTTAAAGAAGCGCTGGATTCGTTCCAGAGACACTTTGGCTTCCAGGACTCCATTGAGCACCCAGGGGAAAGCATTGAGTGGGATGATCAACATTCCTACAAGGGCAAGTGTGGTAAACACCTGCATGGGATGAGAATCACATTTACAAGAATGCACTCTTAAAAACTTATCACAAGTTATATAGTCCATTGTTATATATGCATTTATACAATCATTTACATGAGAGCATAAAACTAGCTTAAAGAATTTCTAAGTTCAAAGCCACTGATATCCTTTTTTACTAGGAATACAGAAATATAGGTACAAAAAAGGTACAAAACATTTTTTCTATTCTGAGAATTATTTAATAAATTAATATATTTATCTCAGTGGCAATTTTTTTTCACCATTGTCCTTGACTGTCATTTTGGGGAATTTTTCTGATGGTCCGAATCCAATCCTGATCCTGATCATGAAGCGTGCTGAACACTTTTCTGTGCAGGATATAGATCCCCTGAAGCTCAATGTGTAATATGCAAATAAAACTGACTTGATTTTACTTGTGCCTATTGAAATAAAATAACTATTACTGCTATGAGTTGTTAGTCATTTGAACATTATTGCTCACTGTGCAGAAAATCCACCTCAACCTTTTATGGCACTTAAATAATACAAATTATTATTCTAAAGTTGTCCAATTGTAATGACTGATTAGAAAAAAGATGGGGAAAAATTTTGTTTGAAGAAGGTCTTCAATGCATTGGAGTGAGCTGGTTCAAGCAGACAACTCCAACTGTGGTACTTATGCATGTACCATGTCATCAAACACACCCTCCCTTCTCATCTCTCCCTCTGACATTTCATTTCCGCTGCTGCCCTTTTTGTTTTTCTTTTTTTTTACTTGTTAAATACGGGACAGACTTGACTGGGGAAAAGAAAGGGGAGAAAGAAAGAGGGAAAGAAAAACAGCGGAGAAGAGGGACGGGGATAAAGGGCAAAAAACAAAAAAACAACAAAATAAGCAGACAAAAAAATACATATATCAATCACCTGTTAAGAAAGAAAAAAGAGAAAACAAGCAGAAGAAAGAAAAAAAGAGCAACATAATAACAACATCACGATGATCCATGGGAATGTAACAGTAAATACTAAATATTAAACATTATTGTGCAGCACGTAAGATCGACAGCGCACAGTGTGCTTTGAGGTAGGAGCCAAAAAGGGTGTAGTTTGTGTGTGTGAGTCCATGCCCCACCGTCCACGGGGGGCATGGACGGTGGGGTGCGTCCATGCCCCACCTGTGAGCATGGAAGCGCTTGTATTTAAAAGGTTCCTTCGTGTAATGATCTGCTAGAGCAGGGGTGTCGAACTCCAGGCCTCAAGGGCCGGTGTCCTGCAGGTTTTAGATTTCACCCTGGGTCACCACACCTGAATCAAATGATTAGTTCATTAGCAGGCCTCTAGAGAACTTCAAGACATGTTGAGGAGGTCATTTAGCCATTTAAATCAGCTGTGTTGGATCAGCAACACATCTAAAACCTGCAGGACACCGGCCCTCGAGGCCTGGAGTTCGACACCTGTGTGCTAGAGGGTGTGGGGGGGCCACAGCCCCGTCCTCCAGGGCATGAAGCAGGTATGGAGGAGATCAAAACTCCAGACATCCAGAGGCCCCCAAAACACAAGAGACCAAGGAAGACCAACAGAGGGGCAGCCGCGCCACTGTCCCAGAAAGAGCTGAGGAGAGCCCCAGATGAGGGCTCACTCAGCAGCCGTGGAGCAGAAGCCAGGGGGAGTTGCAGTGACGCGCCCGTGAGCTCCGCCGGCAGCCAGCCGTGCCTGAGTGACCGAGCCCCAGGCCGAGAGACCACGACAAGCAGCCACCAAGGAGTGAGCCGGTGGGTATCCGGACGCCCATCCCCAGACACAAAGAACCACCAACGCACCGATGTCTGAGGGCGTCTGCCACTGGCAGGGGGAGTGTTGGGGGGAGATAGGCCTCCAAACCTTGGAGGGCCTGAGATGTCCCCAGAGAGGTGGCGTCTGATACCCAACCTGACATATAGACACAGACATACAGGCACACACAGACACAAACATCCATTCCCACCCTCATGCTCTCATATGCACTTACTCCACACTCAACCAACGTGGAGACAGACATAAAGAGACGCTGTACACACAATCACACTCCCCAAGCGTACTCTACGAACCGGGTCTAGGTACCCTTGCCCCTGGAGGGGGAAACTGCACCAAGACCCAGGTAATGTTACCCTTTTCCCTGGGGTGGAGAGAAGCAGACTGCCCCGGCTCGGCAGCAGCAGGGAGGCCCCACATTCCAGACCCCAATCGGACGGCCAACTTCTCCTCCCAGCCCCCCCCCCGCCTCAGCAGCTCCCCTCTTTTCAACCCCTCCACCACTCCAGCATCTCAGGTGTTGCTCTTGTCAGAGTTATTTTTTTAAATATGTTTATACAGTAACCCTACATTCCCTAATTCTCTACAAAGCTCACTCAGCATCAACACAGCAGCCAGTTTACCTTTGCTGCCGTCAGCTGGTGTCCAAGCAGCACATACGTGACGAAGGTCAGGATGGAGATGACCACAGGTAGAGCAGCCCAGGTATACACACACAATGCATCCAGGTATTTGACAGCCTTAAGGTGGGACAGCTCCTCTTTGCGACAGTCAGCCACCTTCTGTGTGAAATGAGGCTCCCAGCTATAGAACTTGATGACGCGAATGCCGAAGAGGATCTCTGTCATTAACTGGAAATAAGTTCAAAATTAAAAATAATCTCAACAAGATTTTTTCCCTGGGTAGCTTCATAAAAGTATATAAATCAACTCAGTGTAATAAGAGCTTAAACATGCCATACCTTAACACGGTTATCCTTCCACATGAGCATCTTTTTATTGTTGCTAAGGATGCAGGAAGCAAGGAACTTGTTGAATGGCACCAGCAGCAAAGCTACGGACAGTCCTCCAAGGAAAGCTACACCCACCTGCAGATATAGCAAGTAAAGGGTGACAGCTAACTGAAAGGGCAGGCTCCACAGCTCATGGAAGCTTTGGAAGAAGTTAACCACACGGTCGGTGTCTGTGCTCATTAAGTTCACCACCTCTCCTAAAGTAAAGCCAGCCAAGCTGCAGCTGCTGACTCTCAGGGCTTTGTTGTAGATGGCCGTCACAAGAGCAGCTCGTGCTGACAGCGCCACCTTGGAGACCTCGAAGACAAAGATGTTTCGTAGAACAGAGCACAGCAGGGTGGTAGCAAAGAGCCCCAAGGCACACCAGACACCCCTGCTGACTGGGGCACCTTTATCCTCCATAAAATTCACAAGACTACTGAGGAGCAGTGGACCTGCAAAGCTCAATATGTTGACTGTCACCTTCAGCAGACCAAGGATGTAATACCACTTCCCAAACGCCTTGTGTAGCACCTTCAGCAATCTTACATCACCTTCCAGCTCCAGTGGTTGGTCCTGGTTGTGTAAACTCCAGCTGCCACTTGGGAGGTTTGTGCTGACTGGTGTGGGCCATTGATCCTCTTGGTAAGTGACTGGTGATCCTTGCCAGCAGGCTTCCCAGCACTGGTGAAAATACCGACAAATCACACTAGTTCTAAGTTTCTGGGGAAGGTGATATACATCGGCTGGTCTGTCCAGTTCCCATCTCTGCCCTCGCCTGAGGAGAGGGGTGAGCCACAAGTAGAAGAGTCGAGATAGGCAGTCACTCCCATCCTCAGCCACAATCTCCCCAGTCTCCAGCTGGGTGTTCTCTGGGATGAGCGGAGAGCCATCAACATCGTTAATATACAAAGTGTACCCAGCATCACTGATGCAGGGGAAAGCAAATGCCAGGAGGTAAATGAGAAAAAGAAATGTCCGTACTGAGGCAAGAACAAATCGGGCCAGTTTAAGAGGTTCAGCTGGGTTTAAATATTCCTTGTTGTTAGAGTAAATTATCAAGTTGATGACAAGGTTGGGGAGTAACAGAAGCACCAGGAGAAGCAGCAGTGTTGGTCCTCTGGTTCTCTTAAAAACAGTCCTCTGGAGCACTGTTATGACACTGAAGTGGACCAGCCAGGCCAGGATTGCACAGCTGCCAGCTAGGATGTCCAGGTACATGTCTCCCTGCTGGAGGACACTCACCAGGATGACATCTGCAGTGTAGAGTAAGGCAGCCAGCAGAGCTGACACGAGCCTGAGTGTCCAGCCACACGGGGGAGACGTCTGGAGGTGGCTGCATCTGCAAAGCAAACAAAAATGTGAAAATATAGACACAATTTTTAGAATCATCGGCATTAGTTTTATAGGGTGCCCCATTCGATGATTAAGCTGCGCATTTTGAATTTAGCCAAAAACTGGACAACTCAGAGAAGACTCCAAAAAAGATGGGGGGGAGTTGCTTGTTTTTAAAGAATTGTTGTTACATTAAAGTAAAACATACTTCATCAGAAAATCCACTGCAAGGATTGATATGCATGTTTTTTTGTAACTACAACTTCATTATCCGCTAATAAAATTGCAAGATTGGAAAAGTGTTGTTGATAAGGACCTGGTATCAATGCATGACCTACCTTGACATGCTGAGGTAGCAGGCACTGAAAATGGCCATCCCAGCATGGGGCAAGACACCAAGGATGAGCTGGTTAAAACAGGGGCTGATGCATTCATTCTGCCACAGAGGAAGAGGATCCTCTTCATCTGTATGACAGAGGCCTGCAATCAGGTCTGTTGGCCCAAAGTCATTCATCCTTCTTCCTACTTGACTGCTGTCATTCTAAAAATTATCTGTAGAGGAAAAAATAATATTATTTATCAACTTTTAAAAAAGGTAACAAGGGTGTTTCAAAGAAAACCCACAGGGTAGTTATTATTCTAGAAAACATTATTTTTTTAAAAAAGAAGAAGAATACAACAATTTGTTGGCACTATCATCATCTTCCTATCAGTAAATAAGACAACATTTTACCATTGGCAGAGGCCACTGATCATCTGTTATGTCCCGTCAATTCTGCAGTCCATTTTTCTGAGATCCAGGTTCAATAATTCACATATTTATTCATAAATCCCTGGGTTGAAGACAGTACAGATAATTTCAGTAATGAAAAGGTGATAAAACTACAAAATAAACAAGAACTAATGTACTAACAGCAGCTATCAGCTAAATTTTAAACACAGCTATATCCCTGAATTTTGTAATCTGTGCACGCCTAATGAAAGTGAACATATTTTCCCAAAGCCAAAGTTTGAAAAATGGCAGTATAAAAACAGTATAATAAATAACCGGATTATAGTTTAGGCAATAGTCCTGTATGATTAATTTTATTGCAAGAAAAAAAAGGGGCATCCATCTATTTTTTTAGCCTCTTATCTATTTCAGGGTTTTTTTAAGGTTGTGGAAATTTATGGAAATTTGTGTTATTTTGAAATACAAGCTATGGTCATCCTTAGCTTGATCAAGAACTTTTCATATTTCATTCTGAAATGTTCAAATCCAAGTACACAGTTACATTAAGGATATAAAATGCAGCTAGACTCTTTCCATAACTATGTATTTTATGCCTGTGACAGAATCATCTAGACTCATTAGCGGTTCATTTATGCACCTAACTGCAAAGAAAATGTAAGGCTTTAATGTTTTCTGTAACATTCGTGTTTCCTTGTTTACCAGATTGTTTACCAAATAAACCTTTCGTGAAAGACCTGTTGTTATAGTACAGTCTCTGTTGTGTGTGAGCCCTTCAAGAAGTTTAAGGGGCAAGTTAACAACTCTGGATTAAAAAACGTTAACATACAATTTGTTGCAATTTTTTAGGTGTTGTTGCTCCAACATTCACAGCACTAACCTTTAAGGAGTGACGAAGCAAAAAGAAACATGGAACGACAGACAGGCACATTTATCCGGTCTTCCTGACTGAAACACCCTCACACTAATGTAAACAAATTAGGCTAGCAAACTAGCTTAGGTAACGGAATATTACGCTATTAAGTTTTTTGATGTTACCGCATGCACTATGTAAATAGAAACTTTAGCGAGCTAGACCAACTATAAATACAAGTCGACATACAACTAATTTAAGAGCATTTAGACCACAGGACTTTAAATGTTACCGGCTTTCATCTAGCTAACAGGAAATGGATCTGTTGATTGCTGATGACGAGTACAAAGAGCTTTTCAAAATAAATGCTCGATGAAAAAAAACAGTACAAATAAATGCTGATACTAATTCTACTATTACTGCTACTACTAATAATAAAACTGATGATGATGACTAATAATAAAATAATATTAACAATAATTCAAAAACTCATGGGAGCAACAACAAACCCGGATTTCAAAGTCATTAAATGTTTTTTTCAAAACAGAAATATAGATCAACCTTGAGAAATCTGTGTATAAACTTATTTGACTTGACCATTAGTAGAGTGTTCTCATGTTATGATATAGAATTTCTTTAAAAATTATTTTTTTAAAAATTGTTATGGCACTAAAATCAGTAATGATGCTTCTATAAGGCTTAATTATCCAAATAAGGCTGTTACAGCCTACCAGGCATAAAAAAATATGTGCTTGGTTGTGATTTATTTACACAAAGACCACGATTATCCTTCTATTCCTGACAAACAATAATCACATTAAGTATGAATATAATTAATCTATTATTAGTCCCAAAATGAAAGTTAAAAAGAGTGACGCAGTTGATAAGGTATGAGTTCTTTATTGAGGGGGGGTGATGGTAGAAAAGGAGCAAACTATGTTTTAGCACCTTTATACAACTTAGAAAATTAATTGCTGGTTCTCTTGGTTCTCCTGATATACACAAAAAAAGGTTTGTAGAACACTTTATGACATATAGGCTTGGAGAAGAAGCATTTCATTCACAGAAACCAAGCAACAGAAATGACTTAATTCAGGGGAAAAAACACATTATATTTAATTACAATCAACATTAAATTTACAAATTTTGGAACCTGGGAGTTTAATCAGTGCACATGACATTAGCATGTAACATAAGTTAAAAACACAAAACAAAATTTTACAAATGTTGTTACCTGGAATTAGAAAGAAAAAAAAACATCTTTAAATACTGGGTGCAGCTGTCTAAGGCATCTTTAATTCATAGAAAAAAGATCTAGAAGTCTTATACAAAGCAGGAATGAAGCTATACAATGTCACATATATATGTTTTTTTCCTTAAAACACTGTACAAAGTCCACTTCCTTCAAGGCTGGCTACGCCAACCACAAAACTATGCAGCTTACCAATTTTTAATATCCTACATTTACCGTGTCTGACAGACACGTTTTATTTACATATTCACTCATGAAATACAAACATAAATATGAGCAGCCTCTGTCTCTCTCTCTCTCAACGTCACCTTTTTAAAGCACTTTGTTCAAAGTGCTTTGAAAACAAATCGGACTTGAGCTTTTTTGGTCAAATTTCTCTGCTTTGCACAACCTGTAGCAAGCCTGTACCATCTACCAGAAACAAACCTCACTGTGAAGCTGCTCTGCTGGATAATTTGACCAAAAAAAACCTTGTTAAGCAATGACTTAATGTACTTCTTTAAATAACTCCCCGGCAATTTCAGGCTTCAAACTCACTGCTGACTTGTTAGAAAACGGTCAGCTTATCTTCATAACATCAAAATCACTGAGCAAATGTACATTTTCTGTAAAACAAATGAGATTAAAGAAAGTTATATCAGTACTGTGCAGCAGGGCTAATGCTGGTCATCTGTACATCACAAAAACATCTTAAGTGTTAATTTAGAATTAAAGCCATCATATAGCTGGAAAACATTGTGTAACTCATAGAAGGCCTGAGAAAGCTTTATTTTTTCCTGTTTTTTTGCATCTTGTGACATGATTGTCAAGTCAGGCCAAATAATTAAAAGTCTGATCTTATATACAGCAATGCATAGGCTACAATTCATCAAATCTGAACAATGAAAGAAAGACTAAAGTGTAGTTTTGTTCGTTTTTTAAATGAGTAAACTGGGAGAAAGTGTTGGAGGTACCAAATTTTTAGGTTCTTTAGTTTGAGAAGGGTGAACATGTTTCCTGCCACGATGAAACTTGAACTATTCAGGTTAAAAACAGGTAATAAAAGAAGCAGAAATCATTAAGTTTGTCAAAGTTAGTTGTCAACTATGAACATGCAACCATTTAAGAACTCAAATAAAATCAATCTAAAACTAAGACTGGTTTGACTTGGAACTAATGTGATTAATGACTGGATGGCTAAACTTCAGGAGCTATACAAAAATAAATGGCAATCTGATACACAGCCCTAGAAGTAAGTGTACATGTCTTGTTATACATGGTAAATAACCAACTATGTAGAAACAAAGTGTGGACCACAGATGCAAGAGCATGTTTTGCATTTGAGTTATCAACTCTTCTTACTGCTAATATTTCACCAAATTAAATCTTTAGCGTCTAAACTCAGTAAAACTTAGCTCATCAGCAAAAGTCTTTCTATGCATTTCTGGGCCATCTCACCAGCCTTTAACAATTTTATTTAATTTTCCTGATATTTGAAACTTCTTGCAGTGCCTGTGTAAAGGTAGAGAATTTTAGGTAGTATAAATACATAACTATCAGACCTTTTCCTGATAAACTTGAAAAGAACAATGGTACACTCTCAAACATTTCATCTATTACACACAACTCATGATAAAAGAGCACCAACTGTCTCAACTCAACAGAGGAAACACCTGGAGCCACCATGAGCAGTGTGTAAATTTTCATTGTTGAATTTTAAGATACTTAATATGTTTCCTCCACATCTTTAGCAACAGCTTCCTCTTTGTGGCTTAAAGAGGTTAGATTCTGCTTTTCCTTTATCCGTTTCATGGTTTACAAAACTCCATCCTCTTTACTTTGGTGTTCCACAAGGACTAATTCTTGGAGTATTATATTTTCTAATTAATTACCCTTCCTTAAATTTAAACAATCAATTTCCCAACACAATTCCCAACATTAGCCAACTTTGCAGATCGCATCATATTGCTGCATTTAGATCACTACTGGTAACCAGGGACCTACCAGAGCTCACAGAAATGATATACTGTTATAGCTCCAGCACTTCCTTAATTGTGGTCTGTTTGGTTTTTTGTGATTTATTTTTACATTACTGGGGGGGGGCTCACCCTCAATTTCTGAAATTTCTTAATATTCTGTAATAAAGAGTATGAAGGTTTTTGTGGTAGAAGAAAAAACAATATAAAAGAGACTGATGATGTTGGGTTTTCTAAAAGTAAAAAAAAAAAAAAATCTGTATATGTTCTTCCGCCAGAGAAGTAGAGGAGTTCATAAATAATCTAGCAGAGTTAAGCATTTAAATCTAAAGCATTTTTACCTTACAAATTCAGTCACAGTAATCTGTCCACATGTTCAGACCAAATGGGGAAAAAAAATGTTTAAAAAATGGTCAATAAATTTGCTGAAAGTTTGAAGTCCACCAGGAAGGGTTCCTTTGTACACCACGCTACACAGTGTCCTTGAAGAGTGACAGGGAATCAAGCATTTCATTCTGGAGAGTTTCCCATTGTGGGATAAGTCACAAGCACAATCCCTTGGTCTCATCTCCACTGCCCATCCTTCCTGTAACACAGTTACTTTCTGAGTTTTTGTATCTGTATACCGTCTGCTCACAAGTTCTTGGTGTTTATGTGAGTCTTGTAATGCTTTGTCAGGTGGTCGCTCCGCATGAAGCGTTTCTGACACTGGCTGCACTCAAAGCGCTTGTCTCCTGTGGGAGGGAAAAAAATGTATTGAGTAATATTTTTAATGCACGTTCAATAATGAAGAAACAATAGGTGTTTTTAAAAACATAATTTGTAAAAATGTCTGGATTGTTAAGTTTTTAAGTGTATTTAGCAACTCTGTGTGCCTATTTTTCCTCTGTATGTGAAGTGAAGTTTAATACAGAGTGATTTGATGATTCTGTTTGTTTGTGTCCAGAGCACCTGTGTGCGTCCTGGCGTGCCTCTGCAGCTCGTCACTGCGCGTGAAACGTTTCCCACAGAAAACCCAGTTGCAGACGAAGGGTCTTTCACCAGTGTGCAGCCGGACATGAGCTCTGAGCAGAGATGTTTTCCTAAAAGTCTTTTCACAGCCAGGGACGTGGCAGATGTGTTTCCTCTTTCCCACCTCACTGGGTCTAAACAGTGAACAAAATTCAAACCCTTTATCAGTATGAGAGTTTTAATAGTCTGAGTGCTAAAAAGTATAATATGAACTTCCCAAAATGTAGAACTGATCCCAACCCATCCTTTGACAGACTCACCTCTTGTCTGCATCTTTACAGTTGGGGCAAGTGCAGGCCATGCGTCGTTTCTTTTCTCCTGGCTGGCCAGGCAACTCCAGGGTGAGGGTCTGGTCTACCTGAATAGCAGGCTGGCCCTGTGCTGCGGCCAGCTGGAGCCCTCCACCCTGCATGGTCTGCACCGTTAGGTGCTGCTGGCCTAACAAACGCAGAGACTCATTGTAAGACAAACAGCAGGGCTTCTGCAGGAGCTGGATAATTCAGTTTACTGCCATCAGTGAACTGAAATTCTAATCAACAATAAATTAAGATGCGAAAGCTATATGTTGCAAAATAAAATGTCATTTTTGTTTTAGAGTTTTTAAACACATTGCAAACTTTCAGCTGCTTTTGCTCTTTGACTGAGGAAAAGGTCAACATTATTCTTTATTAACATAAATAACTGACAACTGATAAAGTTATTTTATCCATCCGTTTGACTGCTTATCTGGGTTTGGGTTGGAGGGGCAGCAGACTTCCCTCACCCCAGCCATCTCTTCTTCATCTGGACAGACAAAGAGTCATCCCCAAGCCAGCCAACAGATATAAACTCTCTCAGACCCAGGTCTGCTATCTTTAACACCAGACCTGGGTCTGACCTGAGGCCTCTTTCCAGTAGGAGATGCCCAAAACACCCCACTTCAGAGGCATCGATAAAGCATCCTCATCAGACGGTCAAATCATTTTTCAATGTGGAGGAGCAGTGCTTCTATTCTCAGTGAATGTCTTTAGCAGCAATAACATGAAGTAATTGTTTTCTGTATAACTATCAGCCTCTCACATTGTTATGGACGAGTCTGACCGACGCTTCTTTACAAATAAACACCCCAGTGTATTTATCAGTAGTACTAGACAATAACATTGGCTCTATAAACAGCCAGTGGAAAGCTTGAAGAAAAAAAAACAAACAAACCCAAAGCATCTAGCATCAGCTCACCGCCTGCATTGGTGATGGTAACAGGAACTCCCTGAACTTGGACCCCGTTGATGCTGATGGTCTGCACTGCTTGTGCTGCTGAGGTGAGCTGCGATGTGTTCAATTGTATCATTCCACCTGCAGGGGCAATTTTTGCCAAGGTCCGCTCCTTTCGTCCTCCGGTAGCTTGTGTTCTCTTGGAGCCAGCTGGTGGTGCGACAGTGGTGGTAGGGGCAACTGTGGTGGCAGGGGTTGTTGTTGTCATGGAGTCCTGAAGCTGAACCGATTGCCATTCACCTGATGCTGTTTTAAAGAGAATCTGGGGAAAAAAATATCACTAAGTTTACTTAAAATGTTAAACTAATTCCTAGTTAAACTGTTATATTATCTTATATATGACTTTGACATGTTGCTAGCTTAGTTGTAAAAATGTCACATGGTCCTTTGCTACCGTTCCTGAGGTATTCATAATAAACAGAAGAAGTCATTTTCAGCTGCTTCCTTATTTACAAGGAGTTACCTCAGCAGGTAGTGCTAGATATTGATTTAGCAGAATTTTACACTGGATGCCTTTCCTGACACAACAGACTAAAAATATTAAGAGTTAAAGAAACAATAAGCCTGAACAGATACCTGCGTTGGTGATGTTTCTGTTGGAGTGACCTGCAGATTCGAGGAGACAGACTGTCTCTGCGGGACGGGTGGCAACGTAGCAGAGGCAGCCTGTACCACCTTCAAAGCCTGTTGTGGGATCTGAACCACCTGAGAATCTGGTTTGGGCTGGACCAGCTGGACCTGTTGCACCATAGCAGGTTGCCCAGGACTTTGCACAATCAGTAAATTGTTCCCTGCCTGTGAATATAGAGAGAAGAAGCTGACCAGTAATCCTCATACGTAGGCTTTAGCCAACATCTTCAATGTTTTGACCACACTGAAAGGCTAAACATTCATTTAACAGTTAGCTATAGACTGGGTTGAGTGTTTCAAAGTAGAATTTCAAACTCGATAACAATATTGTGGTTTCTGTTTAACTGCGGATTTTATCAATCTGAACTGCACACACATTTACTCGCTTTGGTAGTATATTTATGTCACAGGGAACCCTTTGAGCGTGAAAAACAAAAAGTGGTTGTAACACTAAAAAGACTTTTTGTTTTAACCATTTGGTGGCAGAAGAACACATCACAAATTAAAAAAAAAAAACAAAAACAAAAAAAGAAACAAGCTTTGTACCATAAAACAACTGCCTGCCCAAAACTGAAACTGTCCTGAGGCTAATTAGGAAGCAGACGCTTCTGAAGATGTAAAACAGTTGACAGTTTCCTGGTTTTTTTTCTTCTTTTTTGACTCCTCACAAAAAAATGATAACAGGAACAGCAGGTTATTAACATTCATTAGCATACATACATTTTTATTAAGATCAAAAAGTCCCAGTGCTCAAGCCCGGCTTGTATTACAGGAGCACAAACCTTAAGAAGTATACTCTGTGATAAAACAGAATCAGTTACACTTATTTTCAACAAAAAAGAGAGAATTAAAAAATAAAATAACTGATAATTAATTAAATATATATGGCATTTGGGGACTTCTACTTAACATGCAGTAAATGCTAGACTAAGAGCAGTGAGAGTAGATGCCGAGACTAGCTTACATGTCAAACTTGTGTCTGCGTAATGTTATAATTTGACAAACTTTAAATAAAACACTGACAGTTCAAAGAGAACACATATTTAGAAGGGGACCATTAAGTCTGTTTGAAGATTAACTTAAAACAAATAAATCGTGCCTTTGTTTATGCTTTTCAGTACCAGAAACAATAACAAATAGGGGTACCTGTATGATGTTATCACCAGCTTCTATTAGGATGGTCTCCATCTGCTCTGGGGTTGGAGAGGCAGCCTGTGCTGGAGGCGGCGGTGGAGGCTCAGCAGCCAGTACTGCCTTTTTTTTCCTCCCTCGTCGTGCCTTTCCAGGAGTGGGAGGGGCTGCAGCTGTCTCTGTGATGATTTGTGTCCCACCCACTTCCCCTGTAGCCACGTTGAGGGGAATTGTAAGTCCACTGGGCAGCTGCACAACGTTTGTAGCTGTATTGTTTGGCTTCCGCACCTTGAGGGAGGGCTTGATGGCTACGGTCTTCTGTGGCGTGACAGGAGCAGTGGCTGCAGCCGGAGCCGGCATGGTCATGGGAGTGGTAATGATGGCCTGGTTGGTACCGGGTATGAGCTGGATCTGACCTCCCTGTGGCATCACTTGAATGGTTTGTGCACCCTGGATCTGCGGCACCACCTGATACTGGATGCCAGGAGTGGCCGAGGTGCCGGTACAAGCAGGACTCTGCTGGATAGTAAGGACGATGGGGCTGCCAGGAGCTGTGGAGCCCAGGCCAGCAGGTAGCTGGATCACATTGCCCTTTGTTGAAAGGAAACCAAGGTTTTTCGGTGGAGCTGGCGCTATTGGAGCTGGCTTTATAGGAAGGAGCCGGCGAGGTTGTGGCTGCGCTGGCGGAGAGGTGACAGGAGCCTGAGCAGCAGGAGGGCCGATTTTACTGCAGGTGGCAGCCAGCAGAGCCAAAGGAGAGGGCTGAGTGTCCTGTGGGAAGACAGAAACATAGTCCAAGCCTGCATTAAAACCAGCCTGAACAAGAAGAATTCAGCACTAAGGGAACGATAGGATGAGGTAGTAGTCAGATCAAAAGCTAAAACAAAACAAGTTAACACAACCCAACAGGTAGGCCTACAACTACACATTAAGAATCATAATCAGTAGCGATTAAGTGGTGTAGTAGGTGTAGGAGTTTCCACCTGCGATGCCTTTGTGCCCCTCTTTGGTCCAAATGTGTGATCATCAAGCTGCAGGACAGGGAAGCATTCTACATTAATGCCATCTTCAGCACACTTTATATACACTGGACCGCTTCATGTATTTGAGGCAACAAACGGGTTTAAGTTGGGACTAAGAAGGTTGATACAACAAAAGTGAAAAAGGTTTAGTGACTACTGGTGCAAGACACAAAGCGATGTCATTAGTATTTAAATTCCCAATTGTGCAGTTGTGTCTCTCAGATATTGATCAACATCGAAGCAAAACAGTGACTGAATTTATAGAATATATTGTTTTTGTTAGAAAAATATAGCACATCAGCTCTATCCTGGCACATAGAGAAGTGAGGGCCGCTTTTCCATTTCCAAACTAAACTAGTGCAAGAGCACCGAATCTGGATCTAACCTCATCTGAGAAAGTAATGATAATGCTGCCATAATCCATAATTAGTGGGCGTAAGGGTCCAGATAACAGCGGTAAGTTAGAACAGTTGACTGGTTCTTTATCATTTGTTTAAATGTCTCTGGGGGGGGTTTTCCAGTCAAAGCAGTTTTAAATTTGACAATAAACTTATCATGACATCTTAACTTACACAGTGTCGTTTTTGTATGTATGTTAATTTCAAAATTCTACGCGGCCTTGTTCTCGAGTTATTGCATTCACAAGATTTTCAGAAAACTTAACCACCGAGATTTTTAGTAGATGCACCTATGGTATTCACTCAAGTTATCGCATTCACAAACTTAGGTGTCCACACTGCCCGCCAGGCAGGGTAACAACAGTACTCCATCAGCGATTTGCAATTGAGGGTTAAAAAACACTCAATGCTTACAATGCACTAAACATCAAAGGAATTCTACAGAAAAATAAACACACAGTGTATATTAGCACAAAGATATGGCAGCAATATGAACACAACAGATGTTAAGAGCAACAGTAAGAGAAGAGATTGCAACAGTGCAACATGCGTGCACAGCCGAGGCTTGTGGCTGCTACTCACTTGTGTTGAAGCAGAGGAGGGCTGAAGGTATTCGCTGGGACTGACAGCGACAGTGGTAGCCATACTGTCCTGTTGTTCTGAAAAAACGCACAGCAGAGAGATTTCAGGCTGCCTGCAATGGTTAAGCTATTCAAGGGTATCACAGGAAATTGCAACAAAACAGAAGAGCTCTGTGAAGGACAAGCCATGCAGTATCTCACTTAAACTGCTATATGATCATTAAATGTCATCAATTACACAAATGATGCCATTAACTGCGCTAATTAACGCATTCATTTGCATGCTGACACTTTCATTTTCACCAAACATGTGGGATATTTATATGACTCACATCTCTTAAAGGATTCAGGAATGACAGAGTTGTGCTTTTTTGTTTGTTTGTTTGTTTTTTGAGGTTTCGAGAAAATATTTTCCCTCCAATATGTTGACGATATTAAAAATATTCAACTCACGCATGTTATTAGCAGAGTCATTAGAAGCTATCTGTCAAGAGTCAATATATCATGTTGTTGTTGTTGTTGTTAAATCACCATAATTGCAATTTGCATGAGTCAGCCACATTTACCAGTGACAGAGATGGGAAACAAATGCTTTTCCTTCAAAGGTTTCTATGTTTTCTCTATTTTTGTCCAGAATCTACTCCACATCTATTCCACATATTAAATTTAAATAGGTCATTTATTCAATTTTCTCGGTAACTTAGTGGAGATTTTGTATATTCACACACATTAAACTGCATCAATAACAGAATTATAAAGGAATACAAAATTTCCACTGTGATGGAATATACCACAAAGAGCTAACTGGCCAAAATAAATAACATAAACAATGCAGACGATCTCTAAAGCCTGCTCTGAAAAACAGTTACCACTAATGCAAAGCAGTGTACGGAACTGAAGCTTTAAAGTTTTCCAGTACGTGGGGAATAATGCAGACACCTACTGATCTCTTTGATAAATATACACGGTTCTTTTAGGTACCGCAGCACATCTTTTGCTATTTGACTTGTTTTTGATCCAGTCTAATATAAACTTAGGTCATTAACCAGATCAAAATTTAGTCAATCGAGAAAGAGCTGTGATACCTGTACTTCATAAACTTAACAAGTTGTGTCTGCCAGAGGTTGTGTGTGTTCTAATAGCAAATGTCAGTCTACTGGCCACATGTCAAATACTCTGAGCAAAAAAAAAAATACATTGGACTGCGCTCAAAAATATTATACGAGAAAAAGACAGTAAATATATTGAGCATATTATATTTCCATTTCAACAGTTAGCATAAGTACATTTAGGGCAGGCTGCCCAGCAGCAGTTTAAGAGCAGGATAAATCTTGAGAGCCAAGCAAAGCAGCCTAATGGCCAAAATAGGTCGATGCTGTTATTGTCAAACAGAACTGCTGTGGAACTGTGGATAAAGCAATGCAAGCTGTTTTACTATCCATTACTGCTTGAACTACAACACAGCTAGTGCACACGATACAATCTCCACTTTTTTTAATAATTTATATAAATTCAAGAACAACACACAAATATGCAATTTAAAAGCCAAGGGATCTGTGACAGATTCAAATATTTTAATTTGGGATTTTATAGAACAGAAATACTCGCAGGCATTTTTAACATCTATTAACAATAATGACAAATGTAAAACGATAAACACTACTGGGACAGTAGTCCAGTACTGTCCCCTAACCCCTGTTGAGCTACATATCTAAGCTGGAAAACACCTGAACTCAACCAGCAGATAAGATATATGACCACATGGTAGCCACAGATCACTCTTCAGGCTGTCCCGATATTTGTGACAAATACACAGGATGATGATAAAGAAGTGATTCATCATCATAGATCTGCAACATGCAGATTTGTAAGCCAATGGCCATATTTTATATAAATGTATAAAACAAAGTAAGATGAATTAGAGCGGTGTCCTTTCATCATGATAAAAAAATGATTGCACAAGTGTGTATATGTAAATTAACACAGATACTGCAATAACATTGCCACCAACACTTGTTTGGAGTTGTAATGTTTGGGGCTTAGTTATTCTCTGCCTGCTCTAACAGGTGTTATAAATTATGAAACAGGTTTGTGGTTGCCTGTCTTTGAAAGCATGTACCTTCACCACAGTTTGCAGAGAAACAACTTAGTTTCTTTGTAAGAGTGCAAATGCAGCTTTCTTCAAGAACTTATGTAGTTCAGTGATCTTTCTTGTCTTCACCCTTTGCACAGCATTTCTGTCCACACACGTAAAACACAAAAATGCACAAGTATTACAATGATCATTTATTGAACTTCTCTTACATTTTTATTGAGGAAAATGATGTTGCAATACACCCATCACTAACAACATTAAAAGCACTGCCATTATGTGCTACAATTCAAGGTTCTGCAGTGAAACTTTAGTTCCTGGTACTCGTGTGGGTACTTTGACTAACTTTGTTGCACACCAAGAACACAGGCCACACCTTTGACATCACCCTGCAGAACAACACACCCTGCCACTAAAATACAAATAAAAACAACTCTAAGGAACAAAAAACAGACATGCAAGGCACCCTGATCTCATTCCAGTTAGGCATCCTGACCTAGGACAGCCTCACTCCAAAACCAATGCACTGGATCTGTCACCAACATTCCAGTGCCTGACACCACAAGTGTAATAATATTCCATAAAAAAGCATTCCATACAATGCCGACGTCAGACAATAACTTGCTAGTTATGAGGAAATGCCTGAAGTACAAATTCCTCTTTTCTACAAACTGTGCCGTCTGTATCTGCCAGCTCATCTGTCGACAGTAAACTTAAGCCTGACACACAATAAACTCATCTCTGTGTCGTGGCTGGTGATCAGCTGTACAAACAGGAAGGAGTTCCTCTGTTGGAGCTGCCTGCCTCATCTAGTAAAAGCATTATAAAATGCAGCTGTTAATCGAAACGTCTGAACATGACTACCAAAGCAACAGACTTTCACTCGGGGATATCTCAGCCTGCTGAGCGAGCCACTAATCTCTCCATTCTGACACATTTTGGATTGGTGATAGCAACAGAGAACAGAACTTCCCATCAGTTATGCAAGTGTGACTTTAAGTCCTGCAAATAACACAAATGGGGGGAAAAGTGCGGCCTCAAAATAGCGCCGCCATGCAACACAGTCTGTTAGGTTGGCTTGCAGAGCAACAGCAGCTAACGTTAGCCACCAAGCTAGCTAGTGCTACTGACTCAACTGAGGCAGACTCAAATGTCTATCGACTAGCTTATATATGTGCTGGTTTGCTTTGATAAAAATAAATGAGGCGAGACGGGAATGGGTGCAACATGAAAATATGTCGGTGTATTGCTGTGGGGTTTCATATGTGGTGGAAATGGACAAATCGATTTGGGGGCAGAAACAAGTAAAGGACCAGCTACATAGCTTCCAGTAGCATTTTGGCTAGCTGACGCGTAGCTAGCAAGTCAAACTCTCTTTGATAACGTTACAGAAAAAGGGAGCTCTTTGCCGGAAGTGCACTGCTTATTTTGGTACATACAACCGCACGAACACCCCTAAAACATAGTTATTTGTACCACAGCATGATTAGTACTTTCCCTTCAACGCAAATATAATGTTTTACGAAGTAGAATGTAATATAAACACCAATGTTTTAATTCCTACCCACCGCTCATGACGACATTCGCTCTCCGCGAGCCTTGCAGACCGAACCCATGGAGGAATCCGCCCGCGCTGTTGCACCAATCCACGGACAATAGAGAGTTAATTGACGTCTACCCTGACCAACTACCTTTAGCTGTCTTTGTGACCGAAGTCCACCTGAGCCAATCCCGACGTCATATTTCTGTACATGGGTCGATGGATGACCGTTTGGCCAATGGGATATCTAGATTGTGATCAGTGGGGCGGTTCCAACAGGACTGACCTGGAACAAGCGAGTGCCCTATTACAGCAGGAGCACTGCTTCACTGACGTCCCTGACGGCCAATGTGATCTTTAAGGGGCAGTACAGTCAAACTAAGAATGACAGCCGCGCTGATCAATGAGCTTTAAGTCACTTGTGCCTGACCTGTTTAAACTGTGGCACGATATGGAGCGGGACGTTATGTGGGATAAAGACTGCGCTCAGTGAATGGATTATATATTTATTTTAAAGCTGTGAGCATATGTTGCATTGATAGTTCAACATTTGTCTGTACAGTACAGGATATCACTACCAGCCTACTTTGCACAGCTTTGTATATTGTACATTTTAGATGTATTTATGTTTTGTTTTTGTTTTTTTGACAATGTTGGCCTGTTAATGGCTTAATTACTGTTTGTTTAAAGGTCCACTCACGCAAAAATCAAATCAAATCAAATCACTTTTATTGTCACATCACATGTGCAGGCACACTGGTACAGCACATGCGAGTGAAATTCTTGTGTGCGAGCCCCACAAGCAACAGAGATGTGCAAACACAACAACACAAACGAGCAAAATACAAGAATGGCCAACCTGAAACTAATAAATATATGTACAATATATAATAGTGTATGCATTTCTGGATGTGTATACTAAATATTTTCCTACGTGTGTGTGTGTGTGTGTGTGTGTGTGTGTGTATATATACACATTTTTACAAATTAAATAGTAAAAAATAATAATAATAATAATAATAATAATAATAAAATATATAAAATATACAGAGTTGAATATGTGCAAAACAAGTGGCATTTATATACAGTATGGAGTGCCTAATGTTAAAGTTCCAGTAGTGAAGCTGAGGTGTTTATGACGTGTTCAGCAGTCTGATGGCCTGATGGAAGAAGCTGTCTCTCAGTCTGCTGGTACGGGACCGGATGCTGCAGAACCTCCTTCCTGATGGAAGCAGTCTGAACAGTTTATGGCTGGGGTGACTGGAGTCCTTGATGATCCTCCCCGCTTTCCTCAGGCAGCGCTTCCTGTAGATGTCTTGGAGGGAGGGAAGCTCACCTCCAATTATCCGTTCAGAGCACCGCACTACTCGCTGGAGAGCTTTGCAGTTGTAGGCGGTGCTGTTGCCGTACCAGGTGGTGATGCATCCAGTGAGGATGCTCTCAATGGCACAGTGATAGAAGGTCCTGAGGATGCGGGGGCTCATGCAGAATCTTTTCAGTCTCCTGAGAAAGAAGAGGCGCTGCTGCGCCTTCTTCACTGTTTTGTTTGTGTGTACTGACCACGTAAGATCCTCAGCCAGGTGTACTCCAAGGAACCGGAAGCTGCTCACTCTCTCCACAGCAGCGCCGTTGATGGTGATGGGGGTGTGTACTTCTCTGCACCTCCGGAAGTCCACTATCAACTCCTTTGTCTTTGCGACGTTGAGGGTGAGATGGTTGTCTTGACACCAGTGGGTCAGGGCGCTGACCTCCTCCCTGTAAGCCGTCTCATCACCGTTGGTGATAAGACCCACCACTGTAGTGTCGTCCGCAAACTTCACAATGATGTTGGAGCTGTTAGTGGCTGTGTACTTAACACACAAAAAAGATGCCTGGCTAAAACATGTATGACATGTCTTTTATCTTATCCTGTTGTTTTCAACACAGCCTTCACAATAGGCTGTAGTTTTACCCTGAAAAGCACTTTGACATTTAGCTCTCTGCTTGTGTGGTAACTGCTAATGCAATAGAGGATGCAGCATTCAAGTCATTAGTCCACCAATCTATAGACTGCAGACTGTAATGATTGTCAGGTTATGAGACAATGGCCCTGTTGACACATTAAAAGCACATTACTCTCTTTGTTGTCTTTTTGCTTTTGACCTCTTTGGATGTATTTGTGTTCCTTCCTGCATATCTTTTTCAGTAGTTTGATTTGTCTGCTTCACCATAGCGCTTCATGTTTTGTTTTTGTTGTTGTTGTTCTTTGTTTTAATCTTTGTAGACTTTGTGCCTTTTTACTGTCCTTTTGGTTTTTGTCTTCTGATAGACACAATTGATTTGTGCTAATATAATCACATTAACTGACCCTCTCTGTGGCTGATTTACAACTCTTTCTGATCCAATTTCTGTTTTGCACAGTTTTATTGATTTGAGTCTATTACTACACAGAAGAAGAAAAAATCCTACTCTCTTTAATCTTTGATTGATCTCTGATACTTGGCTCGATAAAAGACTCAACTCACTCAAATGAAATTATGCTGTATATTTGCATGTTGTCTTTGTGAGCATGCACAGATATATAGGATTTCTGCAGTGATTCTTCGTAAGATTATTTTTGTAACTTTTGTGATGCATTGTCTTTGGATCTAGTGCCATCATCAGGTGAGTATGTTATCTAAATATTTCAGTAAGTGAGGAACCAGCTGGATTGTTGTAGAATATATTAGGGGAGGCAGAAATGTAGAGTGATTGTGAACATTAAGCGACACAGTTTTACTGTTTTACTTTTAACAAGCACATATTTGGCTTACAGTGTTGAACTCCAATTATATTTTTACTGGCAAAAACATTTTTTTTTTTTGTATAAAGCAAATAAAGCTCTTAATACTGTAGCTGAAACTTCTACTTGAATATTTTATTTCAGAAAATATCTGGTGTATGATACTAAATTGTCATGACCAGTGTCTGTAAAACAAATTCCATTTTTACATTTATGTTAAACATAACACCCAGCACGCCCCTGTGGGCGGTTTATCCTTCAAGCTCGGGTCCTCTACCAGAGGCCTGGGAGCTTGAGGGTCCTGCGCAGTATCTTAGCTGTTCCCAGGACTGCGCTCTTCTGGACAGAGATCTCCGATGTTGTTCCCGGGATCTGCTGGAGCCACTCGCCTAGCTTGGGAGTCACCGCACCTAGTGCTCCGATTACCACGGGGACCACCGTTACCTTCACCCTCCACATCCTCTCGAGCTCTTCTCTGAGCCCTTGGTATTTCTCCAGCTTCTCGTGTTCCTTCTTCCTGATGTTGCTGTCATTCGGAACCGCTACATCGATCACTACGGCCGTCTGCTTCTGTTTGTCTACCACCACTATGTCCGGTTGGTTAGCCACCACCATTTTGTCCGTCTGTATCTGGAAGTCCCACAGGATCCTAGCTCGGTCATTCTCCACCACCCTTGGGGGCGTCTCCCATTTTGACCTCGGGACTTCCAGGTTATACTCGGCACAGATGTTCCTGTACACTATGCCGGCCACTTGGTTATGGCGTTCCATGTATGCCTTGCCTGCTAGCATCTTGCGCCCTGCTGTTATGTGCTGGATTGTCTCTGGGGCATCTTTACACAGCCTGCACCTGGGGTCTTGCCTGGTGTGATAGACCCCAGCCTCTATGGATCTTGTGCTCAGAGCTTGTTCTTGTGCTGCCATGATTAGTGCCTCTGTGCTGTCTTTCAGTCCAGCTTTGTCCAGCCACTGGTAGGATTTCTGGATATCAGCCACCTCCTCTATCTGCCGGTGGTACATACCGTGCAGGGGCCTGTCCTTCCATTATGGTTCCTCGTCTCCCTCCTCTTTCTTGGGTTTCTGCTGCCTGAGGTATTCACTGAGCACTCGGTCAGTTGGGGCCATCTTCCCAATGTATTCTTGGATGTTCGTTGTCTCATCCTGGACTGTGGTGCTGACACTCACCAGTCCCCGGCCCCCTTCCTTCTGCTTAGCGTACAGCCTCAGGGTGCTGGACTTGGGGTGAAACCCTCCATGCATGGTAAGGAGCTTTCTTGTCTTTATGTCAGTGGCTTCTATCTCCTCCTTTGGCCAGCCTATTACCCCAGCAGGGTACCTGATCACGGGCAGGGCGTACGTGTTGATGGCCCGGATCTTGTTCTTACCGCTCAGCTGACTCCTCAGGACTTGCCTGACCCTCTGCAGGTACTTGGTGGTTGCAGCTTGTCTAGCGGCCTCTTCGTGGTTCCCATTCGCCTGTGGGATCCCCAGGTACTTGTAACTGTCCTCTATGTCTGCAATGTTGCCTTCTGGTAGTTCAATCCCCTCAGTTCTGACTACCTTCCCTCTCTTTGTTACCATCCGGCTACACTTCTCCAGTCCGAACGACATTCCAATGTCATTGCTGTATAGCCTGGTAGTGTGGATCAGTGAATCGATGTCTCGTTCACTCTTGGCATACAGCTTGATGTCATCCATGTACAGGAGGTGGCTGACAACTGCTCCGTTCCGTAGTCGGTATCCGTAGCCAGTCTTGTTAATGATCTCACTGAGGGGGTTCAGGCCTATGCAGAACAGCAGTGGGGACAGAGCATCTCCTTGGTAGATCCCGCACTTGATGGTGACTTGTGCTATGGGCTTGGAGTTGGCCTCCAGTGTTGTACGCCACACCCCCATTGAGTTCCTCCCCCATATATATATATATATATATATATATATATATATATATATATATATATATATATATATATATATATATATATATATATATATATATATATATATATAGAGAGAGAGAGAGAGAGAGAGAGAGAGAGAGAGAGAGAGAGAGTCATTAGTCATGACACATTAACACTGTTTTGAACTAATTTCAGAGCTTTCTGTCACAACGACAGAGAATAGATCATTGTGACATCCAAACATTATTTAATGGTTTTAAATGTCTTGTGTTCTTCCTATGACTAATACAACCGTGTCATCAAAACAGAATCTGAAAGTGTAACCTTCATTTTTGCATTCTTACCTTTAGCTTGTTCAAACACTGACTGGTTCCTTTGGGATCTGAATACTAAAGATTAGGGACTTTCCTTTTTGACTCATGTCATGATGCCATTCACTCTCTGCGAGCATTTTATACCTTTTCTGTCGGATGTTCGACTTGTTAAGAAAATGTCCTGTCAGGCCCATCTGTCGTCTGCATCAGCCGAGCTGGCCCCCAGCACTTTCAGCCAGCTTGTAGGCTACTATGAGCTGGCCTTCTTTCTCATTGGCTCATTCCCATTGACTCCATTCACATCCACAATGCACGTAATGCCTTTTCATATAGGCTTTTCCCAAAAAGTACCCTTGACCTTATTCACATACAGACCTCTTTCATTTCTTCCCAGTCTGTCCTCTCCCTGCATCGCTGCATGAGTTTTTTAAGAGCTTAGGAAACCGGAGTCCTGCTTTTAGTTAAAGCACTCTCTCCCTCTTCACCTCAAGTGTGCTGTAGTTGGCTTGATGAAGGATGCAGATACTGTCTCCCACCTTCTCCCCAGGCACCTCTGTGGAGAGCCTCAGAGAGAAAGTGCTGCATAATTTAACTGGGACATCTCACTTTTATCAGTTAACAGGCTTCATGAGCAAGCCAAAGCTGTGGCAGGAGTTTTCAGCCTATTTCAAAGAGAATAGCTGACATTAAAAAATGAAGCACACTCTACATTAAGAACTCAAAGCCAGAAGCTGTGAAGCAAGGGACGTGATGTTGTGACGGGTTTTTAGCCTTTTTGACATTTTATAAACAAATGGTTTATATACAGAATGTAAGCAATACTTGCTTACTTAATTTAAATTGTTTTATTTAATTTGGATCACAGTAGCTATTTAAGTTCACTTAGTTATATTCATACACACTTTATATATTGTGCATGCTTTAGTCACTTTGAGGCAGTTTTGTTATTCAGGGTTGATGTTCAAATGACTAAAAAAACAATGTTGCAATAATGAGGTGGTCTGCTGGTCACAGAAACACACACAACACAACCAGATGTCTGTGCCGGTATGACTTAACCATTCATATTGATATTTTAAGAATTTATTTATCAACTGTTAATTATTCATGAACTAAGAGTGTTTAATTTAAACTTAAATTGAATTTTGAGCTTTATATGTTGGTATATTCATTTCATGTAATTCATTAAAAACAAAAACAAATAATATTATTATTACTAATAATAATAATAAAACAGTCTGCACAACAAATTCAAGCATAAAAATCTGAACCTCATCATAAGCGGGTATGCATAATAGCTATAAAGGGCTGGATCAGGTGACCCTATATCCTCCCTTAGTTATGCTGCAATAGGTGTAGGCTGCTGGGGGATTCCCATGATGCATTGAGTATTTCTTCTTCAGTCACCTTTCCCACTCTCTGTTTATAGAGCTCTCTCTGCTGAGAATCATACTTCCACAGCATGTCTTTATCCTGTCTTCCTTCTCTCACCCCAACCGGTCGCAGCAGATGGCCCCGCCCCTCCCTGAGCCTGGTTCTGCCGGAGGTTTCTTCCTGTTAAAAGGGAGTTTTTCCTTCCCACTGTCGCCACAGGGCTTGCTCATAGGGGGTCATATGATTGTAGGGTTGTTCTCTGTATGTATTATTGTAGGGTCTACCTTACAATATAAAGCGCCTTGAGGCGACTGTTGTTGTGATTTGGTGCTGTATAAATAAAATTGAATTGAGTAATGGCACAATGTCTTGTTCTCTTAAGCTGATGTTAATTTCTTTATAGCAGGTTTTCCTATTTTATAAATAATGTCATCAAATTTTATAGTGGAGCAGATTTATTTAAAGTGAAAGTTTTTGGAGGGTTTTCTACAAAAAGAAAAAAAAACAGATTTTGCTGAGCAGTTCACATTTATCCATAAACCCTGTTAAGACAAAACTGTCGATCTGTCATTAATGTCATAGTTATGCCAAAGCAGTGATAGGTCTGTAGAATAATATTAGTATGTCAGTTAGGTCTCAGTATGCCAAGATTGAATTTTTCCTACTTTTAGTTTGTGTATCACAGCCTCACACAATGACCAACAATTGCTAACTTTAAATAAAATATATGGAAAATATATAAACAGCAGATTGGCTTGTTGTTTCCAAATCTTTCAGTGATATTAATTAGTTTTATTAAATTAGTTAATTAGTTTTCCATAAACCAAAATAAAATTCAAAATGAGCTAAAGTTAGATCCCATCAATATGTTTACTGAAATATTTTCAGTCTGCTTTCAGTGAAAATACTCAAATTGGGGGAAAAAATGCCACACACCAGGGTTTTTTGTTTCCTTTTTACTGGAAAAGCCAGTAGCCAGCTTCACGGTACTGAGAAACAGAATGAGGAAAATACACCTGGGCATTTCAACAAATAAAACAAACAGGTAGAGAGCAGTTATAGGAGGTATACACACTGAGAGGCAGGGCATTTAGGCAATAATCAAATGTTCCCAGATTCAATAATTTCAGTTCAGATGAATCTTTCATTTCAGTAACTGAAAATATCTACCCTAAAGCAGGAAAAACCCCACATCAAATACCCGTTAGTATCGTAAACCAGTTTTCCGAGGACGTATTTTCTCTTTGGTGTAATTTCACTATTTCTGTATATATCTGTCTGAACATGAACAGCACCAATGTGAAGTCAACTGGGTCTTTTAAAAGCAACAAATACAGGAGTTTAAATAGACCCGAATACAATGCATTGGGAGAAGTAAGGGCGTGTGAAATCAGTGACAACCTTTACGTTCATTTACTTAATGAACTGTAGTAATGGCTGTCTCTTTACATCGTGGCTCAGTAATCAAAAATAAAGATAATAACTCTATATGTTTTAGGCATTCTTGGCAGAAGACAAGGCAAAAACATGAATCAACAGAACCCAGAGCATAGCAGAAACTGCTATAAGCCAGCACCTGTGGGGGTCATTTCTCTGTGATTTAAATTACAGCAACAAAAACAACCAATTTTATGGCATTAGACATTTTATTGTATTTTTGGGGGGGCGCTTAGGGAATAATGTGTTTACTATTATGTGATATTTTATACTCTGAAAAATCTGTCAAGTATTTAGTGGGCAATATAAACGCTTTTTGTTTTTACCTATTAGAGGAGAACAGCCTAAGACTGCATACCTCTAAAAGCAAAACATTTCCTCCGCACCAAGCATAAATTGACTCTGAATGTTTTCTGAAAAACTTTATACATATAGCAGCCACTTTTTAGCTAAACATTGCTAGCACCAGGTTGGACCCTTTTTGCCTCTAGAACTGTCTTAATTCTTCGTGGCACAGATTAAAGAAGGGGCTGGCAAACATTCCTCAGAGATTTTGGCCCATAACATCACACAGTTGCTGCATATTTGTCAGCTTCACATTTATGCTGCAAATCCAAAAGGATTGGAGGGCATTTGAGCGCAGTCAACTAATTTTCACGTTCAGAAAATCCGTTTGAGATGCTCTGAGCTTTCTGATATGGTGTGCATGGTACACCATGGTCACAAAAGGATTGACATGGTCAGCAACAATAATCAGGTAGCCTATGTAATTTAATAGATGCTCATTGATACCAAGGGGCCCAAAGTGTGCTAAGGAAACATATCTCAGACTATTACATCACCTCCCCCAGGCTGAACCGTGACTACAAGACGGGATGGATCTATGCTTTTATACTGCTTACACCACATTTTGACCCTCGTCATTCAACTGTTGCAGCAAAAATTCAGACCAGGGAACATTTTTCCAATCTTTCCATTTTTGGTAGACGAATGCAAATTGTAGCCTCAGTTTGCTGTTTTTAGACAGGAGTGACACCCAGCTTCTCAAGGTTCAGCGTGTTGTGCATTCAGAGCAATTTCCCTCTGCATACCTATATTGTAAAACATGACTATTGGAGCAACTTTAAAGCAGAATGGCAATTTCCTCTAACCTCTGGCATCAAAAAGGCATTTATAGCAGCTCACTGGATATTTTCTCTTTCCTTTTTTTCTGTGAACCCTAGAGATAGTTCCCCAAAAGTTAATTCTGTTCATCTGGACGTTTTCAGTGGGAGAAATGTTTCGTCACTCGTCCAAGTGACTTCTTCAGTCTCAGCAGACTGCAGGTTTCCCCAATCTTATAAACAGTACATTTGCATAATGACTGAAACTAGCTCCACTGAAGGAACAATGGGCTGTGAGATAGACCTAGACCTAGAGATAGTTGTGTGAGAGATGGCCTGTCTGGCACCAACAAAGAAATCACATTTTTCCCCCATTCTGATGCTCAGTTTAAACTTCAGCAGGTGATAATGACCATGTCTATATGCCTCAATTCATTCGAGTTGCTGCTATGTGATTGGCTGATTAGATATGTCTTAATGGGCAGTTAAACAGGGGTACCTAACAAGGTGGCCAGTATGTGGACCCAGATTAGTTTAGGATGCTGTTTTAAGAAGATCAAAATAGTGTCTACCATGTTCTTATTTCAATTAAATAGATATTTTTAACAATATGACACAAAACGTCACAAAAAAATCCCTACAAACATCCAGTGATGACTATATATTGAAATGCCTATAGAATAAGCATACCAGCTGCCTTCTAAATGGTTGCTCATAAGCAACACTTACACTCAGCAGCTCTGACTACCAACAGGTAAATCTCTGGGGACCATAGGCTTGCCAACACAAACAAAATGAGGATAGCACTTTTGGTTTCCTGGTAGCTACCGCAGATGAAATCGCAGACAGTATCATATTGTGCCTATATTGTTGAGAGGCCAAAGACAAAGAAGACTTAAAGCAAAACAGCTTGTATCTCAGAATAAACTCAATGGGTTTTAGCACTCAAAGCTCATAGTAGGTTCACATAAAGTAACAACAGTTGGCTAGCTATTTACCCAATAGAAGTGGGTGTTTGTTTGTTTTTTAAAAACAAGGAGTCCAGTTTAGAAAGTTGGGTTATAGCGAAAAATGCCTATTGCCACTTTTAAAAAATAGCTGGCACACTGATTAATGTATAATAGTGAAAATAACCAGTGCTGGTTGCTGCAAGTGAAAGCCACAGTCAATACTCTTAATATATTCCATATACAACTTATACAACTTGAGGAGTTCCTCAAATTGTGTCATATAACATTAGATGAGTTTAAATAAAATGAAGAAATTTACTCACGGGATTTTAAAAAAGCAAAAAACGTTTTTTAGCTGATTCATAGGGTCCAACTTTTGGGGTTCAGTTTCAGATGATGAAGACACCAAATGATTTGACAGGCCTCTGTGGCCCTGCCTCTGTGTGTATACCAGCACTGAGGACATCTTTTAATCCAAAATCCCTTTTTTTGACAAAATGGAAGGAAAAACAAGGAAATGGCAGCAAACAACAGTTGTACAAATTGACCAGTGCATTGTGTTTTAAAAGTCCATTTCAACAGGTTCAGGAAATTGAGTTCATAATTCAGGCTCTGTTTTTGTGCCTGTCGACATGTTTTCAGGTGAGCGTATCTCTACAGTCCCTCCTCAGAAGTCACTGAGTCCACTGCATATGCACCACGATTCAACTGCAAGCACACATCATTCCTCTCATTAGTCCAAATCCACACATAGGAGGATCCATCCCAGTCACATTGGACACACAGATTTCCAGGGACTCTGAATGGCCGATGCTGGAAGACTGGTAGACCAGTACAGACAGTACAGTCCTCCACAGCAAAACCTGGAGATGAGGGTAAAACTATGTATATTAATGCTTTATATTAAGATTTCACCTGAGCATCTCAGTCACAGGATCAAAACATCGTTGGATTAGAACAGTACTATTTACCACTCTAGAAATCAACAGCATGCTGTTGATGAACTAACTCACTCGAGCTGAGAAGAGCTCTGCTGCTACGTCTGCGACTCGGCCTCCTGCCCTACTCCCACTACCCTCCGGATGCTCTTGATTGACAGGTACATCTCCTCCTCAGGGTCATAGTAATAAAACTTACTCAGGTAGGAGATCAGCGGTCTGGAAAGAGGTGAAAATACAGGCAAAAAATCAGTATCAAAATCAAAAGCTGGATTACTGAATGTAGAGATAAAGAAACAGAACAGAAGACACAAAAGTTTTAAACATCAGCACAAAGAATAAATGAAAACCAACCCAGGATTTTTCAAAATATCTCAGCTTTTGGTTGGATACCAATGAAACTATGCTAACACATACTGTTTTTATGAAAAACAAAATGTACCGCCTTTTTCTCTACCTGAATCATGTGGTTGGAGGTTGCTAGGTTAAAACCTCAGTAAGAGCTATAAGTGAAAACCCATCAATAAAGAGTCTGTTAAAACCGTTCCAACACCTTGGAAAACAGCAGCATTGTTCAGGATGCTGGCTTTCCACTCCTGTATATTTCAGCAAGTATATTTCCCAGTTGAAACTGAGTACCTGGGCAGTGGAAGCTCTTGGATGTGGTCGATGCGGACTATTTGTCGGATGCAAAAGCGACACAGATGTTGAAGTGACTTCACGTTGCTGAAGCGAGACACAGGATACAGCAGCTGAACCGGAGTGGGAGGTAGTCCTGGGACAGAAAGAAACATTTTACTCAGTGAAACATTTTAATTTGCCCTTTCCCAATTTTGCTTTGGGCACTCTGGTGGCCCAGTGACTAACATGTAGGCGTCCTTCACAGACTTTGTGTCCTCTTGTCAACTGTTGTGCCTGTAGCTTAATGGCCAAAAATTCTTACAAAAACATAGTTTTATTTGTTTTGAGACTTGCAGGACTTTTCTTAAAAGAGATGCTGGTTTCCAGCTTCATAATTTTATTCTTGGAATCTACTAGAGCAGCATTTTCATTTTATTTACAGTTAATTCTTATTTATTGTGTACTTTCATGGCTTTGGGATGGTGTATCAGTTCATCCAACTCTCCTTCGGCTCTTCCCCTTTAAGTCAGCTTCTCTTAGTAAACAGGATATCTGATCTCACTGGCATCACGCAGACACAGAAGTAGATCAAACTGTGTGAAACTCAGTGCTTAGAGCAATGTGAAGTATAAACTTCTGGATTACAGGGATTGATTGTACATACACTTCTCTATCAGCATAGGCATCCACCGCTTCAACCTCAGACCACTTCGACACAACTCACAAATGAAGATCATTTCTGTGGAGCGATGCTTTCAACTAACCTGTTGCATGTGAGTCAAGTATTCGCGCTCTTTTAGCTCCATTTTTGGTCTCTACAGACGCCTGAGGGAAGTACCTGTCTCTTTAGCTGCTAAAAGCAATAGATTTTTGGAGCTTTTGCTCTGGCTGAAAATTATATTATCGTGGGAATAGGAATTAAATAAAACAGTAGAGTTGTAGCTGTACAGGGAAGCAATGAGCTGAAATTCAATATAAAGCTCCCTACAGCCCATGGTAGAAGCAGATGCAGCTGGTCCGTTACTACAAGACTCCTCACACATTTGATGCATGTGAATGTATAGACTATAGGCTCTCTAAGCAGCCTGATTCTGTCATGTTTAGCAAAGATTATTCAGACAGGTGTAAATAAAGTATTTGCTAGACTAGTAGAGGAGCAATCCACAGGAAATTGGTGCTCGGTGAGTATTTCTAGCTCAAGATTTAGTTTAATATAAATATAACAGTAAAAGATTCGTTTCAATCTGACTCAGTTATGTCTGATAACATTTTGCACAGATATATTTCCCAATCAGAAGATGCTACCTTACTTATTGTCATTTAGGTGTGATGCAGTAAACTACAGTGAATTGTGCGATATAGGTTGGCCTGAGGTCCACATGCATCACATCTGTGTCGGCATGATTCTCATCAGGGGTAAATCTGCTCACGGCTCAATGATATGTGTATAAATCGCACAGGTGGATGCAAAGGATACAATAGCATACAGTTACACTATAGTATACACAAACTAGTGTAAATTTACTGTAAGACATAAATGACCAGATACCTTCACATGAGCATGATGCAAAACCTGAATGTAGACATAAAAATGGTACATATATAGCTATTCTCTCCTCTCCTCCCGGTCTCTCAGGCACTTCTCACTAAGGGGTGATTCAAATGTTTTTTTGATCAGTTGGAGCTGGGTGTTGATATAAAGCCTGTGTTGTTTCACCTGGGACTCTGGAGCGGAGGAAGTAGAGGAATTTCCCATTTTTGGAGTGCATGATGGCTCGCTCGATGAACTCCACCACAGAGTGACAGCGGTCCTCAAACTTCGGGTGACACCACAAACTGAACGTCCCTGCAGGCAATAAAAGAGGAATAGTTTCCTGTATGTACTGTATCATGTGTACTTTTTCAATATCTATAAATCGTACCCACATGAGTAACGTTTTTATAAATGCAACTGAGATGAAACTGTTCCTGGATAGTTCTAAAGAGACTAAAGAGAACAAAAAATAAAGCTACACAACAGGAAATTTCCATCAGCCTGTGCAGCTTTAAGATGTAAATCATGCTCTTTAGGCCCTGGAAATAATGCAACTTTAAAGGTAAAGTTCACCACTAAATCACTTTCACATACATTTCTACTGGCTTGAAGCGCTATTTATCCTTTTAGATGGCTTTGATGTGAGGTGCCCAGTTTAGTAGAGCTTTGTGGAGCACGAGGGGCCAGAAAGCACAGTTAACACACTCAGCACCATTGCAGAAATCATGACAAAGTTGCTCAGAAAATCCAGAAGCCTTTTCGTAAACAGTTTCATGCAGGAGTTGTTTACTTTCTACTACCAAAAAAGGGCATGCAGCTAGCAAGCATTACAGCTGTCACACTGTTGTGCATATGAGCCTCTGATCACAGGGATACGCAGGCCTCATGCTGCATAGTAATACAGCTGGCAAGTTTAAAAAAAAAGAAAGTGTCATGGTTCTGGGTCATTTGACCTCTAGATAGTCTTGAGCTCCATGTTCAGTATGTTTAGTTTTGCTTCCCCTGTGGTGTCATGTTCATTTGTATCAGCTGTGTTCTCCAGGTGTTTCCACTTCCCTCATTGCCCCTCTGTGTATTGAAGTCCTGTCTTCCTTTGTTCCTTGTCAGGTCGTCTGTTCGTCTACCCGTGTCTGCTCTCCTTGCCGTGTTCATGGTCTGTGGTTTTCCCACGCTCTCTGTGTTTAGATCTTTGTTTAGTTTTTCCCCACTTTAGGTTTTTGGTTAGTTTATCTCTGTGTTATTTTGCCTTTGTTTCTCATATTTCCTGCCTCAAGCGTTTGCGTTTGAGTCCTCTTAAATAAATACAGGGTCTGCTGCCGCAGACACGTGACAAAAAGAAATATTAAGGTAGAAATTACTTTAGAGCAGTTCATAATTACATAATACTGAATAAAAATAATTTACAAACAGCCAATATGTGAACAGACAAATGCTATGAGTGATTCGACTTCCTGTTGACTTCACAGTGGTTCTTTCTCTTGAAGCCTTTCTGCCCTCAGTTCATGCTGGGTCATGATGCATTCATGCAAACAAGATTGTACTGATGCGAACATGTTGTGTCAGTGAAGGCTGCATATCTGTATAATGAATGTGTTTTCAGCCATGATGCTGTGGCCATGTAATAGTGACTCATTAATGTACAGCCCCAGTTATGAACATCTGCATGGGAGCGTGCGTACTGGAGTATGTGACCAGTCACACATTCATCTTTGTACAAGTCACCTTGTTAGTTTGTCACACATGTGAGGCGTGTGCATGTGGCGCCATGTGAGTTATTCATGCTTCATGAGTTTTGGTTTCAATTTGCTCGATCTGTACAGGCCTGTCTGCTTACACATAATGTTTTCAGATCTGTCTATATGTTTACTGTAGACAGATTGCTATATTACTGTATGTAAGTCTGTATGTACAGGGAGTGCAGAATTATTAGGCAAATGAGTATTTTGTCCACATCATCCTCTTCATGCATGTTGTCTTACTCCAAGCTGTATAGGCTTGAAAGCCTACTACCAATTAAGCATATTAGGGGATGTGCATCTCTGTAATGAGAAGGGGTGTGGTCTAATGACATCAACACCCTATATCAGGTGTGCATAATTATTAGGCAACGTCCTTTCCTTTGGCAAAATGGGTCAAAAGAAGGACTTGACAGGCTCAGAAAAGTCAAAAATAGTGAGATATCTTGCAGAGGGATGCAGCAGTCTCAAAATTGCAAAGCTTCTGAAGCGTGATCATCGAACAATCAAGCGTTTCATTCAAAATAGTCAACAGGGTCGCAAGAAGCGTGTGGAAAAACCAAGGCGCAAAATAACTGCCCATGAACTGAGAAAAGTCAAGCGTGCAGCTGCCAAGATGCCACTTGCCACCAGTTTGGCCATATTTCAGAGCTGCAACATCACTGGAGTGCCCAAAGCACAAGGTGTGCAATACTCAGAGACATGGCCAAGGTAAGAAAGGCTGAAAGACGACCACCACTGAACAAGACACACAAGCTGAAACGTCAAGACTGGGCCAAGAAATATCTCAAGACTGGTTTTTCTAAGGTTTTATGGACTGATGAAATGAGAGTGAGTCTTGATGGGCCAGATGGATGGGCCCGTGGCTGGATTGGTAAAGGGCAGAGAGCTCCAGTCCCACTCAGACGCCAGCAAGGTGGAGGTGGAGTACTGGTTTGGGCTGGTATCATCAAAGATGAGCTTGTGGGGCCTTTTCGGGTTGAGGATGGAGTCAAGCTCAACTCCCAGTCCTACTGCCAGTTTCTGGAAGACACCTTCAAGCAGTGGTACAGGAAGAAGTCTGCATCCTTCAAGAAAAACATGATTTTCATGCAGGACAATGCTCCATCACACGCGTCCAAGTACTCCACAGCGTGGCTGGCAAGAAAGGGTATAAAAGAAGAAAAACTAATGACATGGCCTCCTTGTTCACCTGATCTGAACCCCATTGAGAACCTGTGGTCCATCATCAAATGTGAGATTTACAAGGAGGGAAAACAGTACACCTCTCTGAACAGTGTCTGGGAGGCTGTGGTTGCTGCTGCACGCAATGTTGATGGTGAACAGATCAAAACACTGACAGAATCCATGGATGGCAGGCTTTTGAGTGTCCTTGCAAAGAAAGGTGGCTATATTGGTCGCTGATTTGTTTTTGTTTTGTTTTTGAATGTCAGAAATGTATATTTGTGAATGTGGAGATGTTATATTGGTGTCACTGGTAAAAATAAATAATTGAAATGGGTATATATTTGTTTTTTGTTAAGTTGCCTAATAATTATGCACAGTAATAGTCACCTGCACACACAGATATCCCCCTAAAATAGCTAAAACTAAAAACAAACTAAAAACTACTTCCAAAAACATTCAGCTTTGATATTAATGAGTTTTTTGGGTTCATTGAGAACATGGTTGTTGTTCAATAATAAAATTATTCCTCAAAAATACAACTTGCCTAATAATTCTGCACTCCCTGTAGGTCTGTAGCTTATCTACTGAAATGGTGCTAATAGCTCAGTCAATTATATGAAGATTTGTCTCATTTATATTAAAAAAAATGCCAAATATACAATGACACTTTTATCGAACTCAGATTTTTGCATACAGTGCTTCCCGAGTTTTGTATAAAGAGACATTAGCCTTTTTAATGTTGCTGATTTTGTCTGCTGGGTTGAGTCAGGTACAGTCTGTTTTTACTCTGTTAATTTATTGCAAACTACAGTTTGGAATCCAAAACAAATCCCCCCACGGGGACCAATAAAATTGCTGATATGATGAAACTGACTTCATCTCATCTGTAAGTCAAAGCCTTCTACTTGTCAGCTAGATGCCATTCCTAAAGTTTTGGTTAAGGCATGTCTACCTTCTTTGCTTCCCCTCATATCTGCTATCATCTGCTCTTCACTTACCACTGGAACTGTTCCTGCCTCCCTCAAAATTGCTGCCATCACCCCAATATTGAAAAAAAAACTGGTCTAGATCCCAATAATTTTGAGAATTTTCATCCTATTTCCAATCTACCATTCCTTTCAAAAATTCTTGAGAAAATAGTTGCCACACAACTCCACTCACATTTAACTAATAATAATCTGTATGAACAGTTCCAGTCCAGCATTGAAACAG
Organism: Maylandia zebra; assembly: GCF_041146795.1. NCBI lineage: Eukaryota > Metazoa > Chordata > Actinopteri > Cichliformes > Cichlidae > Maylandia > Maylandia zebra. The sequence continues at coordinate 5,150,112 of NC_135172.1, forward strand.
CACTTATAAAATTAACCAATGATCTTCTTATGGCAGCTGACTCTGGTTTACTTTCCATTCTTATTCTCCTCGATCTGAGCGCTGCTTTCGACACTATTTCTCACTCCATTCTCCTCAGTAGGTTAGCCTCTATCGGTCTCTCCCATACTCCACTAGCCTGGTTTAAATCATACCTGTCTGATCACACTCAGTTTATTCAACTCAAATCATTCACTTCTCAGCCCTTTCCTCTGACCACTGGCGTACCCCAGGGATCTGTCCTGGGCCCCTTCTTTTCATTATCTACCTTCTTCCGCTTGGACACATTTTCCGTAAATACAATATCCAGTTTCACTGTTCTGCCGATGAAACCCAGCTTTATCTGTCCACTAAACCTGATTCTGCTCTTCCCCCATCCTCCCTCACCCTCTGCTTAGCCGAACTAAATTCATGGTTCTCTTCTAATTTTCTCAAACTCAATAGTAATAAATCCGAGCTCCTCTTGGTCGGCACTAAATCTACATTATCCAGAACCAACAGTTTCTCTGTTACTATTAATAACTCGCCGGTCTTCGTTTCTTCCTCTGTGAAAAGCTTGGGTGTCATCCTCGACAGTACTCTATCTTTCAATTCAAACATTAATAACGTCACTTGGTCTGCATATTTTCAATTGCGCAACATTAATCGTCTCCGTCCTTTTCTCACCCCACATGCCACTGCCATTCTTGTCCACAGCCTTGTTACTTCCCGGATTGATTATTGTAATTCACTTCTTTTTGGTCTTACTCAAACATCCATCCACAAGCTCCAACGCGTCCAGAACTCTGCTGCCCGTATCATCACCAGGACCCCTTCTGTCCACCACATCACTCCTGTCCTGCAGCAGCTTCATTGGTCAAATATCGTATCAATTTCAAAATACTCTTGTACACATTTAAGGCTATTCATCATCTTTCTCCTCCATATCTCTCTGATCTGGTTCAGATCACCGCCCCATCTCGATGTCTTAGATCCTCTTCTTCCCTTTCTCTCTCCGTCCCCTCCCCTCTTCTTGCCACCATGGGGAGCAGGGCTTTCAGCTGCTCTGCTCCACGACTCTGGAATTCTCTACCTCCTGATTTAAAAATTTCTCTTCCTTCACTCTCTCTTTAAGTCCCAACTCAAAACTCACTTGTTCAAAATAGCTTATCCCACATAACCTCTCCACTCTGCTATTGTAAATTTGTTTTATGTCCTATACTTTTATGCTGCTTTTTTTATTCTACTGTGTACAGTGTCCTTGAGTGTTCTGAAAGGTGCTTTCAAATAAAATGTATTATTATTATTATCATTATTATTATTATTATCATATCTTATGTTGCTTTACATAAGATACTTTACACAACAAAGTTCTATAAGTGCAAACTTGAGTAAAATCGTGCCAAAGTATTTTCTCCAGAGGCAAACATTACGTTTTTTGTGCTTTTATTCCACAAATGTATCTGTGTGAACAGTCTGACCTTTTTTTGTTATTTGCTTTCGGTTCCACATCTCATTTTTAGACTCAAACTGTATAGCTTGTGCACTTTGTATGCTATACTTGGCTCTCTAATGCATAAGGTGTTGTTTGGAACCTGCTGTGTTTGTCTGGCAATCACGAGTGTGGCAATAAATCAAAGTCTAGATAAACATCTTCATCTTTAATGATGAAATTTTTGACACATTAACATTTATTAACATGTTGCATCAAGATCCTTCTCTATGCCTATGCTCACCTGCAGCGTATGAATAGCATGAAAACTGCTTTTGTTTGGCAGCTCTTTCTAAATACACTTCGCACTAAGTGAAGAGTGGCTAAAGTGGAATATAGAGTACAGTTTGATGTGCACATTTGTGTATCATACTTAGCTTGCGTGTGTGCATGAAGGTCTTACGTGACTCATTGTGGTAATATGTGCTCACAAATATCCGCGTTACACGCCTGAGATGTTGAATAACCATCATATGGGACTGTGTGAGTGGGTGTTTGTGTGTTTTTTGAAGCTCTATCTTTCATTTTAGATTTATAGTAAGAATAAGAAGAATAAGAATAACTTGACATAACTGTGAATCAACCTCTTAATACAGTTGTAACTTGCGAGACTTATACTTTATCTTCTACAAGGTTTTGTAGCCCTATATATATGGAATATTTGCCAACTGAGGAGCACCATGAGGATTAGATCCTTTATTGGATTTAATGATGTAAAGTGTTTGCACTTCAACATTACTTGATACTCTTCTTTTATCAATTTCATGCTGACAAATATGAGATTGGTCAGAATGCAAAGATAAATCTTTACCTCCAAAACCTTAAAAGTCTGAACCCCTCATAGTCTGAACCTACTATGACTGTCCACAGAAAAAGAAACACACAGACAGAAAAGGAAGGAGGGCAAACTCTCTAACAGAATAAGCCTGTAAATTCAGTCCAGTACAACTTACCCAGACCTCTGAGCTCTATCCTAATGCTACCCATAATCTATAAACTCTATAAAAACTAAATAAGAACCAGAACTGAATAATAATAAGTCTTACTAGAAAGATAATGACATCAAAAAACTAAAACACAACACATGGCACATGACACCAGCTATCAGTCTGAATATCTTAATGTCACTTTCATATCAGATACACAGAAAATCTTTGTCCAGTGACATCGCCGAAATATTTTTGAATGCAATGATTCCCTCACAGGAAAAGCTAACACCATACTACATGGAAACAATGCACATTAATAATCTTAGAAAAGGACTGGTACAAGTATCGTCAAAGCAAAATCTATCTTAACCTTGCAAGCTGGGAAGATGTGATAAATACAGCAGAATGGTCAGTTTATAATAAACAATGTAGATTCTAATTAATTAAGATAAGACTGAAAAAACAGTTTGTTCTGTCGCCTGAAGCATCATTGAAACCGTGAATATATAGCTGACTACATACGCAGCACTGCAGCCTCGCTTTGTCCATTTAAATTGACTAATAAGCTGGTTTATAGTGTAGCATCACTGCTAGTGTAGAATGGTCATGTTAGGAGGATGTTTTTCTTTATCTAGTTCAGTGGATTACTCTAGAAAATTGCCTCTGTTAAGTTCATAAATAATCCCATCTGAGACGTGTGTGTGTGTGTGTGTGTGTGTGTGTGTGTGTGTGTGTGTGTGTGTGTGTGTGTGTGTGTGTGTGTGTGTGTGTGTGTGTGTGTGTGTGTTTCTCACCTCTGTAGTGCTCCATGCGAGTGTGGTGTGTGACTCCCTGTGATCTGAAGCTGAGGCTCAGGATGTACCGAGGGTCTGAACTGTCACGAACCAGGAAGGATCCGTCTGGTTTACCCTTCAGCTTCATCTCCGCATCCTCCCAATTCATGGGACCCCAGTACCAGCCGCACTGCAGGTTGAACCCCCAGCCCCCCAATAAAAAACAAAGAACCCCCCCCCAAAAAAAAAAAAACAAAAAAAAAAAAACAGAGAAGCATTCTTAGTTATGCTTTTCTTTTCTCTGATCAATAACCTTTGGAAATAACCTCTACATAAACAGATTGTAAAGCCATCCCAAAAAACAGAAGACCTTGTACATTTTATGGATTTATAGGAAGTTACACTTTGTATAGTTGACCATACAATGAGAAGATACATCAATATCATCTTACCTTCTCCAGTTCTCTCAGACTGGCGGTGAAGTTGCTGGCTTCCGACCGCCGCAGGGCACACAGCATGGGGGGTGGGGCCTGTCTGATGGGGGGTGGACCATCAGCTGATGATGGGTTGGAATGAGGAAGGGCCCGTAGGAAAGCATCTATATGAGAGATGTTAAAGGTGCCAGATGAAGCATTTTTAACATAAACATGTCTATACTACTAACTGACGCACATTAGCTGATTATAATGAGAGCGGGAAGTCACTAATCTCTGACCACAATTCCCATCATCCCTCGGGACAGATCTTACCATTGAGGCTGAGACTGTGCTGGATGGTAGTGTGGGAAGGAGGAGGAGGAGGAGGGAGAGGCAGAGGAAGAGACTGCAGAGAGGCGCCCATGACGCTCACTAGGAAAGGCCCAGGCTGGGGCCCGGCTATGTCGTCTGGAAGAAGCGCAGGAAGGAAGGGAGGAAGGCAAAGGAGGTAAATGAAGACAGTAGGGAGGAAGGAGAGAGGAACAACCGAGAGAAGAAGAAAGAGTGAGGAAGAGGAAAAAAGAAAAGGTGTTAGGAAAGGTGAAGGAAGGAAGGAGGTTTTGTCAGCACCATCGACAGAAAGTCTCAAGCTCGGAAATGAAACTTTACCACCTTTATAATTGACAAGTATTACACATAAAGACCAAAAACAACCACGCATTTATCCAAATCCTATGAGTGTAATCAAACCTAACACATCCTGCTAGGTTGTCTAAAAACTATTAAATCAAAAAAATACATAAATTAATATGCAAACAAATGCAAAAAAGGGTATTAAAAATAAGTGCAGGCATTATTTAATAAAATGTCCATTTACTTCTGGTGTGTGTAATGTATATTCTTTTCCATTATTTATTTGTATTCTAATATATCAATCAATCAATCAATCAAGGCTTTATTCGCCACGTGCAGGTTGCCCTGCGGTGAAATAGGACCCCCCTCCTGACCTTACACACACAACACAGACATCACATGGGGATACAGGTCGGAGATCGGTAGCGTTACAGAAAAACACTGAAATATACACTACAATGGGAAAGTACAAGAGGAAAAAAAGAGACCTCTACTCTACTGGGCTCCTGGGAGGACAGCATGAGAACAGGAAACAAAAAAACTCCTCTGCACAAAAAAGCGCATAAATGCCCACAGCACAACATTATGGATCCCGTGACAAGCCACAGGGTCGGGTGGGGAGTGAGGAGTAATCCGACTCAAACACAGCAGCCATCCTGCCCAGCGCCGAAAGGGTGTCCGTATGAAGTGATGGTGCTTTTTACTTTAGTGCGAACAGCTCATGTGAATTTCAAAGCTGTTTTAACAGTCCAACACTGGTCTCTCAATCTTGCGTTGGAGAGCCATGAGCTTCTCCATGATGTTATCAAACTTGCCTCTGTGATGTTGTCATTCTTGTGCTCAAAGAGCCGATTCTGAGAACTCACGACCACAGTGAGCCTCCCCAAGATGTAATCCAATTTGCGCTCAGAGATGTTATTCCGAGCGAGCCCCTCCAGATGTAATCCAGTTGGCACTCAGAGGTCTTGTTCTATTCACAGCAGCCGTAGCCTCACCAAGATCTTATCCGTGCTGACTCAATGAGCCCATTTTGAGAAACTCACGCCTCTTCCCATCGTTTCAATCCCAGCGGGCAGCTTTGTGGGGGTTTGAACAGCCGGTTCTGCTTTCTTAATTCTTCGATAAGTCAGGGCCAAGCCAGCTCCGATCAGAACCCTGTTACCATGGTTCCGAATAGGTAGATATCTTCAGCACTCAGGCTCACCCGAGCCCAGACTTCTCGTTGAGAAAGGGGTGTCAATTGCATTTAGGGACCAGTTGATCCAATCCATAATTCCTCTTTTAGGTTTTAGAGAACAGACTGTGAGAGAGTGTTCCAGGGAAAAGTAACACAAAAAACACAAGACTAGACAAGGACATAAGAGGCTAAGCAGGGAAGATAAGGGAGAGGAGGAGGAGAGGAGAAAAGTGCGACCGCCTTCGTTATATATATATATATATATATATATATATATATATATATATATATACATATATATATATATATATATAACACCCAGCACGCCCCTGCGGGCGGTTTATCCTTCAAGCTCGGGTCCTCTACCAGAGGCCTGGGAGCTTGAGGGTCCTGCGCAGTATCTTAGCTGTTCCCAGGACTGCGCTCTTCTGGACAGAGATCTCCGATGTTATTCCCGGGATATGCTGGAGCCACTCGCCTAGCTTGGGAGTCACCGCACCTAGTGCTCCGATTACCACGGGGACCACCGTTACCTTCACCCTCCACATCCTCGCGAGCTCTTCTCTGAGCCCTTGGTATTTCTCCAGCTTCTCGTGTTCCTTCTTCCTGATATTGCTGTCATTCGGAACCGCTACATCGATCACTACAGCCGTCTTCTTCTGTTTGTCTACCACCACTATGTCCGGTTGGTTAGCCACCACCATTTTGTCCGTCTGTATCTGGAAGTCCCACAGGATCTTAGCTTGGTCATTCTCCACCACCCTTGGGGGCGTCTCCCATTTTGACCTCGGGACTTCCAGGTTATACTCGGCACAGATGTTCCTGTACACTATGCCGGCCACTTGGTTATGGCGTTACATGTATGCCTTGCCTGCTAGCATCTTGCACCCTGCTGTTATGTGCTGGATTGTCTCTGGGGCATCTTTACACAGCCTGCACCTGGGGTCTTGCCTGGTGTGATAGACCCCAGCCTCTATGGATCTTGTACTCAGAGCTTGTTCTTGTGCTGCCATGATTAGTGCCTCTGTGCTGTCTTTCAGTCCAGCTTTGTCCAGCCACTGGTAGGATTTCTGGATATCAGCCACCTCCTCTATCTGCCGGTGGTACATACCGTGCAGGGGCCTGTCCTTCCATGATGGTTCCTCGTCTCCCTCCTCTTTCTTGGGTTTCTGCTGCCTGAGGTATTCACTGAGCACTTGGTCAGTTGGGGCCATCTTCCCAATGTATTCTTGGATGTTCATTGTCTCATCCTGGACTGTGGTGCTGACACTCACCAGTCCCCGGCCCCCTTCCTTCCGCTTAGCGTACAGCCTCAGGGTGCTGGACTTGGGGTGAAACCCTCCATGCATGGTAAGGAGCTTTCTTGTCTTTATGTCAGTGGCTTCTATCTCCTCCTTTGGCCAGCCTATTACCCCAGCAGGGTACCTGATCACGGGTAGGGCGTACGTGTTGATGGCCCGGATCTTGTTCTTACCATTCAGCTGACTCCTCAGGACTTGCCTGACCCTCTGCAGGTACTTGGTGGTTGCAGCTTTTCTAGCGGCCTCTTCATGGTTCCCATTCACCTGCGGGATCCCCAAGTACTTGTAACTGTCCTCTATGTCTGCAATGTTGCCTTCTGGTAGTTCAATCCCCTCAGTTCTGACTACCTTCCCTCTCTTTGATCTCACTGAGGGGGATCAGGCCTATGCAGAACAGCAGTGGGGACAGAGTATCTCCTTGGTAGATCCCGCACTTGATGGTAACTTGTGCTATGGGCTTGGAGTTGGCCTCTAGTGTTGTACGCCACATCCCCATTGAGTTCCTGATGAAGGCTCTTAGGGTCCCATTGATCTTGTACAATTCTAGGCATTCCAGTATCCAGCTGTGGGGCATTGAGTCATAGGCCTTCTTGTAATCAATCCAGGCAGTGCACAGGTTGGTCAGTCTGGTCTTGCAGTCTCAGCTGATTGTTCTGTCTACCAGTAGCTGGTGTTTTGCGCCTCTGGTATTCTTGCCAATTCCTTTCTGTGTCCCGCTCATGTATTGACCCATGTGCCTGTTCATCTTAGCCGATATGATGCCTGACAGGAGCTTCCATGTAGTACTGAGGCAGTACTACATGGCTATAGATCTGTTTGGATCTATAGCCATCAGAATTGTTGTCTTGAGGCCAAGAAAGATGCCAAGAGGATTTATTTTAAGTGGATCATCATATTGGTCCATTTGATTGACCTTTATTATAATTATGAATTTATTTTATTTTCAGTTGCAAACGGGACAGACATGACTGTGGGATAGGACAGGGGGAAAGAATGAAAGAAAGAGGGGGAGAGAAAGAAAGAAAACCAAAGGGGAGAAAAAAAAAAGAACAATACAAAATTTGTAATTTATTTTATCAACTTTCCTTCTGACCATGCTGTCTGTGTTGAGCGCTCAGTGAATCTGCATTTGACTACTCCGCCTAGGCTCGAGAGTGCAGCCTAGGCGGAGTAGTCGAACGCAGATTCACTGAGCACTCAACACAGACAGCATGGTCAGAAGGAAGAGCGCAGGGCAAGCTAGCGAGACAGAAGTGGACCTCCCCACCCTCATTCAGATCTGGCGTTTGGAATTATTTTGGTTTTCATGTGACGTATGACCCTGAAGGTAAGCGAGTCATGGACTAAAGTAAAACAGTATGTTGGATGTGCCATGCAATGCTCAATTACATGGGTGGGAGCTAGTGTGTTAGCGCAGTTAGCTCGTTAACGTGTTGGCCGTCTAGCCCCTCTGTATAGGGTAGCTCGTTAACGGAGATTTGCCGTGTTGTGGCGTTAAGGTTATTTCAACGAGATTAACCTGAAAGCACTAGTGGGAACACAACGAATATGACTGCACATTTACACCGACATCATCCTAGTGCAAAGACAAAAACAAGCATGCATGCTACAAACTTTAGCCGAGTCATTTAGACAGCTGTTAGCACATGATTCTCCTTATGCTGCTGAGAATATAGCCCAGAAGAAGCGGATAGTATAGCTTTTATTTTGGAAAGAGACATTTCTCTGTAATAAACTCTCTTTTCCAAAGATGAGTGATTCCTCAATCAGATACAGGGCTCGCAATATCGCTAGCCCGACGTCCCGGGGCTATCTCTGCCCTGCCTGTCGGGCTATTGTAGGAAGGAAAAATATATGTCAATGCTTTTGCATTCTTTCAGAAATGTAGCTGGGTAATTATGTCATTGGGTGAGCCACTGTCAATATGTGACATATTGAAATTGCGTTTGAATTTGCGCTTGTTTTTTTGCTTTCACTTTGCAATCGCGCGAACTGTGTATAGAGAGCGACAGCACTGATCTGTGAGTGATGATAATTTGTGCACCAATTCCTCTGACATCGTCTTATTAATTGTTAGCTTACTATGCAAACATGACAAGTGAAATCTCCCGCAGCTTAAACATGTGAGAGGTTGATCGCGCAGAGAATCGCTGAGCTTATGTGAGTGCGGCAGGATATATATTTCACTACGATGACCTGGATGATTGAGAACCTTCACAGACAGATATATATTTTAGTTCTGCTGAGCCAAATAAGACAGGTCAGGGTGAAGAAGTGACAGCCAAAGAAAAGCTTACCACAAAACGGAGAAGTTATGACAAATCAGACTATAAGGCAAAAAGAAAGTGCAGCTTTATGGTTTCATGGACAAAAGAATTTCTGTGGCTGCAATATGACGAGCTAAAAAACAACGCGCACAAGGGTTAGGGTTAAATTTAAAAACTGTACTTTTGTGTTAAAATATATATTTATAATTTTAATAAATGACAAATTAAAAAGGCATGAACATTTTTTTTTTGTATCGAAAAAATATCGAACCGTGACACCAAAGTATCGAACCGAACCGAACCGTGAATTTTGTGTATCGTTGCACCCCTAATATATATATATACACACACACACATACACACATATACACACACAGTGGGGCAAAAAAGTATTTAGTCAGCCACTGATTGTGCAAGTTCCCCCACCTAAAATGATGACAGAGGTCAGTAATTTGCACCAGAGGTACACTTCAACTGTGAGAGACAGAATGTGGAAAAAAAATCCATGAATCCACATGGTAGGATTTGTAAAGAATTTATTCGTAAATCAGGGTGGAAAATAAGTATTTGGTCAATAACAAAAATACAACTCAATACTTTGTAACATAACCTTTGTTGGCAATAACAGAGGTCAAACGTTTACTATAGGTCTTTACCAGGTTTGCACACACAGTAGCTGGTATTTTGGCCCATTCCTCCATGCAGATCTTCTCGAGAGCAGTGATGTTTTGGGGCTGTCGCCGAGCAACACGGACTTTCAACTCCCGCCACAGATTTTCTATGGGGTTGAGGTCTGGAGACTGGCTAGGCCACTCCAGGACTTTCAAATGCTTCTTACGGAGCCACTCCTTTGTTGCCCGGGCGGTGTGTTTTGGATCATTGTCATGTTGGAAGACCCAGCCTCGTTTCATCTTCAAAGTTCTCACTGATGGAAGGAGGTTTTGGCTCAAAATCTCACGATACATGGCCCCTGGGGCGTCTGTATCCAGTAAGGGTCCTAAGGCTAGATCATTTTGACCCCACGGGATGAGATCTTGCGTGGAGCCCCAGATCGAGGGAGATTATCAGTGGTCTTGTATGTCTTCCATTTTCTGATGATTGCTCCCACAGTTGGTTTTTTCACACCAAGCTGCTTGCCTATTGTAGATTCACTCTTCCCAGTCTGGTGCAGGTCTACAATACTTTTCCTGGTGTCCTTCGAAAGCTCTTTGGTCTTGGCCATGGCGGAGTTTGGAGTCTGACTGTTTGAGGCTGTGGACAGGTGTCTTTTATACAGATGATGAGTTCAAACAGGTGCCATTCATACAGGTAACGAGTGGGGGACAGAAAAGCTTCTTACAGAAGACGTTACAGGTCTGTGAGAGCCAGAGATTTTCCTTGTTTGAGGTGACCAAATACTTATTTTCCACCCTAATTTACGAATAAATTCTTTACAAATCCTACCATGTGGATTCATGGATTCTTTTTTCACATTCTGTCTCTCACAGTTGAAGTGTACCTCTGGTGCAAATTACTGACCTCTGTCATCATTTTAAGTGGGGGAACTTGCACAATCGGTGGCTGACTAAATACTTTTTTGCCCCACTGTATATACATATAATATATATATATGTATCCTCTTATTTATGTGTTGTTGTTTTTTTTTGTTTAGTTCACCTCGCAGCAGTAGAAAACATCATCTACCAGTCATTACAAACTGTATTACCAAAAAAACAAAGTCAGTGGAAGTAAAAATAGACAAACAGGAAGACTAAATGTTTTTCCCTCTTCTTTGCTATCGATTGAGTCACTGCATCCAGATTTCAAATTAAATCTGTAGATTGCTGTTGACCTTTCAAAAGCTTCCACAATCAGATTACAGCAGATTATAAAAATTCGTCTGTGTCTGAGTTTCCAGAAATGTCCGGCGGTAACCAAAACTACTAAGCAAGACAGAAATATTAAGAGAAACTGCCTGGGCTTCAATTCCATCTGAGCTATAGCCCAGCTGCAGTGAAGCTCTCTGAAACCAAAAGCTTACAAAGGTTTGTTTTTTTATGGGCTTTATACTTCATGGATACTGTAAGTGAACTACTACTATTGGAAGAAGATGAGAAGAGAAACAGAAACTGACAGGAAGTAGAGAAAAGTACCTAAGAGACTGAGACTTCGACGAGGAGGGGGTGGAGGTGTAGGTGGGTGTGGGTGTGGCGTATTCGCCCCTCGCCGTGAAATATCCACATCCACTAGAGAAACGGTCTCACCTGAACACAGGAGGAAGAAAAGATAAGAAGAAATTGAGAGAAAGAGGAAAGTGAGCAGACGGTAAGACAGTGAAAGGGGCTGTGCTTTGTGAACCTGTAACTGTGTGTTGTTTTGTCTGTGCTGCAGCATGCCATTAAAGCTGCATCAGGCAGGATGTTTATGGAAAATTACACCCAGCTAATCAGCCTAAATCACTACAATAAAGGAGAATATCCCATCTCAGCTAATTGAAATGCTGCACATTCAATGTTTACCGAAGTCAAACCCTGCAGTAGGGCATGGTTGCTGGCAGCGAAAGAAACAAAATCAAAGGGTTAAGAGCCAAACCCTCAAGAGCAGAAAAAGCTGGACTTGCCCACATCCAGTCTCAGCCACCAACATCGCTTTAGCTCGCTTTTTGGTTGTGAAACATCACATACAGGCTGGGCTGGTAAACATGAGCAAGCCATGGGCACGGCTTCAGGGTTTTGAAAGTCCCCAAGATTTCAAACGAATCATCCTCACAAACTCTGCAACATGAAGCAATGCTGGGTGCAGCTTTAATGTTTTGGTCTAATTGGAGGTTGTGAAGCTTGTGCTCACAAACTCCAAAAATTCTCAGTCTGTGAGTAATGTGGGAGACTGCATAGAGGGAACGTCAGAGGCCGCCATAGGTGCTGAATCAAGTTTTGCCTTATGAGCCACAAACCTTCTCTCCCTTTTTACCTTTGTGTTAAATCAGCTTTTATCTACTGCACCAGTTGCAGTTTTAGCATGTAGTGTTTTGGTAAATTGTGAGATGACCATGTTGGGGTCTCACTGACATCATAAAGCTCCAAAAGTAGAAAAAAAAACTGAATGAAACTGACCATTAGATCTTTTTGAAGACTGAGATTTGTAGCCACAGATATTACTTTTATATACAATTACATCATTATCTGAAGCATGGAAAAAAGAACACAGCAGGTAACTTTAACAACATTTGGTCTCACTATACTCTCCAGCGTTATAGGATCTACTTCAATATTTATAGTTGTAAACACTCGCCATACTTAATATCTAATCTCAAGACGTAACATAAAAGTACTTTATATCAGGTTCATGTTGACTCAGTTTCACATTCTACTGCCCCAAATGTTTTCTACAGCACTCGCTTCTGTCAGTCTGCCCCAGGGCAGCTGTGGCTACAACTGTAGCCTCCACCAGTATGTGAATGTGAGAGTGAATGATTAGTGGAATTGTAAAGCACTTTAAGGGCACCGAAAAGCGCTATATAAATGCAATCCATTATTATTATTATTATTATTATTATTATTATTATATGTGGCTTAATCTGCACTACTACAAGTGCACTACTTACTCCTGTCTAAATAACTTGTGCGTAAAAACGCAGGGCCAGCTGTTTTTTGGACTTATTTACAAGTTGATAAAATAAAACTACATTTGTGAACATTTTACATCTGCAGTGGGAATTAATGAGTTTGGATCAGTAATTCAAAGAAGTTTGTCATTTGGAGTGAAATGTGCTTACTTGTTTCTCTTATCTTGCAATGTTTGTCCAAAAAAAGTTAAAAGGGTGAAAGAAAGATAAAAACTGTCTAATTTTATTCTTATGACTTGCTAACTGTGCATATAGGATGGAAATCATAGACTTTATAGGGCTTTTCGTGTTATACATTTGTGCTAATCTTGGCTTCTTGCATCAGCTTCTTGGATAGAAATGAGACTGGAAGTGTCTTCCAGTGTATCCTTGGACTGCCTGGCTTTGGCATCAAGCTAACATTTTTACTAACATGTGGAAGTGTTCCACCATTGTAACATAAGATTGTTCTTCTTATGTGTTTTGGGTGACAGACTGGATATGTTTGACAGGTATGTGTGATTTTATTAAGAAAAATATTCCCCGAAAAAGTTCTAAAACAAACTCCAGACTCAGCTTTAAATTAATCTTCAGACTGTCACGTTACATCATTTCATCTTTCAGAAACAGGACCCTGTTTTGGAGGAGGATTATATTTTTGTGATGGGATTCAATGTGAAAATTTCAGATATGTACAGAGAGAGAAGGGGTTATGTGAATTAGTTACTACAAATTAACGTCAAAGATAGTAAAAGCAGACATGAAGAATTTTTAAAATTTTAAAAATTTTTAATTTTGTTATTTCTGCTGAATGTTTTTTAACTTCAATCACTGAAAACAATATTGATCGTATTATACTGTTTTTTGTTTCCATTTAAATGATCAAAAGAGACCATTTTCACTCAAGCCCCACCCACTTGCTAATTAAAACTCCTTTCTAATGAGCAGTAGCCAATCAGAAGAAAAGTGGCTTAAAACAAGATTGTTCTTAATAAAGGTGTAGGTGCTAAAACAGCTTGTCTTATGAGTTGCACCAACACTCAGTGCAAGATGAAAAAGGATTGTTTAAAACCTCCCAAGTAACATCCAAGAATAAAAATATAGAGCTGGAAATGAGCATAATATGTTCCCTTTAAACATCCATTGTTTAGTTTTATCAGCCCCAAAGCCTAAAGTAGATTTTAAGGTTAATTACCAGCTTAAACAACATGTGCTTCGATTCAAAGTATGAATGGTTTGCCAAATGGAGCTGAAGTTGTGTAATTATTGCAGCAAAGAGTATATCTGCTCCTCTTTTCTGGTGAAAAAAATAAAACTTAATATCTTAACAAAAAATAATTTCCCCCAGGGATCAATAAAGTATTCTGATTCTGATTCTGATTCTTAAAGGCTCCTCATGTGTACAGTCACTGACTCTGTTAAATCACACCTCTGCTCAGGTTATTGTTGGATGTGCCAGGAGCTTGACACAACATTCCTCCGTTTTGTCGCTTTTATGTGACAATAAACTGAATATTTTGACGTGGTTGTGGCTTCTTTCTTCTTTTTTTTTTCTTTTTTTTTTGGAAAAAGGAGTACATTCAGAATTCATACATTTCTTTCTCAAATTAACAGTTATACTATTATGTTGATTACTTACAAGCTTATCAGAAGGTTTGGGTGATGGATATCAGAGGGGTTTTCCTCTCTGAGCACAAAGCTGTGAGAGAATCAAAACCAAAGCCAAAGCAACCCTTACCAGTGAAAGTTGAGAGGGAGGCAGAGAGGGAGGCTGGGGAAAAGGCACTGTGGGCCCTGGTCAGTCTGGGCTGGCTGTGGCTGAAGAAGAAGAAGAAGAAGAAGAAGAAGAAGAAGAAGAAGAAGAAGAAGAAGAAGAAGAAGAAGAAGAAGAAGAAGAAGAATTATGAGAAGAGAATTAGATTGCAGAAGAAGTATTAGTGCAGTCTCTGCTTAGCTTTAATAGTGTGTGGGTCCTGCAGCTCTATCTCTCTCTCTTTTTGCATTTTCTGTTTGATGCTCTTAGCTCCAGCACTAAAGACTTCTAAAGCTATGTTTTTTAATCATAGCCTGCCTTCAGTGTGCTGCTGTGAATAATGACTTAGCTGTGAAGACAATAGAGGGTGACAAGCCAGAAAGGTTAGAACAAAATCTCAGCATCTAATAACATGTAGCACCAAAAAGTTCTAAAAGAAAGATCTGGCAGATGAGAGAGTTCAAGCCTCTGGAAATCAATGTTCAGCTTACAGAAAAGGTTAGGATGTTTCACTGGCCGAAATTTAATAATGGACTTCCTATTTCGTATGTTAGGTTAGACTTTTTAAAAAGTCTCTGACCTACATGTATTAAGACAGCTTTTATGTTTTTAACTTGCTATGTTTACTTGTTCTGACCCTGACAGAAGATCTGTTTAGGATTTCTTACTTGTCTGCATCCTGCTCAGCACCCGCTGCACACGCCATGTCCACCAGACTCCCGGCAGAAGATACTGAATAAGTCACTGAGGGCCTTTTGTCCAAAAGGTGACTGGAGCCGCTGCAGCTTTTAGTCCGGAACAATTTGCTCAGTCTGATCTTTAACGAGCCCTTTTTTGACTTCCCTGGAACTTTGAGCATCTTTTCCCCGCCCGTGGCCCTGCCCGTGGGAGTCCGGGGCGCACTGGCGCACCGCTCCGGCCGCCTTCTGGGTGTCGATGCCTGGCTCAGGTTCGGGCTTGTGGCCCAGGGCGAGCTCTGGGCCGGGGTAGTCGACGATGACTTGGCTGAAGCATGCGTGACAACCTCTGTATTCCCACAGCTTACCTGCGAGAGCCGGCCGGATAAGTTCCCGTGGAGGCTGCACACCTGCGTGGCAATGTGCGCCGCAGCCGCTGCTTCTGTCGCCGTCTCCTCCACCTGCCTCCTCAGTTCCACTTGAAAACTGCTGATGGAGAAAGCCCCGGACATTTTCTGAACTATTTCCCTTTTCCTGTTGAGTAAAAACTCCCGGCGTCCGTTTTCATCATCTGCCTCATCCTCCGGACACTCGTCCATGTCCAAACCGTCAACGTCCCCGTTCCCCAGCCCTTCCAGCACCAACAATGCGTCGCTAGTCTCTGTTGGGTCATCGCCGGGCTCTACTCCCCCTCCTGCCGGCCTATGTGCACTCTGACACGAACAGTGTGGGAGCTCGCCTGCTTTGAACAGCATTTTGGGTACCGCGCCAACCCCAAGCTCCCCGAACCGCCGGGCCAGCTCAAACACGGCTCCTTCCCTGTCCCTGGTGGCGCATCCCCATTTAGAGTCAATCACGGTGAGAGGGTTAGATCTCTCCGTCAACACGGGCCACTCTGGCGTAGTGGCGATGAGTCGATGCCGGTGGCATAGCTCAGCCGCTCCCTGCATCTCCACAGAGGCTGGCGAATGCGCTCCCCATGTCCGGTCTAGCAGGTTCTGCTGCTGCTGCTGAACCTCTCTGACACTCAGAGTGTTGTTATTGACCGCTGGGCTGGAGCAGCCAGATCCCGGGCTCTGATCCAGAGCATCCCTCGGCTGATTCCGACGGTCTAATTCCAAAATCCCCTCTCCGTTCCGCATTATATTGGAGAAGACTAGCAACTGAGGCCGTAGGCCGGGGCTGGGAGCGAAGTCAAACCCCTGGGCCTCCATGGAGCTCTGCGGCGGCGGAGGCGCGGACAGTGTGGCTCGGCTCTCCGTCACCCCAGAGTCAGGTGCAGCCGTGCCCTCGGTGCTCGGCTGTGCTTTGTTCAGGTGGCTGCTGGGATGCTGGAGGCCCTCCGTTGGATCTCGGCTTATATCCAAACCCGCTTTGACGCCGCTGTGAGCCAGGACCTCCTTCCCCAGCCCTGCCACCACTCCTCCCGGCGGCAGATTCCCGTTTTCTGCGTCCAAGCGGTCATCCTCGGCCACGGAAACCAGGCGCATCAACACAAAATCGGGCGACATATCTTGAGCGTTGTTCATAATTGTTCGTCAGGATCACGAAACGAGAATTGCTAGGCGATCTGCTCTTCACATAGCTAACCGCATAGATCTCGCTCCTATAATAAAGAAAGGACCAAGCCGCTGCTGCCTCCCATAAATAGGCTATGAGCGAAAACGTTAAAAAAAAATATATCAGGCGATGTTTTCATCCTCCTCCTCCTCCCCTTCGCCAACGCAGCGTCCGTTAAATATGTTGAAGAAATGCGTGCAGTTTGCTCCGGGCAGCAGGCGGACCCCTGGGTCAGACATGCGGTCTGATTTCAGTAGAATAAAAGCCAGCAGAGTCTCCGGTCAGTGACCACAGTCTGCCTCTCTGTTCCGAGCCAGGCCCCACCCGCTCCTCCTCCGCTCAGCCCATAATATCACTTTATGATGAGAACCATAAATTCGACGACAGCATCTTAATATCACAGAGTTGGCCTATCCAGCCTCACATCTGAACAACTGATTTTTGGTTTTCCGTCTTCATAAGGGGACGAGGGAAATATACAAATAGCCTACAGGCTACACATGTTTTTCCCCTTCCCCCCCTAGACATTAGTACAGCTCTTAAATGGATTTCAAAGACAAATAGAAACGCCCTCAATATTTTCATAAAGAGGTTGTTGTAAGCCCGAATCTATTAAAGTTGCTTTTAGTAGATTTTCACAGGTTATCAGAATATTTAATAAAAAAAAAAAAAAAAAAGCAGTGTGGAAATGTATGCAGAAACACTAGGAAACAATTTCACGCTCCTTATGCTCTCATGAAGATGGATTACCCTTTTATTTATGAAGTAGCAAACTGTGCAAAAGTTTTTGCGCCAAAATAGACTTGAAGTACCAAAATTAAAAGTAGTCATTATGCAAAATATCCCTTATCAAAATCATATTACTGGATCATAATTATTGACTCATTAATACATATATGATTTTAATGTTGCACCTGCAGATGATTTCAATCATTAATGCTATGTAATAATACAGCATCATATGATTTATATCTTGAAATCTGCAAATTAATAACTAATACCAATAATATACTGAAAATAAACAGTATGTACAAAGAACAATATTTGCTGAGATGAACAGTACACCAGGTGGGTGACATTAGGGGACCAGTGCCACCCCATGGCACTCCTTCTGGAAGAACCCCTGACAGATATGTGCCAGGCATGGACAACAGGTTCTCTGAAACAAAGAACAATGATTCCCTATATTTATCTCAGCAGTTGGTTCAGACCAAAATAGAGGTAAAACTAAGCATGTGTTGGACCTATGCTGGAACACAAAGTAGTCTTTCATGTCAAACTTGGTCAAAGCGTCTTACTGCGTTTGTCTTCGCTCCTGGCAGTGATCACAAGAGGTCCTTGTCAGGAGAATGTAAACATAGGTTGTTGTTATTTCACCTCAAAGATGAAACGCAGAGTTTAGGGATATCCACATGTTCTCCAGTTCTTTCAGTTATTGACTGCAAAAGATTGTCATTCAGTCATTTTATTAAAAATTCTGTTAGTTTGTCCAATTACCTTTGGGTCTCTAAAATGAGAGATGTAGCTCTTAAACTACTTATTAAAGCACACAGTCTACACTTAAGAGTTACAAACAAAGTGTAATTATCCAGATACTGGGACTTCACAGTATCTGCTTCGAGGAAGGGTTTGTAAGCCTTACTCACATATAGCTAACAAAATACGAAAGAAGATTTCAAATTACTGTCTGCAAACTAGGAGAGTTTAAAAAGAGCATTCATTAAACAGAAACAGTAAAATAAGAACTGGGTTCATATTCTTACTGGAGTCTTGTCACCAGTACCTATCTTATAGCTCTTATCTAATGAGATGCTGGAAAGACAACGAGTTCCATGTGGCACAGTCCCAGATATCTGATGATGAAGACCCACTTAAGAGCAAGTTTATTCAATCTTCTGACAGAGTGCCACTTTTTACATAAGGTTGTGTGTCTTATTGTTGGCTTCATCCCACAGATTCAGACAGTGCGGTCACCCTATTACATTTGATTAGCAAGTGAAATAGGGTGACTGTAAGCTGCTGTAGCACATGGCAGCTCCTCAGCTGACTGATAATGGCAGGTCTAATAGCCAGCAGTATGTACATGGAGACTATCCAAATATACCCTGGTGCTAATTTGGCTTAGTGAAGTTTAAGTGGGAATTACAGAGAGAACAGCAATGGATGATGTCCGAGGGGAAAAAAAGAGAAAACTACAAGGAAAGAGCTAAAAATAAAAGTTAAATACAAATAATAAAATGGAAAAAGAAGAAGCGGATGGAAAACAACGACAGATGATAATAACTGCCTTTTTAAGTGAACAGTAAACAACATCCCAACACCTCACTGTGAAACAGGGCTTTGTCTTTCCTGCATGTGCCACTGATACATGTGAGGCAGTAGAAAACCAAATTAGCCAGTAATAAAACACAGGAATCCAACCAGAACAGAAACACCTGCCCAGTGTAAAGCAGCTGTGAAAATATGTAAAGAACAGACACACATGCAGAGATTCCTAAATGTATTAGAGACATTTGTCCCCTTCAAATTAAGCTGCCATCCACAAGGAGTAGAATAGCAAACAGGCCAAACCCACACACCTTTCTTTCTAAGCTGAGTGTCCCATTCCAGCTCCAAACAACACTGTTAAAGTACCAAGGGCATGTTATTTAAGGAAGCAGTTAGATAACAGAACAAAAAGCCATAAGTCCATAACAGGTTAAAGGACAACTGATATTTTAATTGATACGCATCTTAAAAGCGAGGGGACATAATTATCGATGTTTACAGCATTACCCTCATGGTTGCTTTACCTTTCACATGGAAATATCTCAGTGCGGTTTGCTACAGAAACTGTTTTGGCTTCTGATCCTCGTTTAAACAAAACCATGAACCTTCCCTAACCTTAACCGGTGTGATTCTGGTGTCTGTACTGCCACTGACAGAGGTCTGGATGTCAACCTTGGGTATTTTGTATATCTGCCATCAAACCCAAGTTACCCAGCCAGTGATTATGCTACTGCTGAAGCATTTCCATGGAAACAATAATGATATTGTAAATAATACATAAATATAATTTCTAGAAGACAGGTTTGCAAAGGTTTTAATCTAATATTAAAACACTGCACTATGGTTCATAATACTCATAAAAACAATCCAATAATTCAGAATAGTTATAATAATGATGAACAGCAGAACAGTTACAGTTACAGATACAGTTTTCTTCAAGGGAACAAATAGACCCAAATCAAAATGCCCAAACACAGCATGACAGAGCCGCTGGATCCACTCACTAATCCGGTGGTCAGTCTTCCTTTTTCATTTAAAAAACTGAGCTATGCTGCTGTTATGTTAATTTTCAGTATGTGAAAACTTTGCAGTAAATGCTGAAGACTGCAGTCATTTTATCATTTTTGATTTGAATACTTACAAGCTAACCTTCTCACAAAGGCCTTGCTAACATGCTGATGATATAAGGGCTCAGACTTTGGACCACAGACTGTATATCAAAGATGGCTATAGCCACAGTTTCCACTTCTGATGCCAATGTGGAAGTGACTTAAACCTGAATCTCACTAATGGGGAGCAGGGTGCAGTCGAAATAAGAACTGAATGGAATATAAATCCATGTAAAAACAACCTTTTGGCTCCCTTGCTCTATGATCTCAGTAAACAAGTTCCTGTTGGGTTTATAGTTTCAAGTCTTGATGATGATGTTTATTTTATACAGTCTGGTCATATGTAGGATTAATCATTTAGAAAGGCAACTTTCTCATCAAGTCTGGTTATAAAATACTGAGATCCCTGAAGTACTCAGACTGAGGATTTGCAACATGATTTCACTAACCAAAAGCATGATGTCATGGTGTTAGTGGCCATCTTTTATTTACGCTCTATGAGAGATCACCATTATTGTGACTATAAGCACAATATTTAGGGGTTTTTTACTCAGGTATGAATCATCTGCAGGATACCACAAATGTTTGTACAAAATGTCCCTATTTTAGTTATTCTGTTCTCTTCTGCAGGGGGTTGGGGCCTATTCCAGCTAGCAAAAAACAAGAGACAGGGGTACACCCTGAACAGGTCCCTAACACAGAGAGACAAAGAGACAAACAACATGTATGGACTGTGGTAAGAAGCCATAGTACTTGGAGAGAACCCACACAGACACAAACTGATGTTTTAAGAAAGGCTAGCCAGCAAACCAAACTAACATGCCGTTGTGTCTCCACCTCAACCATTACCTGACCCTAGAATTAAAGTTAGAGCCTGCACACACAACAACAAACACACTTGATGCAGTAACAGAAATACAAGTACAAACATGGAACTGATGATTATGTCAGTAACAACAGACATTTGATTGGTTTAATTTAAAATGTTTGGTGTGGAAATGTTCATTTTGTGAGTGCTCTAATAACCATCCTAGTAACTGGTACCAGCCCATATCTGTGTGTTATGAGCTGTCAATGAGCTATGCCAATGACATTTTCCAGTTCTAAATGTCATACACGATAAGATGCGGACTGTATTGAGAAGTGGTGCGACAAAAGTAAATATGTAGAAATATATATCTTTGTTTAAATGAAGTGTAGTATGAACACAGCAGTAGCTTTAAAACACTGAACAAAGCGCTCCAAAGACGCAAACCTCCACACTGACTAGCAGTGTTGTATTAATGCTGTGAGACAGGCAGATGGCGCTGCAGGTCATTCTGTAGTGATAGATGACGCTGCTGCTGAGTGCAGATAATGCTAGGAGAGTGGATGAAGGCCCATTAATCCTTACAGTGTGTGTGTGTGTGTGTGTGTGTGTGTGTGTGTGTGTGTGTGTGTGTGTGTGTGTGTGTGTGTGTGTGTGTGTGTGTACATGTAAGCCACAGAGATGAAAACAGTGTTTGCTCATATTTGATGTTTATGTGGCGTAATCAAACTAACAACCCGCCCTGCAGAGCTGAATATTGATGTGATGAAGCCCGGGGGTCATTACACATCGTTTTTCCTTATACATCCCTTCATCTTATATTTACTCTCGTTCAGTACAGTCTTCTATATCATTATTTATGGTCTATTTTGCATTGCGTACCTTCTAGATGTTCCGGCTCTTTTAGTTCTTTTATTTGCTTTTAATAAACAAGCCTCTAAAATAATATTTACATGAAACTGTCTTTACTTATTTACTTAGTTATCTTAGTTACTATATTACCCACTCAACCCTTGAATACCCCAAACTCTTATCTGCAGCACCTCAGGTGGTGCCAGATCAGTCAGCACTGATGTTTGTTTATATGGGATCAAACTGGAACAACTTGAAGACCTCAGGAGTGAACAGTTGCCATCGCTGTAGGACCAAGATTTCCACAAACTCTCACTTTATTTTGTGTGCAATATTAGAACACCCTCATATATGAAGAGGGGGATGGATAGACTTAAAAGCAAGTTCTAGGCTAAGTCACAGCAATTATTGTAGGAGCGTGTTCAGATATCAGTTATAATCACGCAATGTTCAGCCGAGAAGAAAAACAATCTGGGCTGGTAAGACTGAGTTCACCCCAGTGTTTTATCAATTTCTTCTTCAAAAGACAAAAAACTTGCGAAATCAAAATATGCAGTGCATGTGTGTCCCATCATCATCAGGGATTCCCTTGTTACTCTTCACAGTGCACAGTGTATTGTTTTAAATGGTCTTTAATGGCTTTCAGACAGATTACATTTGTTGGACTGAAGAAAAAGTTCAGATGTGACAACTTCTAGTGCCTTATTAGCTGCGCACTTGTACGTGCATGAAATGATTAATAACATTACCAAGTAGATAAGCTAGAAGAAAAACGGTAGGTATGAATGTGACTCATGGTGTGTTAAAGCTTCATTTCATCACTGCACTTGTCGTTTGCGTGTTTTTCTAGATGCACGAGAACAGTCTGACTTATTGTGTTCCTCAAGCTCGACTGCACCACCTTCGCTGTTCTGCAGTGAAGTCCCAAGGAGGGTGTGTGTGTGTGTGTGTGTGTGTGTGTGTGTGTGTGTGTGTGTGTGGCTCACAGTTGAGGAGGGGGCTGGGGCGGGAGATTCTCAGAAACTGGTTGCCATAGTCACCAAAACTAGTCTTCTTGCCCGCATTACTCCTCCCATCATACATCTGTGTCGCCTTTTCTTTCATCACGCTTCTCATACATCTTTCACTCAGCAGTGTGAAAGACACACGATTGTTGCACCAGTGTTATGGTATTTGCGAGCTCCCCCACCACACACAAAAACTAACAAATGAACTCATGCGCCTAAACAGAGAATAAACTCCCTCATGCTGCAAAAACTTAGAAACAAAAAACTGAAGTATAAATGTGGAGGTTGTTAACACTTTACATCCTGTGGCCTCCACTGTGTGTGTGTGAGAGAAAGAATGCTCGTCGTTCTCTCGTGTACGAGGGGTTAATCCAACCATCCAGTAGAGATATTTTTGATGGATGTCCAAATGCAGCAGAGCTTAACCCTCATCTCTGACTGAATGCATCATCCTCTGCTTTGTGAACACGCACGCACGTACGCACGCACGCACGCACGCACGCACACACACACACACACACACACACACACACACACACACACAACAGATGTACCACTCTCATCACCTTTAAGCACTGGTGAGGGTTTGTCAAAACGGAGGGGGGAGTTCGGGGCTGAATGAAAGGAAGGGGAGGACGGAAGGCGGGAGGCAAGGAGAGAGGGAACGACGGTAGAGAGGGGTGGGACGAGCATCATGAGCTTCCACCCGACGGGCTGGAAGCTCTGTGGAGCAACAGATAGCAGAGCGGGAGGCAAAAGAAGAAGGGAGAAGTCTGCTCTCTCTCTCTTAACCCCTCCATCTCTACAACATCTCTCCTTCTCTCCTCCTCCTCCCATCTGACGCAGGGAGCCCCAAGTTTGAGGTTTTTCCTCTCTCCTCCTTCTTGCTGCGCACACTGCGTTTTCTTTGCACTGGTGATTGTAAAGCACGAGAAACGAAGACTGAGCGCGACGGCACGCTAGAGACACCTTACGGGAAACAGAAATGCGGGGATTGCTCCCCTCCTCAGTTTTATCCTTGCACCACCACCGAGGACTCGCAGGTTCAACTACATCTTCGTGTTGACACGAGCTCAGGCGTGCATGGTTCCGTGCGGCGCACAGATGGAGCTGTGCGCTCCGAGTGTGAGTGAGAGCTCAGCAGCGCGTGTGGCAGCGTTGTTACCGGATACCTGCTGCTGCAGTGCCTCCCAAATGTGAAGATGAAAAGTTCAAAACAACATGTGACGGGTTATCACTTCAAAGGAAATCCAAAAGGGGCAAAGCGTGCTTTAGCTGAGTGACCCCTTCAGTTACTTCCCCCCTTTTTTTCTTCATCAGCGTGCGTCCAGGATGGATCCCGTCTGGCTTCTCCTCCTGCTGCCATCCGTCCTCAGAGCGCAGGTGGCTTCAGATTTCCCATCAGGCGTCACAGTGGAGACGACCAACAGCACTGAGTCATTGACAAACAATACAAGAACTTCAGAAAACTCCACCAGCCCCTCTACTTCCTCCACTGCTGCAGAGCCTTCGGGGTTTTCCACTTCAGAAGCTCCCACCGAAATAGAGGATGACTGGTCACCGGCAGAGACATTTCTGTACACCGGAGACCCCTCGACTCTGGTAGTGGGCCGTTGTTCACGGGCGTATAGCACCCGTGGGCAGATGGGACCCCTGCCCCTCAGCTTCACCGCCCCCCTCAGGCCAGCTATGGATGCACTAGCCAACACTGCCAACTTTCTTAACATGATCTTCCAAGCTAGTGACCTGCATGAGAGCACGGTGCAAGAGGATATGGAGTGGTACCATGCCCTGGTCCGTGCCCTTCTAGAAGCTGATGTGCTCATCCGGCGGGCCCTGTTTACGTTTGATGCTGACCCAACTGCCCACGTGCCGCAGCTAGTGCTCCATGCAACTCGCAGCCCAATGGCTAAGGTGCAGACAATCATCCTCCAGGACTTATCCAAGGCATGGGAGAGCCTGCACCCACCTGCCCCTGCCCCTGATGACAGCTGGTTCAGAAAACTGAAATTCCCAGAGTCCAGCCAGCCAATCACAACCCTGTCCAAACGAGTGCTCCTCAATGACCTCAATACCTTGGACACACCTAAGTGGGGGCAGGGTGACAGCTATGTGACCAATCGCAGTGGGGTACGCTGGGATAGTGCTCCTTTTCTGGACTGTATGGATGAACGCTTTGTGCCTGGCTGGATGCTCACACTCTCCACCTCCTTCTTTGGTCTCAAGCCTGACCTGACACCAGAATTCAGGTTAGGGCCTGCACACATACAAACAAACAAACACGCACAAACCAAGCAATAACAGTCACATAAATACAGGCACACACATAGAAGTGACACCTCTGATGATGTCAGTAATTATAGAAATTTGGTTGGTTCACTTTAAAATGTTTGGTTTGGGAATGTACATTCAGTTTCCTAGTAACCGTCTTAGTAATGATGTGAATCCATTGATCTGTGTGATGAGCTGTCAATCAGTGGTGCCAATGACATCTTCCAGTCATAAAATGCTATTATACGTTTTGTATTATGAACAGAGAAATTTGCATCCACATTGGGAGCACTTTTTTCAGTCCTTTGAATACTCTTAGTAATGTGAGGGTCTTAAAGAAAAACATTTAAGTCATAATTTTTTATGCAAAATCATGCCTAATGAGACCATTAACGATCTTGTTGCATTTAAACACCTGTTGTATCGATTGGTCACTGTGAGCAGAGTAGTTTAAACAAAACTCCAAGTCCATTTTACCCGCTGAAAATGACAGAAGCTAGCACTCTGAAATGAATTTACAATAACACTCGTGTTTGAATGTGTTTGAAGAGTTTAATTAAATATAACATTTGAAATAGAATGTCTTGCATGGTCAGGCAAAATGTGCAGTAGCAATTTAATTCAGTTTAACTGGACAAAACACAGACTAGAGAGAAGTCAAAAGTTATTGACCTGGAACAGTGGGATATAAACACATGGGGAGTAAAAAAGAGGGGAATGCAAGAGTGGTACATCATGGGAAGTCCCCCAGCAGCCGTAGGCTATTGCAGCATAATTAAGGCATGGCTCAGGGTTACCTGAACCAACCCTAACTGTAAACTTTACTAAAAAAAAAAGTAACTTTAAAGGCTAATATTCAAAGTGTCTGTCTCCTGAGAGAAACTGGAAGCTGGTTCCACAGCTTTGCCATGTTATCTTCTCTGCCTTATATTCTACTTTTAGAAAGTCTAGGAACCACAAGTAAGCCTGCGGTCTGAGAGGGAAGTGCTCCATTGAAATAATATGGCACAGTGAGGTCTTTGGGAAGATGTATGCGGAAAAAGAAGAGACTTATTCTAAGTCTGACCTCATGTGGAGCCACTGTTGTTTCTTTGTTTTGTCACACATCTGTGACCCACTCCCCCACTGTCTGTGTGTTCGGCTTTAGAGGTGTGATCCGTGTGGATGTCAACATTCAGGACATTGACTTGGACCAGTGTGCAACAGGGGAAGGCTGGTTTGCTGATACTCACCAGTGCAACCGCACCACCATGGAGGTAAACACAGTGTAGACCAGGGACTGAAACTACCTTTGAGATAGCGACAGAAAGTCAAGATTTTTTGTTTTTGTTGCTTTTAGTACACACAACCAAATTGCCATGAAAAATGGCACCAGTATTAAAGATTTTGTTGTGAAGATCCCTGAGATTTCATCTGGCACTATTAGCATCTATCTCAATATACATGACTGACAGATAACTGAGCAAAACTGGATGAAACTCCATGGCTTTGGTGATGTCATTCCTTTTTCATTTTTTTGGTCAAGGTTAAATTTCAAGGACATTAATATGGGAACATAAGGAACATTGGATAGATTGAATTGTTTTCGATAGAACTGTAATTGCTGTACATACTTTTTAAAACCATGGTACCTGCAAACCTACAGTACATTATGACTTAAAAGGAACTGCTAGCATGCTAGCCAATAAATATATATGGTGACAATGTTAAACTTTCTCGAACATCTCTAAGTCAGCACGTGAGTATTTTTATTAGGAACATTTTAGCACATTGCCTATTATACTACATACTGTAAGCAATATTATTCCAGTATGATCTTAACATCTGGACCACAAGGCAAGAACAAGTGTTGTTTATTGTTCATGAATCTAAAAGTGTCTGCCACTTCTACTGCCATAGTAGGGTAGTCAGTGTTTCATCATTAATCATAGTCTTACACAAAATATTAATTTTAAATGTCACATGGGATCAGACGGAGTTTTTTTCTGGAGTTTTGAGATTATACGTATATTCATTGGTTTAAACATCCTTTCGCGTGCTAATTGTCTCCTTTCTCTTTTGAGGATGAAGCCTGAAATATTTACTAGATCATTCAAAGTAAGGAGAAAGAAAGGACTGTGAGAGGGGGAACTAGGTGATGCTACATTGTACATACTGTACAGTACCTGCACTACACCAGAGTACCAACAATAGTAACAGGACATTAGAAGAAGCCTCTCAGCCTTTATACTGCCTCATGTGGTTGAATTTTGAAAAAAAGATATCAAGATCACGTGTGCATCCACTGCTTGATTTCTTTTTAGAGATTTCTTTTTAATGTGAGGCAAACAGCTTGGTGTTTGAAAGGGAAAATTTAGAAATTGAAAGAGGGGAAGATATGTCCTGACATAGCCTGGTGTTGATCTCCGAATCACCTCCCACATCTCACATTTGTTCAGTGATTTGGTTACAGCAGAGCTTTTATTTCGCTTCCCGACAGCTGTTTCTGCATGTTTGAGTAACAATTACTCAAACAGTTACTTAAAATGATAAAGACTGATAAGAACAATTTTTCTGAGGTTGTATTGTAAAATAAAGAAATAAGTAAAATACATTTTATTTATTCTTATTTCCTGTGTTGTATGCTTTTAAACATGACTAAAGTTTAGAAGACTGAGGTTGGCATATGTAAAAGTTGCCATGGTCCTGAGTCTGCCGACTCAGTCTTTTGTGTTTCTTTATGCTTTTGTTTATTCTGAGTATGTATTCTGTTATGATTTGCCATTTGTTAGGTTTCTGTTCTGTGCCTGCCCTGGTCCCACTGTGTTCTGTCTGTCTATGGTGTCACACTGTCTGTTTGTGAATCTGTCTGTTTAGTTCAGTGTCTTGTCTGGTTCTCTGTGTCTGAGTTTCCTGTTTTATTCTGAAAGTCTCTGTCTCATGTGAGTGTGTTCAGTTTACGTTTCCCCTGTCCCGTCAGCTCTGATTTCTCCCAGCTGTGTTGCCCTCCTGTCTCTCATCCCCTGATTACTGCTGTGTGTATTTAAGCCCTGCGTGTTCTCCTGCCTGTTGCTGGTTCATCTGTATTTCACGGTGTCCTGTTCGCTCTCTGCGTCTCTCTGCGTCTCTCTGCGTCTCTCTGCGTCTCTCTGCGTCTCTCTGCGTCTCTCTGCGTCTCTCTGCGTCTCTCTGCGTCTCTCTGCGTCTCTCTGCGTCTCTCTGCGTCTCTCTGCGTCTCTCTGGTTTGTTATTTACTTTTCCCAGTTTAGTTTTCTTTAGTCTTGGCAGCCGGGGATCAGTCCACCACTGGGAGGAGGCCCCGGGGCAGACCCCCGGATAAGCTGGAGGAGGTGGCTGGGGAGAGGGAGGTCTGGGCTTCTCTGCTTAGGCTGCTGCCCCCGCGACCCGGCCTCTGATAAAGCGGATGTAGATGGATGGATGGATAGTTTTCTTTAGTTTTGTCATCCCTCATTGCCTGTTTTGCCACTACGCCACTTTGTAAATAAACATCACTAGCACTATCATCAACTGCCTGCATTTTGGGTCCTTTCTCCCTCCAACACCACACGGCTCGCCTCAGCAGCCGTGACAAAAGTAATCTCTGTGAGTCAAAAGCTCTGACTTCAGACAGCTGTTGGAGAGTTTTGTCTAATTTTGGGACTCGCCTTCTGAGCGAAAGCAAAACTAACAGACATAAAATAATTTCCTAAAGAGTTATTATTAGCTGAAAACCTGGCATGTCTTGGTGTGACTTGGTGTGCAGTGTGTCCTTTGAGGAAACTGAACAAGTGGAGGGAAAAAAAGTGGCAACTATCTACAGCAGGTAAACCGTGTCTGAAAGTCGTGTCCTAGGAAAAAATCCAACAAAGACCTGACGCAGGGCTGAGAAAAGGTCTAACAGCATGAGTCTACTGCCATCTGTAAAACACAGTGGAGGCTCTATCATGGTTTGGGTGTGTATTTCAGCCAATGGTGTTCTTGTCAAAACTGTTGTGTGTGTGTCATGACATGGCTGGTTACCTGCCTTCTGGCTCCCACACACCTGGTGTCAATCACACACCTGCTCCTGATGACCTTGTTTGGTTGCTTCATAAAGATGCAACAGAGACTCAGTCTTCACTGGGTCATGGCTAGAGAAACAGTGCAGCATGTCTCCTAGCCTTGCTGTTGCCTGCCTGCGAATTAGATTCTTACCTTCCTGTTTTTGTGCCCAGGATTACCTTTCAAGATGTGAAGTAGTGAGCTGGTTCTTGTGTGGCTTTGGGAGAAGATTGGATAGTGTTAGGACTTTGAGGAAACGTTTGAGGAGACTGGACTGTTACTACTGTTCACTACCTTTCGGTTGTTTAAGAGTCACTGTAAAGAAATGAGCTGACGTTCACTTGGAGCCCTGCGTTTGAATCCTTCTTCTACTTACGTCTCCTTGACAGAACGATCCAACCTAGAGGAAGCAGCCAGATTCATCTTGGTCAGGCCCAGCTGTATCCACAGACGCGAAGAAAATGTTTTGTGGCTGGTGTCTGTCTGTATTGCGGTAACAAAAGCGCCTTTGCAGCAACTTCTCTGGTGCGGCCGAAAGGCTGTGTCTGGCACGGTGTAGATTCTGACATCTTTCTGATAACTCCTTCCTACTCCGGCTCATGGTTCTGGGTAAAATCACCATCGATTCCCAAATTTAGTCACTCAAAGCTTTTATTAATTACAGAGCGGGATAAAATTTAGACCTCCTACCCGGAGCACCTTTGCCCACCAGCCACTTACATAGTCTGTCTAAACCCCAACAAGAAGCCATGGAGAAATGTACCACAGTGTCTTGCTGCTGGTATTATCCTTCCATCGTCATCTCCCCTTAGTGCTGGGTTTTTCTTCATCAAGAAAAAGGATGAAACACTTCGCCTCTGCATAGATTTCCACAGCATGAACAAGATTACAGAAAAAAAAACCTTACCACTCCTCACCTCAGCATTTGGACTCTTTCAAGGCGGCACTATCATCACAAAACTGTAGTCTTCCAACTCTTTTCATCTGGTGAGAATGAGAAAAAGACACAAGTGGAAAATAGTGTTTAGTATGCATCCTGGCCACTTTGAGTATCTGGTTTGACAAATGCTCCAGCTGTGTTTCAGGTCCTGGTTAATAATGTCCTAAGGGACTTCATTAATCATTTTGTGTTTGTGTACCTTGATGATATACTGATTTTCCCAAAGCCCCTGCAGGAGCATGAGAAACATGTCTGTCTGGTCATCCAAAGCGTCTGTGTAAAGGGAGGAAAATGTGTCTCATGCTGACTGTGTCTTTCTTGGGCTTCACTGTTGAGAGAGGGCAAATGAAGGCTGACCTGGTGAATGTTAAGGCCGTGGTAGACTGATCAAGGCTAACTGCTCTCACCTCTCCGAGGCACATGTTTCAGTGGAGTTCTGCAGCCCGAGGCACATGTTTCAGTGGAGTTCTGCAGCCCGAGCCACATTCGACAAGCTGAAGCAGCTCTTCACCCACAGCAGTTGTTCTTGAACAACCCAATCTGAGTGAACAGTTCATTGTGGAAGTGGACATCTCAGATTCTGGAGTTGTTCTCTCGCAGCAGGATTTGGGTAAGATGCATCCATGTGCCTTTTTCTCTCATTGTGTCATCAGTGTTAGTGACCGGGAGCTGCTGGCCATAAAGTTGGCATTGGAGAAGTTTTCCTATCTGCAAACCGCAAAATAAATAGATTCCCGTCAAGCGAGGTGGAGTCATGAACTGAAATTCGCACGGAGGCGGGACCCAGAAACAGACACAGGGGTAATGCAGTAGCCGGAGGAAGTGGGAACAGCTTATGGGAGAGGCTGTTCTAAAACACCGCAATTGGACCCACGGTAGTACGCAGGGCCAGGGAAATGGGAAATGGCAACAACGAAGGAAGTGAGCCTTGAATCCAGAACAGGATGGTACGGAGACTAAACAACATGAGTAGCCGGTTGCGCTGGTTTAAACAGTCCCTTGTGGTTAACAGTGAAATAAGGCTCAGGTGTGAGACAGGCAGCTCCGCCCAAGAGAGTAGCCAGTGCACCATCCTGATGACAACTCCCCACAGCTGCTCCCACGGACCATGATAGGTGGGCTTTGGCAGAGGATTGGATTCTGTGTGGATTTTGAGGAAACCCTCAAGAGCCTGTACTGTTCCTACTATTTTGACCTTTCTGAACTGGTATTTAAGAGTCATTGTAAATAAATGCACTGGCGTTCACTTGGGGTTGGCGTTTGAGTCACTTCTACTTACATCTCCTTGACATCTAATGTACAAATATGGAATAAAGGCGGCCATACCACCTTCCTTCCATTAACATTTGTATGTTAATGTAACTCGTACCAATTTCCCATTTTCCTTGCAAAATATATAGAGATGAGGGATATCTCAAGACATATACACACTATTGTGTATCTTCTCCCATATACAGTAGGATCTAGTGTTGCAGTTCCACATAATAATGTTGTGATCTTAAGCTCTCAGCTCTTATTCCAGTATCGATGATTGTTCCAGTACATGTTCAATAACAAAGACATCTAAAGGTGAGTTGGGGTACATCTTACATAAACAAAACAATGAAACAAAGATGTTCTGATAAAGAATGCCCCACTTCTCATTACTGAATTTAAGCTCCAGGTGTTTTTGCCATGTAGTTTTAAGTGGGACCAAAGACAACATATAATGGGCTAACAGACAACTACAATGGAAAAGAAACATTTGAAACTGGAGCGCAGACTATGATCTTAGATGCAGTGATCATTTTTATCTGCCGAGTAGCTTTTCATCAGCAGATAGGGCTTCTCTGCTGTCTTCTTAGATGTTGACGTTTTTCTGCTGAGGTTATTTTTCTAGTTACTGTTTCTATTGTAAAGAACACACTCTGAGCCGCGACCTAAAGCTAATATGGAAAACATGTCTGTTTATATTCTTTTTAGTTACATCTTGCATGCACACTCTAAAACGTTTGTGATCTCCAAAAGGTGTAAGCCCTGAGTGGTGGAGCTCGTTACTTCATTTTGGCCTCTTAAACTGTTCTACCTGCTGCACCCCGCCTGTCCAACGTTGGTTTCTCTTTTCTCTGCCAGGCTGTCTTTGCAGACCCATCCGCTACCTCTCATCTCAGCCATCTATTTAAAGATGGCTGTTCAGGGTGGCAGGCTGCAGG